>NC_133935.1:22559764-23207732 GCF_031877795.1 Strix aluco
CGGAAGTTGCTACCTCCACTGTTACAAAGATTTTCACACCCAGAGCAAGTCAGAAGGACCAGCACTTTCCGGTCCTGTTCTGGATGCAGCGCCTTGAAAGATGCTGCTGGAGCAAGTGGCCGTCTTCTGTACTTCTTGTGAGCTGCTGACTTCTTAACCATTCTCAAAAATCAGGCTGGCTCCCCAGCACTTGGTTCTTCAGGCATCTGCATGCAGCACTTCCCTTCAGTGTTTCTGCTAAACTGACATCCTGAAAATTTCCAGGAGGCGGCATCGATGCTGCTCACAGGCGCAGGAGGCAGCGGTTAAGTGCGCACAACGGGGCTAGCGGAGCCTGTGGTCAGAGGAAGCCACAGCACAAGTCAGCCGTCCTTTTCCCAGCTTCTCCTTTGGTTTTTTTGAGGTTATCCCTGCATAGCCTTCCTTCTTGAGGAAGAGGACTGAACAAGGACTTTCTATAAACATTATTCTTGAGTCCATAGTTACTTGCTGTTAGCTTTTTTTTTTTTGCAAACTTTTTCCCAAATCAAAAATCAAATGTTGTCACTAAGTTTTCCTTCAATTTTTTTCCTAGTATTACAGTAGGACTTTCCCAAGACCCTTTGCAGGCACTCCACCTGCTAACATGCAGCTTACACACTGAGGAAAAAGCCAGACCAGGTATCAGCATGTTTGGAAAAGACCTAATAAAGGTGTTGTTAGATGAACCCCGAGAACGTAAACAGTAAAGAAACCTAGCATGGTGCTACAATTTATTTCTAGAAAAGAAAAAGGTTCTGTTTTTCTCATTACTCGTTCAGTGTTTTCCCAGCTCAAATCCAAGCAAATGAAGCATAGCACTGACAGCATCAATACCAGTTCTGTAAGCATGAATACACTGAGTGAGCCTAATGTAGCACAAAGCTACTAAACCATGATATCTGGAATTGAACAACTGCGGAAGAAGTCTGCTTCATCCTAATATTCTTCCTCTTCATTTTACACCTTAGAAATATAACTTTTGTGAATCACCACTCACAGCTGTGAACAAAAATAATTAAAACCCCAACTCTTCCCACATTTTTGACATTAAATAATTGGTACTGGAGATCAATGACCCTGCAGAATTATTTCCACCACCATCACCCTCAGTATCGCTTTCAGCTGGATCAGCCTTAATGTCTGAAAGAAAGCGACTCACACAACTGGCTGTTGCCCAGTTCAAGAGTAATCTGGAGGATAATTAAGACAGTGGTTTTTTTCCAGAACAGTATGCTGCAAAACTGATTCCATAAAATCAAGAGAGAAATCATTCTGTCCCTAGAAGGGAATACATGTGTTCAGGTCTTATTCCAGCAGACACAATAATTTTACTATATTTTTCCTGTCCCTTATGGGATGCTGAAATAAATGCAGGGACCCAGCTGTCATCTTCTTGTATTTCCCTACTTTCACCACTTTTTTGCATCACAGAATCCTCAGCAAAGATACTGTCTCACAGATCATCATAACTAGGGTTTTTGTGCTACAGAACTTCCCAACAGTTTTTCCAGCAAGATCACTCGCACCAGAATGGGTGTTTCCCCTCTCAACACCACAGGAGAACCTGGACTGCAAATGTCTCCCTCTGTCCTGTTGGAGGTTACAGGCTGAAACTCTAGGAACTGCTGCTTGGACTGGCAGTCCTATCACAGGCAAACCTCCTTTTTTAGGTACTGCTACTTTCCAACTTGCCTTTTGTTCGGTTTTGGTTTTTTTTTTTCCTTCCTTTCTTGTGCTGGGAAAGTTTGAAGGGGGGAAGGAAGGAAAGAAGGGAAAAAAAAAAAAAAAAAATCAGTGAACAACTAACCATTGCTTTGAAAACAGTACATCACAGTCAGCATAACCAGCCAGATGAAGATATCTGAATGTTTTTCGAGGCTGTAGACAAACACAGCTTCAAACAAACAACAGACTCTCAGTCACGAGGAGAGGCTGACTTGAACGTATGAACCCAAGCAGCTATGCAGAAACAATGTGGATTCATCTAATGACCACACAAGGCAACGTGGGACAGAAGAAGAATTTTCCAACACTAAGGCAAAAAACAACACCTTGAAACAAAATGGTGGACACATTTTTGTTGCTTAAAAAAAAATTCACCCAAACGTCACAGAGACTTTCAGAGACCTGTATCAAAGTCTTCAACATTATCAAATCTGTACTCTCCTTCAGAAACATTCTACCACATATTCAGGTAGGTATTTCATAATACATTTAGCAAATTAGAGGGCACATCTCATTTCTGATGTGATTTTTCAGAAAAGTAACATTTATGTTAAGATCACTATCAAGTCAGGCAGTACAAAACCTGGCTAGAGTAAGAAACACTATTAAACTAAGAAATAACTTCTAAGCCAACTTCAAAACCCCAAAACAGTGGGGTTGCAGATTGCTTACTTTACTAAGAGAAAAACTGATACTTTGTGAAAATTCTGCAGCAAGGAGGCAGCAAGGAAGCCTTGGCATACAGACCATTTCATTGACACTCTGTAGATGTGTGTATGCATGCAGATATGCAAACACAACACAGGGCAAAATTCTGCAGCTCTAGGTAAATAGGAACTTCCTCTTTGGTTTTCATTTGTGGGATAATACACTGAAGTTCCCAGTTTCTACTGAGCTTCAACTGATTAATCCAACTGTTTATAGTAGTATTGCCAGAACCAATATCAATATTAATTTTTATCTTTTTGTCAAAATTCTTTTTGATGAATGCCAAAAAGATAAAAATATCAAAAGAGCTTGAAATCAGCATACATGTTATAACATGGTCTGGAAAATGGGGAAGCATGAGTTAAGAAACATAATTTGTTAACATTGTGTTTATTGACCTCACAGGTAAAGTAGGAAAAAAATAAGGATAATGTGATGAAACTCAGGAGGTGCCTAATCAGCAGCCTGGAAAAAAATCTCAGAGACATAAGTGAAAATAGAGAACAGCTAAGGTAAAGGGGACACTATAGGTGGTAGAGCTAAGTTTTGCATCTTTTGAGACCAAAAGGCATCCCAAGGATTCACACCAGCATGAGAACTTAACATTTTTGTCTGACTCTCATGATTCAAAGAAGATCCTAAGCTTCAGACAGGTCTTCTACACAGGAGCTAGTTTCATCCTAGAGGTGAAAATCTCAGTTTCTTCATTTAATCTTCATATTAAGTAACAAGTTTTACTGAGAAAGACTGCAGGATTTAGCCTACTACTACTACCTCGTGTCTGTGGAAAGAATCAAGATTGTGCATGTTTTAAGAAATTCTTTTCTGTACCCTCTATTCAGAAATGCAAGAAGGAAACTCCAGTGAGATCAATGGTCATAAATTTTACTGCTCACGTATTACACTTTATTTATTTACATATCCTGAAAGGGACTGGAGATTAGGTATGTGACTAATGCTAACGTTATAAATTGCTCAGAGAAGAAATCTAAGCATAACTGTGCCTCATTCAAACACATCCCTCACATTCTAATAATATGAAGTACAGTTCTAATCAAAAGTGATCTGAACTTTTTCTTAATCCAGATTTCTGCATCCAATGCATATTCACTGACAAAAATAAGATTCTTGAGTTTCTTGGGTTGTATTACTAGAGAATTAAAGAACTAGAGAACTAGCACAAATCACTGCAACAGCAGCTTTTCTTGTGTTTCCTATATACTATAGAATCTTTTTTCCCCTCAAAGTTTGAATAATGTCTTATACCTGAAATCAAAATATCCATTAAATGTGCTGGCACAGACTGTGAACTTGTTATTTTACATGCTGGGTGCCACTCTATGCCTCAGACTCTCTCTCTGAAATATCTCTTTGAAAAATGCCCGACGTTTCGAACTGACAAAGATAAGCTGGAGACAAGACCTACAGAAATTGTGTACCTGCCTCATTGTTTTCCATTGTGTTTCATTCTCAGACCTCATAAACGCTGCTTATAAATGAACACTGTTAAGTACTTCACTGTGGCTGTAAGCAGGCAAGGACATAGATATAAAAATTAGAACTGTGATCTGCCCATCTATTGATAAAGCCATTTCCTTTGGGCAACATGTTCTGCTATCACTACCAGCTTCAATTGGCATAGTACTGTGGAATTCTCCTTTACAAAACTGTAAGTTTGATACTCAAATCCATGTGAGTCTTCAGAGTTGCCATTTGGCCCGATCAACCTTGCAAAGCAAAACTGATTAACAGAGTCACATACATCACGTACCAGGTGAAGTTTAAATACAAAGCAAGTCTCAATGAAGCCCAAGTGCACAAGCATAAAATAAAGCATAAATATTTTTTCTAAGGATATATCACTGATTACCACACAGGACTGTTTTCTGTTTAACCTTTTATTGCATTTACTTGTGTCAGTCACTTATATATACACTCTTTAAGCCTGTGTACTTTCTCACCACATTCTATGTAATGCTTTTATGTTTCTTATGTAATGCTTTTACTTTTCAATGCATTAAAGGATGTTGTTGCAACCACAGAACACAATATGCAACAAATAATATTAAGACAGCCTTCTCCTGCACACAACCCTTCCCCTGAACATTGCTTTCCAGGAGATTTGATCTCCACATCCTGAGTTTGCTGCAATCTGTCTTCCCCTGCTCAATTGCTTTTAGCCAGCGCTCTCACTGCTTTCTCTTCTTAGAAAAGACAGCCTAGGAAGAGGTTAGTCCCAGCAACATCCCTGCACTTAGACAAGACATCTTATACTATGTAGTCTGACACATCCGAGTACCAAATGTACTAAAAGGAATAGAAAGAGAAGGGCTTCTATAGGGGTAGAGGGAATAACAGCAAATTCTCTCCCTTTTTTTTTTTTTTATTTGAGCAGTGTCATTCTGAACAGAAACATACAGGAGAAAGTTGAGAACGGGGAAGTGCGCCTTGTGGGTAGGACACTGACACACCTGACATGAGACACTTGGAGAGGTGACAGCAGCAGCTCTACTCCCTCTGATCTCCCCTTTTTTCCCCAAGTGTTACAGAGCAGAGGAAGGTAGTTCTCAATCAACAGTAGGGTCAGTCAGGCTCCACTGCACATATTGTCTCCAGATCTGAGTGCAACTAAAAAGGACATAGCTGTAAGTTCTAAGTCAATGAAGGGGGCAGAAGCCAAAAGGGGCAGCACAAATCCTAGTGCAGTGGAGGCCTCCTGTCAAGAGGACACCAGCCAGTGGTGTCAGTGTGATGACTCACTACAAAGAAGAGGAACTCAGTGAGGAGAGGAAGAGGCAGTGGCAAATGAAATCCAACCTCGTCACAGGACCTTTTCTTCAGGTACTAGACTCCTCCTTCAGCTCTATTACAAGACCCCTTCCCCATGTCCTTAGCCCCTCTCACCTCCTGCCTCTTATCATGGCCATTGCTCAGCCTGCCCTGATCTACATGGTACCCAATCCTTCCAAAACTTTGGTTCCCCCAACACTGGTATGGCCCCCTGCTTTCCTGTCCCTCCAGCCTCTTGGCCCCCATGCCATTCTAGAGACTGATAGCAACTATCCTGCTATGCTGTATCTCAGCACAAATATGGTACTTGAAAAATATAAATCAGTGCCACCTGGAATAGGATTTTGCTGCAATCAGTTGCTACTGCCCAAGGAATCAGAGGAAACAAAAGTGGCCAAACTGGCTCTACACTTGAATACAATTACACAGCTGAAGCCACACACAAATGAAACCATTATACCCCAAAGGAAAAATACCAGTTTTTTAGTGAAACACAGAACAGCATCAATTTCCACAAACGAGACTTAGTCATAATCGGACAGGGAATGATTGCTCTGAGTCTGTGCTATGACAAGAACATGAAAATCACTTCTGATGGCAAGGCAGAAGGGACCCAGTACCCTCATCACATCCCCACTACCAGAACTGATCCCTTCCTCCCTTGTACCTCCACATCACCATTAGACAGCCAGTTCCTCACTGGCAAGCCATGGGGTATTCATTACCATCCACACTCACCCTTGCTCCAGGCTGCATCTGATAGGTGAGATAGAGCTGCCCGTCTAAGAGCTGTGGCCCGCACTGATTACTGACAGCCCCAGCACTGCCCAGAGAGTACTTCATTCCTCCCACACCCAAGTCCACTCCCTCCAGCAGAGCAGCAACATCCAAGTTGAGTATTCAAGCTGCTCTTCTCTCTTTCAAAGAAAACTTAGAGATAAAAGCAGCTGTGAGCCAGGAAGACAGCCAAGTTTGTTTGCCCTTGAAAGGAGTTGGTCACACACCGTGAAAGACATAATAAGCAGAGAACTCCTAAGGAAATGTATTCACCCTAATATCTTCTCTAGACATTAGTCAAAAACTCTAAAAGTTGAGCAGCAAGATACCACTTTCACAATCCTGAGGTGAAAATGTTGTGCTTTTTCAACACAAATAAAGGAAACTCTAACATAAGAGCATACACATTGCCAGGGAGGAAACACCTTATTGATGAGTTGAGGTTCCCTCTCACTAACACAGTTAGTAAAAGAGTCAAGTAGTTCCTTTACTTAGTGCCAGAAATGCCCTCAGAATTAACATAGTAGTAACTTCTATAAGGAACAGGGTCAGCAAAGAAGCTTAAAATAAGTAAGTTTCAGATACAGATACTGAGATCATAAATGAGTTAATACATACATACATATATATGTATACATCTGGCCCAAGTGCAATAACACCCATAGGTGGCTCTTGCAAGTCAGCAGAAGGGCATTTCCACAGAATGAAACCTTTGGAAAGTGAAGAAGACAAGGGAAAAATACCTGGAGAGCAGGAAAAATGTTTCCTCCCTGAGGTCACCCCTGAAGTGGGGAAAACGGAGTCAGAGAAGCCTGGTTACACATCACTTTCACTTGAAAATTTCAGTTGATGGCATTATTGTGGGCTATAAAGGGAGTGAAAAACAAGGACACCTTTACACTGTGAACTCTCAGGCCAGAAAAAAATTGAAAGTAGATGACAAAGCAGAGAGTAAAGCACGCTTTAATTCACAGCATGCATGCAGTTCATCCACCGGGGTACAAGGATCCCCACTCTCCTTTGCCTCCTTCCACCAGGAGAGCAGTCTGGAACTGTCCTCACTGCTTCCACAGGCCGTGGGTGTTGGTAACAGGATTGAGGTTCATCCTCTCGCTCGAGTGATGGACCACTCCACACGGGGTCACAATTTCAGTACATGGTTGCCACGTGTCATGCTCAGCACCTTTGTAATGAAAAAGGGAAAGACAACCTCAAGGATCCTGGACCAATGCTCTGGCTGCCAGCACATCCTGAAGTCCATGATTAAACAAATACGGACATATGGAAGGCATTTAGTGAACTCATAAGTACACATGAGCCTCTTCCTTTTTTATATTACTCCCTGATCTTGCACTAAACTTCTATTTTCTCCATTATCCACTATCTCAACAACAAACCAACCCTGCTCAGACAATCAAGAAAGGCATGCTACCCAGTAGGGAGCAACTAAAATGGTTGTCAATCTGGAGAAGTTCTTCTTTATTACCACTGGGGCTCTGTTTTTCAAAGGGATACTCTTCCAAGCCTTCCATTTTTGTTCAATTGAACTGAATCATTGAGCAAGGTTTTCTCACTAAACTAAGAATATAGTTAATAACAGATTTGCTACAGATTAACAAACTGGCTCCCTAGATGGAATATCAGCCTCAAGAACTAACATAACTGATTAATGAGAGTCAAGCTGTATTAAATACAGGGCAAA
Source organism: Strix aluco (assembly GCF_031877795.1). Taxonomy (NCBI): domain Eukaryota; kingdom Metazoa; phylum Chordata; class Aves; order Strigiformes; family Strigidae; genus Strix; species Strix aluco. Next base: position 22,567,488 of record NC_133935.1, read on the forward strand.
CAATAACTCTGCCGATGTTTGTATCTGATGGCTATGGGTTTCAGAAGAACATGAAGCAGCACAATTAATGAAAAGGCTGAGCTGGGGGACAGCAGGTAGGAAATAATATTGCTACTGCTGTAAAGTGCCTTTAGCCACTGAGTAATCTAATCACTGCAGTGACACGCCTTTGTTTTGTAAAATAGATTTAAAAAGTAGCAAAAGACTACCAAAACAAAAATAAAAGCCTAAGCAAATGGAAAAGAACAGTGGAAAGGCCTGAAGAGTCCTGTAACTCAATACTATCGTGTGTATCATTTATGGGTGATCTGAAGAATGAAAATAACTATTAATATTATTTACATTCATAGCTTACATTAGACATAGTAACAAAAAGCAAAGGAGAAAAAAAAGCTCTAGGCAATGAAATGTTAATAGAAGTTATATATAGCTCTTCATAAAAAGAAAACAATCATATGAAACGTAGGTGAGCTGGATGAAGGAGAAATTAATGTAGGAGAAAAAAAAAGAAAAAAGCTGAAATTGAGAATCGTAATATAATTCTTCAGCGCACAGCCTGAATATCCAGGGGATAGGTAAGAAAAGTTAGACTGGAAGAGACATTCAGAGGATATAGAAAGTGCTAATCAGAAAGCTCACAGGCAATTAACCAAGGCAAAGAAATGCACTCATGTAAACTGTGCTAAATTCTGCAAACTAGAAAAAATGGGACAAGTAACACTCCAGCTAGACAGGGTTGTGAGATAATTTCTACCATGCCACAGAGTACATATTCCTCTGCAAACATAAATGGTAATGATGAGAGCTAAAGAGCTCTATGCTATCAGGAATATAATTCTGAATGTGATGGCCCTTGTACTGGGGAAAATAACAAAAGAAACCAGCCAACATCATAGTAAAGACAAAAAGTTCCTCTGCAAAAGTGCCCAAGGCAATTGGAAGGGACCATACTTGTTCCTTAAATCTAACATGGTCATGTCCCACATGTTGAGGTAGGTATTTCTAGAAAAAGGGATTTACATTACAAGAATGTCGGTGGAGTTTTAATCTAATGAATCAGGCCATTTGAGTGAAAATTTAGTCAATTAGTCTTGATAGAAATAGCTTCATACTTTCTTTCAGGGACTGATTTCGTTCACTATGGAAATTTAATGAGCAACACTAACTTTCAATGGAAATACATAATTAAAACTGTGCAATCTCTTTCCTAGTTCATGATAGTATCTGTTAAATTCATTGTTTTAAGAGATTAATTCTCTTTTTCAAATTGAGGCATTTACAAGGTGATAAAATCTTCAGGGTTTCCTCCCAACCCCTAGTGCTTCAGCTCACATTAAAAAAATAGCATCTGTTGTATTCTGAGGTCTTTTGCAGAACTTAAGTTAGCTCAGCAAGTCCTTTAGGAAAAAAAATCTACCAGTTTTATTCCTGTTTGTGTATCTGTAATTAATTCCTTTATTTTCATTAAAAGGCTATGGTTACCTTTTACTTGGGAATGAGTTTACTTAAAAATAGAATCTGAACAGTAAAATTCAAGAATATAGGGGAGTAAGCTGCTGTCATTACATCTCTAGCACAAAAATGACACTTCCACAATAATGCTATGCTCTTAGGATGCAGATGGAAACAATGATGAATGGCCATTGTCATCACAAATAAAAGTAAATTATAGAAGTTAATCATTAATGATACTAAGACACTGTAATGTCATTCTCTTTTACTTCATTCTGAACAATTGGTATTTATTGATATTACTACATCCAGCTCTTTCCAAAAGCAAAGGCCTCTTTGAAAATAGAACTAATTGCACTGAACACATAATTTGTGAATTAACTTTTGAAATCATTTAAACCATGGTGTCCTGGTTTCAGCTGGGATAGAGTTAATTTTCTTCCTACTAGCTGGTACAGTGCTGTGTTTTGGATTTAGTATGAGAATAATGTTGATAACACACTGGTGTTTTAGTTGTTGCTAAGTAGTGCTTATCCTAAGTCAAAGACTTTTCAGTTTCCCATGCTCTGACAGTGAGAAGGTGCACAAGAAGCTGGGAGGGAGCACGGCCAAGACAGCTGACCTGAACTAGCCAAAGGGATATTCCATACCATAGAACATCATTCTTAGTATATAAATGGGGGGAAATTGGCCAGGGAGGGTGGATTGCTGCTCAGGGACTGGGTGGGCATCAGTCAGCAGGTGGTGAGCAATGGCAGTATGCATCACTTGTCTTTCTTGGGTTTTATTTCTCTCTCTTTTTGTTACCTTCATTTGAATTACTATTATTATATTTTATTTCAATTATTAAACTGTTCTTATCTCTTCCAAAAGTTTTACCTTTTTTTTTTCCGATTCTCCTCCCCATCCCTCTCAGAGGTGGGAGGAGTAAGCAAGTGGCTGTGTGGTGCTTAGTTGCTGGCTGGGGTTAAACCACAACACATGGCCAAGTAATAAACTTCCTCAAATTGATTATTTCAGTGCCTAATGCATCTTAGGCTGTCCAGTTGAAAATGAACTTCACACATTCATAGTACATGCTGAACTTCCGTTCTATTCCGTCTAAATGGAAAATGTTCTTAATCTTGCCATAAAACACAATAACAGACTGTGGTCACTGTGACCGATAATTTAAAATGAAATTTCCCTTGACCCAAAATACAGACACTGAGACTGTACTTTTAATTACTTGGCAGTAACATTAACTACCCACATCTGACGTGTCAGTGCTCATGACAGTTTTACTGGGGCACTCAATGAAAAACTGAACAATGACAAAGCCTAAATGGCTTTGCTTCCTGCTAGAAGGACAAACAGAGCTGAAAAATTCAGGATACCACTGAAGTCAGAACTGAAATTCACAGGATCTGTGGATGCTTAGTGCCTCTCAGAAATGGGTCATTTGTTAAAGGCTGCATATCATATTAGAAATAATGAATCCACCTCCTCTAAACAGGACACAAAAACTAGTTTAGAGCCCCTCTTCCTCCCCACAAAAATAAAAAATCGTTGAATCAAAGCAATCATAGAGACCTCTGCTGAACAAAATGCAATTACCCACATACCCAAACTAACATGTGCTTACATACTTTGCTGATGAGAAGGCTGTATTTCTCCCCTATTAATTCTGCATTCACTTCTGCCTCAGCTACAACCCTACTCTCACTGATGCTCCTTGTCCTTCCTCAACCCTAACACTGCTCCACATTGCGCACTTTTCCCACACTTCTTGAATTCTGCATGTGATTCCATCTTTTCCTTTTTAGCCAGGTAAGAGTTAAAGTGTGTAGAACAACTGCTAATTTTTATCTTCCACTCCCTTTCTAGACTGAAGCCGTTCTAGGGGGAGGTAGGAATAATGGAATAATCCTTCAGCATCATGTTGAAATCCACTAGTCTTCTCTTTAATCCAAGAGAGAAGAGTTAAAGCCTGCATATCATATAAGAAATAATGAATCCACCTCCTTTAAAAAAACTAGTTTATCTTTAAAGTCCCTCCCCCCCCCCAAAAAATTTTACAAATCATTGAATTCAAAGCAATCAGAGAGCTCTGCTGAGCTACTCCAGGAGAGTAGAGAGAGGGTCAGTTTATAAATACTGAAGGGTTTCCTTTAGACCAGCCTAGAATTTATTAGTAGGCAGGAATTTCCTTCCTGCTCACAGGTTGGCTCCAACCTTGAACAAACTTTTGTGTCACCTGGTGGAAAAAGAGAAGGCAAGAACATCTCATCCCATCAAGAATCTCATGAAGTGCTACTGAGACCAAAAATTGCCACAAAACACTTGAAACACTTGTATGTCAGGCGAGATAAATGTTAGTTGGCAGTGTAATTTTGATTATATATTAATAACTTTTTTTCAAACACAAAATACCCTTCATTCAAGCAACATGTGTTTGATACCTTTTGCTGACTCATCTGAACATGCTTTCTCTATACTCACATGTGCATACAGACATACATAGACATGCAAAGATTGAGAATGCTTCTGAAGTTATTTCTATAGCTCATTAACTGACTGAATTTGCTGGGAAAGACAAGAAAAAATTAGCCAGAACAAAATTCTGGAACCAAACAGCCATGCAGTGAATGTTAATACAACCTCCAAACACATATAGCAATAATACCAATAATTGCAGAGAGATCTGGACAGGCTGGAGCGATGGGCTAAGGCCAACTGTAGGAGTTTCAATAAGGCCAAATGCCGGGTGCTGCACTTGGGCCACAACAACCCCCAGCAGCGCTACAGGCTTGGGGAGGAGTGGCTGGAGAGCTGCCAGTCAGAGAGGGACCTGGGGGTGTTGATTGACAGCCGGCTGAACATGAGCCAGCAGTGTGCCCAGGTGGCCAAGAAGGCCAATGGTATCCTGGCTTGCATCAGAAATAGCGTGGCCAGCAGGGACAGGGAAGTGATCTTACCCCTGTACTTGGCACTGGTAAGGCCACACCTTGATTACTGTGTTCAGTTTTGGGCCCCTCACTACAAAAAGGACATTGAATGACTCGAGCGTGTCCAGAGAAGGGCAACGAAGCTGGTGAAGGGTCTGGAGCACATGTCGTATGAGGAGCAGCTGAGGGAACTGGGGTTGTTTAGTCTGGAGAAGAGGAGGCTGAGGGGAGACCTCATTGCCCTCTACAACTACCTGAAAGGAGGTTGCAGAGAGCTGGGGATGAGTCTCTTCAACCAAGTAATGAGTGATAGGACAAGAGGGAATGGCCTCAAGTTGTGCCAGGGAAGGTTTAGACTGGATATTAGGAAGCATTTCTTTACAGAACGGGTTGTTAGGTGTTAGAATAGGCTGCTCAGGGAGATGGTGGAGTCCCCATCCCTGGAGGTATTTAAAAGACATACAGATGTGGTGCTTAGGGACATGGTTAGTGGTAGACTTGGCAGTGCTAGGTTAGCAGTTAAACTCAATGATCTTAAAGGTCTTTTCCAACCTAAAATATTTTATGATTCTGTCATTCCTGGGGAATCCTTTCAACAGTCAGGTTTATACACACATTTCTCCAGTTTCCTCCAATTATAAGTTGAGTAACCAACATGTGTAACATTCACATAAATACATACCTGCCCTCTTATTAACCACACTTAAACATCAGCAGATCCAGCTGAATTTTGCCCCTGCTATGGATTTCTCTCTATATGGTTTTAATCATGGTTTCTTTAAAAACTAGGGCTGAGGGCTTTTTCGGTCCACAAGAACAGAATATGAAGAAAAGTTAAAAGCAACAAAAAAATTAAGGACATTTGGTTTTGACCCTTCCTGCCAATCACAGTAAATTCTGCTTTAGTGGGTGTTCCCTCATCTTTTTCTCCTGAAAACACTGAAAAAGCTACATGATGATTCAGCACTCCTGCAAACTGTTGTTCTGACAGTCTAGTGTCATTTGTAGCTGGAAATATTCTTTCCTGCCCGAGATTTTGAGCAGGATTCATGCAGCCAAACAGGCTGCAGGACAGTAAGAAACAAATTTTCATCATTGAATTTATTATATTGTTTGTCTGATCATCAGTTATCTGTGATTAGCCTCTCTTCACCAGAGATACACCTGGAATTGTAAATCTTAAGTCCATACAGGCAGCAATAAACAGTCATTGGATTTACATGATTTTTTCAATTCTCTTCAGATGTTCAGAACTAATATCAATATATTTCATTTATTCATTTATTAGCAGTATTATCTGGCTATATGGCTTATTTTCTAAGACAAAATAATTCTATGAATGTATGATGTGGTAAATTACATTTCTAAATTGACCTAGATTTAACATAATTGTATAATTCAATGTAACTTTTACAAAATGTGATGAATTCCTCCTCAGAAAAATGTGTTTATTAGCAAGGGCCTTAGGGTGTCCAACAATGTCAACGAGAGTCTTTCTCTTGACTTAGAGCACACAATTCTCTTATCATTCTCTACATGAAAAATGACACCACTTGCTGTGTCAACACAGCAAACAACAGGAAATACTGAAGTATATGAAATAGCATATTTATTTGTAAAATTACCTTAAAGGAGAAAGGTTTGTTTATGAATGAGAAAAGACCAAGGGGCAGTTTCCAGTTTCTCACCAATTTATTTGCAGTAACTTTAAAGGGTACTGTACCTTAATAAGGTAAACACTGTCAGAATCAGGCTGCAAAAGATGTGTTACTTAGTGTCCTTGCATTGTTCTAAATCATATATTAAAAAAAAAAAAAAGGGGGGGGGGGGAATTACAGATCATTTTAAACAAGAAATCTGCTCCCTGACTTTGTAAACTAAGATGGCTTGCAGCCAAAAGAACTGTGCTGATTTACACTCCTGGCTCAGTCCTTATTTTTGTCACCAGTAAATTCACAGGGATTCTGTATTTACTTAACAGTATTTTCCAAAACTGTTAAAAACAAATGCAAAAAAAATAGCTGTAATTTGAAAGATGTTTTCCAAATGTGGATTTTCAAAGGTGATCTCCTTATTATTCATACTTATGTAAGGCCACATTTTCTTATCCCAATAAGGTAATTGTTAAGGTAATGGTTATCCTGTCAAGGTTTTGATTTTAAATCTTGACCAATATATTTATAATTTTACAAATTCTGCCCACAGATAGGACCATGCTGACCTTTTCAATGAAATTATATGGCAAAAGAGAAAGCAATTCTGATAGCTTCCTGCTATTAGAAAAAATTCATGTTCTAAAAACTTGTGATCAGTTTGAGCCTCTGATGCATCAGCAGAGTTAAATGACAGCATCTGCGTTAAAATGAATCATCAAAAGGGACTAATGAAAAAAACATTGCAGAAGAGTTTCTCCCTTATGGAAATGATTCATAAATCTAATCTTAGGGAAGAAAGAAAGAAAGAAAAGAAAAAAAAAAGAATAAAGGTAGAAAGTTGTGCAGTTGGAAAGTAAGATGCCAGAAGACAAGTATGCTTTTCTTTCAGTACCACTGCTAGCTTTTTGGTGGGTAGTTGTATACTGGCTATACCTGCTCAGAAAATGAAATATTGCTTACTACGGTGATTATTGCAGAGCTTTATGATAAACTCATTTTACACGCACCAATTTTTCCTCCACTTCGATACTATTCACAGATCAGTCTAAGCAGAACTCATCTAAGATGCCAGGCCTCTAAAACAGTTTTCCTACAAACAAACACCAAAGAAACACCTGCCATTTTCCTTTATATCAGACTGGCCAGAGACAGGCCATATTCAGTACTCATCATGTCAGAATTATGATCACCATTCCTCTGCCATTATTCATATCAGAATTAATAAGGCACTCCTACAATAACACAATAACTAGCAAGAGCAAGGGAAGCAGAATCTGACCATTAAGGTCTAACTTTTAATGAATCTCGGAGTTTAATGCAGAACTTGCAGACTACTAGAAAGAGGACATATTTGACTTGCTGAGTGAAATACACAGTAGTCTCAGACAACTCTAGGGTACAAAATTCTAGAACTGCCTCATTTTAGTAAATAAATGAAACATGTTATTTCTAAAGATTTTTATGAAGTTGTTAAGTGTAATTTTCCTTTCAGCCTCATTGTTGTGCTGTTGGAATTATGATTTGTCAGACTTACTACAACATTTTTAAACATAACAACCTTAAAATGTTGTGGGGTTTTGTTGTTTGTTTGGTTTTGTGGATGAGAGTATACAATTTGTCTATTGGGATCTCTGTGCTAAAGACAAAGATACCACAAGTAATTTACAGCCCATCCAAAACCACATAAGTAAAGCCACCAGCTATTTCCTATAACTGTTAAACCTCTAGATTTTCTAAGCTCACTGTTCTGAAGAAGTAATGGCTGTACCAGAATTTATCTCTAGCTGCAAAGCTCTCTTGATCAGTATGTCTACTGAGTAATCTCTGGGTCTGCACGTGTGAAAAAAGCCCAGTAATTATACATCTTATTCAGTTTATTTCCACAAGGGGTTACTTCTGGGGTTATTCTATTCTCCTGCAAGAACAAGATTTGAGCTGCACATGACACCTGAAGAAGTCTCACATCCTATGTTAAAATATTTCTCCATTGCTCGGTATTTACACTGTCATTGCTGTAGGAAATAATGGTCATAGGAGAAAGATCAACCTTCAGGTAGGAAGAACAAATGTCATTGAAGTTTTGGATAATAAAATACAGTCCTATTTATCTACTTAGGAGTAAAACAGTACTTTCCTCTTCCTAGAAACAGTCATTCAGTCTGGTTTGAATTCCGCATCAGCCAGTGCTGGTTTTTCAATTACAAGCTTTGTATTTATCCAGAGATACATGTTGGCAAACAGATATGTTTGATAAAGACATGCAGAGCTATCAGACTTGATAATATTCCAGTAATAATTCTGTTTTGTGGAGTTCAAGAGGTGACCCCATAAAGTAAAGAAGAATGTGGCCTATAACAATCCTGTGAGAAAACAACAGTCACTACAGAACATTTCTATCATCTCTGCAAACAGCCAGAAGTATGTAGTACCAATTTCATTAGGTCCTTAGCTGCAGTAAGTTGAGATAGGCCTACCACTTCTGTACAGATGAAAAAAATGTCACACACAAAAATAACAGGATATTGCCTTTGTTCCATTCCTTAGTCTGAATGATCAAGCTCCATTTCCAGAACTACAAATCATAGTATGACTTCTTGTCATCACTTGCCTATCCATGAAACATGTAAAGTATTCTGATATCCTGAGAAGAAAGTGACCTCAACACACTATGGAAATAACTGATGCAGAACACTGTAAAAACCAGAAGAATAAATGGGTTAAGTAAATGCATTTACAGTAAATCTTCTATAGTCATGATGCTATTAAGTACCCTGGTTTACACTGCAGCCTTTTACTCTGGAAGTGTCTTGATCAAACACTGTGAGAGCCTGGAAGAATACTCCAGAGGAAGGTCACTCCATGTCTTTTCTCTAAGTTGATGTAATCATCAGAGACTAGATAACAGTCTGGAAGAGCCTTAGATCCAACACGGTATGACTGTTCTTATGCACACATGGAAGAAGTATATTGTATTTCATTTCTGTTGCACTATATTTTTTTAAACTTACAGAAAAACTAGTCAGAATTTTATAAGTATCCACATACATATAATCACCTGCACATATCCCACTTTGCCATACGTTACAGAAGCCATGTAATGTAACAAACTTAAGATTTAAGAGTTTAAAAACACTACACAGAAATCATGCACTGAATAAAATTCTTAACAGCAAGGCATCTGTGACACAAAGCAGGAAATAAATCTAATGTATAATATGCAGTACAGTTGTTCGTCATAAGCCCCTAGAGAAATGACAGAAACATCAAGTTGTTCAAAAAAGAAGTTTCTATCTTGGTTCTAATGGTTTCATTTATCAACCAACAAGTTTAGCTCCATGACAAGACTACATTAAGGGAACTGTTAAGCTAAACATGACCAAATGTTATTTATTTTACCTTTCAAAACTTATTACCCTCAGAATCACTACGAACATAACAGGCTTGGAAAGAGAGACTCAAAAGCTGGTTGTTTTAAAGTATCCTTTTAAAAACACAGCATGGACAATTTTTCCACTTACCTTGTGCTACCCTGACAAGCCAGGAAATAGAACAAAACCTCAAAAAAATTAAAGGTTAAATCTTTATCATAGCTGAAAAATCACCCTGGGGAGAATTATATGTACATCACTAAATCACCAGTGAACATCTTACATATATCTGTAGATATGCTGAGCTGCCTGGCGACATCAACATAGGGCCATTGCTAAGACCAGCTGGGGAGATACTGGATAGCTAAAACTGATCTGCAGACATAAGATGTTTGAAACACCTGGTTTAGTATTACCCACAAAATTAACTTACATGTTATTTATCATTTCTTCCAGACCGCAGAGGGTAAAAATCTTGGCCCACAGGCAGAGAGACGAGGGGCATCTCTGACTACATCTAAACTACCAGTTGCCTCCCAGGTTGATGACAGTAGACTTTGCAGGTAGAAAGCAGCAAAACCATATGGAGCAAACTACCCCCAGCATTGCACCTGGGCTTGATCACAGCTGTAACTTGTTGCCTAACTTCAGGAGGCATCCCAGAAGCAAACTGAATTCTATACAATGAGGATGACCAGAGGACTAGGAGATGGATAAGAGGTGTGAAGAACTGGAAATGAACAAAAACATGCAGATAAAAACATTTCTGTCAGACACTAACTGGCCTTTGTTCCCCTGATTGGCCTCACCTGGGATTCCCCACATCCTCAGCCTGGGAGCCCTACTGAAGCTCTCGATGGGCTTTGGTGTACATGTACCTGTCTCTGGACAGGTCTTGGGCCTCCCCTGTAGTTATGTCTCCTGGTGGGATTCCCTGGATGGACCTGGTTGATCATATGCCGTACTTGGGGCTCCTGATAACCCCCTAGCCAGGACCTGCCCTCCACGCTCAGCCCTGTGGGGCTGTGCTGGTGGGTGAGGGGTGCAGCCTGTGTGTGCGTCACCCTGACTCCTGGCTTGTCCCCCCTCTGGGGGCAGCTCCACTCCCACAGCTCCCTCATGGGTTGCTGGAGCTGAGTGCCTGGCCCTCAGGCTGCACAGGACCTGCCCCAGAGCCCAAGCGCCACAGGCCTGGCTCCCAGGGCCCCCGGGCTCCTTGCTTAGCTTTCCTGTCCCAAATACCACTCTGGGGCTCCTCAGGGGAGGCTCAGTTCCCTCCCTGTGCCTGGCTTCAGGGACCTTGGCGTGGCTCCATGGCTCTGACACAGCACACACCCCGAGGGCTCTGGAGGGTGTGGAGGGCACCAGGAGGCCATTTTGCCTCAGGCTGGGGCCTCTAGCTTTGCTCGTGCTGTGCTGTAGGTGTGCCTGTGCCCAGCCTAATCTCTGTCCTGCCTCCTGGACACACTGCAGACCTATGCCATCACTCTGCCCCTTGCAGCTCCCCAGCAGCCTCCCTGGATGTGCCCATCCCCTGATCAGGGCTGCTGCTGCTGCCACCAGCCTGCCGAGCTGCTGGGTCTGTGCTGGGGCAGCTCTCTGCCCACCAAGACCCAGACAGCCAGGCTCTCCCTGCCCCCCGGTTATGGCTGTGGGGGTAAGGCGTCTTCCTCAGGCCTATGGCTCAGGAGCCTAATTAGGAGGAAACATGGGTTGAAATAGCAAAACTTCTTGCATGCCAAACTGGTTTTGATTCATCTGGCCCTTAAAGGATTTTGAAATGTGAGCTCAGCCCAAACTCAGGGTCAGACACAGGGGCAAGTTTACATAGGAAAAGATGAGCTGCGGCTGTTTCTGCTATTAGTTTTGTGGAAAGCAACCTTGATGTCCACAATGTTCAGTAAAACACCTCTTAAACAGTATCTATAAATTTTGAAATGTTTGGAGGACAAAAAATCCCTCTGTCGGTAATTTAGCTTGAGTATCTTCATGGCACGAGCTACTACAGGGCCGAGTCCTGCCAAACACCCTGCATCCTCTGCTGCCCTGCAAGCCAGACTGCTCTCCTCACAAGGTCTTATTCATTGCTTCGCTCCTGCTCTGCCAACAAAGTATTTCCATCAGCTTTGAAAGGACTAGATTTTTGGTTTAATAGTTAGAGAAAGTATTGTTCTGGAAACATTGTTTCTAAGTGTTCAGGATGCCAGGAAACAACCAAAGTGATGCTTGCCATCTAGATGATGCTAGAGAGCAGGGGAGGGAAGGACAAATGCATATATAAAAATAAAGCTATGGGGAAAAATAAATTTTCTATCCTGAAAACAAATCACTTCCCAAAGCTGAATTGCAAGCCAGCCAATTTGCTGAGGTGGCTCTGTGCTTGACCTAGCTGGAGCCAGGCTTCTCCTCATCAATGGCATTCTGTCCAGCGGCAGTGCAGGTGACAAAGAGAAGCAGGTGGCTGGCAAGGAAAGCAGTGTCACGGTCCCCGGTACTGTAATTTTCCCTTGCAGAACTAATCCAGGCCGGCACAGGCAGGCACAATTAATGGGAAGTGACACAAGTGTGATCTGATAATGAGGCAACAGAATAGAACTGTCAGAGTGCTTCCTGGGGCAATGATAAATGATGTCATCTCTATTTCAGGATGTTTCAGGTGGAAAGCAAGCTTTAAGCACAAAAATTACAGAAGGACAATAAAAAGGTATTATATCCAAAAATAACAAAAAATATTAGGTTACCATTATATTGCATGTGTTTGGGCTTGCATTCTTGCTATTTATCACCTCATCATTCATGCTGAAAATCTCTGTGCTCTTTTCCCTGGGCAGCTCCTGGCTAAGCCCACAGGCCTTGCTCAGTATCTAGGTACGTATCCATCCCAACTATTATTTTGCTCTCCACATGGTTGATTCACAATGAGTGGGTTACAGAGTGGCTAGAAGCTACAAGACTCAGGTAGTCCTTAAATGTTACTCATGGTATTCCCTGCTTCTGGGTTTTTCAAGTCTCTAACACACACTTTCCTGTCTGCTTTCTATTCCCCAGGCAAGGATGGCAATTTATATATCCATTTCATAGCCTAAAGATCAGTCCAGACTACCAGCAAAGCCTCTAGACCTCCAGCTCATCCCCGCTCTGCCAAGCCAAGAATGTTTCTGTTGTGCGTCTGGCTGGGCAGCCAAATGCATGAATTACTAGTGACAACCAAAAAGGTATGTGTTGGGTCCCACAATTGAAAGGTAAAGTACAGGTCTAGCAGGGCTTGTGTCCTGATAAAGAGTTACGATTGCTCCCTGGGGAGAGGGTCCAAGACAGTGTAGACCAAGCACGGGCAAGGGTGCCTACATATGGGCCGACACAGGTTCACACATTTCTTGATCCTCATTAAACAATGACAGAAATTTTGGAATTGCATCTTCCATTGTCAGAATTCACACACTGTCCAAGAGCTCATGAATTCCCTTGAATTAGACAATCCAGAAACTGTGGCAGACAAACATTTAACCATTGTGGCATACCACAGCTATAAGAAAAGGCAATGAGGGAGAAAGATGACAAACGATACAGCAGCAAACCTAGCATACTTTCATTATACAGGCTGCAAATTTCAGAATGTTTGACAGACCAGAAGAAACTATATTGACTTCCTGTAGCAGTCAGTAGGTCAAATTATACTGTTTATATGCCTTTTCTCATATGTTTATAAATTATGGGTTTGCTTAGGTATTTGCTGTTGTCCAGTCAATCTTAAAGAAATGGGGAGCTGCCAAGATTTTATTTTTAAAAGCTAGCACTTACACAAGCCAATGAAATAATAACTCAGTCACACATACGGTGTTACATTAATATTTTATTTGGAAAATACATCAATCCCAGACAAATCATACTATTAATGAGATAAAATATTTCCCATGCTGATTAGCAGCTCCTTTACACTAGGAGGTTAAAAATAAGTACATTGTCTCCTTGCAAGAAAAAGTGTTGCAAAATGGTACAACAACCTGCATGGTGTTTCTCCAAATTAGCTACTCACATACAAGTGCCTTACAAATAAACAATTCAGTAAAAGGACTTTATATGGCATGCATAGGAGTATACAGGGCATTACTAATTTCCCTTCTCTCTGAGCCTGGGGGTGTTATGGCTCACTAAAGCATTTTCAGACTGTGAATTAACTAAAGAGACCATCAGAATCGCAGGTCCTCTCAGCCACGTTAAGACTCATGAAAAGTCGGAGACTTTTGGCTCCTGCTGTCCCATCTCATGTCCCTCACTGCAGTGTTGACTCTTTTCAGTCACTGTAATTTCCACTGTTTTCTTTGTCCCACGGGCACTTTTGAGTGTAGCACAGCTGATCAACACACTTCCAACTCACCAGTTAGATCTAGTTAAGCTCTGAGCCAGGCAAAATCACTGAAATAGCGCTGTAGCCAGAGCCCCTCCATAACACATTACTTAGGGCAGAGGAGTGCCTCTGCCATGCGAGTTAATGAGCAACTATGCTCACCAGCTTCTGTCCCCAGCCTGCAGCTTGACCGAAGAATCCCACCTACTGGATTTGCCTTTAGCCCTGCAAACGCTGTTCTCCTGGTTTTGTTCTCCTAGAATAAAGTTAACTTTCCTTGGGCTGAGAGGGAGCACAGCTAGAGGGCTGGGCCCGGATCGGTCACTGGAGTATTCCATGCCATGTGACATCATGCTCAGTGTATAAAGGAGACACGTGCTCTCTCAGTTCCGTTTTCCGGTCAGTGCAGTGGGATTTCTGGTGTGGTCGGGATCGCTGCTGGGGACGGGCTGCTTACCGGTCACCAGGTGTTGAGCAACTGCATTGTCTATTACCTGTTTGGACTTACTGTTGTTACTGTTGTTTTGTTACTATTACTAAATTTTTTTTATTCAACCTATGAATATCTTTTTTTTTTTTATCCCTCCCCTATTTCACCAGGGACAGGGGGTGTAGTAAACGACTGGCCACGTGGTGATTGCCTACCAGCCGAGTTCAAACGACGACAGCTGTGCAGAGCACTGCAAGCACTTGTCCCCGAGAGCTTGTGTGTGTTTCCCCACCACACTGTAACCACTGCCGGTGAGACTGGGCCTGCTCCTGGAAGGGCATATGAGCCTGCATGGGACAAGGCGCTCTTCAGAGGCTCACATCTTTTCTGCTTTCATCTAACAAAGGAAAACATTAAGATTAATGTTCCAGTAACAGCCACACCAAAATAAGCCTCTCGGAGATCCCTGGTAATAATGTTTACTCATACTCACAGAAATGAAAGCAGAACCCACTCAACATGTTTTCACTGGCCAGTTCCTGAATGTTTTTGCTAATTTCTACACTTTCCACTAACAAAAATATTATGACAACATAAAGCATTCATTTAGCTGGTATTTAATTATGTTACTTTATTTTCAAGTTCAATGCATCAAAATTATAATGCTTGGCACACAGAGGTTTCCTGAGAGAAAGTCCTAGTAGCAACCTTTTCAGAAATAAAGAAAACATACCAATCTCTGGATATCTCATTACAGAACACATCAAAATCGGCTAAAACACACACCATGTTGGAGTGCACTGAAATGACAATAGAATGCATAAGCAGACTTTAAAGGCCCTTTCCAGGCAGGCTGGTGGTGCTGACCCGAGGAGTGAGCCGTCGTCCCCAGAGCCGTGGCCGCGGCACGGCAGGTGTGTGCTGGGGCGCAGGTACAGCCTGGGCTCCAGGCGGCCATATCCAGCGGCCACAGGACGACCTCAGCCAGCTGATTGCAGCCAGGGAGCTCGCTGCCAGCTCCCACTCAGCGCTGGCGGTTACACCACCTGCGTGGCCTTGCCTTTATCTAAGGACGAGGCAATGAGTTTTCATGTGAACGTCCTTTTTGTTTGACAGTAGAAATGATGAATAGAAATGTTTTCTTGTAGCAGAACCTTATAAAAGCTCAAAAGACAGCAGTGCTGGGTAACCTTTCCGCTGCTGGGACCCGTAGCACGTCCTGACTGAGGGCCCCTCCGACGCCGCGCAGCCCGCGAGACCCACCCTCTGGAAGGACGTAAGATTATCCGCGTTCATCCTCCCCTCCTGCCTCACAGCTCGAGCTCGGAGCCATGGCATTTTACCCGGCACTTCCCCTAGCGCGAGTGCCTCTCTCGCCGGGATTGTAACGAAGGCCCGCGGGCGGGCTCCCACGGGAGACGCCGCTCTGGAGCGGGCACGGGGCACCGGGAGCGGGGGGTGCGGTACCCGGCTGCCCCCGCATGTCGCCGGGGGCCGGGGTTTTGGCCCAGGGGCCCGGCGCCGGGCAGGGTCGCGCTTTCCTGCGGGCACGGCGCCGGTGCCCCGGGGCTGGGGCGGCGAGGCTGGGCGGCCCCCCGGCCGAGCGCGGCCGAAGCCGGCCGGGGCTGAGGGGAGCTCGCCCGGCCGCGGGGCCCTGGCCGGCAGCCGCGTCCCCCCCACCTTTGAAGCCCGCCTTTGAGCGGGCGTCCCCGCCGCTCCCGGCGGAGCGGTGGGTTCCCCGATGGGGGCTGCCCGCGGAGGAGCGGTGCGGGGGGCTGGCGTGGCCCCGCGGAGGGCAGCGCAGGCCTCGCCCCAGGTTGAAGGCCGCTCGCACGGAGGCGCCGCTGGCGGGCACGGGGGCGGGCGCCGCTGGCGGGGGTCAGGCATGGCGGGGAGCGCAGACGGCTCTCTTCTAGGGCTGCCCTCCTTTACCGGGGGGGGTCCCTTTAGCGGCCCCCCAGTTCCTCCCGCACCGGGCCGCACTGGGAACAGGATGAGGGGACTGGCGGCCTCTGCCCTCCCCGGGACGGCTGGTACAGGGCTGCCTGAGTGCCGGCATATGAGCAATGGGTTATGATTCTTCAGTGGCTCATGTGTCGGGTGTCTAGACTCTAACTGATGGAAATGCATCCTGTTACACCAAGAATGAGATGATGCACGTTAACGTACTTGGAAGGGGGAGAGCTGGGGAAGCAGACAAACTGGATCAAGAATTTTCTCACAGTCAGAGGGATGCACAGTATGATGTGAGGTACAGGAGTGCCCCAATCTATTGTGACAATCAAGCAGGAAGGGCCTTTGATACCACTGGCAAAAAATGTCCAATTTAATGCCTAATGGGGGGAGTACTCCTTCAGGGCCCAGCCCACCCAAGCCCAGGTGCTGGCCTGCAGGTGCCACAGCATGCTAAGCCCACTCCTCAGCTTGGGGGTGCATGGCCGCTGGGGCGTGGTGCCCCTCCTGGACACAGGAGTAGGAAGCAGGGCTGCCAGTGGGTATGTTCCCCTTGGCACAGCCCCGCTGGGCCTGTGAGAAACTGGGTGGATTGTGGCATGAGAGGGAGTAAAGTTTGGGAGTGAACCTGCAGGCAGTACGAGGGGCGGCAGGTGAACTAAAAGCTTTTAGGCCTCCTCCAGCAAGCACCCTGTGGGGCTCGGCCCGGGCTGCAGATGGGCAGCACCTGGTGTGGAGGAGTGTGCAGCCCTCCACCTGACGGCTAATGCAGGCGTATGCATCTCAGCCGTGAACTGCCTGCAACTGCTGCTTACCCCCAACAGACATCCTTTTCATTGATGTCTACTTCATCAATATCCATTTAATCAATGTGCAATTAATGACATTAATCCATGTGTACTTTTGATTATATTGTTGCCCATGTGTTTTCATACTGTCCTGTAATTGTCTGGCAGGAGCAGCCACCCCAAAGAGCTTACTCAGGAGTATGTCAGAAAAGGAAGCCCCCTCTCCCTACATATATGGAGGCTGCCTTCTTTGACATAATTTCCTGTGTGTTTCCATACTGTTTTGTGATTTGCTGGTTGCTATTTCTTGACACTGTCATGCCCACATGATCTCAGAGTGCCCTCAGCTAGACTGGCTGCCCATTTCATTTGGTCCCTAGACAAAAATTAAACTTTTATTTTATGTATATAGATAAAGAATTATGTAGGTATAGATATATATTGATCCATTTTATATATGCAGAGAAAGTATATATACAGGAGTGTACAAATATGTATATATTTTTATTTATACCTGGATACACTTTATATGTATATATAATTACATGTGTGTATATATATACAGATATATACATTCATTATATATATCCATTAAAATGTAGGTATAAAATGTATAAAGCACGCTTTACTAAGAGCTAATGAAATGAATAGTTGTCATTTAAATGTTAATAGAAAGGAGTTAAATAACAATAAAAAGCAGGTTCAAGGCTGTCAAAATCCAGTACTCTCTGACCAGGTTCTTTTAGAAATTCTATGCATGGATGGTGCAATATTTAATATCAAATTTACTGTACTCATCTCCTGAAGTTGAGTGAACAGACACAGCTTCTGAGTACAAGAGAGACATGGAGTCTTTCTACTGGAGTGAGTCCAACAAAGGGCCATGAAGATGACTAACGGTGCAGAGTATTTCTTCTGTAAGGAAAGGCTGAGAGAGATGGGAGTGTTTAGCCTTATTAATGCATATAAATACCTGAAAGGAGGGTGCAAAGAGGATGGGGCCAGGCTCTTTTCAGTGGTGCCCAGTGATAGGACAAGAGGCAATGGGCACAAACTAAAACACAGGTGGTTCTGTCTGAACATCAGGAAACACTTTTTAGCTGTGAGGGTGACCAAGCACTGGCACAGGTTGCCAGAGAGGTTGTGGAGTCTCCATCTTTGGAGATATTTAAAAGCCCTGACATGATCCTGAGCAATCAGCTCTAGGTGGCCCTGCTTGAGCAAGGGGATTGGATCAGACAACCTCTGGAGGTCCCTTCCAACCTCAACCATTCTGTGATTCTGTGAATATCCCTTTGGTCAGTTTAGGTCAGCTGTTCTGGCTCTGCCTCCTCCCAGCCATCCCCAGCCTATTGGCCTCTGGAGGGAAGAGGTTGGAGAGACAGCCTTGATGCTATGCGAGCACTGCTCAGCAACAACTGAAACATTGGTGCATCACCAACACCCTTCTAGCTACAAAGCACAGCACTCTATGGGCTGCTATGAGGAAAGTTAACTCCATCCCAGACAGACCCTCTGTGAAGCCTTGACATGTCTGGGGCAGCAGGAAGGTCAAGAGGACAGAGGGTGTCACGAAAGTGGAGGAGACAAGTTAGAACATGTTGGACAGCTTCAGTCTGTCTTAGTGTTGTCCATCGAGTGGGGTCATTTACCTGGTGTGCAATACACCAATATACACACAGAGCAGAGTTATTTATTTGTTCCATACCTGTGCAGAGTGGGGTGCTAGGTGGTAATTCCACAAAGCTAGCACACCGCACAAAAGAACTTCAGTGTATTTATACACTTCAAACTACATGAATACACATTTACTATAGTTACCATTGGTTAGTTTCTTAGCCCTTTGTCCTCCATTGGTTAACAACATGTCTCGTCTTGATTTAAAGTTACAGGGTCTTTTAATTCTTCTGCGCAAACTCAAAGCAGGGGGGGCACATCTTCTTTGAAACAAAGAGGTTAACTCATGTGGTGGTTATGCCAGGTACCCACCGAGTTGCTCTATCACTTCCTCCCCCCTTTTTTCTCAACAGGGCAAAAAGGGGGAAAGAAAATAAGATAGGAAAAAAACCAACCCTTGTGTGCGGAAGCAAAAAGAAAGCTGATTTATTCTCTACTTCCCATTAACAGGCGATGTCGGGCCTTCTCAGGAAGCAGGGCTCTGATACGCGTAGCGGTTGCCTCGGAGGACCGAGGGTGACACACCCCACACCCCCCCCCCCCCCTTCCTCCTTTTTCCCAGCTTTATACTTGAGCAGATGTCATATGGTATGGAACATCCCTTTGGTCAGTTCGGGTCATCTGTCCTGGTTGTGTCCCCTCCCAAGATCTTGCCCACCCTGTCCCACTGAGGGGGGGGAAATGTGGGAAAGGGGGAAAATGTGGGAAAGAGCCTTGGTGTTGTGTAAGCACTACTCAGCAGTAGCCACAACACCAGTGTGCTATCAACACCCTTCCAGCTCCCAACGTAAAACACAGCACCATGGGGGCTGCTATAGGGGAAAATCAATTCCGGCTCAGCCAGACCCAGTACAGTCTCCACACCTTATTCCATACCATTTACGTCATGCCCAGGTCCCACATAATACTCATTTATCCATTTCATCATATTTAGTTCTCATCACTGACATTCCTTCTCACCAACACCTACATCTTAATCTATGTACTTAGACCATCTTCATACCCAACATGCAGATTAATACACTCTGATTAACTACTATCCCCCTGTCCTTTAACAGATAAATAGTATTCCTCCATTCCATTGGCTTTCTTCACTCCTTCAGATGTTCAATGACTTGACCCCCATCTGTCAAGATGTCAAGGAGCAGTATGTTTGACTGTTGGACACCAGCACCAGCTAGGTTTGGGTCATCATTGCACATATCTGGTTCTTTGCGAAATTCACTCTTCGTAGTTCCTACCTCCTCCATCACTCCCTGCAACATACAACTCACACCACAGATTATTTTCTCCCCCCAAGGTTAAATTTCCTTGAGGCACACACTGAGTAGCCCCATCCTCCCACATTACCCACCAAGTACACCCAGGTCCCTGAGCAAAAACAATCCCACGAGTGGGCTTGCCTTTTCCCAACGGAGGAGCAATTGACACTGCCTTCCCCAGCCGTTTCCTTGTGTGTACTACAGGGACCTTATCTCCTCCCACAGTATGAAGGGGTTTTGTTTGGGCAGGACCAGGACGGTTAACAGATCCTCTGGTGTTAATTAGCCAAGTGGCTTCTGCTAAATTTATATCCCAGTGCTTCCATCCCCCATTGTCCAATGCTCTCAACATAGTCTTCAACAGTCCATTGTATCTTTCAATCTTTCCAGACGCTTGTGGGTAATAAGGGATGTGATACACCCACTCAATGCCATGTTTCTTTGCCCAGGAGTTTATAAGATTATTTTGAAAATGGGTCCCATTGTCTGATTTGATTCTTTCAGGAGTACCATGTCACCATAAAATTTGCCTTTCAAGACCTAAGATGGTATTTCGGGCAGTGGCATGATTTACAGGGTACGTTTCAAGCCAACCAGTAGTTGCTTCCACCATGGTGAGTACGTAGTGCTTGCCTTGGCGTGTTCGTGGCAGTGGCCCAATATAGTCAATATGCAAGGCCTCACCATATCAAAAATTCAGCCATCGCCCTCTGTTCCAGGGAGACTTTACTCGTGTGGTTCGCTTGATTGCAGCACACGTTTCACATTCATGAGTGACCTGTGAGATGGCCTCCATGGTCAGGCCCACCCCTTATCAGAATCACAAAATCACAGAATCACAGAATCAACTAGGTTGGAAAGGACCTTGAAGATCATCTAGTCCAACCATTAACCTAACACTGACAGTTCCCATCTACACCATATCCCTCAGCGCTATGTCGACCCGACTCTTAAACACCTCCAGGGATGGGGACTCCACCACCTCCCTTGGCAATCCATTCCACTGCCTAATAACCCGTTCTGTAAAGAAATACTTCCTGACATCTAGTCTAAACCTTCCCTGGCGCAACTTGAGGCCATTACCTCTTGTCCTATCGCTTGTTACTTGGTTAAAGAGACTCATCCCCAGCTCTCTGCAACCTCCTTTCAGGTAGCTGTAGAGGGCGATGAGGTCTCCCCTCAGCCTCCTCCTCTCCAGACTAAACAACCACAGTTCCCTCAGCCGCTCCTCATACAACATGTGCTCCAGACCCTTCACCAGCTTCGTTGCCCTTCTCTGGACACGCTCGAGTAATTCAATGTCCTTTTTGTAGTGAGGGGCCCAAAACTGAACACAGTCATCAAGGTGCGGCCTCACCAGTGCCGAGTACAGGGGTAAGATCCCTTCCCTGTCCCTGCTGGCCACGCTATTTCTGATACAGGCCAGGATGCCATTGGCCTTCTTGGCCACCTGGGCACACTGCTGGCTCATGTTCAGCCGGCTGTCAATCAACACCCCCAGGTCCCTCTCTGACTGGCAGCTCTCCAGCCACTGCTCCCCAAGGCTGTAGCGCTGCTGGGAGTTGTTGTGGCTCAAGTGCAGCACCCGGCATTTGGCCTTGTTGAACCTCATACAGTTGGCCTTAGCCCATCGCTCCAGCCTGTCCAGATCTCTCTGCAGAGCCTCCCTACCCTCGAGCAGATCAACACTCCCACCCAGCTTGGTGTTGTCTGCAAACTTACTGAGGGTGCACTCGATCCCCTCGTCTAGATCATCAATAAAGATGTTAAACAAGAGTGGCCCCAAAACCGAGCCCTGGGGGACACCACTTGTGACCGGCCTCCAACTGGATTTAACTCCGTTCACCACAACTCTCTGGGCCCGGCCATCCAGCCAGTTTTTTACCCAGCAAAGCGTGCGATCATCCAAGCCTCGAGCAGCCAGTTTTGCCAGGAGAATGCTGTGGGAAATGGTGTCAAAGGCCTTGCTAAAGTCAAGGTAAACTACATCCACAGCCTTTCCCTCATCCAATAAGCAGGTCACTCTGTCATAGAAGGAGATCAGGTTTGTCAAGCAGGACCTGCCTTTCATAAACCCATGCTGACTGGGCCTGATCCCCTGGTTGTCCTGCATGTGTTGTATGATGGTACTCAGGATGAGCTGCTCCATCAGCTTCCCAGGTACCGAAGTCAAACTGACAGGCCTGTAATTTCCTGGATCATCCTTCCAACCCTTCTTATATGTGGGCGTCACATTGGCCAATTTCCAATCTGTCGGGACCTCCCCGGTCAGCCAGGACTGCTGGTAAATGATGGAAAGCGGCTTGGCGAGCACCCCAGCCAGCTCCTTCAGCACTCTTGGGTATATCCCATCTGGTCCCATAGACTTGTGTGTGTCTATGTGATGTAGCAGGTCACTGACTCTCTCCTGGATTGCGGGGGGGTCGTTCTCCCAGTCTCTATCATCTGGCTGAGGGGGCTGGATTCCCTCAATACAACTAGTCTTGTTATTAAAGACTGAGGCAAAGAAGGCATTAAGTACATCAGCCTTCCCCTCATCACTTGCTACCAAGTTTCCTTCAGCATCTAGCAGGGGATGGAGACTCTCCCTGGTCTTTCTTTTGCTATTGACATACTTATAGAAACATTTCTTGTTATCTTTGATTGCTGAAGCCAGATTAATTTCCAGCTGGGCTTTAGACCTCCTGATTTCTGCCCTGCATAGCCTCACAGCATCTTTGTAATCACTGTGAGTGGCTAGTCCCTTCCTCCAAAGGCCGTAAACTCTCCTTTTCTCCTTGAGTTCCAGCCAAAACTCCCTGTTCAGCCAGGGTGGTCTTCTCAGCTGCCTGCTCCTCTTAGAGTACCTGGGGACTGCCTGCTCCTGAGCCATAAACACTTCCTTCTTAAAGAGCGCCCAGCCTTCCTGGACCCCTATACCCTTCAGGACCATCTCCCAAGGGATCCTGTCAAGCTGGTGCCTAAACAAGACAAAGTCAGCCCTTTGGAAGTCCAGGATGTCAGTCCTGCTTAGCCCTTTCCTGGCCTCTCTAAGAATAGAGGACTCTATTATTTCATGATCGCTGTGCCCTAGTCGTCCTCCAACCACCATATCATCCACCAGTCCTTCTCTGTTCACAAGGAGGAGATCTAGCAGGGCACCTTCTCTGGTTGGTTCTCTCACCAGCTGTGTTAGGAAGTTGTCCCCCACACATTCCAGGAATCTCCGTGACCAGTCCCGCTCTGCTGTGTTGTATTTCCAGCAGATGTCTGGGAAGTTAAATTCTCCCACAAGAACAAGGGCAAGCGATCGTGAGATTTCTTCTAAGTGCCTATAGAATATTTCATCCACCTCTCTGTCTTGGTTGGGTGGCCTATAATAGACTCCCACCACGACATCTGCCCTGTTGGCCTTTCCCCTGATTCTAACACAAAGACACTCTACCCTGTCTTCACTATACTTGTGCTCAAAGCAATCATAACAGTCCCTAACATACAGTGCTACCCCACCGCCTCTCCTACCTTGTCTATCCCTTCTAAAGAGCTTGTAGCCCTCAACAGGTGCAGTCCAGTCATGGGAGACATCCCACCATGTTTCTGTGATAGCCACAACATCATAATTTTCCTGTTTCATCATGGCTTCAAGCTCCTCCTGTTTGTTACCCATGCTGTGTGCATTGGTATACATGCACTTCAGATGGGCTGGTGTTTTCCCCCCTTCCCCCTTCAAATTTAGTTTAAAGCTCTGTCAATGAGCCCAGCTAACTCCTGCCCCAAGATCCTCTTCCCCTTCTGGGACAAGTGCATCCCATCTAACGCCCAGAGGTCTGGTGCCCTGTATACCAACCCATGATCGAAAAAACCAAAGCCCTGACGGTGACACCAGTCTTGAAGCCACGAATTCATCTGCTGTGGTCTTCGGTGTTCATCCTCATCCATCCCCCCAACTGGAGGGATGGAGGAGAACACAACCTGTGCCCCCGACCCCTTGATCAGTTTCCCCAAGGCCCTGAAATCTCTCTTCATTGATTTAATACTTCTCCTACTAATGTCGTCGCTACCTACCTGAAAAACCAGAAGAGCGTAATAGTCCTTGGGTTTGACTAGAGAGGGGAGTCTTCTTGTGAGGTCCTTGACACGGGCCCATCTGTACGTTGCATGCCCTGATGTTTCATGGGCCCATCGAGCTACAAATAGCTCACCCTTGCGCTCCCAGTCCAGGTTCAGCCGAGCTACTTCAATTTTGTCAGCCTTGTCTACTTGCTCATTGTTTTGATGTTCTTCGGTGGCACGGCTTTTGAGGACATGAGCATCTACATGACGTACCCTTAGAGCCATGTTTTCCACTCGGGCAGCGATGTCCTGCCACAATGTAGCAGCCCAGATGGGTTTACCTCTGCGCTGCCAATTGTTCTTCTTCCACTCCTGTAGCCACCCCCACAGGGCATTAGCCACCATCCAGGAGTCAGTGCTGAGATACAGTACTGGCCACTTTTCTCATTCAGCAATCTCTAGGACTAGTTGGATCGCTTTTACTTCTGCAAACTGACTTGACTTGCCCTCTCCTTCAGTGGCCTCAACAACTCGTCTTGTGGGACTCCACACAGCAGCTTTCCACTTCCAATGGTTTCCTACCACACGACAGGATCCATCAGTAAACAGAGCATAATGCCTTTCATCTTCTGGTAATTCATTATATGGTGGTGCTTCTTGGGCACGAGCCACCTCCTCAGGCAGTGCTCCAAAATCTCTACCTTCTGGCCAGTCCGTGATCTCTTCCAGGATCCCTGGACAGTTGGGTTTTCCCAGTCGAGCTCGTTGTGTGATTAATGCTACCCATTTACTCCAAGTAGCACTGGTTGCATGGTGCATAGAAGGGATGTTTCCTTTGAACATCCAATGTAATACAGGCAATCATGGTGCCAAGAGGAGCTGTGCTCTGTACCAACAACTTCTGAAGTGGCTCGAATCCCCTCATATGCTGCTAGTATCTCCTTTTCAGTCGGAGTGTAGTGGGCTTCTGATCCTGGATATCCCCAGCTCCAAAATCCTAATGGTCAACCTTGAGTTTCACCTGGTATCTTCTGCCAGAGGCTGCATGTGAGGCCATGCTCCCCAGTTGATGTGTAAAGTACATTTTTCAAAGCTGGTCCGGTCCGAACAGGCCCAAGAGCTACCGCCTAGGGCTATCTCCTTTTTGATGTGCTCAAAGGCTTGTTGTTGCTCAAGAGCCCACTCAAAATGGTTCTTCTTTCGGATTACTTGATAGAGAGGGCTCACAAGCTGACTGTAACCTGGAATATACATTCTCCAAAATCCCACATGTCCTAAGAAAGCTTGTGTTTCCTTTTTGTTGGTCAGCAGAGACATAGTTGCTATCTTGTTGACAACATCCATAGGCACATGACGGCGTCCATCTTGCCATTTTATTTCCAAGAACTGAATCTCTTGGGCTGGTCCCTTGACCTTGCTTTTCTTTATGGCAAACACAGCTCTCAGAAGAATCTCAATTACTCTTTTTCCTTTCTCGAACACTTCTGCCTCGTTGCCCCACACAATGATGTCATCAATGTATTGTAGATGTTCAGGGGCATCACCCTTTTCCAGTGCAGTTTGAATTAGTCCATGACAAATAGTGGGGCTGTGCTTCCACCCCCGGGGCAGTCGATTCCAGGTATATTGGACACCCCTCCACATGAAAGCAAACTGTGGCCTGCACTCTTCTGCCAAAGGAGTTGAAAAGAATGCACTGGCAATGTCAATTGTGGCGTGCCACTTGGCTGCCTTTGACTCCAGTTCATACTGGAGCACTAACATATCTGGTACAGCAGCACTCAGTGGTGGCGTCACTTCGTTCAGGCCATGATAGTCTACTGTTAACCTCCACCCTCTGTCAGACTTTCGCACCAGCCGTATTGGGCTATTAAAAGGTGAATGTGTCTTACTGATGACACCTTGGTTCTCCAGCTGACGAATCAGGTCTTGGATGGGAGCCAGAGAGTCTTGGTTTGTGCGATACTGCCGTCGGTGCACAGTCCTCGTAGCAATTGGCACCTGTTGTTCTTCAAATCGCAGCAGTCCCACAACAAAAGGATCTTCTGAGAGGCCAGGCAGATTAGACAACTGTTTGACCTTCTCTGTGTTCACACTGGCCACACCAAAAGCCCATTGGTATCCTTTTGGGTCTTTGAAGTACCCCCTCTTGAGGTAGTCAATGCCCAAGATACAAGGGGCTTCTGGGCCTGTTACAATGGGATGTTTTTCCCACTTGTCCCCGGTCAAGCTAACCTCAGCCTCCAGTACTGACAGTTCTTGATATCCCCCTGTCACTCCTGAGATCCAGATAGGTTCTGCCCCTCTATAACCTGAGGTATTAACGTACACTGTGCCCTGGTGTCGATTAAAGCCTGGTACTTCTGTGGATTTGATGTGCTAGGCCATCGAATCCACAGTGTCCAATACACTCAATCATCCCTTTCCTCCTCCTGGCTGGAGACAGGTGCCCTCTATTCCTGTTCTTGGTCGGAGTATTCACTGTCTGACCCTTGCCGTGCCAGGTTGGAGATTCCTTCATCAGGGTCAAGGGAGGTGATCTCAGTCTTCCTATATCTGGGAGATCGCTGATTACTTTCATGTGGTTTCACACCAGCTACATTAACAACCTTCTTGGATGTCTTCTTCTTGGCAGGGGTCTTTCCTTGCAATTCATGTACACGAGCTTCCAACTTAAAGGTGGGTTGACCATCCCACTTCCTCATGTCCTCCCCCTGGTCACGCAGGAAGAACCAAAGTTCACCATGTGTCATGCGCCTAGGTTTCCCTTTCCCTCTGACTGGGGTGGAAGAGAACTGATTTCTTGGGGTGCTCCTGACATCCAGGGCGCTCGCCCGTAGAGATGAGGAGGTACCAAGACTCTCTTCAAAGTTCTGAAGCCAGGAAGAGACTGCCTCCACAGTTGGTGTACATCTTAGTCCTTCTCCCACATCCATTTCTGGGTAGTATATCGCAGCCAAGCCGGCAGAATACAAGGATGGCGCACCTTTAATCACCTTCCTCCACATGGCCCATGTGCACAGGACATCCTCTGGATTTTTAGGGGCTTCATCATTATCTGGATCACCATAGATGACTCCCAGCACTGCTAATTCTCTCAGGTAGGGGACACCGTCATCTGCAGTAGTCCACCTCCTTGGGGAGTTCTCCAAACATCTTCCTTGAAAGGATATCTTGCTCTAACACTTGAAAGGAGCCGTCTCCACAGACTGCAAATTGCTGTCTCTTTTCCAATTCCCCTTTCAATTCCTTGATTTCCAGCAAGGGAACCCAGCTGTTGGGCTTCCTTACCTTCCAGCTGTTGAGCATCAGCCCCATTATCCCAGCATAGAAGCAGCCAGGCAGCAATCCACTCACCCAGCTGGCAGCTATAGTCTTTCCGCAGATCTCACAGTTCTGATGACATCAGGGACCAGGTAGTTTCCGCCTCCTGTTTGAGTTCTGTTAATCCCTCTTCCAATCCCTTTGCTGAAGGACCAGCTTCTTGATCAAGCTTTTCCTCTTCTTTCTCCTCCCTTATTAATCGAGGGTATGGGGCTGTTGTTCTCCTTGTCCACTGTTTCTTTTTTACTACTGGGGCAATCTCTGCTGTTGTTGTTGTTGTTTGAGTCCCCATCTCAACCACAGTCCTTTGAGAGTACTGAACTGCAGCTCGATAAGCATAGGCCAGGCCCCAGTACAGCACTAGAAGTTGCTGATTTTCACTGGGATAGGCAAGGCACCCTTCTATCAGGTGTTGTGTCAATTTTGCGGGGTTGCTTGCCTGTTCAGGGGTAAGATCCCAGGCTACAGGAGGTGATAACCGTTCTAGGAATCTGCCTAAATCCTTCCGCTCCCCCTGCCACCCAGGGACAGGCCGCCTCAGGGCACATCTTGGTATTGACTCACTGTTTTGCTGATTAAGAATACCAATTAAACTCGGACACCAGAGTGAAAAGAGTAGGCGTACTTTACTGGTAATAACCAGTCGTGACTCAGGATATCTGTCTCCAGGGGGTTCTACCTGCAAGAAAAAGGAAAGAAAAGCTTCTCGGTTCATTTTGAGAACCAGAAGTGGGTTATAATTAGAAAGATGGAATAATCTATCTTGTATTAAGTTTGTGCTCCTTTCCATGAGCATCTTTGGCTTTCCAGGTATACTTGTTTATTGGGGTATCCAATACCAACGGTACTGCTCCCACCATGGGGAGTTCGACTAAGACAGGTTGTCCTGGAAGAGGAGATGGATTTCTGGGGTGGTCAGGGCCATGTGGGGCTGGCATGATTGTTGGAGCCTTTGGACAGAATGCTGTGATCTTTGGGCATCCATTTACTGACACATTTGACTCCACTTCTCCTTTCTGGAGAGGCCATAAATCTAAAGCCTTTTGAATGGTTTCTTTAGCTAACTCAAAAGCAGCTTGCTGTTCATTTCCCCATTCAAATTCATATTTTTTCCTTGTCACCTTATACCAAGGGGTTAAAATTTATCCCAAATGGGGAATATGTTGCCTCTGGAAGCCAAATAGCCCAATGAATCTTTGAGCTTCTTTTTGTCTTGCAGTACAGCAAAATCTAAACATTTTTTTTTTTTTCGTTGGGCTTTAGGCAGTATTTCTCGATGCCTACAGTGCCACTGAATTCCTAGAAACTTCACTGTCTGAGACGGCCCTTGGATTTTTTCAGGGTTAATTTCCCAACCCTTCTGTTTCATGTGATCTATCACTAATTGAAGAGCTTGTTGTACCTCCTCATCATCATTTCCTTGAATCAAAATATCACCTATATAGTGACTTAATTGTGTGTGAGGAGGCAGCTGTATTTCATCTAAGTGTTCAGCTACAATTCTATAACAGATAGTGGGGCTATGCAACCATCCTTGTGGTAATCTAATGAAAGTGTATTGCCAGCCCTGCCAAGTAAAGGCGAATTGATCCCAATGCTCTTCTGCAATCGGGATGGTAAAAAATGCGTTAGCCAAATCTATTACAGCGTACCTAGTTCCTGGATGTTTCTGAACTTTTTCTGTTAAAGTGACAGTGTCTGGCACAGCTGCTGCAAGCGGTGCAGTATGTTTGTTTAGTTCTCTAAAATCCACCGTCATTCTTCAGGATCCATCACTTTTCTTGACAGGCCATATCGGATTGTTTCACGCTGTTGTGGTCGGCTTTAAAGCTCCTACATCTAATAAATCTCCAATTGTCTGTGATATCTCTTCATGTCCTCCCAGAATTCTATACTGCTTCATTATGACTAACTTAGTTGCAGCCGGGATCTGCACAGGAGGCATTTTTACTTTACCGATGGCAACAGGTCTGGCACTAATACAGGGTTTAACTCCAAATTGATAACTGACCATCAGAAAGATTTAAAGTTAGTCTTTTTAGAATGTCTATACCTTTAATATATCCAGGAATGGGGACAATCATGACTGAATATAATCGTTTTAGGAGGTTTCTTATTTTCATTTCTATTTGTGTTTGTACAGCTTTAATTTATTTTCCTCCTAAACCTGTAATAATTACAAGTTGTCCTTTAAATTTCCTGGGATTCCAATATATTAAGGAGGCCTCTGCTCCAGTGTCAATCAGGGTATTTACAGTTTGCGGGGACTGCTTTTTCTAAAAAAAAGTTTGAAGCTCCACATGGAGTCGTCGGTCCTTCTGCACCCACTGCCCTGGAGCTTGGCCATTAATTCATTTGTACTGATCATAATATTGATTCACTTCCTTTGCCTTGTGCAAAGGGTACAACTCAGAAAACGGTGTCTAATCGTCTTTCACCCCCAGAAGCGGTGATCCACTTACGGGGGGGGGAAGGGGGCCTTCTGTGGGCAGATGCAGGGTCCTGTTGAGGTTCGAGAAGGGGTGCCATAGGCTGAGTTGTGCCTGGATTCTTAGTTTTAGAAATCTGCACTCTCTTGCTAGGTTTATTCAGCCCTCTCTGTGTATATATTCACCACAGCTCGTTAGTTGGAACACTGTCAATTTTTTTTCACGAGACATGCCGTCTTTTACCAAAGCCATAAACATTTCCTTATGAGAAATCCTATTTTCACCGTCTTTAGGGGTGTCTCGAGTATCTTGATTCCCTGCACTCCTTCGGGGGTCCCACTCCCCAAGGCCACCCAGCCGCTGTATTTTTCTATCGCATCACAAAGGGGATTTTCTATCTCAGCAATCAAAAGAGTCATGATAACATTTTTACAGTAGTACTGCGTCTCACACACTCACACACACTCTTAGACTAAACAGATCGATCTTATATTACCACACAAGGAGCTCCCTTACAACATTTACACAAACAACACGAAATTACACTTATAACCACAAGTACCACTAGGACAATTATGACAAATGACAAATCTAAATTTAACACCATACGTACAATATACAAGTTCCAAGTCTCAGAGTCAATATCGGTGCCAACGGTCAAAGTACACAAAAAATCCAGCCCTCTCCTTTTCTATACTTATATTGTGCTACTCACACTGTGGCTTTCTCTGCCACTGTCTGATAAGTATCCAGCTTATCAGCAAGCAACTTATTACAGCATTACAACATCACTATTTGACTCCGTAAATCACAAATCTGTCGCTCCATCTGGGAGCACTCCAACAACAGCTTCTCTTTACTCTGGTGTTGTTTTCTATATGCAGTTAACAAAATCCATCCTCGTTTACTTGAATTTGTAGTCTCTTTTCCAATAGGTATCCTTTTCATATAATTTAGAACATCTAATGGTTTGGCTTTTTTCAGCCAGCTCTCCCATTGTTCACACGGTCCTGGAGCCCCACCTTTCTCCAGTGCAGTATGGACCAGTCTATGGCAAATGGTGGAGCTGTGTTTCCACCCCTGGGGCAATCGATTCCAGGTGTACTGGATACCCCTCCAAGTGAACGCAAACTGTGGCCTGCACTCTGGTGCTATTGGGATGGAGAAGAACGCGTTAGCGATGTCAGTTGTGGCGTACCACTTGGCTGCCTTCGACTCCAGCTCATACTGGAGCTCTAGCATGTCTGGCACTGCAGCACTCATCGCTGGCGTAACTTCATTCAGGCCACGGTAGTCCGCAGTCAGTCTCCATTCGCCATTAGGTTTTCTCACTGGCCATATAGGGCTGTTGAAAGGTGAATGAGTCTTGCTGATCACCTTCTGGCTTTCTAGTCGACGGATCAGCTGATGGATGGGGACCAGGGAATCTCGGTTAGTGCGGTACTGCCGCCGGTGCACCATCTTGGTGGCAGTTGGCACTCGCTGCTCTTCAACCTTAAGTAACCCCACCACCAAGGGGTCCTCTGAGAGGCCGGGTAAGGTGGACAATTGTTCAACCTCCTCCAGGGCAGCTATACCAAAGGCCCACCGGTACCCTTTTGGGTCTTTAAAGTACCCTCTCCTGAGATAATCTATACCTAGGATGCACGGGGCATCTGGGCCAGTCACAACGGGGTGCTTATGCCAGTCCTTCCCAGTTAAGCTTACTTCAGCCTCTAATAGGGTCAGCTGTTGGGATCCCCCTGTCACTCTGAAGATACAGATGGGTTCAACCCCACTGTAGCTTCTTGGCATCAGGGTGCACTGTGCGCCAGTGTCTACCAATGCCTTATATTCTTGTGGGTCTGATGTGCCAGGCCATCGGATCCACACCTTCCAGTAAATCTGATTATCCCTTTCCTCCACCTGGCTGGAGGCAGGGCTCCTCTAATCCTGCTCACCATCACTCACTTGATCTAAGAATGACTCCTGCAAGAATGACTTCCTGGTCCCCTCAAGAGAGTCAGGCATAATGTTGGCCATTCTATTCTGTCTGGGGGATTTCCGACTGGACACTGGAGCTGCGTCTCTCTTGGAAGACTCCCCTTTCATGGTGGTCTTCCCTTTCAGCTGCTGTACTCGTGCAGCTAGGGCGGAAATGGGCTGTCCATCCCACCTCCTCATGTCTTCTCCATGGTTGCAGAAGAAGAACCACAGGGTGCCCCGTGGTGTGTGTCTTCCACTGCCCTTCTCTTGGGTGGGGAGGCGTCTGCTTCTAATGGCTGAGACATCGGCCCGTGCAAGGGGAATGTAGGACATGTCCTCTTCCACTTTCTGGAGCCTCTGAGACAGTTCCCTTACGGCTGAAACCCAGGCATGTTGAGAGGAAGGGAGATTTCCCTCATATTGCCAGAGATGGATAATCACTTCGTCCACTGTTTGAGTCTGGGTGTCTCGCCACCAGGACGCTACTGCTAATGCTTTGGAATGTGCTTCTGGTGCACTTTGCAGGAACTTCCGCCACACCAACTGTGTGCAAGGGGCCTGATCTGGATCGTTGGTGACTGCTCATCATTCAGATCACCATAGACCATGTCAAACACAGCCATTTCCCTGAGGTTTTGAATGCCTTTCTCCATGTTGGTCCACTTGCCTAACCGACATAGAACAGCATCCTTGTAGGGGTACCTCTCCCTTACACTGAGCAGGAGTTGCCTCCAAAGGCTGAGTGTTTGAGTCTGTCTCCCTGTTGCCTTGTCAATGCCAGCCTCCCTGGACAAAGATCCCAGCTGCTTGGCCTCTCTCCCCTCCAATTCCAAACCACCAGCTCCACTATCCCAACATCAGAGCAGCCAGGTGAAAATCTGCTCGCCTGGAAGGCAGCTGAAATCCTTCCGCATATCTTGCAACTCACTCAGGGATAGAGATCGGATGATTACCTCCGGCTCTTTCCCCTGTTCTCGTGCTGGGCCTGGCTCATCTCCATCTCCTACTATGCGAGCTGACTTTTTGGTATATTTGGTTTTCTGTATCGGGGCGAGTGATACTGGCACTGCTTGTGCCTCTGGCCCAGCTGCTGTGCTGGTGGAGGCGACTGGTACTGGCACTGCCTGTCCCCCTGGCCCAGCTGCTGTACCAGTAAGTTCACTTTCAGATCCTGCAGTCCTTTCTCCCCCTTGAGGGCAGTGAACAGTGTTAAAGATGACGTGGTAAGCATGGGCAAGTTCCCAGCACATTGCAGCGAGTTATGTCTCCCAGGGTTTGTCAGATTGGCAACACACCTTTTCCAAACACTCCACCAGTTTATCAGGACTCTGCACTTGTTTGGGAGTGAAATCCCAGAACGTTGGGGGTGACCACTGACCCAGGCACTTGCCCATCTTTTCCCACACACCTTGCCACTCATAACTATCTGCCCTCGGCGCAGGTTTCCGGGTGGTGCTGTTATTGGAGAAATACCGCATGGCCCAAAACAAGATCAGGCAGATATTCAGAAAGCACAGTGCCGCAAGCACACTGGCCTGGCTGCTCCAAGGATAGCTAAAACTCTCAGAAACCGAGAGGATCTCTTCCCCTGGCTCATCCATAGAGGGGGTGAGACCCCTAACAAAAGCCCAGGCAGCAAACAGGTACCGGTTCACCCCCACAAGCAGTGATGCAAGCACATTATAAGCAGTCTGCAGCCAGTACAGCAAAACAAGACCCTTGAGACATTTCCACTGCCAACAAACACCAGCACTGGGAACACACAATGGATATAAGGATTAATCCAGCCCCACCACGCAAGCAAGTTGGCCAGCATTGCAAATGTTCCTTATCAAACAATACAAATAAAAACAGAAAAAATTGCACCTAACACACTCTGGTCAGGGTTTGTCAGGGTTTATCTTTTTTTGTTTGTTTTTTTTTTCCTCCTTATCTCACCCTCTCATGCCCCACGTTGGGCGCCAAAAAGCCTGTGGTGGTTTAGGCCCCGCCGGGACCCGAGACCACATTGCCACTGCCCCTCCCCCACCCTCCAACCGGACAGGGCAGGAATGAAATACAAACCCCAGGGTTGAGATAAGGAAAAATTTAATACAACAGTGTAACAACAACAAACAGAACAACAACAATAACAATAAGAGTAATAACAGTGGACAGAACAAGAGATATACCACACAGATACAGCAGTGAAGGGACCGACCCGGACCAAAACTGTCCCTGGTCTTCCCACACTTGGGTGCCTGGACCTGACGTCAGCATGGTATCGAATAACCCGGCTAGAGCTCCCTCCCCACTGCTGGGGAAACTTAACCCTATCCTACCTGAACCAGGACATAGGGGCTTGTTGATCAGTCTCACGCCTGCACCATAAAATCACAGAACCATAGAATGATTTGGGTTGGAAGGGACCTTTAAAAGTCATCTAGTCCAACCCCCCTGCCATGGTCAGGGACAATCAGGCCTAGTCAGCATGGGTTTATGAAAGGCAGGTTCTGCCTGACAAACCTGATCTCCTTCTATGACAAGATGACCCGACTACTGGATGGGGGAAAAGCTGTGGATATTGTCTACCTGGATTTTCGAAAAGCATTCAACACAGTTCTGTGGCAGGTGCATCCGCCCAGTGAAAACAGAGCTTCCTGGTTGTTGAAATGTGGCAGCTTTTGGCTGTCTTTGTTTTCAGGGTCTCGCGGTAGTTGAGACCTTTGACCAATGGGAGCCGCTATTGACTACAGGTCAGATTCGGTCTGGGTATAAACGGAGTCCCTTGGGGGAGCCATTTTGAGCTTGTCCCCCTGGAGCTGCACGCTGCGGTCAGAGGACTCTCCCCTTGGGTTCGGGATGCTGCCCAGGGAAACTCCTCGAGGTGCCTTGGGTTGGGACGCTGCCCCGAGCAGGTCCTCGAGGTTGAGAGCCCTCACTTTCCAGGTGAGTGATAGCGCGTTTTGGGTTGTCGTTAAACCCTAGGTAGTGAAGCTTTGTTTACGTTTGGGGTTGCCGTTAAACCCCTGGGGTGTGAGGTTTTGTTTTACGTTTCGGGTTCCCGTTAAACCCCAGGAAGTGAAGTTGGCGTTTGGGGTTGCCGTTAAACCCCTGGGGAGTGGGGTTTTGTAAAGTCTTTCGGGTTATTGTTAAACCCCAGAAAGTTATTCTGTCCTCCTCTTGCGGACATCTGGATCTGTAATCTATGGAGGGCTGATTGGTGGTTTTAGAAAAAAATAAATTTATTTATTTATTTAAATTGGTGGTGGGTTGCTTATTTGGAAGCCTCCGTAGCAATTGGCATAGTCGGCAGGATGTCGATAGAGGAGTTGTTACAGAAATATAGTCGTGCCCCCTCCCCTCTTGAGATACAGTGGGCAAAAGAGAGATGGTTTGACCCGGTAGAAGTTGTGAGAAAGTTAGAACAGAGCCGGGGAAGTTGGTGGATAAGCGGAAATGAAGGAAAAATGTGTGCTATATTAGGTGCCTGCTTGATTCAGGCCCAGGATTATTTTGCAGCAGTGGAGAGAGATGTTTTGGAGGAGCAGTTGGAAATTGATCGTTTAAAGTCGGAGTTATTATGAGAAAGAGAGAGAAGGTTGTTATTAGAAAAAAAAATTGAGATCATGCTGGCACGAGCAAAAAGACCCCCTAGTGTTGCTCAGATTCGAAAGTTAATTACCAGTGCAGATCTTGAGGAGTGGGATGGAGACATCTGGGGAGAGTCTGATGAAAGTGGTTCGGAAGAAATAAAGGAGTTGGAGGAAAGACATGTGCGACCTCTCATTAAAACAGAAAGGCATACAGGTCCACAAGGTGGGAACCCCCGAACCACCATTCGCACAACCCCCTGGACAGGACCGGAGCTTGGTGAGCTTAGTTTCTCTGACGGGGGGGGATCGAATCCTGTTGAGTGACGACGAGGCGGGAGGTTTCTGGGGTCCCGGAGTGTTTTTAAGTGATGGACCAGCAGGTAACCAGTCGATAACATCTCGAGTGGCTTACTGGGCTGGGGGTGTAGACCCGAAGGAGAGAGGGGAGCCTGTTACTATTAAAGTAAAGGGACTGTCGGAGCTGGCAGAGGGAGTACAAGCTTGTATTCAGGCAATGTATGAGAGGGGGCGGTGTGGAATTTCGCTTGCGGCGCCGGTGGATCCCAGCCACCTTAAACCTCTCATTAGAGGGCTCCCGGATGCCTTAAAGATACATGTCCAGTCCCTTAGAGAGAGGGTACAAAGAGCTATTGAATGTAATCAGTGAAATTCCTCCAATGCCTATGTACGTGTGTTAGCATGGGCGGAAGTAAGTGGCAATATAAAGCAGTGGCTTTAGAAATTGGTACTGGTAAGACAGTTATAGAGGAGGGGGAAGGTAGTGCGCAGGTGGGGGAGTTGCATGCTCTTTTGCTAGCAGTAGAAAATGGTGCCACTGTGGTTTATACTGATTCCTATGCAACGTATAAGGGTGCTACAGAGTGGATATGTCAGTGGGAATCTAATCAGTGGCAGGTGGGTCGTACAGAGGTGTGGAGAGCTGGGGATTGGCAACGATTGTTGGAAATAAGTAGATTGCGACCCCTGAAGGTGGGGTGGGTAAAGGGCCATGCAAGAGATGGAACCCCTGCTGCAAAATGGAATCAACAAGTAGATCATTTGGCCCAAATTAGAGTAGTTAGTAGTGATGAAGGAGATTGGGATCAGTTGGTTGAGTGGCTACATATTAAGCGAGGTCACTCAGGGAAAACAGATCTTTATTATGAGTGTCGGTCCCGAGGATGGCCTGTGTCGATGAAGATGTGTGAAGCAATTCTTACAGCTTGTCCACAATGTCAAGTGAGGCTTAAGATTAACCATCCAAATCAAGCACCAGCCCAACATATTAAAGAAGGTAAGGCACTTTGGAGCACCTGGCAAGTTGATTATGTTGGTCCTTTAAAGCCATCTCATGGAAGAAGGTACATCTTGGTGGGAGTAGAGGTGGTATCGGGACTGACTATGGCTACAGCTGTTAATGTAGCTACTGGAGACCAAACAATCCGAGTTTTAAGGGGATGGTTTGGTATTTTGCCCATTCCTGAATGTATTCAGAGTGATAATGGGTCACATTTTACAGCTGCAGTGGTGCAAGACTGGGCACGAGGGGAAGGTATCAAGTGGGTGTTTCATACACCATATTACCCTCAAGCTAATGGCATGGTTGAGCGAGTTAATGGCTTAATTAAGAAACATGCTAATGTTTCACGGCCTAATTGGGACACGAGATTGTCACAAGTGGTTTTTATTGTTAATAACCGCTGGGGACATTATGGGAATCCAAAAATACGAGCATTTTGTCCCATGGGATTATCAGGTGGTGACAATCATAAGGGTCAGTCAGTGTCCCTTGAAAATATATGCAGGCCAGCCTGTCATGGTGAAATTGCCCTCAGTTGGTATTGTGCCTATGACCCTGGTAAAATCTAGGGGTTTATATGCCTGGGAGGCTTTAGATAAAGGTAGAAAAACCCACCGAATTAGTGTCCGATGGATAATCCCTGATTTTTAACTTGATGCCCGGGTTTTGATCCGAGGCCTAGTTTTGTTTTTTTTTATTAGGACCTCGGAGGAATGGATGATTTTGACATCTTGCCTGGCTGTGGGGATCCATATGGACAATCAAGATCCGAATCACAACGGGGTGGTGAAGGAGTCTTGTGAAATTGACAGCCCTCAGAAGAATATGATTGGACTTGGTGTTGTTATATTGGGCATTGATTGTTTGTTATGTTAGAATGGTTAATCAGCCTTTTCAATTTTGACTGTATAATTACCTAGGGATGACAATCCATAATGAGCATGGAGACTCACCGGGACCGCACTCCCTTTTAACCTTGGAGGCAAGAGGTGACTGCACCACCACTCCAAGGAAACCAGCCGAATCATGACTGTAGTCACGGGGTGGATTGTGGCAGGTGCATCCGCCCAGTGAAAACAGAGCTTCCTGGTTGTTGAAATGTGGCAGCTTTTGGCTGTCTTTGTTTTCAGGGTCTCGCGGTAGTTGAGACCTTTGACCAATGGGAGCCGCTATTGACTACAGGTCAGATTCGGTCTGGGTATAAACGGAGTCCCTTGGGGGAGCCATTTTGAGCTTGTCCCCCTGGAGCTGCACGCTGCGGTCAGAGGACTCTCCCCTTGGGTTCGGGATGCTGCCCAGGGAAACTCCTCGAGGTGCCTTGGGTTGGGACGCTGCCCTGAGCAGGTCCTCGAGGTTGAGAGCCCTCACTTTCCAGGTGAGTGATAGCGCGTTTTGGGTTGTCGTTAAACCCTAGGTAGTGAAGCTTTGTTTATGTTTGGGGTTGCCGTTAAACCCCTGGGGTGTGAGGTTTTGTTTTACGTTTCGGGTTCCCGTTAAACCCCAGGAAGTGAAGTTGGCGTTTGGAGTTGCCGTTAAACCCCTGGGGAGTGGGGTTTTGTAAAGTCTTTCGGGTTATTGTTAAACCCCAGAAAGTTATTCTGTCCTCCTCTTGCAGACATCCAGATCTGTAATCTATGGAGGGCTGATTGGTGGTTTTAGAAAAAAATAAATTTATTTATTTATTTAAATTGGTGGTGGGTTGCTTATTTGGAAGCCTCCGTAGCAAGTTCCCCATAGAATTCTCATGGAAAAACTGGCTGCTCATGGCCTAGATGAGCGTACGGTCTGCTGGATCAAGCACTGGCTGGATGGACCATCCCAGAGAGTGGTGGTCAATGGAGCTAAATCCAGCTGGCAGCCGGTCACAAGTGGTGTTCCTCAGGGCTCAGTGTTGGGACCATTTCTGTTCAACATCTTTATTGATGATCTTGATAAGGACATAGAGTGTATCATGAGTAAGTTCGCAGATGACACCAAGTTAATCAGGAGTGTCGATCTGCATGAAGATAAGGAGGCACTACAGAGAGACTTGAATAGATTTGATTGGTGGGCCAACGTCAATGGTATGAGCTTCAACAAGGCCAAGTGTCAGGTCCTGCACTTGGGCCACAACAACCCCATGCATGGCTACAGGCTTAGGGAGGTGTGGCTGGAGAGCTGTCTGGAAGAAAAGGATCTGGGGGTTCTAATTGACAAGCAGCTGAACATGAGCCAGCAGTGTGCCCAGGTGGCCAAGAAAGCCAGCGGCATCCTGGTTTGTATTAGAAATACTGTGACCAGCAGAAGTAGGGAGGTGATAGTCCCCCTGTACTCTGCACTGGTGAGGCCACACCTGGAGTATTGTGTCCAGTTTTGGGCACGTCAATAGAGAGAGAGATATCGAGGTGCTGGAGCGAGTGCAGAGGAGGGCAACGAAGCTGCTGAAGGGCCTGGAGAACAAATCCTATGAGGAGCGATTGAAGGAGCTGGGACTGTTCAGTTTGAGGAAGAGAAGGCTGAGGGGAGACATCATCACTCTCTACAGCTACCTGAAAGGACATTGTAGAGAGGTTGGTGCTGGACTCTTCTCACAGGTAATTAGTGATAGAACAAGAGGGAATGACTTTAAACTCCAACAGGGGAGGTTCAGACTGGACATTAGGAAAAAATTTTTCACAGAAAGAGTGGTCAGACAGTGGAATAGGCTGCCCAGGGAGGTGGTGGAGTCACCATCCCTGGATGTGTTTAAGGGTCGTTTAGATGAGATGTTGGAGGATATGGTATAGGGGAGAACTTTGGAGAGTAGGGCTGATGGTTGGACTCAATGATCCCAAGGGTCTTTTCCAACCTGAATGATTCTGTGATTCTGTGATTCTGTGATCTTCAACTAGATCAGGTTGCTCAGAGCCCCATCCAACCTGGCCTTGAATGTTTCCAGAGATGAGGCATCCACAGCCTCTCTGGGCAACCTGTTCCAGTGTTTCACCACCCTCATCATAAAAAATGTCTTCCTTATATCTAGTCTGAAGGTACCCTCTTTTAGTTTAAAACCATCACCCATTGTCCTATCGCTAGAGGCCATATTAAAAAGTCTGTCCCCATCTTTCATATAATAGAGTCATAGAATACCAGGTTGGAAGTTATCTCAAGGATTATCTGGTCCAACCATTCTTGGCAAAAGCACAGTCTAGACAAGATGGCCCAGCACCCTGCCCAGCTGAATCTTAAAAGTGTCCAATGTTGGGGAATTCACCACTTCGCTGAGGAGATTATTCCAGTGGCTGATTGCTGAAAGAACATGGTGACCCAGACAGAGCTGCCATGCAAACATGCAGTAGTCCAGGTCCTAGGCTACAGGGAGTGCCTGAGCCTGTCAGTCATGTCAGAGGGCAGCAGTGACAACACCTGTGTGCACTGTGATCAGCTGGATGACCTGCTCAGCCTGGTGGCGGAATCAAAGAAGAGGTTGAAAGATCAAGAAGTATTAGGGAGTGTGAAAGGGAAATTGATTGGTGGATTAGCACCTTAGCACCCCTGAAGCAAAAGGAGCAAATGGAGGCTTCAAAAGAGGCAGGCGATCCCTCACCCTCTTGTTACCAGGCAGAAGGAGGGGACCTAAGAGATGGGGGAGGCTGGAAACAGGTCCCTGCTCAGGGAAGTAGGAAAATCCCCTCCTGACCTCCCTCACCTTCCATGGTGGCCCTTCACAACTGATATGGGGCCCTGGAACTTGTGAATGAAGCAGAGAAGGATGAAGAAAATGAGTCAAACATGGAGGAAGATGAAGGTCTACCAAGGCCAGGTCGTTCTGGACCAGGTATTAAAACCAATTCTAAAAAGAACCACAGGACGGTCATTGTAGTGTGTGACTCCATTCTGAGGGGTGTCAAAGGCCCAATACGCAGACCAGACCCTCTTCATAGGGAAGTCTGCTGCCTTCCTGGGGCCCGGGTAAAGCACTTCACAGCAAAACTCCCCACTCTAGTGAGACCCAAGGACTACTGCCCTCTCTTGGTTTTTCAGGTCGGTAGTGACAGTATTACCAGGAGAAGTCCTAAATCAATGAAGAGAGATTTCAGGGCCTTGGGGAAACTGGTTAAGGGGTCAGGGGCACTAATAGTGTTCTCCTCCATCCCTTCAGCTGCAGGGATGGATGAAGAAGATTACAGGAGAACTCAACAGATGAACTTGTGACTCCGAGACTGGTGTTACCAGCAGGGCTTTGGATTTTTCAGTCATGGGTTGGTATACAGGACGCCAGTCCTTTTGGCATCAGACGGGATGCATCTGTCCCAGAGGGGGAAAAGGATCTTGGGGCAGGAGTTAGCTGGGCTCATTGACAGAGCTTTAAACTAGATTTGAAGGGGGAAGGGGACAAAACTGGAATGCCCAGATATAAGCCTCAGGGTAGATTACCAGAGTTTGTGGGCTGTTGTGCCAGCGATGACCCTCACCCTGCCATCTCAGTGGAGGCAAGGGATGGGGACATGCAGCACAACAAAGATGCAAGGGACATTGATGGACCAGTAACCATTGTAACACCTGTGAAAGGTCAGGCTGGTATTAGGACCTCTAAATGCAAAAAGATGCTGGGGACATCAGCCCATCTGAAGTGCATGTATACCAATGCACACAGCATGGGTAACAAACAGGAGGAGCTTGAAGCCATGATGAAACAGGAAAATTATGATGTTGTGGCTATCACAGAAACATGGTGGGATGTCTCCCATGACTGGACTGCACCAGTTGATGGCTACAAGCTCTTTAGAAGGGATAGACAAGGAAGGAGAGGTGGCGGGGTGGCGCTGTATGTTAGGGACTGTTATGATTGCTTTGAGCACAAGTATAGTGAAGACAGGGTGGAGTGTCTTTGTGTTAGAATCAGGGGAAAGGCCAACAGGGCAGATGTCGTGGTGGGAGTCCATTATAGGCCACCCAACCAAGACAGAGAGGTGGATGAAATATTCTATAGGCACTTAGAAGAAATCTCACGATCGCTTGCCCTTGTTCTTGTGGGAGAATTTAACTTCCCAGACATCTGCTGGAAATACAACACAGCAGAGCGGGACTGGTCACAAAGATTCCTGGAATGTGTGGAAGATAACTTTCTGACACAGGTGGTGAGTGAACCGATCAGAGAAGGTGCCCTGGTGGATCTCCTCTTTGTGTCTGGCATATTGGACCCTCTGTTCCTCTCAGAAGGGAGTCACCTAGAACTATAACCTGTCTATTTTTCCTCATGAAGGCAGTCATGATACAGGGAGTAGGCCTTTTTGACCTTGGCAACACCTCTGGTGTAGATGGACCATCATCCACATCACCAGTTAGCTAGACTTCCAAATCCAGAGCCTCATACCTGTTGTACAGAGGCACCTGGGAAGTGGGCAGGGAGGGCATTTGTCTGCCACCCCGACCATGGACTTGCCTCCATTCACTCCTTTCCTTTAAGTTAATGCTTTCTGCCTGGTGGGGGGAGGATACTGGATTCCCTTAATCTTGTGTTTTTTCTGCTCTCATTTCTGTCTCAGGGGGGGCAGAGCATGGTTCCACAAGCCTATCTCATTCTCAGACTCCCTGATGCTCCTTGACCTGTTCACTTCCTCTCAAAGCTCTGCCACCAAGCTGAGCAGATCATCTACTTGGTCACATCTCACACCGGTGTTCTCAGGACTGCCATCAGGTACTAGTGAAAAGCTCTGGTGCGCCCTGCAGCCTGAGACCTGGATGGCTGCATGTTTTTGTGCACTGTAAAAATGTTAGTGATGTGGTCCAGGGTCACATGTCCTTTGAAGGGCTTCCATGAGATAGTGACTGCATCCTCATCGATAAAATCACAGGAGGACACATCG
The DNA here is from genome assembly GCF_031877795.1 of Strix aluco. NCBI lineage: Eukaryota > Metazoa > Chordata > Aves > Strigiformes > Strigidae > Strix > Strix aluco. The sequence continues at coordinate 22,609,801 of NC_133935.1, forward strand.
TAAGACAGAGAAAACTGGTAACCATACAATTCATCTGGTTCTCTTGCTATGGAACTATTGGGTAATTTGGATCTTTGTCCAAACTTTTCCCATACAGAATTTACAGTTTGGCAATTTGGCATTTCGCAAAGTGTTTCCTAATATGTTCAGCCTGCAAAAAAACATCTCCTTTCTACCTGTAATCTTCAATGTGTTAAGCCTTTTCGTCATCATCTGTGCATCAGGTTGGGTAGCCTGAAGCTTTCTGCTTCTGGCAGAGGGGGTTTTTTTATATAATCTGAGAAAAGGCTGTTATGCCTCTGTTCAAAATGCCAAAACTCATAGACTTCACAGATCCTGTAGCCCTTCTTCAGAGCCCTGTTCAGCTCTGAGGTACACCAGGTGCCCACAGGGACACTTTCTTCATCACTGTGGGTGCAAAGTGGCAGGTTTCAGCATGAATGCAGCACAAAGGAAGCAGCTGCTTGCCATTTACCCACAGAGAAAAAGAGCACACAAGGTGGGTACCTTTTTACTTTGATCATCCTGAAGTAGCCTGTCAGGATGTCAAAATTCTCAAAAATAACTTCAGGGTGCCCCACAGGATATCATTTTGGTTTGTTCATGAAAGGATAGAGGCCAGTAAAATCATATGTTGAGGTTTGAACTCAGCCAGCAGCCAGTCGCCACGTGGCCAGCCATTCACCTCCCCCCTCCCCAGTGAAATAAGGGAGGGACAAAAAGAAGAAAATTTATAGGTTGAATAGAAAGAAAGAATTTACTAAATATAACAAGAGGACAACAGTAACAATAGTGAGTCCAAAACAACGGGTGAAATGCAGCAGTGGTTTATCGAGCACGGCAACCGCCCCCCACAGCAGCAACCCAACTGCAACAGAAAACTGGAAATGGCGCACCAGAGAGCCTGCACCCGCTTGTATACACTGGGCATGACATCAGATTGTATGAAATACTCCATGTAGATCTCCATGAAATACTCCATAGAGATCCAGTGATTTGTGTTGCCACGGCACCAAGGAGGAGCACGAAGCAAGGTGTAGGCCACGCAGTCCTGTTCTTCCACTTTTCTCAAGGAACATTTGTCATGACCATGCAGATTTATGTCCTGCTCTTCCTCTTCTCTCAGGGACTGTTTTGCAGTACTCTGTGGACCTTATCTCTCATTCTTCCTCTTTTCCCACAAAAACAGCGCACACCTTGCACCAACAAATGTGCTGTGCCATTACTCGAGAAACAATGTCTTGACCATAGTCCCACCCACTCACACATACAGACCTCGATAAATACTTACCCGAGTTTGTAGCTAACTCAGAGGGATGATAATCCAATACCAAATCGGAGGGACAGATCGACAGGTTTGTGCTCCTCGCCCCCCTCCCACCCAGAAAGGACACTTTTTGGTAAGATTTGGGCCCTTGGCTATGTTGAGTGATTACCTGGGTATTAAGTGTGTGTGATTGCAATCGTTTTTTGTGTGTAGTGCTATATAGCCAACCTGCAGTTTGTGCATTTATCGGAGGCACTCTCAAAGAATCTGTAGATGTTGCATAAGAATAAACCGAACTATTTGTGAACCTGACTGCTTCTCCTGAATGCAGCCGGACCTACAGCACTTGGGCTGTTCGTGTATCTGGTGTAAGACTTATAATACAGACATATTTTTACACTCCTTTATATATATATATATATATTTTGCTCTCTCCATATATATATGTAGTGCCCTGGTCAGAGGTCCATTTGATGCTATATCATCTCGGCCTCCCCAGCATCAGACAGAACATAAGATTTTATAACTTGCTATTACCTTTTCTGGGTTATTAATTCTTCCTGAGAGTGTTACTGCCTTTCTTGTTGGGATCCAAAAAGAATCGGCGTTCTCCTGGGGCAAAACACCCAGAATAATTTAAAAAAAACAGAAGAACCAGTTTGTATGGGGAGATGACGAAAAAGCCACTTTTGAACAGGCTAAACACGCTGTCTCCCATGTTGTTGTGTTAGGTCCCTGTCAACCCCACAAACCTTTGTAAGTCCTAGTACCAGGTGATGATATAGCACCTTGGAGTTTGTGGCAAAGAGGGAAGGGGAGGCAATACAAGTGCAGAGTGATTGGCAGTGTATGAACCACAGGGGTTAGTAAGTGACAACTGGACAGTAGATGGTTAACCATTGTGGAGTCAGGACTTATGGAAGTAGAAGGTAAAAAAAATACAGGAATTCAAACCTGTGGGTTTGACAAGTTGATGCTCACATCACCCAAGATGTTGGGGAAGAGAGGGAGCACAATGCTGCAGCAGATCTGTCTGCTCAAATTAGGAGTGTTACTTTATCTCCTGATGGTCTGTCTCCCGGTACTCATTTCCTGATGAGGAAACCCTTGCTTAGCAGGGACATGAGAAGTCCAGACACCTTGGTGTTGATGCACATATAAATGTGGCAGTGTCCAGTTGTGCAATACTGAAAGCTAAAAAGTTACCTTAGTAGCTGTTGCATTCAAGGTGATGAATTAATTTGGTAAGAGATGAATCCCCTTGCGTTCTAGCCAGTCCTCAAAGATTAGAGGGGCTAGGGACAGCTGGACTTATCTCTTAATAGGTAGGCCAGTTATTGCCAGAGAGGGCTGTCTTGGACAACCCACCCTGATATTTGATGTTTGAGATACCCTTGGGCTAAATTAAGGTGACGTGACACCAAATGATCGATTGAAAAATTTATTAACAGCAGAAGCTATTTTAACATAAGCCAATTAAACCCTGTTAAAGCTCTGTAGACAGTGGCTATTAAACCCTCTTATTTTAAAAAGGGCTGAATGGCCCGTAACATATCAGAAAGGGAGAGAGAAAAAGAGGAAAAATAGAAGTAGAGGAGAGATCTGGATCACCACCCTGGGTTCCAGCGACATCTCTGGTCCCATTCCTGATCTTGTCAGCAATGGTGGTGAGTGCACACCAAGATACAGCTCGCTACTCCTTAAATACTGTGGCTTATTTGCACACAAGACAAGGAAAAGGCGGGCTTTCCTGGGCTCATTTGCATGTGAGGCAGGGGGGCGGTGTTCGGGCACTCGTCCCTGCCTCTAGTCTCACTTTGTACACTAATTACTTGGTATGTGCAGTCACACCCCTTGAGGACTTTTATGGCTCCTGAACAGCTGTTCAGCTTACGTAACTCTCAGTCGTCTGCACAGGTGTCACTGTGAGGGTGGCCATGAAGCCCCTTCCTCAAATAAACTGAGTTGTCCTGCCCGGCAGCACGGAACTACACATCCCTTGGCATGCCCCCCCCACCCAGCATGAGCTGCCCACCTGCTGCCTGTGACCCCCCGCACCTGCAGCTCACTGTGCTATGCAGCCACAATGTTTGAGGCAGTAGCTCTTTCAGTCTCTCACAATTGCCTTACAAGCAGATTCAGTGAGGCCCTGTTATTGGTCATACTAGACAAGCAGATTATGTAGGACCTTTATCAAAAGTGCAGGGATTACAGAACATACTGGTGATGGTAGAGACATGTACCAGCTACATTGCTGTGTCCTCAGCTGCATCTGTCAACCAGTGGAACACTGAAAGGCCTGTGGTTAGCCAGTGGATAGGCCCACTTGCCTGCATCCAGTTGGACAACAGGTCTCATTTTAGAGGCCAAATGGTCTGACAGTGGGCAGCCAAGCACGAAGGACACAGAGTACATACCTATCACTCCGGAGGAACTGATCTAATGGAACAGACCAATGCCTTATTAAAGGAACAGATGCATGCACAGCTTCCCTTTCACACTCTCCATAACTGGTCAACAGTGTTATTACAGGTTGTAAAGAATTTGAACAGCAAAGCATGCCTCCTATCCTAGCCTCTTCTGCTGGGACATCAGCACTATGAGGTACAGTCCAGGATGTTGACAGAGCCCAGCAACCCCTCAAGAGTCAGAGGCAAGTGCAAACACCAGACTCTTCAAGGGAAACTCATCCCTGCAGATGGAGGCATGGACCAGGAGGCACATACTTAATCCTAAAGGAACAAGCAGACATTCCTCATTACACATCTGAACTTACACTGTATGTAAAAAAACCTCTTTGTTTTATCTCACACAGAACTGCTATGTGGAGCCTCACAGTATTGCTTTTGATCTCTTCATGCTGTACGTCAGTCAACGTGAAGTACCGGACATCTCCACCCTTCAGCAGCACCAAAGCTCGTCTACATCTACTACATCACATAACTGGACTGTTTGGTGAAATTTGCACCACCATGTCTTAGGGTACGTGGGACTAGGGACCTGATGGCAGGACATCTCTGATAGTCCAAGCTCCAAGGTGATTGCTATCCTACACCTATTCTTACAATCAATATTTGCTTTATTACTCTTGTATTATTAATTTTGGTAATATTTTTGTAAAATAACTTTTCTGGTAGCCAAAAAAAACTTACTTGTGGTGGTTTAGTCCCTGCTGGGGTCTGAGACCACATGGCCGCTGGCCCTCCCCCACCAAGGGAGTGAAATACAAAGCCCCGGGGCTGAGATAAGGAGAGGTTTAATACAACAGAGCAACAGCGACAATCAAACAACAATAACAATAACAGTAATAACAATGAACACAGCAAGGTATGTACCGATACAGCAGTGAGAGGACCGGTTGCACCCAACCCACGCGCTCACCGATTCTTCCCACGCTATGGCACCCGGATGTGACGTCAGCATTGTATATGAATAACCCGTCAGCATGGTATATGAATAACCCAGCTAGAGCTTCCCCCCACTGCTGGGGGAACTTAACCCTATCCTTGCTAAACCAGGACACTTGTATAATCTGCAATCTACAGTATCTGTAGGAAAGGTCAACTGCCTGTGGATCAAGGGGTGGAAGTTAGTCATCCTGACCGGAAGACCATTGTACGTCGAGGAGTTAGTGATCCACAGAACAGCTGACCTGGGTTGGCTGAAGCCTGTGCTGTGCTGTACAGTGCTGCATGTACAGCCTGGCCTTCAGGCTGTGCTGTGCTGCACACATCCCTTGGCCACAGGACAAACTTAGACAACTAACTGTAACGAGGAGTCTGTCATCAAGCTCCCACTCACTACTGGTGATTACACCACCTGCGTGGCCTTGCCTTTATCTAAAGGTGCAGCAACAAGTTCTCATGTGAACATCATTTTTGTTTGACAGTAGAAATGATGAATAGAAATATTTTCTTGGAAGAAAATCCTGTAAGAACTCAAAAGACCACAGACAGTGCTGGCTAACCTCTCCACTGATGGGATCTGTATGGTGTGCCTCGTTGGAGACCCATCCAATGCTGCTTAACTCGGGGCTCCCAGTGTCTGAGTGGATGTCAGATTATCTATACTGTTCTCTTTTTTGTTATAGTGTTAGCTCCAATAAATGTAATTTAAAGTGATGCTATACAGAGTCTGAGTGCTTTTCTTACTGGAATCATAATGAACCAGCACCTCCTGCTGCCAAAACATTCAGGAGTTTTTCCAGAAGCAAGTCTGTAGTTTTAAAAATCATTCAGATTAACCATAATACTATAACACTATGTCTTCTGCCTTTATGTGAACCAAGTACTAACTGACAAAAAATCTTGGAATCTTTAATTTCACTCAGTCTGTAAAATGTTTTGTGCTCTTTTAAGGCTTTATCACTTCTCTGATCCCTTTTCAAAGGCCATCAAATAGTATGTAATTTTCAGTTCAGCTTTATCATTCAATCAGTGGATTGGGCACCTCTTGCCTCCCTCTGCTCTCACTGTCTGAACAATCTTTCCATCTGCTTGAAGAATGGAAGACAGTGAAAGAAAAAGAATTCCTTATATATTCTATAAAGATGTTATTGTCATATTCTGTACATTAATTCATTATTCATGAGTTTATACATTACTTATATTCCCAGACAAAATTTACCATCTCAGCCCAAATCAACAAAGGCCTACAGACACCTGAGGAGCCCAAACACACTTGCAGGAAAGGAAGGGTAATGGAAATACCAAGTCCATCACCACTGGCAGGCAATGTGGTCGGCTTTTCACAACAGTCATGATCTAGCAGGTCTTGCTCTGCGCCAAAGCACAGTGGCCATTTAGCAGAGGATGCAGGGTAGCAGAGACCCAGTCAGCCTGTAATTGTACATTTCATTCTTTCTTCCTTTGTAGAAAAATGATTGTGCTTTACAGATGACTGGATTTCTTCCAGAAGTTCTGTGAGGACTCCCCCAGGTCAATACCCACTCCACCTGCAGCAAAGATTTGGCTACTGGAGTTTGGGGTGGTTATGACAGTCACATTTATATTTAGATATTTATATTTAGATTGTGACTGTCAGATAAGCAAAGTCATGCATTAAAGGTTTTGCACACAGTGATACAAGTGACAGAGGCACTCTGATGGGGGCACAGTGATTTTCAGAGTTCCTCAGAGAACATTAGGAGTTCTTGTTTAATAAAGAATAAAACCTACTTAATGACTGCCATCAACTTGCCTGGTCTTACATCCTCTGCTACTCCTTTCCAATGCATATGTACTAATCTTGACAAGCATCACAGGAGTGAATTTGCAATGGGTTACTGATACTAAAGCCAAGTTCATTACATCCCTTCCACAAATTAAATTTTATTAATTTGGAAAAGTTTTTACAGATTTGCACTTATCATCTCCTTGCTGTCAATTAAGAATTTAAAAGGTATACTGTAATTGTGAGCAACTATTTTCACAGTCTTAATTTGCCCCACTGTGTCCAAAATGGCTTTTTACATTTTTTGTGAATGAAGGCAGTAGCAAGTTTTCTTAGTTTGCACAAGCAAACACTCTAAATAAGATGAGAATTTCTCCTGTCATTTATCATATATTGCAGAATAAAAACCTTGGAATGCATTCTTATACCCGATGACGCAAGTCTATCCAATTTCTTGCACCTTTTAGGTCAGGTCATTTACTCAGGTAATTTACAATGGTATGGGATGTGTTCAGAGAAGAGAATTTAGTTTGTGACCAAAATGGCCAGCAATCGTCTGGACTGTGAAATTACCTTCAATGCTAGGAAAAAAAGTTACTTCTTAAAAAAAAGACAAAATGAAAGTATTTATAACTAAGTACCATCAGGAAGTGACTGTTTTGAAGACTGATTGATGTCCTGATAGCTACAGGAATGCCTGAACAGTGTCATTTGACACATATGACACAAAATAGTGTCATTTTCTGTGGTGCATGCAATTAGTAGTTTTATCTTTTATAGCTTATTCCTTCCTCCAAGAGGGAAAAAAAGCATTCAAGGGCAGTGTTAGAATTAAAATCATACTAATATGCTGAAAACTCTAAGGTAAACCAGACTGCAAAATTTGAACTCATCTCAAGCAGCTCATCTCAACTATAGGCATTGCTGGGCAGTTTATCACATTTCCTTACTTTGACACGCTTCTCATGTTACAGTACCACATTTCTTATCCAAGTCTCAAAAAGGAAGAAACCAATAAAGCCATTTGCTCCGATGTCTGAAGAGAAAACTGAGGATTCACTACCACCCACCCAACCCTTGCAGGGCTCTGCGGGCGGTGGCCTCTCTGAACAGCAGCAGACACCCCGCAGGGAAGCGCCAGGTGCCTCTGTAAGGTGACCCCTTGTGAAGGGAGGGTTACAGGTAGGGAGAGGAGTGTCTCACAAACATCAGCTCCATGTTCATCCTCACACCATGGTCTAAATTATACTTTTAGTATTGTGTCCAAACCTGATGGGAGGGGGGAGGCCTGGGGGAAATGCCACATTTCCATCTTTCTTCTTCCTGATTTCTGGTTAAGGAATGAAGAAAGGCCTGTAAGTAATTTTTTTTTCTTGAATTTTTATCATAACTATTTGCTATCTGTTCTCTTTGGTCCCTTGACAAAGTCCGTCGAAATCCTCCAGCGTTCAACCCGCGAAGTCCTCACCCCGGCAAGGGGAGAAAGTAAACTCCAAATTAAACAACAATAAATTGAAAAAAATGAAATCGGCGGAAAAACCTGTTTGGGGGCGGGTGAGCCAGGGGTGACTCACTTGCCCCGCCCCGGCCGTGCCCTGGCCCCGCGGGAGGGGCGCGCCGCCAGCGGAGGCACTTTGGGCGCTACCGCGCGCCGTAGGCGGAGCGCCGCCATCGGCGCCCGAGCGAGGGACGCGGCGGTGGCAAATCCTCCCCGTAGGGAGCGGCGATATTTTTTTTTTCCCCCCTTCGTCGGCGGCGCTGCTCGGAAGCGGGCGGGGAGATGGCGGCTTCCCCCGGCGTTGCGCGGAGTCGGTTCGTGGTGGTGGGCGGAGGGATCGCGGGAGTTACCTGCGCAGAGAAGGTAGGGATGGGGCTCGCGCATGCGCAGACCTCCAGCCGCCGGAGACACCACCCCCCCCCGCGCGGGGGCGCGAGGCGCTGTCGGGCTCCGGCGCGGGGGAGAGGAGTGGCCGCCGCCGCCGGCGTCGCCATGTTGGCCCTGAACGCCAGCCTAGGGCCGCCCGTCTCAGCTTCGGCAGGGGCGGGGGTGTGCTGTCCCCTCTAAGGCCCCGACTTGACCCTTGGGCTGCCGGCGGAGGCGCTCCGGCCCCACCGTGTTCATTGTCGTTTCGGCGGGTCAGGGCCTGTACGCAGGTGATAAGGCGTATGGGCCCTGCCTGAGGGCGTGAGCGCCTTGAACTCGGCCGGCGGTGCGCTGCGTGAAGCCGGCCTCCACGGCTGTGGGGACCACGGAGTCTTTTTGTGTGCTCAGAAACATAAATGGTTTCAGGGTCAACTGTGGAACTTCAGTAGAAACAGTTCATTAGACTTACATCCTAATTGCATAAATATTCTCATTTATACGTTAATTACATAAATAGCCTGATATGGGCATATGACAAGAGGATTAAACATTTGTAACTTGAGAAAGCTGGCATGCTGTGTGCTTGTCAGGATGTCAGAAAATGGAAGGAGCACTGCATGTGTTACTCTTCGTAGCCATAAAGGATTTTACTGTAGCTAAGGTGAAGGCTGCTTTTTATAGAAATACGGCTCTGTTTTTGTTGGATCCATGTTTAGGGCTGTACACCTGTGGAGATTGTCCAATCTCTTCAACTTTTCGTGAGCTCAAACTCTAAATTCGTTTGTTTCTTGGTTTCAAGGTTTTTGGTGTTTTAAAAGTAACAGTAACTGGAAGTAATTTTGTACCTATAATGTGGAATAAAATAGTGTTGTAGTTCAGTGAAAAATATTTTAGCTGTCAAAACTACAAAGCAGTACAAAGACTGTTTCAGATGCATCTGTTCTCTGGTGATGAAGTGATACTTAATTTCTGGCATATTGTATAAACCACATGCAGACTAAATTATGAAAAATATTGATACTGTTCTCCACCTTTACCAATTGGCTTGTTTTTACTATTTGTTTGAGACTTTTTTCCTTTTATTCATGGTTAATGTAATATGTGGACTCTGGTACTACAGACACTTAAATGCTATATTAATATGAATAATCCCTTAAAAGTTGATTAAGCTTTGCATAATTAAGGCTCTTGTGTATCCTTACGTGCTTGCAAGAACAAGATTTGGATCAATATATAATATTCCCAGAGAATTTTTATTTTCCTGAAAGTGGTTTAGCAATTAGATACCATTCTATGATCCTGTTTCATACAGTTATTTTCAACGTATGTTGGATGTCTATAGCCTTTAAGTTTGCTATAAAAGGAACTAAAATTTATAGTTTTCTTTAAAATGCTTTCTGCTTTTTTCAGAGTTCAGGCTTTGTTTTCTTCCAAAGCTCATACAGAGTGCCACTTATTGCTGTAATTCACACCTCTTTTCTTAGGCTCTTTCCTTTCCTTCATCATTATTTTTTTTCCTGGAAAACACAAATCAGATTGTTATGTGATGACAGAGACTTGCTTCTTTTTCTCAGCTCTTACTACTGTAGGAAGCACAGTTAGCCATGAATATTAGTGGTCTTCTAGCATACGTTTTCATTCACTAAGTCCATTAAAAGTGGCACTGTGTGTTCTAGAAGTATGTTGTGGTTTGAACTCGGCTGGTAGCTAATCACCACGTGGCCAGTCATTTACTCCCCACCTGGTGAAATAGGGGAGGGATAAAAAAAAAAATATTCATAGGTTGAATAAAAAAAAATTTAGTAATAGTAACAAAACAACAGTAACAACAGTAAGTCCAAATGAGTAATACACAATCCAGTTGCTCATCGCCTGGTGACTGGTACGCAGCCCACCCCAAGCAGCGATCCCAACCGCACCAAAGATCCTGCTGCGCTGACCGGAAAAACAGAAATGAGAGAGCACGTGTCTCCTTTATACACTGAGCATGACATCACATGATATGGAATACTCCAATGACCGATCTGGGCCCGGCCCTCCAGCTGTGCTCCCTCTCAGCCCAAGGAAAGTTAACTCTATCCTGGCCGAAACCAGGGCAGTCTCCACCCTTATTCCATACCATTGACGTCATGCTCAGGTTCCAAATGCATTCTAAGGAATCACCACCCCTTTCCCAGGTCTCACAGATATCATTCCCTTAGTCTATGGACCACCCTTCCAAAATGTCTACTGAGTTCATTTACTCCATAACTTTGGGTTCCATCTGTCATGAGTCTTTAAGGCTCGAGGAATGAGGTGGAGTTGGCTCAGTTGGTGGAGCAGGAGGCTTTGAATGTGGCAGGAGGATGTTGCGGGGCACCAATTGCAATAACAGGCTTATTTGACAGTTCAATTCACTGGCTATTTTCACCGAAAATCAAACACCCTTGAGGCACACATCAGACTTCTCCATCCTTCTGCATTACCCACCAAGTGCACCCAGGTCCTTGGGCAAAAGTAATCCCAGGCATGGGTTGACCTTTACCCAAAGCAGGAGTAACCCAGACTGTCTTTCCCAGCATATTTTTAATGCGTACTATGGGGACTTTATCCCCATCTACAGTATGTAGGAGGTTTGACTGAGCAGGGCCGGCTTGCTTGGCAGATCCTCTGGTATTGACTGACCAGGTAGCTTTTGCTAAATGCATGTCCCATTGTTTGACAGTTCCACCACCCCTTGCTCTCAGTGTAGTTTTTAGCAACCCATTGCATCGCTCAATTTTCCCAGAGGCTGGTGCATGGTAGGGAATTGTCCCAATATCAGGAAGGGTTCTTAAACGATCCCAAGAGCGAGATTAAGACGCAAACAGGGTCAGATGCTGTACAACCTTGTAAGCTTTATTTTGCGAAACACATTGATAACAGCGACAGGACGGAAGGAAGAAAGGAAAAGTCAGAATACCTAAGCAAGTAAACAAAAAGGAGAAGCAGCAATACTAATTATCACCACCACGAGACTAGCCGCGTCCAGTTGATCCGGTTCCGGTGCAGGCAATGGGGGCAGTTCCTGCAGGCGATGGGGAATGCTGCCACTACGTGTCTGTCTAGTGGTAGGCCATCAGTCGGGTCCCGGTGCAGGATGGGGGGATCCCATAGGCGATGGAGAATCCTCTACAGGCAATGGGGGGAATCCCCTGCTAGGCGATGGGCAGGGATGCTGCTGGTCCAGTCCCGGTGCGGGCAATGGGGAGAAAGCCAGCAGGCAAAGGCGTCGGCAGGTGAGAGGGCTTGGCAGATGAAAGCTTCGGCAGGCAGAAGCAAGAAGGCATGGCACACGAGAGCTTCGGCAGGCGGCAGCAGGAAAGCTTGACAGGCAAAAGCTTTGGCAGGTGAAAGCGAGAAGCTTCGGCAGGCGAGAGCTTCGGCAGGCGATAGCTTTGGAGAGTGATACAGTGAAGGCATGCGAAAAACTACCACAAGCGAGAAGCTTCACCAGAGAGGAGCACGCAGCCCCTTTTATACAGTCCTCACCACTAGTTTGCTCGTTGCCACAGAGCTCATTTGCATATTTGCCACCCCATGTTCCCCCATGTGTGCATGCCCAGATGTCCACAGTGGTCGTACTGGGGGGTGGAGGTCGGCCATTGACGCCTTCAGATTCCGCACGTCCCCCTCGCCGCCCGGCCCTGCACGCACATGCAGCTTTTCAAGCTCCAGGCAGATTTTGTCCTCCCAGCAATGGGACGTTGAGGCCCAACCTATGAAATGGCATGGTGCTGAAACAGACATCTGCCATCTTACACCACCCTGCGGCTGGGGGGGGAGCTGGGGGGAGGTGGGGTATAATGGCGTAGCAGCAATGCCGAGACAAAACGGCTGACACGGTCCCTTAGAGGAATGTGATATATCGACTCAATACCATGTTCTTTGGCCCAAGTGTCTAGGAGGTTGTTTCAGAAATGTGTCCCATTTCTGCCATGCCATGCTGCCATAAGACTTTCTTCTCCAGGCCTAAAATGGTGTTCCAGGCAGTGGCATGGGGCACGGTGTAAGTTTCCAACCATCTGGTGACTGGTTCCACCATTGCAAGTGCATAGTTTTTGCCATGCCAAGTTTGTGGGAGCGTGATATAATCAATCTGCCAGGCCTCCCCATATTTATATTTTGACCACCATCCTCCATACCAAATGGGCTTTAACAGTTTGGCTTGTTTGATCGTAGCACATGTCTCACATTCATGGATTACCTGTGCAATAGCAGCAATGGTTAAGTCCACCCCTCGGTCACGAGCCCATCTATATGTTGCATCTCTTCCCTGATGGCCTGAGGAGTCATGGGCCCAGCAAGCCATAAATTCACCCTTATGTTGCCAGTCCAGATCTGCTTGAGCCACCTTAATCTTAGCAGCTTGATCCACCTGTTAGTTGTTCTGATGTTCTTCAGTGGCCCGGCTCTTGGGTACGTGAGCATCTACATGGCGTACTTTCGCAACCAGATTCTCTACCCGAGCAGCAATATCTTGCCATAATTCAGCAGCCCAGACGGGTTTGCCTCCGCGCTGCCAGTTGCTCTGTTTCCACTGCTGTAACCACCCCCACAGTGCATTTGCCACCATCCATGAGTCAGTATAGAGACAGAGCACTGGCCACTTTTCCCGCTCAGCGATATTCAAGGCCAGCTGGATGGCTTTCACCTCTGCAAACTGACTCTATTCACCTTCTCTTTCAGCAGCTTCAGCAACCTGTTGTGTGGGGCTTCGATGTTTCCCCACAATGCGACAGGACCCGTCAGTAAACAGGGCACATCGCTTCTCATTATCCAGTAGTTTATTATATGGTGGGGCCTCTTCAGCATGTGTCACCTCTTCCTCTGGCACCATTCCAAAATCTTTGCCTTCTGGCCAATTTGTAATCACTTCCAGTATTCCTGGACAGCTGGGGCTCCCTATTCGAGCCCGTTGTGTGATTAATGCGACCCATTTACTGCACGTGGCATCAGCTGCATGGTGTGCAGAGGGGACACTCCCTTTGAACACCCAGCCCAGCACTGGCAGTCGAGGAGCCAGGAGGAGCTGTGCTTCAGTCCCAACCACCTCTGAAGCAGCTCAGACCCCTTCATATGCTCCAATATCTCCTTTTCGGCTGGAGTACAGCGGGCCTCGGATCCTCTTTATCCCCTACTCCAAAACCTCAGGGGTCAACCCAGAGTCTCCCCTGGTGCCCTCTGCCAGAGACTCCAGGTAGGGCCATTCTCCCCAGCTGCAGTGTAGAGCACATTTTTGACATCTTGTCCTGTCCGAACTGGCCCAAGGGGACTACTGCATGGACTATTTCCTGTTTAATTTGTTCAAAAGCTTGTCGTTGCTCTGGACCCCATAGAAAGTCATTCTTTTTCTGGGTGACTTGATAGAGAGGGCTGACAATCTGATTGTAATTTGGAATGTGCAGTCTCCAGAAACCCACAACACCCAAGAAAGCTTGCGCTTCCTTTCTGTTAGCCCGTGGGGACATAGCTGTTATTTAATTAATCACCTCCATTGGAATCTAACGACATCCATCTTGCCATTTTATTCCTTAAAAACTGAATCTCTTGTGCAGGTCCCTTGACCTTACCATGCTTTATGGCAAAACCGGCTCTCAGAAGGATTTGGATTATTTTCTCCCCTTTCTCAAACACTTCTTCTGCTGTATTACCCCATATAATGATGTCATTTGTAGGTGTTGTGGGGCTTCACCCTGTTTCAGTGCAGTCTGGATCAGTCCATGGCAAATGGTGGGGCTGTGTTTCCACCCCTGGGGCAGATGATTCCAGGTGTATTCGACACCCGTCCAGGTAAAAGCAAACTGTGGCCTGCACTCTGCTGCCAGAGGGATGGAGAAAAATGCATTAGCAATATCAATCATGGGGTACCACTTGGCTGCCTTTGACTCTAGTTCATACTGAAGTTCTAGCATGTCTGGCACGGCAGCACTCAGCAGTGGCGTGACTTCATTCAGGCCACGATAGTCCACTGTCAATCTCCACTCTCCATTAGACTTTCTCACTGGCCATATGGGGCTGTTAAAAGGGGAGTGCGTCTTGCTGATGACTCCTTGGCTCTCTAGCTGACGAATCAGTTTATGGATAGGGATTACAGAGTCTCGACCGGTGCGATATTGCCGTCGGTGCACTGTTGTAGTGGTAATTGGCACCCGTTGTACTTCGGCCATCAGCAGTCCCACAACAGAAGGATCCTCTGAGAGACCAGGTAACACAGACAGCTGTTTAATTTCTTCTGTTTCCAAGGCAGCTACACCAGAAGCCCACCGATACCCTTTTGGGTCCTTAAAATACCCTCTTCTGAGATAATCTATACCAAGAATTCGTGGAGCTTCTGGGCCAGTCACAATGGGGTGTTTTTCCCACTCTTTTCCAGTTAGGCTTGCCTTGGCCTCCGATACAGTCAACTGTTGAGACTCCCCTGTCACTCCTGAAATACAAATGGGTTCTGCCTCTTTAAAACTTAGCAGCATTAGGGTGCATTGAGCACCACTGTCCCCTAAAGTTTTTTACTGCTGGGGGTCAGATGTGCCAGGCCATCGAATCCACACGGACCAATAAACTTGATTGTCCCTGTCCTCCGCCTGGCTTGAGGCAGGGCCCCTCTAATGTTGGTCATAACACCCGCTAACAGCAAATGGGTTAGTGTGGTGTGCATGGGTTTCAGTCTCATCTTGGTCACTCACTTCTTGTGAATACAAATCATATGTTCTTCTCACAGGATTGTGAGCAAAGTCAACCTTTCTGCTCTGTTTGGGCACCTGATTACTGTAAACCGGAGCAGCATTTCTCCTGAAAGAACCCTGTTTTGTAGTTGTTTTTCCTTCCAACTCACATACCCACTGTTCTAGGAGGTAGGTAGGTTTTCCATCCCATTTCTTCATGTGTTCTCCATGGTCATGCAGACAATGTCACAGGTTCCCCCATGGTGTGTACCAGTTCTCTTGACTAGAGAAGTGACTGCTCCAAATAGCTGAGATCCTAGTCCATGCAGGTGAGGAGTAGGACATGTCCTCTTTAAATTGCTGGAATTCTTGAGATAATTTCTCCACAGCTACAGTGAGGGGGGAAGAGAGACTTTCTTCATGTTGTCGTAGTCGGTGAGCCAATTCACCCACTCTTGGTCTCTCTTTGTCTCTCCAGTCCATTACTGCTAATGCACTGGCATATGATGATGGTGTGCTCCGTACAAACTTCCGCCACATGGGCCAGGTTCACTGGACTTCATCTGGATCTGTGGGTAGCTGTGCATTATCTGGGTCATAGTAAACCATCTCCCGCACAGCTAGCTCCCTCAGGTATTGAATGCATCTTTCCATAGTGGTCCACTTACTTGGATGACATACAAAATCTTCCTTGAAGGGATACCTCTCCCTCACACTTGACAGGAGTTGCCTCCGGAGACTGAGATTTTGTGTGTCCTTTCCAATGGCTTTGTCGATCCCCCTTCCCTAACAGGGATCCCAGCTGCCTCGCCTCCCTACCCTCTAATTCCACGCTACCGGCCCCGCTATCCCAGCACCGGAGCAGCCAGGTAACGAGTTGCTCACCTGGATGGCGGCTGAAATCTTTTCACATGTCTCACAACTCACTCAGGGATAAGGATCGGGTGACTATCACTGGCTCTGCCTCCTCCTCCTGTTCTCGTGATGGGCCTGGTTCGTCATCACCCTGTACGCTGTGAGGGGATTTTCTTGTGTATTTCTTCTTATGTATGGGAGCACCTGACACCATCAGTTATACCTAATCTAAATCTACCCTCTTTCAGTTTAAAACTGTTACCCCTTGTCCTGTCACTACAGATGCTGGTAAAAACTCTCTCTCTGTGTTTCTTATAAGCCTCCTTTGAAAGGCCACAATAAGGTCTCCCTGGAGCCTTCTCTTCTCCAGGCTGAACAACCCCAACTCTCTCAGCCTGTCTTCATAGGACAGGTGCTTCAGCCCCCTCATCATCTTCGTGGCCTCCTCTGGACCTGCTTGAGAAGGTCCGTGTCTGTCTTGTGCTGGTGGCCCCAGAGCTGGATGCAGTACTCCAGGTGGGGTCCCTCGACCTGCTGGACACACTTCTTTTTATGTAGCCCAGGACACAATTTGATATCTGCACTGCAAGTGCACATTGACAGCCCTTATCTCATTTTTCATCAACCAGTATCCCCAAGTCCTCCTCTGCAGGGCTGCTCTTAATCCATTCATCCCCCAGTCTGTGTGGAGACTGTTGATTGCCCCAACCCAGCTGCAGGACCTTGCACTTGGCCTTGTTGAGTTTTGTGAGGTTCACAGGGGCCCACTCCTCAAGCCTGTCAGGGTCCCTCTGGATGGCATCCCTTCCCTCTGACTGCACCACTCAGTTTGGTATTATCTGTAAACTTGCTGAGGGTGCACTCAATCCCACTATCTGTCATTAGTAAGGATATTGAACATGATCATGTGCTTTCCATAGGGTTCTATAGTTTTTCTGAGGCTTACTAGATACAGCAGTGTGTTACATATCAACCTTTTTTCCTATTGTCTGTCAATACAAGGCACACAGCTACAGTATGTATGAAACACATTAGGGATTCATGCTATAAAGTGTGAATTACATTAAGTTTTACATCGCCTTGTTAAATTCATTTATATTTGCCAATGGTATGACCATGTGAATCTCCTTTAAATCAGCAACAAAGTTTCACCCCTCTCACCTTTAGATTACTATGTTAGATTGCTCCTATCTGAGGTACAGGAATACACATTAGTCCCTTTATAGCTCAGTTGCTCATGTACAACATGAAATACGCTTATTGGTGGCTTATACAACCATTCTGTTCATCTGTAGAATGCTGGTGACATGGAACACTGGGTTTTGTTTGTACTTCAGAGATGAATGGTTTGTACTTGACAGAACTGATTTATTTTCTGTGACAGAGTAATGCATATTTGAAATGGGAACTCTTCACTTTGGCATGGGGACTGTAAAAGTCTTGTATTGCTTAGTAGCACTCTGAAGATGATAATCCATTTATCAGTTTATTAAATAACATTTAAAATAGCCAATAGGAATCAGCCCTTCTTCTGTTAAAACAAAATCTGTGAACAATTAGTCACTGCTATGCAATAAAAAAAATGTACGGCCAGCAACTGGGTGTGTCCAGAAATCACATGATCATAGTCTGTTCCTACAGGTGGCCTTCAGAATACTGTGAGAATAGTCTTTTGAGGAGGCATTTATACCATGGCTGTAGTTCTTGGAGATATATTTGTGTGTGAATGAATTAAAATTTTGGGTCTCCAAATTCTGTTCATTTCAGTCGTTATCCTTCCATAATCTTAAGTAGTGTTTATCCGATAGGATTCTACAAGACTAAAGTAATGTAGTAACACAAACTACTTTTCACCAATAATTTTATTGTCTTAAAGTCAAAATCTATTGATGACTGTATTCACTCATCATGATTTCTGCTTCTTTACAAGCTGGCCATGGAATTCCCATCAGAAGACATTTTTTTAATGACAGCTTCTCCAGTTATAAAAGCTATAACCAATTTCAAACAGGTAAGAGAGACTTAGTTTTTCTTGCAGTAAGACCTCTTCAAAAATTTGTACATGTACAGATTAGAACCTCGTCCTGAAAATGCTTATGACTTTGAATTTTTTTTCACATTATTGTATCTGTAGTGGTAAGTGTTAGTAGGACTGATGAGATATTTTGCAGTGATTCATAATCATTAGTAGTTGTTGAATATATTCACAACTTTCAAGAAGAGGTAAAACTGGGTACTTATATGGTTGAAGTGTTTCCTAAGTTACTGAAGCTTTATTTCACTGCTCTGTTAATGGGCACTCCCTTTTAAGCACTGAAGTGGTATCTTTGGAAAAAATTGCTTAAGAAATTTAGTCTTGCTAGTGGTTCTCATATACAGTAGTGTGTTTGAGAAACTGGCAAGTAACAAAAAAAGGGATAGCCTTCTGCGAAATCGCCTTCAGCTTTTATCTGCATCTCCAGCAGCTAGTGATTCAGTGCTGGATTCATTGATTCTTTCCTGCTCATTTGAAAAAGAAAATAAAATCCGTATATGAGTTCAGATTTCTGGCTCATAGGATCATTAAGCTAGTTTCACAGAGGTGTTTGGATCTTGGAAAGTGCTGCTATTCTTCCCACTCTGAGGGAACTTTAAACTCTACCATAGAGCATGGAAAGAGCTGAAGACTGGATTGCACAGAACTCAGGCTGCAAAGATGCCAGCCACTAAGAAGTTAGGTTTTACCTCTCAGGGAAAGTTAAGACACTGAGAGCTGGGCTTCCACCTGGCATTTATATTCATGACTCTCTGAAACATGGTATCTAACAGGCGAGGCATATCTCATGACAAGTAAAAACCACTCTGCAGTTTATCTGACAGCCCGGTTTTAACATAATTCCTCCAGGTGTATGAATGCCTAATTTAAATCACTACAGGGGGAAAATAAAGCACAGAGAGATTTGAACAGCAGTTCTTTGCATTTAGTGGCTGTAATTGGCTATCAGCATCTCTTCCTTTTTGCACTGTGGTTTTTGTCCAAGGCTAATGGGATGCCCAGAACATAGCTGAGAGTCTAAGAGCTCTATGTGAAACTGGTAGAGTAACACCCAGCTGAAGAATATCTTCTGAGCTTGAGAGTGCTGACATTTACATGTTGCAGAGATGTAAAGTCTGTAATTCACATCAGCAGAAGTTTCAGTATCTGAAGAATAAGGGAATAGCTAAACACTGTTTGAAGGCAGCAGCATCTAAATTTTGGTCATGAGCATCTTAATTTCTCTCTGAATTGCAAGCGTGGTGGGGCTTCTGGTTCTTAGCTGTGTTCCAGACTCTTTGAATGTTCTATAAAATAGAAGGCCTGGAGGTTGCTGTGCAGCTGCTCCCTTGTAGAAGAAACCCAAAATCAACATAACACCCTTGAATGTTTTCCAAGTTCTGGGTTGCCTCTTTCCCGCCCTCCCCTGCCTCAGTCTCTGAAATACCAGATAGTAACTGTGGATGAGATGCTAACTGAGTAAATGCTTAGAGGTGATCTTGAATCTATTTTGCCTAGACACTTGTACACTTGCCTGCGTACAAGCTGAACAACAGTAAGCCCTTTTCCTGACATAAGGACCAACTACCTGCAACAAAATGTTTTTGAATCATTAGGTTTTTGAAGAAAATGTTACCAGATTTTTTTTTAATAGAATAAAAATATTTATTCCATTCAAAAGTGTTTCCATAATTCTTTAAGCTATTTTGACCAAATTTTTTTTTTTTCAAAAAATGCCAAGGAGAGGGCAAGGGAGAACATCATTAAGGTTTTTTATCAAAGGTATAACAAACAGAAAAACAGAGTCTTTATGCCGCATCAGGTAAGTTAAAAAGCAGTGTTAACAACTCTAATGATATAGTCTATGGAACAAAACATTAGAGCAGTTAGAGCAGCCATTGGGGTTCTCCATTTTTGCTTAATCTCTAGCTTTAGAATTAAAATTCTCTGTACTACTTTGACTCTTTACATGGAATAGACATGAAAAGATTCTGTATTTAAAAAGGAACTTTTAGCAGTAACATGATAACATGTTTTCAGACAATATGGGCTTTATGTTGTGACTTCTTTACCGGAAAATTAACATAACACATTTTGTTAAAAGCTTTAGAAAAAGAGATGGATAAACGATTTGTATTTCTAAATACTCTCATTGTCCTACAGGTCTCCAAAACACTTGAGGAATTTGATGTAGAAGAGCAACCAAGTTCTCTATTAGAAAAACGATATCCCAATATTAAAGTTATACAGTCTGGAGTAAAACAACTGAAAAGTGATGAACACGTAAGCTAATGTTTTCTCTTTTCTGTGGTTTTTCAAATTATTTATTAAAAAAATAAATCTAAGAAACAGGTGAATGTTTTGGGTGTGAAATCCTGTTCAAGAACATTCTGGTTACTAAAGTGTTAAGTTACCAAAATTACAAGAAAATACTTCCTAACTTTAATTTTACTTATCACAGTGTTGTTCAAGTAGGAATATATACAGGGGACAAAATTGTTGGTAAAAAATTACTTGGTAATTAAGAAACCATATGTTTTAGATATAAATTTTTGACACCTTAGTGATATTGCATTGAGTATCTGATTGGAATATCAGGGAAACCAGTCAGTGAAACTAATACTGTATATTAAAATAAGTGTCTGAAAATTTCCTTAGCCCTTGATTGGAGATCTCTGATTCCTGAATTATTGCTTGTTGCTACAGAGACCAGAATATTAACAACTTTATGATACAAAAAAACTCCAAACGTCTTGAAATAACCAGTATTTCCACCTTTTCTTTTGGAAATATGTTGCAAGTATGAGCAGTGTACAGCACGTACAGATCTTTGTTAGTGTCTGTGTCAGCTCAACGTGTTATTTTTCACTTCAGCATTTATCAGAAAGTCACATTCAGATCCAAAACTGGGTTTGCTCATTTTAAGTCAGAGATGTTCCAGTTCGATTCTGCTAATATTCTGAATCTAGTGATATTTTTGTATCATTACTATAATGGTGTTAATTTAGTTTTGGTATGTCTCTGTGGACACAAATATTTCATGTATATGGATTTGGAGAATCTTTTGCCAAAAACCTTTAGAAACTCTCTTTGTGCAAAACCACTGTAAACTATTTAGCTTCTGGTTTGGAAAACAACAACTAAGGTCATAAAATATTAAAATTTAAGTATTGCTTGTTGCAGAATGTTGTAGCTTGTTTAGTGCCTACCCTTTTTCTTCAGCATAGAACAGAATTTACGATCTTTCTAAACTGGATTCTAGCCTGTGCCTAGTTAAGTTAACACAGATCTACCATTGCTGAAATTTTTAAATGAGATTCTTAATCGTTAATACGATTGTAGTGCATAGGTCTACATCTATTGCTGGGTTGGAAGGGACATTTGTCATGTAGAAAACCTGTTCTTTTAGCACAGACAGTGAACACAGAATGCCACCAAGTGGTAATCTTTATATTTGATCTTTCTTTGAGTGCACAGTGTACACTTTCCATTTTATGAGTCATATGTCATATGCTTACGCTTGTAAGTCTGTGGTGAATGTAACGGAAATGAATGACACACAATCAATGAGAGTATGAAGGCTTGCTCTTTAATAACGTGGTTATGGTTTTTAATATCTGCAAAATACTATGACAGTACAGAAAAAATGCTGATGTTCTCTTTGACGTCTCCAATTGTTTTTTCTTTTCTCTAAATTTTTAACAGAAAATTTTCACTGAAGATGGGAAAGAATATATGTATGAAAAACTTTGCCTGTGTGCTGGAGCAAAACCAAAATTAATTTTTGAAGGAAACCCGTATGTTTTAGGAATCCGGGATACTGACAGTGCACAGGTAAATGTTTTGGACTTATTGGTGTATAATATGTTCCTGCTTCCAATGCAAAATACCAAAAATGATTGCAGAGTGAAACGGAGAAACACAAGATGATGTTTGTTACTATACATCCTTAAATAGGAACATTTTCAGTAGCAGAGAAATAGTCTTAAAATACCATTAAATAAATGTATTAGTCACTAAATTTATTAAGTTTATAGATAGATCATAGGCAGTATTTCTAACATGATAATCTAGAATAAATGGTATTCTTTTACCCTACAGGCAGAAGCCAATCTGAAAATATAAACAGGAAGTAGGCACCAGTAGCAGCTTCCATGAAAAGGTGTATCTGGTACATGGTATGAAGGGCTACTTCTTACAGTGAAGTTCTACTGTAGCTTCTCCTCATTGTACAGAAAACAGTTACAGTTATAGTCAAAGATGTAGAAAAGTTTTCACATGAGGAATGACTTAGTCTGCATCTTGGAAGTAGAAAGTGAGGTTTCACTACTCTAGGTCTTTAGAATTAGAGGAGACAGGATGAAAGTGAACACTGCTTCTCCATAACATAAGAACTGTAATTCATCAAATGGAGTTTGACACTGAGAATAAAGAAGGAGTTACTTTTCCCAGCAGACTGCAGTGAAATACAAAATTGTTGTTTGTTTTGGATGTTAAAACTTTACCCGAGTTTAAAAAAAAAGAAAAAAAGAGAGATAGAAGAGGGAAGGAAAACCACACAAAGACAGCCCTCAATAAATTTATCTTGTCTAAAATGAAAAGAAGGATGCCACCTGAGTGGCACCAGTGGTGTCTGGAACCTGTGAGGGTGTTCCAGGATAGTATTGTCATGTGCTTTGTCATCTTCTGATGGTCTTCCCTATGCATCCACCGTTGACCACTGTGGGAAACAGTAGACTGGGCTATCATTTGTCAAGACTGATGTTGAACTTTGAATGAGGCTGAAAATACTTGTTTCTGTTTTTTTGTTTGTTTTTCTCTAATTGTGATTGGTTGCATTCGCTAATCCCCTCTGATACAACTTCAGTATCCTTCTTTGAAGGGATTGAAGGACTGCAGCTTCCGGTCTTTTACAGTGTAGGTTCTCTGACACAAATAGTCAGATAAACTGGAAGCATGGACGGACAGATTTTCATGTAATTGCAATAGTTAGTTGGTCTGATAGTCATTATTCTTGATTGGTTTGAAAGAAAATACTTGAAGTATACTGTGATCTAAAAAATACTATCTAGGCTGTAAGATGTGATTTGGAGACTTGTTTCTTTCTGAAAGTTTTTTGCACAAATAAAATTGGTTCCCAGATTTGCTACAAATTGTTTTTTAAATTCTTGATTTCTGATCAGGAGTTTTTAAATTCAAAAATTTCTGTAGCTTTGCCTTTTTAATGTTATGCAAATTACTGTGGAAGTTATACAAATTGTGATAAAACTGGATGAATAGCCATCACAATGCTAATGATCTCTAGGATAGAGAAAAATCTCCTGGATTCTATTAAGGCCTCTGTCAAATTGGCTTAAATATAATTACTTAACTGCTTCTGTCTCAATTTGAGACTTGCAAAGCTGTATCAGTAACTTCATCCCTTAATGTGATCAAACTTTACAGGTTTCATTAGCTTCTGTAACAGATCTTAGCATAAGAAATGTGCTTATTAGTGGAAATTAGTCTGAGAAAATCAAAATAAGAAGACTAAGCAAGAAAGTATTGAAAAGGATATTGATCAGTGTGAAGGAATGTACAATCTAAGTTATAATTGATTTGTTTCCTTTCTTAATGCAGGCTTTTCAGAAGAATTTGGCTCAAGCTGAGAGAATAGTAGTGGTAGGAAATGGTGGGATTGCACTTGAATTAGTGTAAGTAAATGACTAAATTTTAAAGATATATATGCAAATAAAATCTTTAACAGTGCAATGTTAAATCTACTGTGCATGACTTTGGGAGAAGGTTGTCTAATAAAATTGTAGCTCTTAAAGCATTTAGAGCAAAATTGATTAAAATAATTGTTTTGCAGTATAGTGGTGCTTACTGTCATAAAATTCAATAAGCTTCAGAAGAAGCTTTGACACATAGATATCAAAAATATACAGCATTTTTCTGATTTGGCACCAACAGATTTCTGTTAAGACTATTAAGGGCAATATTTAAGTTCTAAAACTTGTTTGACATGTGGAGACAGAAGATGTAACAGGAATAAAGAGGGACCTTATCTTGCACCCAGCCTAATTTAAGTTGATAGAGCTTTTCAAGTGTCTGGCATGGCCTTTGTCACAGGTAGGATATGGAACCATGTGATCCTGCAGCCTGCTAGATTACAGAACTACCTGTATTATGCAATTGTATGGTCTTGTTTTGTGTTGCAGGGAAACACTTTTTCACTTTCACTAAATTGTCCTCTGCATGTCTCTACCTGTTTGTGTTCCAAAGGTCCAAAGGTCCAAATCCCTGTTCTTTGCAGTGGGCAGTCTGGCAAAAACACACATGTTTTTCATTGTGGGGAGCAGGAAATAACTGTTATTGTTATAATAAATTTGAACTGCCTTCCGTCACCCTGTGCCCCACTTCAGTCAGGGTTGTGCTGGTATGACTTGTCAGCTTGGAAGAGAGTTGTTGGGGTTTTTTTAAATAGGTTACTTATGTAAATATTTAGAAGTGTAGTGGATTTGATAGGTTTAAAAGTCTTGGATCCCTTATTTCTAGCTTCTGGAATGAAACCTGGCATGCTTCTAGCTGTGTTGCTAAGAGTCAGATCCTTTTCAGGTAGTCTTCACTTTATCCGTTGTTTAAATGTCCACAGGTATGAAATTGAAGGCTGTGAAGTAATCTGGGCTATCAAAGACAAAGCCATTGGGAACACTTTTTTTGATGCAGGAGCAGCTGAATTTCTCATTCCAAAGCTAACTACTGAAAAACGAGAAACTCCAATTGAGTGTAAAAGAACCAAGTATACAATGGAAGGTATGGTGTTTTACTCTCCTAACACTGCAGCAGCAATATTTAATATTAAAGACAGTCCTAAGATCAGTTAATTTAAGAGGCTGTAAATAAGGTTTACTGTTATCATCAATGGTGTTTCCTTCTTTAAAAAAGTGATATAAAAACCCATCCAGAATTTATGTAGACACATGACAGCATGTAATAGTTACCTACAAACTATAAAAAAAAGGTGCTTATCTTTATGCCAAGTTTACATTTCATCCTGTATTCCATCTGCTGAAGAATTTGTTCTATTTTCTGTAATATTTTAATGTCTTTCTGAATTATGTCAGCATTATGTAGGAAGGAACTCTCCTGTAATAAGCCATTGGAGGATGAGATGAAACCTCACAGAACATTACTACAGATGCAGTGAAACTGCAGTCTTAACAACAACAATTAACTAGAAATGTATGAACAAACATTATACAAACATATATATGACCAGAATAATAACAAAAAGAAGAGCATGGTTGTAGACTGCAGGTTGGAAGAATAAATTGTAAAAGAGTCAGCCTAAACTTCACGAAATGGCACCCAGCATTCTTCATATGTATCATGGTATGTTAGAATTTGCACTTTGTGCAACAGAGGGGACAGTGCACACTCAATAGCACATGGACATCGGTTTAAATATTAGCAGTGATATTAAGCAACTAAGTCTACAGTGGGTCTCCAGAACCCTGGTGCAGTTGGGGTCTGTCTGGCTGTTAAGGGCCCATGCAGGCACCTAACAGTGGCATGGTTGTTTTGGAGATGAGTGAAGTAATGAAAGCTGTGAAGTTGAAAGTAGATCCAGAATACTGGCTTGGAGTCTGATTTGTCTGAAAATTAATGGGGTTTGGGTTTTTCTTCCCTTTTCGCAACCAGGTCCTATTTCTCTTAATTGAGAATCCTTGTTCTGAATTCTGTGGGCAATGAAGTATGCACACTAAATCTGATATTCTTCATCTCTTTCCTTCAGGAAGTGAGGAAAAAGAAGGACCTATAGCAGCATCTGACAAGTTGGGCAGTGCCTTAGGCCCTGACTGGCATGAGGGCTTACATCTTAAAGGGACTAAAGAGGTACGGTCATAATCTTGCTTACACATTTGTTTATATATTGCTTTAAGTGGGTAAGGAAGAGTGCAAAATGTCACATTCGGGATTATTAGAAAAATAAAAATAAAATGTGCTTGAACTGATTCTCCTGTTCTGTCAGAATTAAACAGGAAAATATGTTAACACAAATAAAGTAATTTTCTGCTTCAGGAAAAAGGTGACTAATCAGATCCACTGGCACGGTTTTAGCAATTCACCCTTCAGATTGAAACATAGATGTTGATTTGCATGTTTCTGTAGGAGCAGTGTCAATCCTAGCTTTAACCAGAAGCAGTGGTACCTCTGTTGTCCTGATTTTAGCTGCCATACATACATTTTCTTATGTGAAAAATAGGACAGTAGGATTTTTACAGAGGTACAGGAAACATCAGTCTCCTGTCACAGCAGATAATGAAATGCAAAAGCAGTAGTGGACATGAGCATTGTGAAGAGTTTCATGTTTGAAATAAAAATCCTCCCATTTCATAGTTTTTTATCGGGTTTTTATTTATTAATTTCTTAGCTGTTAAGTGTTTGCATCTGTTACATGCATTTAAAGAAAAGATCTTTCAAAGGTGATCAGTCATAGATTCTAAAGAAATGGCTTTACAATACCAACTAAAGGATGTTTAGGATATTCAGCAGATGAATCAGTGGTATTCTGGCTGTTGAATGCTGTGGAAATAAGTTTGTGTAGTGGAGAATAAAACTGTTCAAGGCCTGAATCCACAAAATAGTTTAGAGAAACAAGTAGTTTTCCAACTTCTGTCTAGAGCTCAGAATAGGAGTAAGTGGTTGAAACACGGGTAGATGGAACAGGCTATATTTTCTGTTTCTTTTTACATCATTTAGAACATAAATTTATTGTTGTTATCAGAATTTAATTCATGATAGAAAAATGAAGGTTTTGAAATCCTGAAAGATAGAAAAGATGAGTTTGCTTTTTTTTATGTTCTGGTAAGTCCTGAATTCTCTTACTGTAAACTCAAGGGAACTTGAATATGTTTTCCGACATGCTGGAAAAATCTAAATTGTGATGAAATTTCAAGGAACATCAGGTATCTGCTGAAAAAGCAGGTAAATTGCCATTTGCTATGGTAAGATCTGTGCCAAAAAAGGAAAAAGTGTGGGAACTCAGCTAATGTGTCATGCTTTAGGAGGGGATATATGTTTGGTTTTTTCCCAGTTTAGTAATGTCAATTTAGGTGAAGGTATACTTGCTATTAAAAATATTATTATTGCTAATTATGTTTACAATTTTGGCAATCTTTCTTTAGTTTTCTCATAAAGTACATATTGAAATACTATGTGAAGTAAAGAAAATACACTTACAGCAAGAATTTATACAACTGCAACGGACTTCTTTGACTTTTCCTAAGGAAGAGAAACATGTAGAACTAGATGAGGGTAAGTGCCAGTGCTGATTAGAAATAACGTGTTGAAGATAAAACAGTGCTGGAGCATGTGTGATCTTTTTTACTGTTTTAGAGCAATTACAGATTTGGAAAATAAATCCTTTATTTCTATAAATTCAGCTCTAGCAATTTATAGTAGTTGACAATTTGATTTGTGGGCTACGATTAAATTACAAAATGTTATGGGTTAGACCCTTTTTCCACAGTCACCTAAATCCTGTATGCAGAATATTCCCTCCGTGTGACAGTCCAATAAAACCAATATACATTAATAGTGGAGTTAAAACAGATGCAAAAAACCCCAAAACATTTAGTGTCAAAACTGAAGTAGTCCTTCAAAGAAAGTAGAAGAAAATATCACTTGTTTCATGAATAATTCTATCTATAAATTCCACTGAATTAAAATTAATATTTAAAATACTATTTTAATAGCCAGTTACTTCCAGCATAAGATTCTAGGAAGTTGTATCTCTGACGTTCTTTTTGACTTTGAGGCATTTCCTGTGCATTTGTAAATTTATATATAAAAGAATATTTGGCAATTACATACTTCAGAGAACATCCCACAGGTCTGAAGCAGTGGCAGGACACAGTATTTTCCCCCTACAAATGAGGGCTTTGATTTAGGAAAATTCTAGAGAAAGTTAATAGTAGACTTGTAGCTAAACTCCAAAATATCTTTTTTTTTCTAGTCCTGAGTAAAGGTAAGAATTGTTATAGGTAACCTCTGATTATTTTTTTTCTTCTTTTTTAGTTTTTATTTTTTCCTACCTAATAAGTTAGATATCTCCAAAAGATTTTTTTTTCTTTTTATTTTATATCTTATTATAAGACATAATTAATAAAATAACTGTTGGTTACATTCTCAGGGCAAAATTTTCCCCTTTTTCAGTGCTATGGCCTGTATATGTGGAATTAACTAATGGAAAAATTTATGGATGTGATTTCATTGTCAGTGCAACTGGAGTTGTGCCAAATGTTAAACCATTTCTTGATGGCAATAATGTAAGTATACTGATTTCTTTTGAAGTTGAAGATTTTTTTTTAAAGTATGGTGAAAAGCTTTTTCAGCTGGTTTATGCTTCTATTCTGACATGAAACACTGATTGCTAAAGGTTTTATATGTTGTACAGCATTTCAAAATAATGCAGGTATGTTGGTATTGGTAATACCCAACATGATAAAAATGAATTTCATTTGTGGTCTTGGCTTACTGTGTTTTTTATCAAAAATCCAAAACATACAAGCCCATTCAAGTTACCATGAAGAAAATTAACTCTATCCCAGGCAAAACCAGTACGTTGGGGTATTTGGTGTTTTGTGGCTTCTTTGGATTAGGAAGTAAAATGCTATCTTCTGAATAGAGCAGAAGAAAATTATGAAAACTTACATCTGATGTTGAGCCATGAAATATTTCAAGGCCTCTGTTATAAAATTAGGTTAGGAATTAGGTATTTGCAATCGTATTTTCTGGCCTTGGTAAAAATACAAAATTAACTCCTAAGACTTAGGTGTCCCTGTAACATATGTAGTGTGATTTGAAATCTGGCAAGCTCTGTTACTTCCCTGCATAGGTATCAGTAACAATATTTTTAAAACTTACACCGTGTTCTAGAAATAATGCTTAATGCTTTGTATCTTACCATGGAGGTCTTGCCACTCTTCATAGTCTCACATTATATAATTTTATTCTGTATATAATGCCATTTTAAGCTTTTTCTTTTTTTAATACACAGGGTTTGAGATATTTTAAAGGATATTTGAAGGTCACTTGTAAAATGCAACACTGATCTGTTCTTAAACTTGGTGAGAAAAGAATGCAGAGATTGCTAGGAAATTCTGCTTTTGTAGGGTAATTTTGTCTTTGCTTATTTGAGGGATTCTAGGTTTGGTAAGATTCAGGAAAAATTCTGCAGGGGGCAGGGTTGCATTGCAATATGGAGAAATAATACTTGATATATAGACAGTTGTGAAAAATCCTTCATTATGGTACTCTTCAGGGGATCTGTTTTCTTTCCTTTAAGATGGAGTCTTGAGAATGTGAGGTTTGAACAACATGTTTCTCTTGCGGTTATCAGTCTTTCCTAATGGAGTCAGATTAGATGGGAGAATGAATAGCCATAAATTGTTTACTCCTTTTTCTCTGTTGCTACATGGCATCCAGAAGAGGATCTTGCTGGGTTCCCATAGTATTTATTCATACAATTTTATATCTTCAGATATAAAGCATTTCATTAAGCAGAATAGTGAATTTATTGACTTTTTTTAGGAGTCTGCCATTAAAAAGTAACAAATGAGATGACTGCTTAACATGGATGAAGTTGAATTACTTAAGTTTAAACTACTATTTTTCTTATTGCTGATCTGTGCAAATACTTTAGTTTGCTGTAGGTGAAGATGGAGGTCTTAAAGTAGATAAACACATGCGCACATCCCTGCCAGATATATATGCAGCTGGCGATATCTGCACGGCGTCGTGGGAACCTAGTCCATTGTGGCATCAGGTAAATAAATCACACGATTGTGTGCTCAGCAGCAGTCTAATCTACAAAGTAAATCATGAACTATTACACAGATGGGAGAAAGTTTAATTGAAGCAGAAACCAGTGAACAAGTAGATAATCCTGGGTGTGTTGATGACAGATAATTTTATCTATGTGGCTGAAAGCTAAGCTGTTAAGCCTTTCTGAGTATAATGAAAATATGTAGTATGCATTGATGAGAGCAGAACAGTGAGTGTCGGTCATGGCACAGTGACATGTATCTGTGTTTTTAAATGTGTTTGG
Organism: Strix aluco; assembly: GCF_031877795.1. Taxonomy (NCBI): domain Eukaryota; kingdom Metazoa; phylum Chordata; class Aves; order Strigiformes; family Strigidae; genus Strix; species Strix aluco. The sequence goes on from NC_133935.1 coordinate 22,639,750, forward strand.
GTTTTGTTTTTTTAGATGAGACTGTGGACTCAAGCTAGGCAGATGGGATGGTATGCAGCAAAATGCATGGCAGCAGATACTTTAGGAGAATCTATTGATATGGATTTCAGCTTTGAACTATTTGCTCACGTTACAAAATTTTTCAATTACAAGGTAAATACAGTCTAACAGTCTTAAACCACTAACACATATTGCTTGCCAACACTGAGCAGATACTTTAATATTGACAAAACACTTTTCTCTGTATAATAATTAATCTTAGTTTAGATTTTCTCCATTCATATTAATTCAGAATGCTGAAACTGAAGAGGGCAAAGATCTTTACAGATATATTGCAAATTTCAGTTGGTGAATGACAGCTGATCTACTTTGCATTTCTATATATATTCCATTTCGTTAAGTTTTTGTTCATGGTTAAATGCAACACAGTTCAGGGTGATAACTGGTTCATTATTGGGTTTTGTGTATATTTCAAGGTGAATATTTTTAATTCTGTTGTGGGTTTCCAAGCCAATGATGGGGGGAGGTTCCCTAGAGACAAATATTTTCCTGTTTACATCAGTCTTTTGAAGCATAGAACTGTTTTCAGCAGAAATACTAAAAGCCACTGCACGTTCTTATGAGTGATTTTAATTTTTCCTTCTGTTAGGTGGTGGTTTTGGGAAAATACAACGCTCAAGGCTTGGGTTTAGACCATGAACTGATGCTGAGATGTACCAAGGGACAAGAGTATGTTAAAGTAGTGATGCAGAGTGGCCGAATGATGGGAGCTGTGCTGATCGGTGAAACGGACCTGGAAGAAACCTTTGAAAACCTAATTTTAAATCAAATGGATCTTTCAGCCTATGGTGAAGATCTCCTGAATCCAGATATTGATATAGAAGATTATTTTGATTGAACAAAACCCCATTTCCATTTTATATGAAGTTTTGACACCAAGCAATATGTCTTATAAAACTGCTTCCTCAGGATTACCAGAAATGAGAGATAAATGCAATTCCTTATTAAGATTTTGTGCTGATCTTGTCAAAATACTGACCCGCAAATTAAATCAATCTGCATAGAAATGCAGCAACAAAAGCAAGTGGATTAGTGTTGGTAGAGTTACCATCTAGATTAGATAAGCATAAAAGAACAGGGCTAGAACAGTCTTAAAATGTGGGCTTCACTGTGCTGTTAGGACAGCACTGCAAGGTAGCCTTCACTTTTTAAAAGTAAATAAAACATGTTAAATCCTGTGCTCGCCTCGTAGCTCCCTTGTTCCCCAACACTTGCCAGGGTTACCAGAGCCTGGTTTCTCCATGGCTCGCTGCTCTGCATGTTTCTTCTCTCAGCCAGGGTGCCTCCATGTGCTGGTCTCCTTACCTCACTTGGGCAGCGTCAGTGCGGCCAGGGTGGGAAGGCCTCTGCTCCTAAAGCCACTTGCTCAGGTGAACGTTTACAAGGCAGTCACGCAGTGTGTTACCATCCCACTAGCACCCCTCCACTGCTCAGGCCTGTGACTACTTACGACAGGTTTCAAGACTCCTGTTCCAGCTAACAGTCCCATCTCTGTTGAGCTGGCTCAGATTAACAGAGGATATCTTTAGGGCACAGGAGAGCTCTCACTAACTGGAATGGGGTCTGAAATATATGGCAAGATGGATGCCTTCCCTCCACCCCCACCCCCCCCCCGGTAACTTTATTTTTGAAATTAATGTATTTTCTACTCAGCTAAGTACAGAACACACAAACTTTTTCTGGATGAGGTGTCAGTTGAGAGCAGCTTTTTTACTGCTCAGCTGTTCAGGTGCTGTGGTAGCGCTGCCCTGGTGCGTCCTGTCCAATCTCCAGCAGGATCCACCTGCGGTGTGCTCCAGGGAAAGGTTAACGCAACGCCGCTGGCGGACGGCGCTGCAGTGGTCTTCCCTGGCAGGAGCCTGGGGAGCAGGCTGCTGTATCCAGCCCATGTGGAGGATGGTGCAGGATGCCATTTTGAATGAGAGTCCCATATCCCCCTGTGAATCTTAATAGGCAGCTGTTAAAGTCACTTAACGAAAACGTTCATGGGGACTGTGTTAGCCACTTTCTGCCCTCTCCTCATTCCCACTGCCATGCATATTGGTTCCAGGAAGGAATTTTTGCAGGTACTAAACTCCAATTTGACTTGTGGTAACTAGTGACAAACTATCTTACTAGTAAGTTTTAAGTGGGGGTTTAAGGTGTTTGTTTTCAATTGTAACAAACTCCCTGACTGTTTTGTTACACAAGATGCACTTTAATAATAGTGATGTGTATGTACAGGTTTGCTTCAACCAAGTTCCTTCTTTTTTAGTTGCTAGGCATAATTTAGTGCCTAGGTGATAAAGCCCAGCAATTTAAGCTATTCCTTAATGTCCTCTCTATTCCACAGTGTCATCCATGGACAGAGGTTGTTTCATCTTAGCTTTTGGTTTTGTTCTATAATTGCTACTTGGAAGTTGCTGTTTATTTAGGGTCAAACTGGGAACAGTTTGTTATATTCCACTAAATGCAAAGTTGGCAGCACATATGGAGACTTCTCCCAGAAAAATCACTCTTAATTATTTTTTAAGAGAATGTCAGTTTAATTAAATCAATTAATTCCACACACTTGTGGCAAAGGTTTCAGTTGAACAATGGGTGAAATACTAAGTGTTAGTCACTGACAAGATTCTACCAGAAAAATAAAGATGAAGAGCATGTTCTTAATCATGTTTGGTTTATATTTAAGTTGGTATACAGCTAAATGTCTGTGGGGGGATCCAAAATGAAACCTACCAGAACTTAACATTTATAATGAGTTTGAATTTGCCTTACTGATCAGTGGCTGCTAAGATTTAAAATAAATAAATAAATAAATAAAGGTAGCATTCAACCTTATGTGTGCCTAAGCAATGCTTAAAGTCAACAGTAGCTGTTGGGTCTTTACCACTCGGGTAGTTGTTTCTGGAAACACTAATGTTCAAAGGAAGTCAACAGGTGTATTTTTCTATTCACATCCAGTTAAATATTCTCTCTGCTGAAATGGGAGGCAAAAAAATTATGTAGCTGAAGGTTTTCCTCAGTCCATAGAGATTGCTGAGGAGAGATTGTGACCTTTAGTGTAGAATGGCTGCAGTTCAGCTAGCAGGGTGTGCTGTCCTACGTTACAGCTTGTGTTTGGCGTGGCAAGAAAAAGACTTCATGCTACTTAATTACACAATGCAGAAGGTAGGACTGACCAAATAAACAGTGCTGATGCACTTTAAGTAGCTGATTTCAGAGGATATTGATTATATAACCATAAGTACTCCTCAACTGGGAAAAGTAGGAATGGAAAAAAGCTTACACAGAGCCCTCCACTGCAAAAGAACCAAAGTTTTTAACATACCCTGACACTTGCCTGTACTGAAAAACATCAGCTGTTCTGAACTCTTCAAGCACTCCTTCAGGTTTATTTCAACTAAGTTTTTACAGTTAAAACAATCAATAATCTGATAATCTTGTCTAGGCTCCCTTTCCCACAAGAGACTGGACCAGATCTTTCAAGGTCCCTTCACACCTGGGCTGTTCTGCGAGTCTGTTGTCTGAATGTGGAACAGCACTAGGCTGTCTAGAATAGAGTATCACTTTCCTCAAGCCTACTTGCTGTATGAAAATGAGCCTTCCATTATTAGGAAGCTTTTCCTTTTACATGATTAGTCAAATCTAAATATTAAGATGGCAATAGTGTTCTAGCAACTTCTTGAAGTACGTGTGAAAGAACAGAGGTCACATGGTTCTAGGTTGAGAGGAGTTAATAAGGGTAATTTCCTGGTTACTGAATCCACTCCAGCAGCATTTTACAGGCAAGAGGGGCTCAATATGCATCATCTAATTCAGAAGAAATTAGAGGGGAAATCCAGAACCCTAAAGGGCAAGGAAAGGACCACTCGCTCTTATTTGTAACTTCCATATGGTTCAAAGATTCTTTTAATAAATAGCATAACCACGACATCTGCATTTATGAGATTAAGCACTGCTTAAAGGTTAATTGTAAACAAAACCAAAGCACAGCAGTTGTTGCTGCTCAGGAACTGAAAGGGTGGGCAGAAGTGCTCTTCAGGCCTTTCCCCTCAACCCAGCTATTCTTGCTCCCAACTCTGACAAACAGAAGGGGAACTGAAAGCACTGAGTTATCAGTAGCAGCAAAAGCCCTTATTGGTTACCAAACATGACGATTTCAGTAGCAGCTCGTGTTTTTCCAAACTCATCAAGGTAATAGCTCAAGCATTCTTTTTATCATCTATCACTTTGCACCTAGTACACTAAGGTCTTCTCATGTTCAGCCTCAGGTTCTAACAGTGTTCAACTTCAAAATTAAGTTTTCTGCCTTTCTAGCAAAAAAAAAAAAAAAAAGTATCAGTTTCAATCTAATTCCAAACCTCAGAATTAAAATTATACCATAATTTCTGAATGATCCAGTTCCCACTACTTGTGAAACATCTTAATAACTTCTGTCTTTTGTTCTACTCTTACTTTGTAATGCTGAGTGATTTTTACCATCTTTCTTCTCTTGACTATTATAGTTTTGACTAAGCTTGCATTGAACCTGTGATATTATGGAGAAACGCACTCAGTGTTCACCCAGCCAGGTATTGAATTACTGTCAGCCACTCAGCTTTGTGGGATGAGGTAACATAAGAACATTTGCAGCAGTAAGCACTGGCTCTCTCCTACCTTGACAGAACCAAGATGTTATGTGAAAGGAATCATAGGTGATTCCTCCCTAGAGACAGGTTGCTCTTTAAAGTGATGGAGAGACACTACTTTAAGCCACAGGCAAGCAGCAATACACTCCTACAGTTGCTTTCTCTTTTCCATTTCCACAAACAACAGGAACATAAGCAAATGGATAGGTGGAGTAGCAAAGTTTTAAGAGACTAGAATTGAGAAACGTCCCAAAGATTAAGTTTAACGTAGCTCACATTTAGGGCTTAAAGTACACAACCTTCAATGCAGTCATGTTCTAGAGTTTATAGAGCAGAAGAGTATTTCTTGGGTCAACCAGATTCACTTCTAATTAGAACAGAGATCTATAGTTGGAATGTAAGCCAATTCAACATGGGAAGGAGGGGAAAAAGAGAAGTATTTCTTGAGTGGTGTTTTTTCTGTATTTCCCAAATAAAGTATAACTTTTATAAAGGAAAGAACTCAGATCGAGAAAAGTTGTCTTGTTTTTAAACATAAATTTAGCTACTTCTGAAAAGCACAGAAGCGGTAATTTTCTATTTGAATAACAAGCTAGAGAAACCTAGTTCTAAGAGCAACAGATGTATTTTAAAGGGATAAATACATATATTTCACAAGTCTCTACAGGTCAGAAGTAGTGCAGTGTTGTAACAATGCCCTTTTGACATTCTTCTCTAAAGTACACTCAAGTACTCAAATACGCTGTAGCAGGTGTAAGTATTGCAGAAATGGGCCACATCTCTGCTCAAAACTGCAGCGATAGTGACGTCCACGTGGGCTGGAAAAACCACCCCTGGCACAGCAACGGCTTTGACCCACACACGGCTCCGGAGGAAGGGTGCTGCAGCAGCCCGGGGCTCCACAGGTCTGACAGCTCTCCCTGGGGATGGCCACAACCTGGGAGCTCTGCTCTGGCTGCAGGGCCGAACTGCTGCATGAAGAAGCTGTAGGAGGAGGAACAGGAGGTGACAGGGTCTTCACAGAGACGCTGCAGAGCTAAGGACCACCCAAGTTCTGCAAAGGAGGGACCACCCACAACACTGCAAAGGAGGGAAAACCTTGAGACTACCCTCAAAGGAGCAGCGGATAGAGACTCCCACAGGAGCGAAGGCTGGAATCCTCTTGCTTCCAGCAACATAAAAAAAGCTCCTTTTCCACCTGCAGCTCTGCCATTGCAGAGTAGGTACAGTGCCCTGAGAAAGACGAGGATGATGAACTCCACCAAGGGATGCATCAATGTCAGCTGAACCTGAGCCAAGCATCCACACAATGAAGAAAAGGAAGATTACCAGAGAATCCCTCCTGTGGGGGTCAGAGGCCTTCATTACCAGCCTGACTTGGAGACATTGACAGGTTTGTTTCTTACTAAGTGCCCATATCCCAGATGTTGCTCAGTGACTGCATGATTCAGAATTTTAAACTCAACAGAGAAGTGAGGAAGACACAGTAGAACCACTACCCTGGACCTCAGGAGAGTGGATTTCAGCTTGTTCTGGGATGTGCTTGTCAGGATCCCAGGGAAACTGCCCTGGAAGGCAAAGGGGCTCAAGAAGAGCTGCTTGATTTCCAAACCACAACCTCCTCAAAACACAAATGGTCTACTCCTATGTACAGAAGGTTCAGCAAGCATCACAGATAGCCAGCACAGGTGAACAGAGAACTCCTCGGCTAGCTCAAACACAAAAAGGAGGCAGAAGGTACAAGGTATTCAGAACAAGTAGACATTGCCTGAGCATGCAGGGAGGGAGTTAGAAATGTAAGAGCTCAGATAGAGGTGGAACTAGCAAAGGATGTGAAAGGCAGTAAGAGGAGCTTCTGTAAGTACCTTAGCAGCAAAAGGAAGAGTAAGGAAAATATGGTCCCACTTGTCAGAGGGGTAGAGGAGCTGGTGACACAGGACATGGAAAAGACTGAGGTACTCACATTTTTTGCCTCATTTTCACTGGCAAGGTTTTCCCTCAGACCTCCCAGATCCCTGAGCCTACTGACAGTCCACGGGAGTGGAGCATGAAGCATTTTTCCCTTGACTACTAGACTGTTTCTAGATTTGAGGATTTTCAAGACCCTTGTTTCCCTGTTTGTTTTTTTATTTTAAAAACGCACAAAGCAGTAGAGGAAGGTGGAGTTACAGATCACTTAAGCCAATTGGCCATACACAAATCCACAGGACTGGATGGGCTGCACTGAGGGATGCTGAGGAAGCTAGCAGAGGTCAGTGCAAGACTGCTACCACTTCTGAAAGGACTCAGAGACTGGGGGAGGTTCCTGACAACAGGGAAAAGGCAAGTATCTCACATGTCTTCAAAAAGGAGGGTCTAAGGAGTTACATGCCAGTCAGCTTCACCTCAGCCCCCAGAAAAATTAAGAAGCAAATACCTCCCAGAAGACATTTTCAGACACATGGAAGTGATTAGGAACAGCCAGCTAGATCTACCAGAAGCAAAACGCCTGATCAACCAGACTGACCGAGATAACTCCCTGTGTGAATAAGGAAGTAGCAATGGATGTTGCAAACCTTGACTTTAACAAGGCTTTTGACATGATCTCCTATAACTGCCTTACAGCTAAAATTACCAGTGATCTAGACTGGATAAATGTACAAGGTAGGCAGAAAGTTGTCTCGACCACCTGGTTCAAAGAGTTGGGCTCTGTGGTACAAAGTCCAACTGGTAGCCATTTAATAGTGGCAACACTCACAGGTCAATACTGGGGCCAATAAAATTTAGGGTCTTCACTAACAATCCAGGCACAGGGATGGAGTGTGCTCCAGGCAGTGTGCAGATGATACCAAGGTTGGGAGAGCTGTTGATACGCTGGAGGGCAGGGCTGCTATTCAGAGGGAGCTAGACAGGCTGGACACGTGGACTGATGGGGACCTATGAGTTAAAGCCAAAAGCAAAGTCCTGCACCTGGGATGGAGTAATACCATGCAACAGTACAGGCTGGGGCCAGACTGCTTAGAAAGTAGCTTTGCAGAAAAGGACCCAGGTTCCCAGCAGATAACAAGCTGAACATGAATCAGCAGTGTGCCTCTGCAGCACAGATGACAACTGCATAGTAGACTATATTAGCAAGAATATAACCAGTAATTTGGGGGAAAGACTCTTTCTGGGTATTCAGCACTTGTGAGATTACAGCTAGAGTGCTGGTTTAAGTTCTCCATTTCCCAGTAAAAAAAACCATACTGATACACTGCATTGAGTCTAGCAGAGGGCTACCAAGCTGCCTAGCTGTTCAAAGAGGAGAAGCAGGGGTTTAGAGAGGAGAAACAGAGAACTGGATTTCTTCCAGATTAAAAAAGAAGAAAGCCAGCATAGGGGAGGGGGAGTGATTGCTGTGATCTTGCTGTTGTCTTCAACTACCTGATGGAAGGGCATAGCAGCAACAGGGCCAGACACTTCTGAGAAGAGCACAGTGGTAGGACGACAGGCAACAGACAAGTTGCAACACAGGAAATAACAATTAGCTCTAAGAAATGTCATTTTTTCTTTTTTTGGTCACGAAAGTGGTCAAACACTGGAACACGTGCTGAGAGGCATGGTGGAATCTCCATCCTCAAGGATGGTCAAAACTTAACTGGACACAGCCCTGAGAACCCTGTTCCAACCGGACCTGCTTTGAGCAGGAGGTTTGACTAGATGATCTCTGGAAGTCCCTTCCAGCCTGCGTAATTCTGCAATAGTGTTACTATACACTACGCTTCCAAAAGAGATAAAAAGGCAACACGGTGATTATTCACATTTTGCAGTCATTGCTGTACTATAAGATACACACCAGTTATTTTGATATGAAGCATTTTTCCCTTGACTACTAGACTTTTTCTAGATTTGACGGTTTTGAAGATGCTTGTTTCCCTGTTTGTTTTTTATTTTAAAAATGCACAAAAGATATCATTACTAAAACACAAATTGAACTTACACATGGCATTGTCCATGGAGAAGCAAACACGATTAGATCCTAAATGTAGTCTGTCAAACTCAGTCAAGAACAACTGGTTGGTCATCTCCACCTGCCTGAAGCTTAAGCTTCTTTGCTTTTAAGTTAGAACCACAGGTAGGCCGTCTGTGTTCCTGTGACTTCTTCACCACTGAATCTTGGACAGTCTTTGAAATAGTCTGAGCATTTTCTCTGCTTCCTTTTGAATTTGAAGATTGAGACGGTTTGTCCTGTAAGTTATAAACAAGTCTATGAAAATTCTAACACTATTTTCATTCTTTTCCTGTGTTCCCACACAACAGAGAAGATATTTATGAGGTCTATTTTAAATCCTGTTGATTGCATGACTATGAAAAATATACTGAGCAGATACCAAACTATTAAAATAAACTATAATGGAAAAGATATCTATATGGCAAGTCAGTATAGATATAAATACCTTGTAAACACTTTTCTTGTTTGTTATCCCTTCTATAGTTATGACGTGTGCCTCATTTTTCAGCAGACCTGCTTTTGGTCCTATCTTCAGGTAGGATATTGTAGCAAATGCCGTGAAGCTGAAGTCTTCCCTGCATAAATTAAATCAGTGTTATAACAGAAGGTGGGAGACAAAGACAGGCTAGACCATGCAGAGGGGGAATGGGACACATTAACCATTCTGATTGGTGTTCCAATAGCAGCTTGATTCTGCTTTATCTATTCAAGTGGATAGTCAGTTAATTTAGAAAAAGTCTGGTCGACACTTAACATAATTTGGTTTGTGGACCTTTACACACACACAGACATGTTTCAATCAGTTGGAACACATGGAGGAAAATGAGGAAAAAAAGATGTAATAAGTCACCCTCCTAAGAGTATAAATAGTCAGCTACACAAACAGACGCTAAAAAAAATTTGAGACCAAAGTAAAGGGATTAAATATTTGATTTGTACATATTCTTGAAGCTTCTAAAACAGTATAAAAAGACAAAAAACATACCACACAGATAGCCAGGTTACAAGAGAAGCAATGTTGTTATTTTCAGTGTGCTTTCTTAAAATTTCTGAGTACCACTTTCCACATTAGCCAGCCTGTCCTGACTTAGACTCCATCTGGGCAACCCCATTTGCTTTGCTTATCCATGGAAAGTAAATGAGACTCCACATAAACAGCAGACTTCTCCAAAATGAAGTCTGCTGCAGATTTAAAGGTTCAATCTGAATAGAGAAGATGCCAGCTTTTTAACGTTGCAAGACATGCAGCATTTCAAATGTTCCTCCAATTTTTGTTTTAACATTTTGAAGTAGAAATATAGTAATCTTTCAAGGTTTTTTTAAATACATTAAATGCATCTGAAATAAAGGCTAAAAATGAGACTACAGAATTTATCCATTAATACTATACAGAAGTAACACGAGAGTAAAGACAAATGACTACTAGATGTTAAAAAAAGTAGTCATCATCTTACGTACTTCAGATACTGCTGCAGTAGTAAATGGGCAATAATTCTCTCCAGTTCCTCTCGAGGATGCTTTGGTGAAGTAACTTCAGCCACCCTGAATTTTGATACACCTTTCCCAGACCATGCGTCGATTAATTTCAGTGGGGTGAGTTTCTCACTCATGTTTTCAGCTTGCTCAAGTATCTTGATTAGGTCCCTGCAGTATCCTGTTATATCCATTTCCTCACACGCTACAAATAGCAGGGAAGTAATATTTAAACAGCAAATTATTTATAGTTATTTAGATAGTATCCATATATACATCAGACGTATACATATATATGCACTTTTATCTATTTACAGATTTGTGTATCTATAAATATATATCAATGTGCCATATAATAGCAATGTTTTTTTTGTTTTGATTTTAAACTATAACTTAAAAAATAAAGCTGTAACTTTCCCTTTGTCAAATTAGGATGTATTTGTACTCAAACTTACATTTATCTTTCTACTTCATTATTAAAACTCCAAACCTCCAAACACTTTTACCTGTATTTAATGTTACAAACCCTACAAATTACTTCAAAGAAGCATTTACAAAGCATAAAATTTGTAAGGTAGCTACTATGTTACTCTGCAGCTAGATTCCTTTTCCTCACCCATAATGTTTATTATGGAAAGATTAGAGAGCAAAGAGGAATTGAAGAATATATGCGAGACATTTCTTGTCTGAAGACACTTATGAACTAAATGAGACAGAAAAAAGTATTCATTTAGTGATATAAAGTAGTTCATCATGAATAATTATTGCAAGCACTAACACATCCATGTAGTACATAATGATCATGCTTCTACTGCATGATCAGATCATGGCATAGCATTACCCCAACTGCCTCCTCCAAAACCAAGAAGTACTGAAAAACTAGTACTACTGCTAGGTTTCCTCAGATCTTGCTTATATATCAAAAGGCCCTGAGGGTAAACCAGCAGTACACAGGATATATTTCAACTATATTTCACCACATGGCTCCTGTAAGTCTTGGGTACAAGCCAGCTCCATGCTCTTTCTCAACCTCTGATCCCAGTATAAATTTCAACTAAGCCCTGTTTCCAACTAGAAGATAACAATACATTGTTACTTGCATGATTTTGCAAAACAGTTTTATTATATAGATATAATTAACTGTATAAATACATAAAGAAGTTAAATATCTTTGCTTTGTCTACTTTATCCCCCCCCAAAATGTACAGGGAAGTAAAGTCTAGTTATGAGAACAGCTTTGAATACAGAGTGGTTCCTAAGTTTTTCAAGTGTTAATCACTACATTATCCAAACACTTTGCAACAGATATGTGGTACGAGAAGATAATATTTTCCACTTATTACAAGAAGTCACCTGGTCCTCAAATTTAAGGTGGGTTTGTGTGTCCAGTCAGAGATGCCCAAAACCAACTTTTTCTCAGCACTCTTTTCAGAGCTTTCTGGCTTTATATGGGGTTTCCTATGTCTAAACCACAGCTTTCACTTAGCAAGTGCAGCAACAGATACTTTGTGCATCTTCAGAGACTTAACAGCTTTCTGGATGGGCACCAAAAATGACAGTTAAAGCAGGCAATGATCATTTAAGCTAGCTACCCAACACTGCCCAGGATGTTTGTGGGCAAAGCAGCAAAAGAACTTATGTCCCAGAACCACACTCTACTGAAACTACCCTCCTTTAGCACGCAGCAGGTCTTGTTTCAGCTTACCTCCCAGGTTCCCTCTATGTCTGGCCCATATGCCTTTCCTCTTATGATCCCAACTTTCTCCCAAAGGAAGAGCACACACTAGACAGACATTGTGCTGTTAGAGCTAACACACAGCAAAATCCTGAATTAGCGTGCTCAGTGGTTCTGCACAACTGTCACACACAGTCCTGACACAGGTATGTCTCATGAGCATGCATCGCTGAAATCCTTTGAGATTTCACCAAGCAAGTTGTAAGAGGACATGTGCAAACTGTGCCTTCTTAGACCCTGAGCATGAAGTTTGGCATGCAGAGAGCAAGACACTTCTTCTCAAAACAAGGCTTTCATACCCAAACAAATCCTGAAACAAAACCCAACACATACCAAAATCTTTTTAAAACAAGTAAGCTAATCTCCCCCTTGCCCCAGCTTCACTTTTGGGAATGGGTGAAGGGCTGAGCATGAAAGATACCAAAGTGTTTGGCCTCAGGCAAAAAGCCAAACTAGGAAGTATCCTGCAAAACACCCTGAACTTGGCAACACTAAGCCACTGAAAACTGATGTTCGTAACAAAATTTGCACCTTGGAAACAGGCAGTATTACCAGCACACTTTACAGAAGTTGCTCACAGTTTGTCTTCATGTTCTCTGCCCTTGGTTATAAAACCAATTTACTTACAGTTCTCTCTACAGCAGTTATCACACATTCTGTTGCAGTTTGCAGAATCCCATACTTCATCAAAATGATGGGCAATGAGGACCCGGCGACATCTGAAAGAACAGAGAGCAAAGAGGGACTATAGAATATAAGTGTATACACCTGTGTTGTAAGTCATGAAAGGGGCAAAAAGAAGGTCCCTTGGCTCAATTCATATCTTAAAACAAGCATGAATTATAAATAAATATATAATGTTTATTATAAATAAAATAAATACTGCAACACAGTATTCCCTGTCAGTTATGTTAAAAGGAATAACTAGTAGCTTTTAGTAACAGTAAACACTGCTGTAGGAACAGTTTGGTTAAAGCAGAAAAGTAAGTATAATCTGCAGTTTCAATAGAATGAAAAAATCATCAAAATATAAACTAATTCTTAGACTGAGGCCAACAAAAGCTATACTGAATGCATGAGTTGTCCACACATAGAGGTGTTTTCCATGAAGTATTCCAAATAGTGCAGCAGATGAAGCATTAAACACATGTGGATTCCTGTATGGCCATTAAACACTGGTACCTTACAGTGAAAGACAAAGCATTCCATTTTTTGCTCTGAATGGGATTTGAAATCCAGACAATGTTTGTTGACAGATATTTCACTTCAACATAACTGCTTCCAGAACTTTATCCTGAAGCGGGCAAGTAACACACCAACATTCAGTTATGTGCAAGAGTACATGTGCTGAGCGGTCAAACCACAAACTCCAAACTCAAGATTCTCTTACAATAGTAATGTTTCTATAGCATGGTGGGTGTTTTGTTTTGTTGCTGTTTTTGTGGGTGGTTTTCTTGGTTTTGTTTCAAATGCCCTCTAAAAAACCCAACAAAATTAGCCTATTTAAAAACTAAGCAACCGAGCCACTCCAGTAACTTACTTGTTCATATTTTGGCAGTAAGACACCATATCATACAGCTTCTCTTGCCCTACATTTTCCATCACTACCATAGAACTGATTCTGAATATATCTCCAAAACCATAATACAAAATGCAGTCAGCTTTTTGGTCATCTCTACCTGCAATGCATAAAAACAAGCAAAAAATTTAGAAGAGATTTAAGCATAGCATTTTCTGGTACAAATTCCACTCTTACCTGCATGGGCTTCTGCAGCCCCTATGTAGAGAGTGCATAACTGTACAGAGTATCAAGCATAACATATTAGCCAATAGAACATAGCATGATACAGACTAGAAATAAAAGAGATTTAGAAGAGTCTTCTACAAGTACAGAATCAAGCAAACTTAACTATTAGTGTCTAACAACTAACAACTAGTCAAACAACTAAAATATTAGTGTCATACAGTAAGTCAGTGCAATTACTATTTTCTCACCCTAACACCTCTTGGAAAATCCCAGCCAAATACATCTTGAAGCCTAATTCTTATTTCATTTAAAGACACTGTGAGCTTCAAATACCTTATTAGGTATTCATGGTAATAAATTAAGAGAGAATTAGGTATGATTTAACAAAATATTCCATTTAAAATCAACTGTGCCTTCTACAGCTGAAATTCCTTCATCTCTTACTTCCAGTTGCCCCCCACTCCCAGTGATGTGCTGATGGGTGCCCTCCTGCTGTTTACAAGATCCAGAGAGCAGACAAGGCCTAAAAAACCTAAACTTTTAAAAAAGTTTAACATATAACAGAAAGGAACTACTTCACTTGGATGGGCAGCCAAGGGGAAAAAGGAAGGTTACATAAGCTAAGTAGTATGTTCAGGCAAATGAGTAGCAGTGGTTAATTAATCCCTCCCCAGAAGAATCTCATTTAAATCGAGTTATGAAAAAGAAACACAAAAGCTTGCTTTAATCATCCCAAGTTGATGAACATTGTGAAACAACATTTCAGCACCTACATGGCCCTTGTCTCACCACGTCAGTATTTACACTTCCCGTTACCTCCAGCACTATCTAGAAGTAATGAGGTTCTAGGGTAAGCAGATACAAACTCCCACAAACTTTGATGACTGTTGTATTTTTTAGGCCAGCATTAAGGCCAATTTCTATCACACAAGCATAGTTAAAATTTCAACCAGTTGCCTCTCAAGGTCCTTAAAAGGCCTTCCTCCACATAGATTCAAATCTGTCTTTGAAAAAGTAATAATCCACAAGGTCAAAACACCAAGTCAAACCAACACATCACAAAACCCTTTTTTAGCTGTAACAGCTATTTAGTGTTGCTATATATTGATCAATCTTTAAAATTCCCCACTCCCAACTCCCCACCCTACTTGTATTTCTGTGGCCACTGAAATTCATACAGCAATTAGTGATCATCTAGAGACAATCTGAGCAAATCACACATCCCAGTTGCTATGCCAAGGAAGAAAAAAAAAAAATCCTTTCTGTAACACATACCCTGTCAATGTCATGTTATGAAATTATTCTGGTAAGCTACAGATGTCACAAAAATCAAGTAATTAAAAAAATGCTGAGTAAAGGGCTAGATACCCAGTTATTCTTTGCTACACTGCAGTACAGAAGTCTGAGATCATGAACATTGTTTACAATTTGCTTTAAAGCCTCTTTACAGAGGCAGAGTGGCATTATACACTTTGGAACCTGTCTCAAAGACAAGACACTTTGCACAAATGGCTGAAATCAAAGTACAATTTTATTGTTTTAAACGGATGGAAATGGTGACTGCAAAAGCCATTTCCTACAATACCTGCACGTCCACTCTCTTGGTAATAGTTCTCCATGGATTTGCTCATAGAATGATGAATTACAAACCTCACATCAGGTTTATCAATTCCCATGCCAAAAGCAACAGTCGCCACTACAACCTAAAAAAAAGATTAAGAAACCATCAAGGTACCAAAACACAATTTGTTTAAATGAGACATAAGTCTATGAAAAGTATCTACTTCACCTGGATTTGATTTGCTGCCCATCCTTTATGAATCTTGGTCTTATATTTAGCATCCATGTTTGCATGGTAAGTCCCTGCCTTGATTCCCAGTTTCTGCAAACTCACAGTAACTTGCTCAGAATCCTTCTGAGAAAAACAGTAAACAATCCCTGCACAAAAGTGAAAGATGCCTTATTGTAATGTCTTAGCAAAAAAAACCCAAGCCCCAATACTTAAAAACAACTTTGAAAATTTTATTAATTTAAATAAATAAAAAACAGTAAACAATTTTTGTGCCTCTTCAGCCTGCAGTATTGGTAGCCATGAAGGGAACTTCAATTATCAGCTTTGACTTGTAGGCTAAAGAGAAAATATGGGTGCCAATCCACATAATCATGGAAGTATTCTATTAATGTTGAAGGAGGACAATGGCTGTTAACGCTTATGTAAAGGAATGCTGTTGCTTATGACATCTCACCAAAGGTTTCAGATAAATCTGGTTTTTGTCATTAGTCAGTCTGGGCTAAGTCAAGGATTACACACAAAGCCATGAGATTTGTGATCATCTCAGCACAGTTTGTACTTGGGGAGCTGCTTATCACAGCCACAGAGTTCCACTGCAGAGACAGACTGCTGCTCTGGAAAATTGGGTTCTGTTGCCTTTGTAATATGGCTCTCCTCTTTATTTGCCCTACATAATTTACTGATTACACGAAGTCCAACTTTTACAGTTCTGTTTTCATCATAAAAGTGCAATTCATGCCACCACACACTCATTATGGGCACTGAATAATACATGAATCTTATGATCAAATATGAAAAAGAAATGTTAAAGATAGTAAGTATCCTGACACATAGATACTAAATGACATATGTGTGATCTAAGAAAATACAGATAACCTTTTCTGAGCCTTGTTTTTACAATCTTAAAAATTGCTATTATTCTTATGTATGTAAACATTGTTCTATATACATCAACATTGTATTTCATACTTCAGAAGATATAATAAACTGTAAAGACATTTAAACACTAATGAATGGAAAGAGTAATTATTCAAAGTACCAATCTTGTTAATTTCTTCTAATGCTGGATGTTTAGTCTATGGTGAAGGTAGAATTTCTCTACGCTTTTCAGAATCACTTGAAACCATCCCTGTAACACTGAATATTATAAAAAAATAACATGGTCTTTTTTTTTT
This sequence comes from Strix aluco, assembly GCF_031877795.1. Lineage (NCBI taxonomy): Eukaryota > Metazoa > Chordata > Aves > Strigiformes > Strigidae > Strix > Strix aluco. The sequence continues at coordinate 22,656,312 of NC_133935.1, forward strand.
TTCTCCACACTTTTTACCTGAGAGTCCTTTGTATCTTCCATTAATGATCTTAACTATGTCCTCAATGAAATCTTCATTATTTGAAGGCTTATGTCGAACCTCAAAAACATAATAAACACATGCCAGAGAGTTCTTCAAGTGGGCACACAATCTGTCAAATGATCCTATTATTCTACTCCTTCCAGTACAATAAACACAATTATTCTGTCATTTGTGTAGTAAGATTACATCTCAAAAATCCATAGAAAGAAAAGACACAAGTTTTTCCATGAAGAACATTAAAAGCAGCTGTGGTCAAACTGAAAATAAAATACAACACAGAATTCACAACTTTTTGCAATCATATGACTTATTTTCCAACAGTTTGGAAGCAGTCTGAGCCTGCTACCTATCTCTGCCCTATACACAGCCCTATCTGCTAAGCCTTGCTCACAAAGACAGAGCAGCCCAAGTTCCTCTGCAGATGACAGCAAGTTCAGTAAGATGAAGTCATGAAAGAACACCGTCATTCAGTTGAAAAGCTGTTTATTATTAAAATGTATAAATGAAAATCTACTCTAAAATTCATCAACTGTAACCTGCAGAAGATAATACGACTGTGATGCAGCCAAACAAACAGGTAGTAAAACATACCTCATAGTAAAGACTGGGCCGGTTGAAAGATGCAGTAAAGGTAATGCACTTCTGAACATGCAAAATTTTCTGAGCATCCTTTAAAACATGATTTGTAGCAGTTGCTGTCAATCCAATCAAGGGAGCATTGGGAAACTGTCTTTTCAAGATACCAAGAGACTTGTAGTCTAAGCAAGAAAACAAAAAGGGGAAAGAGAAAGATTTCTCATACCATAGATCCAAAGTTAAAAAAGATATTAATGTAGATAGCATTCAATGGGGTAATACTGCAATAAATGCTGTTAATGACCAATTTACTACAGAACTAATTTATACATCCAAATGAAGTAATAAAAAGGTTGCACTTATCAAAATAGATGCTTTGTCTTCTAATTAAATTTTCTAAAAGCAGACACAATTCGGAAGGCAAAATATATTGAAACAAAAGTTCTTAAAAAGTTAGAAAAATATAAGTGGCATTGTAGTAACCAACATTCAAGTTATTTTGCAGGTCTGTTTTTACAAACAGCTTGTCAGTAAACACAGCTTTGCTAATAAACGAGCAATGTAGAATTTGGATACATAGACCAGACTGTACTAAGGAAAGATTTTAAGGGCTCAGTGCTGACAATCACTTGCTGCCTCAGAACAGAAATGCAGATAGAGGTTCATATCCAAACTCCACATTGTCGGTTTAACTGGCATGGCTCTTTGCTCAGATACTACATTTTAACAAAACCACAAAGGTTGACTTTACAGTTACTATTGCTTCAAATCAGGTTTTCTTTCAAAGGCAGAGAGACAGTAACCAGGAAATAACAGTCTTCTTCAACACTTTCCCTGCAAGTCAAGGTCATTTGTTTCAACTTGTTTTAGAAGCAATTAAAATGTATCTCATGAACTTACAACATGCTCTACGTCTGTCACCCAGTGTTAGGGAGCAGTGTACAGAATGACACTTTTTCCTGTAGCAGTAGATTAAGGATGACTGTACTGTTCATACTAAAGATGGCAGCCAAAAATACTCGCTTTATTAAGCTCAAATTAAACTGATTTAAGAGTTTTTCAGAATACTGATAGCAAAATCAACATTGAAATCACCCCCATTTGCATGAACTTAGCTCCTGGACAAGGTTGTCGTTATTTGTGAATTAAATTTAAAGTCCTTGAGCTAACACAGGTATTTGCCATACACTAAGTATTTACTTAACACATGAAGAAAGCACCTGGCTTTATTGCAGGCCTAACACATTATTTATTGGTGCCTGAATAACACTGCAAACTAGATTTCTAATGAGCATACCAGGCCTGAAGTCATGGCCCCATTGACTACAGCAATGGACCTCATCTACAGCAATGCGAGCAAGACGGCCTGCTTGATAAGCTTTCTCTAGCTTTGACATGAACATTTTGCTTTTTGCAATCTTCTCCGGGGTCACATAAATGAGCTTCAGCTGCGAATTTCTGTCTAGCATTTCGGTATGAACCCACTTCACATGTTCCTGTTCAAAACAAAAGGAGAAGTCAGGGACTAACAAAGTAGGGCAACACACTGAAGTTGCTTAGTGCCAAGATTCTTAAGAGTAAATTCATAGAGGGTAATTAACAGAGACTGGCAAACTGTTACATAGTATTTACCACTACTATAAATCTTTGTGGATGATCATTCTATATAAAATGTTAATTCTAATACTTGGAAAATCTGTCACAGAACTTTGAAAAAACAAACTACTGAACATTAGTCTTTGCTTCATCATGTGGTATCAGTATTTTCCCAATAAACTATAATGCACCAAACATGCCTGTGGTACTACAAGTGTAAAAGAATTTTTTTTTTTTTTTTTTTTTTTAAAAACACACAACTTAGTCTTTATTACTAAGTTTTCAAAGTGCTCTACCTCAAAGAAGATTCCAAGTTTGGCACACTGCATCAAGCCACTAACGTATTAAATCCAGTGTCACACAGCCTTCTGGTATTCAGGAAAATATATTTCACTGTAAAAAGCAACTGACTAATAACAGACTGGGAAATAAGTTGCTTCTTAGCCTCTAGATCAAACAGGTTAGCATCCTAAAGTAAAATAAATAATTATATGTAAAAGCCTGCACTGCTCAACATGTTACTAATGGACAAAAATCACATACTCCAACCTTTTAAGTCTAGAAACTCAGTAAAAATCTACAACACACACCAGCCAGACATAGTTCACATCTTCTAAACAGCCCCATGAAATCTATTTATTCCATGAAAGGTGTTGGTTTACATGTGTTCTTATCATTAAAACAAGAATGCAAGATACTTATTCACATTATCCATATCACAGCATGTAGCTGTCAAGATACTGTTGATAGAATGGCATTAGCTGATAAAACTATGTCATTCATTCAATATTCAGAAATAACACACACAGGCAAGACATCGGCATATACACCACAAAACCCATGAAGACTTGGCAGTTAAACATACCTTACTGCTTGAGGCATTTAATAAAGTTGCAGAAATACCAAGCTGTTCCAAAACCATGAGCTGATCTTCCATAAGTGATATCAAAGGACATATCACAAGTGTGAAACCTGTAACAATCAATCATTGTGCAAACTGAACTGTTTAGATGCCACAAATATCTCTTCTAATACTTTTTACTAATGTTATCAGCCTTGTTCTGAAGGACCCGCCAAACATGAGCTTAAGCTTTATACACAGTAGCAGATTCCCCTCCTAGATAGCTGATAAGTGAGTGCTAGGTCACACAGGGATACTTTTTATCAACCACCTGTGACATGCACCTTCTCTTAGAATCCAGACCACAAACAACTGAGCTGCAACAGAGTATAAGAACTAATATACAAACCAAAGAAAGTTGGATCCACATCTGTGGCATGAGGTGCTAATTTACCACACAACTAGGCAATGCTAGGCATTGGTAAATCTGGACTTTGTAAATAAGTAAACTTCCACGCAATTGGATGGGTTATTTAAAAAAAAAAAAATTCTTAAAAGCTAAAACTGGATACTTACTAATAAAAATTAATACACGAAGTGTCTCCAAAATAATCTGAAGCTAAAACTTTAGAGCAGTACAGACAAATAACAAATATCCATACTTAAATAATTTACAGTCCGTATATTGAATTAAAAGGGAAAGAAAAAAAAATAGTGACAAACCTTTAAAAAATTCTTTCAGCATTTAATATCATAACATATTGAAATGAACCTAGATAAATTATTTAAATCTAAATCACATCTAACAGGCACATCTATTTTAAAGCTGCTACTGCATCTTCAGAGAAAATAAAGAGAGCAAAGCAAATATTTCTAGTAAATCTTTCTCTCATATCTTTGCTCTTTTTTCCCCCCTACTGGTTAATTCTCCAAATAACTATAAAAGGGAGAAAATAAATCCAATTGCTTATATATGACCTTTTCTTCGCTTACATACCATCAGAACAGACAGCTGGTAACTGATAGCAAAGGCTCTTTCCACCACCTGTAGGCATGACAAGAAATATATCCTTTCCCGCCATTGCAGCATTTACTGTTTCAAGTTGCAAGGACCTAAATTTCTGGAGTTTAAACTTGTCCTGCAGTGCAATTTTTATCTTCTCATACCATGGAAAATCTGTTAAGGGAAAAAAACAAACACGTTTCATAACCAAGTTAAAATATAATAAGGAATGGCAATTTACATGTACTGTAACTAAATCTGGAAGCAACACAATTTTAGATCTAGGAAAGTGTTCAAAGATTCAAGAATGGCACACAAAAAGCTACACACAACCTGAGTCTTTATAAACTAATTTCCAAGGTGGACCTCTGAAAACCCTAGGAAATGTAAACATAATCCACCTCCAGACTAAAGGCTCTCATCACACATAAATGTGAACTAATGCTAAAAACTCACAAGCAGATTAAGATCTTCAAAGTGCTAATGATCAAGTTAACCAGATAGTCCAAAAATAAATGGAAATAAGAAGCGCAGCCAGTCACTAAGACCTACAATAGTCTCACTACTAAGCTGCCCAAATGCTTCCCTGACACAAATGCAGTAATTACAAATAGTATAACGAAGGCAAGGCTACCGTTTTTTCCATATATTTGAGAGATAATAAGCATTTTTTTAAAAAGAAAAAAGGGGCGGGGGAAGTTTAAACTTCCTCAAAATAATCACCCCAATGTATTTAGCTTTTTTTAAATAGCTTTTTCTTTTCTTCAATAAAGAGCTAAAGACTACATCATTTAAAGGATAATACTGTAAAAAACTTAAATTTCAGATGCATCAGGAAGCATATTAACCATTCTCCTATTATTAAAATTAGAATGCAGAAGAACTGTGGGAACTCCAGGGTACACCACATGCAATGCAAGAATAAATTTCGGGACTTGAGGTGACATTGCTTCCTAATTTACAAAGATCACAGCCAAGATCCAAGCCTCTCTGAAACCAAAAAAAGCCACCCACTAACTTCAGTGAGTTTTATACTGAGACCAAATTTAGCTACTGCTCTTATTCAACATGTACACAGCATCTGATTGCAAAGATGTTAGTTTTTAAAGCATAGGAGGAGAGGATTAGGCACAAAATCACCCAAAACAAATCAATGCGTTCAATAGCATCAATTTGCAATTATAAAGTATCAGTGTCCTTACATATGCATAATACTTTTCTCAAACACAAACAAATATGGATTAGGCCACGGAACTAATTTCACTTTTAAGAAAGCCAAAAAAGAGAATACATGCAATACATACAGGCAGAAACTAACAATGTATCTCCAAATTGCAAGTGAAGTAAAAAAAGGAGGAGGAAAACAAAACAAAACAAAAGATACCTGAATTGAATTTGGCTAGGCATAACATGATCAAGACCCACCAACCATCCAGGACTTCCATTAGTGTTTAACTGGAAAGACAGGGCTTCCAAAAGAACAGTAGCCTTCACACCACCATGGGGCCCTTGGCACTTGGGCTAACTTTACCATATTAATGTATTCTACGTTAACTTTGGCAGTCAGCATCCATCTAATCTGCATAATTTGGTGAGATGGTGGGGCTACATAATCCATGGCAGACACAACCAACATCCTGCCCACTCAAGCAAGAAGAAACACAAAGACAGCAAGAAGTAACTTTGAGAATGCAAGACTGTTATTGTCAAATCCTGAAAATACACACAGCAATTATTTTTAGAACATAAACAAACAGGGAATATGAATATTGCAATATATCCAGATTTACTCTGGGATTCTTACAGCAAATCAAATCAACTTGTGACTTTGCAACAAGAAAGAATAAAAGTAGTTGTAACAGGCCATTCTTGTGATAATTCTGCCCTGAACAACTCAGATTAGTATTTAGGAATGTCCAGGGAGTTAAGTACAAATATTACCCTATGTAATTAAGATGGCAGGTCACTCAGCTGAACAAAATGAAATAGGAAAATATCATGATCCAAATAAAACTCTATACAAACACATTTTTCCTTTACTGGATTAGTTTACTTCTGTGTTAGAATATTCGAATTTAACTCTGCAAACCTTTTTTGTTCCATGCCTCGGCTGAGGTTTCAGTGTCTTTACTTCCGCCTGCCTCTAAGTCTCCTGAGGACTGCTTTATCAGACTTTTTACCCTCATCTTCTTTTGAAGGAGTTCCTGCTGTTTATCCACAAGCTCCTGAATCTGAATCTCCACTGCCTGCAGCTCATTTTCAATGGAAACCAGTACCTCCTCTAGCACTGAAGGGAAAAACAAGGTGAAGACAGAATAGAGACTACAGTAAATTGCTAATCCCACTTTTAAAGAATACTTTATTTCATTTGTTGATTGAAAACAATCAAAATTAAACACAAACCAAAAGCATCTAGACAAAGTCAGCCCAAGATTTTAGCATCTATTATTATATTTGCCATGTAAAAATACTTAGCAATTTCTTATATACATATACATGTGTCATATATACACAGGTATACTGTAAGTTGTCATCTCCAATATGGTGTATGAGAAATATGCAACACTATCATCGCGTGAGTTGATTAATAGAGAAAAAATGTATCACAATCCAGTTTCTCAAAAGCAGTACCTCTCCAGAGAAACACTTGAAACTATTTTCTTTTCTGCAGATGCATGTTAAGCAGTGAGAAGCATACTGCATCAGCCCTGACATTAAAGCTGGAAGTGTTACGATGAAGACAAGTACTGCAGCCAGTTCCAAGGTGAGCATAACATTAGAACATTTTTAATAGGAAGCATTTACATGTGAGAAGCAATATTAACCTCAGTAAGTAAAGCTCTTCTGAAGATGGAAATAGGGACATTAGCAAAAAACTGCATTTCATGCACACAGATCTCCCTCCTATGCAGAACCAGAGGATCTGCTGAACATCGAGGTCTGAACACAAAGAACAAAAGCTTTTACAAGCACAAGCCATTCTTCAGACCTGGAAAAAAAAAATGAAGCAAATATTCCCCAGAAGCATGGGTTACATAAGTGGATCTTTGGCAGGAATTTGCCTCTTTACATCCTAATATCCATCTGTGTGAATTACAGATTGTGCTCTAGAACCCAGTCTCCAGGGTTTAAAAGAATAACTAACACATACCACAGCATGCCAAGTGTATACTACTATTTCAGAGCCAGGTCAGAAAAGCATAACAAGAAATGTCTTCCTGCCCCCAGCCCCACAAAATAACAGATTTTTGCCCAAGCATACCAGATACAATAATCTTCTTATGGAACACAAGTGTATGATATGGAAAAATATAATCCTCATTACAAATGGTACAAAATGGGTATACTTGACTTCCTAAATGCCCGCTGTTACTCAGCATGAAAGAGTTGAAATATGAAGTATATTTTCAAAATATTGAAACCCAAGTAATTTCCTTGACTAATCTGCTTTTGTTTTAGTTTTTATCTAAGAAACAAAAACTTATCCCATAAAAGAACTTTTTCTTCAAATCTGGTCTAATAACATAGACCCCACAAACTTTTCTGCATACATTAAATTCATATAAATAATAATTAATAACACCAGCTGAGTGCATCTGTTAGCAAAATTAACATATCAGATACTAATTTTGGATTACCTGCAACAGCTGACATCCTTGGAGATCAGAGAATGTTATCCTTAGGAGATCTTACTTAAGCAAACAACTGTCCCTAAGAATAAAATCAAATAAATAAAAAAGAAAAATGATTTAATGAGTAATCCTTCTAAACAGAACAAATTTCCTGCAAGAAATTCTTCATTGAGGTTTTAATATAACAGTTAAGTACTTGTTCATTTAATCTACCTATATAAATAGGCCCAACTAGATGACAATGCACTTTTTCCCCTCTGCAAAAATGACAGATACCAACTCACAACCAGTTCCTAAGGCTATAGCTTGCCAGCCTTCTAGATGAAAACAAGTGAATTTTGACCAACTCATAAATTTTCTGAGAGGCATAGTCTAATATACACCAGCCATTCACCTACCTTTGACTTATTTTTTTTTCTTTCATCTCTTCAAAAACTATTTTATAAAAAAATCTGAACAAATTATATCGTGCCCCTTAGAAAAGCAGCCACTATAACACCTAGAGGATCTTCTAGGGGGAAGTGGAAAGGTAGTTTGGTTCAGAGAAGGGGGAGTGGGTCTGATTAGATCATCAGGAAGATGAACTTAGAATTCTATTTATTGGTTAATTTTCTGAACAACATTTTTTGTCATATTATATGCTAATAATACAAAACTCAAGAAACTTGGTATTCTCTCATTCTTGTTGAATTCTGAACTATTTATTGTATACATGGGAGCCAAATCTGAGGGAGTGTGAAAGGGCAGAAATTCAGCAGACCCTCACTATAAGCTGATCCTAACATAACAAATATTTTACTGCGTTCCTAGAAATGGGGGGGAAGTATACATAAAAAAGAACATGTGAATAAAACACTGACTTTGCCAGAAAAGGTTATAATTAAAAGTAAGATAAAGGTCCACACTTCAGAAAGAAGTTGATAATGGTATGAAATAACTCAGCAGTGTCCAGGCCACCCACATAACTTGAGTTACACAGTTCTGTCTTTATACCACCTGTCACTTGCATAAAAGTATTTGGAAATATTAGTCTCCTCAAAATACAGAGTAACTAGGGACAGACAGAAACATCAGTAGATGTGGAACAGACACAGTGTAAGTACAATACACTTCTATTCCCCACAGTAAACACAAGCCTCATATCACTAGGCTCAGGAAACATAAACCATTTTCTTATCCAAGGAATGAGGAGAAAATTAAAATTACCTATGAAAGTTTCTCTATATACTGCTAAAGTTCCACAGATCTTTAGTTTAGCTCCTGTCTCTAAAAGTAGTAGCTCAGCATACCTTGTAACTGATTCTACACCACCACGGACAACAAAGATCCCAATTACCATTCGATTCCTCAAAAATGCAGCTCCTAAGAAAGCAAATAATGATGAACTCATATCTTATAAACCACAGCGGACAAAAGGCAAGCGTAAGCATCTTGCCCATTAGGCAGTTTTACCCCACTGTAAAAACAGCTGAATTCCTGTGAATTCACCCCATTACAGCCTTTTCTAAATAGCCCTCTAGTGGAGGGAAAAAAGGCCTCTAACCTGGCCATGCCTAAAACAGACAGATTATCAACCAGCATCACTTCCCACTCTGCATAATTTAAATCAGTGTGCCAGCACTGTAAGTTTTCTTACCCTACCTTCTATCCAGCCTCCGGATTACAGCTCTTCACTAACTCTAAGAAGTGACTGATGCTACTAGAGCGTTATCAGATAAAGAACCGTTAAAATTAAGGAATAAAACCACCAATAATTGCACAAGCATGGTATGCCATCTTAGCGGTTAGTTCAACCGGGTAAAAAAATAAGCCCCCGTCCATCCATACAACCCTGAGAAGCCACCTTAAAAAAAAAGTCATCGGGAGGGGTGGGGAACCAGCCAAACCAGCAGCAGGGCCTTTACCGCGGCCGTCTCAGCATCCGTCCTCTGCAGGCCCACCGCCAGCCGCGGGCACGAAAGGCGCGGAGTGCCCGCCTCACCGCGGCGGCCCCCACCCCCAGCGACCCCGTCCCGACCTGCCAGGCGGGCTGGCGGCGGCAGAAGGAGAGGGACGGCGGCTGCCGGGGCCACAAGGGCGGCGGCTGAGGCGGCCGGCAGAGCCCTGCGGCCGGCGGCCTAGGCCCCTCCCACGCGAGGACGGCAGCCCGGCGCACGCCGCCCCCCGCCCCAGCGGCTACGGCCGAGGCGCGCGCTCCCACCTGGACAGCCGGCCCCGCTGCCGGCCCCGCTCCGCCAATCGCCAGGAAGGGCGCGAGGCAGCAGTGGCCACGCGCGCCCCGCCTCCCCCAAGGGGCAGCGGCCCCGCCAGGCCGCCGGCCGCTGTGATGGGAGCAGAGAGGCGGGCACCGCGACGGGAGGGGGTGCAGCCGCGCGAACAACGTGGCCGCTGATTGGCTCCGGTCCCGCCAATCGGCGGCCTCCTTTCACCCGGCGGCGAGGCGAAGGGGGCTGCGTGTTTCCGGAAGACGTGGCCGTCGCATCTGCGGCTGCTGTGCCCCGCGCTCCGCTGCCACCATGATCTCCCTCTCGGACACCCAGAGTAAGCGCCGCTCCCTCGCCACTAGCAGCCCGTGGGGAGCGGGTCGCCCGCCGTGGGACTGGGGGCGGCTGAGCTGCGGGGCGGAGAGGCGGGGCGGGGGAGGGACGCCGGTGGCGGTCGAGCAGTGCGGGGCGGGCCTGGCCCGCCGGTCCCGGGCCCTCGCCCTTTGTTCACGCTTCCGCGGCGCGTCGGTGGTAGCCGTGGGAGCGGTCGGGGCTTAGGGCCCCGGCATGGGCTGCTGTGCCGAAGCGCCCCTGCGGAGAGCTCTGCTCCCTCCTCGGCCCAGGCCCGCTCGGGGCCCCGGCGCTCTGGCGGAGCGCGGCGCGGAGGGGAGACTCCCGGCGCTGGGGCGGGAGTCGCCGAGGAGGGGTTCGGTTTGTGCGAGTCAGGGGGAGCCGTCGGCCCGCCCGTTTGCCGCCCGCGGCGGGCACCGGCTGAAAAGCAGCCGCGGGGTGGGAACGGGAGGGCGCAGGCGGAGCTTACTTGGCCGCGCCCGTCGGCGTGGCCGCTCCGTGAGGACTTAAAACTCGCCCCGGCCTCGGGTCTGGCGGTGGTACCGTGAGCTGCCAGGTGGAAGGGGAAGCGAGGGGAGTGCGGGGCTACGGAGGAGCGCTCGGCAACGCCGGTGCCCGCTTCCGTAGAATGGCACCTTCACCCGCGCCGCTGTGGCTGCCTGCGTTTGTCTCGGGCTGCGAGCTCCTCCGTGCTGGCAGGTTTGCTGTGGCGTGGCGATGGCGAGAATGAATGAAAGCTGAACGGTAAACAAAAGTAACAATTAGCTAAAGTCTTCTAGTATGCCTCCGTGTGGACGTTAGTGGTTTGAAATCACTTAATTACATGTCAGTGGCTTTACTGTGTTTCTTTTAACTTACTGCTACTGTACTACATGTTTGCAGGTGACATTGAGGGGGTTTTAAGGTGAGGACCAGACACTCAATCTGGAGAGAAAAAAGAAGTACTTGTATGTAACCGTAGTTTTCTTTTCACTGAATGGAAATAGAGATGCTGAAAGGGAAATCACAAAGAAATCAAATTAAAGGGGTTTGTAAGAGTTTAAACTGTGAGGTAAAGGAGAATGTTAGGTCTTTGATTTGAATTAACACCTCGCATGTGATATGTTTCTGGCATGGTTGCCATGAAAGAAAATGAGCCTGCTTGATGGGTACCGTAGTGCCAGTTATGAAGGAGGATAAGTGTGAAAGATGTAGAAAACAAAGTTAAAAGAACTAAGTTTAACTTGATAGCAGGATCCTGGAAAAGGAGGTATTGGAGAGCCAGTCAAGGCCAGGGATGAAGACGGGCAGAAAAGCAGGCTCAAATTAAGGTCAGTGATTTCTTGAGAAATTCAGGCACTGTTCTCTGTTATGCAGATGGGTGCTAACCCTTGGAGTTATTTTTTCTGATTGATTAAACCCTTGTGGGCTTTGCTTTTTCCCATTCCCCTGATCCTCCTGTCCAGAGTATTCATTGGGGAAAAAAGAAAAATCTTTTCAGAAGGAGGAGATCTATTTGCTACTTTTTTTTTTCTTAGTTCCGCATTTGGGACCTTCAGCTAACTCCAGTGCTGATTCTGTTGGTTTTAACTTTCAGAGCTAAGAATAGTAAGTGAAATACTGTGGAGTTCAGGAGTTTTTAGCTTTTTCACAGTTTTTCTGAAATTCTGAAGATATTTAATCAGGTATTTTTAAACTCACTGCTCTCTGGAAAAATACGGAGCTCACCATAGAGTCACTGGTAGAGTATCATGATAAATACCTGGAGAGGACCACTGCATTAGTTGATGTTTGGAAAGTTAAATTTGCAGCTGTCGTCTAGAACATTTTTTGAAGTGCTTCATTGAATGGAGTTATAAATCACCAGTAATTGCAAAAGAATGCACTTAGTTTTTCCCAAACAAATTAATTTTTCAATACTAAAAAATACTGCTAGCAACATAATTAAAAAATTGAAACTTAATAAACTATAAACTGCATTAATTTTCATCTTCTGCAAGCCTATAGTGCAAGATTCCATTCTTATTTTCTATACAAAAGACAGAGAATGTGCATTGTCTTCCCTGAACTTTCACAAGCAATGTATTTTAATTTTAAGTCTTAATATTTACTAAACTGTTTTGATACAGTACTGTAGTACTCTTGCATAGCTTACAGGATTTCTGCAGAAACATTGAGAAACCATTGCTCCCTTCTCTCAGTACATCATAATAACTTTTTAAAAATCCAGAGTAAATGTCACATGGCTAGTATGTGTTTCTGCATTTCTAGGTGTTGAAAATGTTGTGTTTGAGTAACATGGGAAGGGTCTTCTGGTGCAGGAGAAAGCATTTAAAAATAGTTCACACCCTCTATAAAAATTCCTAGTTCATTGTTGCAAAGATTAAGTACCAGATGTCAGTGATTTTTTTTTTTTTCCTTCCTCTAAGAATGCTAGTCAAATATATTTCCAAATTCTGATATGAATCACGTCAGTAATACCTTCTGCTGAGATATTGGCAACAGAGAATAGTAGCCCTGGACTACTCATCTTCTTTCAGCAGTAATTTTGGGACAATGAGAATGGTGTTGCTTGTGTTTCTTTTTTTTTTTCTTTTCCCTCCACTAACCAGAGAATGTTTTTGACTTCTAAAGTGAAACTGAACTTGCTGTAGGAGTAGGTGCTTACAAACATGTTTGAAGTGAATACAGAAGTGTCAGAGTAGTAATTGCAGTAGCTGTTGGGAGTTGGCCTCTGCCTTCTTGCTAGATCCCTACTTTGTGCTGTGTCTGCGGGAGGAGTGAATACTTGCTTCCCGTGACTACATATTTATCTTATTGGCAGCTGGTAATTCCCTTGGAGTCCTGTCTCCAAGTGTTTTCCTGCCAGAATGCAAATTGTTTCTGCTCTTGTAAAGTAAAGATTATTAGAGAAAAGGGCAGATTGCAATTGTTATATTGCCTTCGGTCAGCAGATTCATTGAAAATACTATTTTTAATTCCATTTTTCATTGTAAACAAGTATTGAGAACGTCTGCAGTAAAGCAGTTGTAGGAGGTTACGTACTAGTTTTAATTCTGGGTGGTTCAAACGCTAATAGCAAAAGATTAAAGAGGCAGGCAATACTGTAGAACTACAGATTTAACACCATGTGATCTGCAACCTTGCTGAAAGATGAGCCCTTACAGAAGAAGTTCAGGAAGTTGAATGTTGCTGTAACAAATCTCTGAGCTGTTTTGAAATTTTTTTGCAGTAACTAAATGGAGGTTCTGAAATAGACAGAGCAATACTCCTTTGCTCCTGAACTCTTCAAGCAACAGTAAATGATCAACTAGCTCTACATTGCAGTCAAAACTGCAACTAAAATACATTTAGGTAGATCTGGCTAACAGTAGCAATTACCACTGTGATAGTGGGTGGGGTTTTTTGTTTGAGGCTTTACAAAACTACTGGGAACTTCAATTTATATACACACAGAGACACAAACTGGGCTGCCAGCCTGTCTATAGTATTAGGGCTGGTTTTGCTAGCTGGTTTTATGTATCCTGTAGATTTCAAAGTTCTCTGATCACAGGGATAGCAATAATGTTAAGGGTGAGTGTGCAGATAAATGCAAAGATTTTTTGCAGCCATGTTGCTGCTGTTCCTGTTATTTCTCTCCCAATCAGTCTGTGTGAGAGTCAAAGGAAGGCCTTAGAGGTTTAATTTTGAAAGTGGGATGTATTTTTAACCATGGTCTTCAAGATAGCTTGGAGGCTATTGTCAAATGGTAGCTTTAATCATAGTTTGACATTTCTAGCCTGGTTTCTTTTCAAACCTTCCATTCAGCTCTCACCTTCCCGGTATTTCTTGAGCAACCTTTACAGACAGGCAGGACTCAAAGATATTTAGTATCTACTAGTTTTGAGAACACTGGCAACTGGCTGGAGACCCAAGCTAGTGTTTAATAGCCATCAGCACATGTGTAGCTTGGAAGGAGCCTATAGCATTAGTCTGAGTGGTGTTCAGAAATTGAGGGAAGTGGGGCTGCTATGCAAGATTATAGGAGGTGGAATGCGAGGCCTCAGGAGGATGGAAAGGCCCAGGGTGCTTGTGTTACTACAGTAAACGTAATGGGATAAGAGTTGCAAATGGTAAACAAAGTTTCATTACCTGTTCACAAAAAAGTCCTTTTCTCCATACTAGCAGTAAATCAAAAGGGAGGTCTTTGCTCTATGTATATATGTATGCATGATTCTTTTTTTGTTGCATTCAATTTCACTATATAGTTTCAAATATGTACTTTTTCTGATAAGCAGCTTTCAAAGATCTCTCAGTCTGTTTAAATAATTGGTGTCTACAAGACATACTATATTTGTACAGAGTTTTTAGGTGGTCATAAAATAGGCTGAGGTTTTTTATAAATTTAAAATGTCTGTAGATTGGACGTTCTAAGTTTTTCACAGTCTTTATGCATGAGTTTTTCCTGGTACTATGTTTTGTTACATACCTAAATTTGTTTCTTTTTCAGAGATTGGAATGGGACTAACAGGCTTTGGAGTGTTTTTCCTTTTCTTTGGAATGATACTCTTCTTTGACAAAGCTCTTTTGGCTATTGGAAATGTAAGTGCCTTCTGTTTAGTCCTAGATTCTGCACTGATTAGAATTCAGTATATGATATATTAAAAATAAACTAAAAATAGAATTAAGTTATCAATTTGAAACTGGATCACAAGGAATACTGTGGCAATTTGGTATAAAGCAAGAGTTATACTCAGTGACAGGAGTGAATCATTTTTCCTGATTAAAGTTAGAACAGCTCACATGAATCTAAATATCATACCTCCAGGTCAAGCCTGTGATATGTTGGTCAGACAAGAAGCAGCTTGTTATGCTGCTGCAAATACAATCTTCAGATTGGCTGCCATCACTAATGTTTTCTTTTTTGTCATCTTGTAAGATAACTGTCAAATTTAAGTATGTATTTGGATAAGAATAGTGAAGTGTTCTGTACACACTAGCAAATGTAGCTTTGCAGTGTTTTATTAGGAAAGAAAGAAGTATGAATTGCTGATAGTCTGGGTTTAGAAGAGCCAATCACCCTTCATAGTGGAGAGATTTAATATCTTCAGTTTTTACAAGATCAAAGCGGCATAGAAAAATAAATCCTAGTTCTGGTACACAAAATTCCCAGTCCAAAGCAAATATAAAATGACAGGGTGTTTTCTGAATGTGATAATCTCTGCGCCTCTGCTGTTCTCAGCTTCACCAGCTAGCGAAGAGCACAGCCTGGTAGAGGTTTGCATTCTCTTTTGCTGATGCCTAAAAGTCTGTGGTCAAAACTGATCAGTTTCATTCTGTAGCAGCAGAGTCAAATACTGAGATTCACTGAAGGAAAATATAAAAATGTATGTTTTAATTTGGGTGCGTTAGTTGAAGCATTGTTCTGAACCATCAATAAAGCATATAGTGAAAGAGTTTAAAAATAAAATAATGCTTATTTTTTCCTTTCCTAATGCAAGGTGGAAATAAGAGATCCTGCTTAGGGAAAATGATGGAAACATAGGTAGGAAGAGGCAATGACAGTCTATGTGGTAACCAAATGTAATGCAAGAAAAGGTACTGTATCCTTACAGAAAGTTTAAAAGAAATTATATCAGAAGGGGGAAGAGGTGTTAAAGTGGTCTATTAAATAATATAAAAAGCTTAAATTTCATCTATAATCTTGAGTAAAATCTGAGATACTATCCCTTTCTCAGCAAAAATGTTGCCTGGATGTATGCTTGCAAGCTGAAATAGTTACAAGTTCTGTTGCTAAAGGACACTAAAAATAGTCCTGACTAGTTGGGGCTAGTGTGATAGTGTTCAGTCTGTACTGGAACCAGTATACAGTAGAAAATCTGTACACAGTGCAAAAAAACCCAAACCAACAAGTAAGATAACCGATAATGCTCTTCAGCTATTTTCCTTTTTTGGCTTTGTGCTGTTCAGTAGATCAGTACGAGCTATTGAAGATGTCCACGGTACAGAACAGAGTTGCTTTTGTAACGTGTGTTCTCAGTTTTTAGGAACCTTTGCTGTCAGTGGTACTAAGCTTCAGCACTGCTTGTGGATAATGATTGTCCTTGTGTTACAGGACAGATATAACTATTGTCACCAGGTCTTTTGACATGATTGTGTTTGTCAGAGACCGCAAAGGTAGACCTCTTACTTTTTAAGCAGCTGAGAGAAGAGTTTTGAGTGCTAGCTACAAATGCTTTAAGATGGAATTTACAAAAGAAAATCATTAGTAAATTTCTTCTTACCATCTATCTTTTGGTATTAAAAGAAGTTGTGCAAGAAATGCAATCTAATTTTGTAGAAGATATATATATATATGTCTACATATTAAACTTAGGAATATAATTAGCTGGGTTTTTTCTTTTTTTTTTTGCCTTTTCTAGGTTTTATTTGTGGCTGGCTTGTCTTTTGTTATCGGTTTAGAAAGAACATTTCGATTCTTCTTTCAAAAACACAAAATGAAAGCAACGGGCTTTTTCCTTGGTGGTGTGCTCATAGTTCTCATTGGTTGGCCTTTAATAGGAATGGTCCTTGAAATTTATGGGTTCTTCCTATTATTCAGGTAAGACTTGTTTCAAAATACCTTTCTGTACTGGTGTGTCTAGGAACAAATATATTTGTTTAGTGTTGCTGCATTGCAGCTGGCAAAGTGGCAACCTTTAAATGTTCGCTTTTGATAGATTTTATATAAAATTGTTGATTTATATTTGCAAGAGGTGGAAAGTTGGTAAGTATTTTTCCAAGACTCAAATCTGCTAATGTTTGTGAGGCATATACCAAACTGACTTTGGTACTGTTTATGTCTAACCAAAGAATTGTAAAGCTTCGAAATATCTGGGACCCCAAATTATTAGCAGTGCAAAGTTTAAGTATTTCATCATTAGGGAACTTAGATACTTAGTATTTTTTTTTTTGTGGGGAGTTTGTTCGTTTCTTTAACAAATGGGGCAAAATACTTGGTTACAAACATCCTAGGTTTATAACCTTACGATTTCATTACTATGGTCGTCCAGTGACAGGATGTTTTATGTCATGTTTCATTACCCTTTTGCCCTAGTATAGTCAGAACTACTGGCTTAGGTTACCATTATCTTGTCTGAGTTAAGGAAATATGAAAAATTGGTTTTTTTTTTTAAACAGCAATTGTAATACATGTTATAGCTTTCACAATGTGTGATTTAACTTCTTCATAAATGCAGTGTAATGGTGAAAGAATCTGATGTGTTACACCCTGTATATATCTATATTTTATCTTTATTTCCATGGTTGAAGTTCCGTACTTCACTATAGAACAAAGTACAAAATATGCTAATAAGAAGGGAGGCTTTTAATTGTTCTTGGACTTCTGTGCTGATGAAGACTGTTTCATTAATGCGTATTAATCTAGTAAGAGACACCTAAAATATTTTTGAAGTGTTCAGCTACTGGCTAAATAGTACAGTTCCTGTTAATCAGAATCAAACCGCCGTTCTCATGGCTTTCTTTTTTCCACTCAATAAAATTGTATGTTAATCTTGTATTTAGTTCAAATAAAATGTTTAAATATTTTACTGAAAAAAAATCTTAACTTGGCTTCTACTGAAGACAGTGAGATTTCTGAAAATTAATTCTGCAATTTTAATATATGCTTCTTATTGTTCTACTGCAAGTCTTTTGAAAAATCACAGTATTTCACTGAATGTAGCACTTTGGTTTAATCAGCCAGTACAAAACAAGTAGAGTGTGTCCAACCAAACATTTCTCCTTTTAAAAGAATTATAAATTACTGCGTCTAAGCATGTATGGTTATGGATTGTCTATTGGTGCTAGCCAGGGACTAGCAGAGTGAAATAAAGTTGAAGGAATTATAGAAGGTCAGTAGTTATCCCTAGGTCACGGGGACTATCCCTCAGCCAGAAGAGTATCAACAAGGGATAGATAATTCCAGATGTGAATGTTTATCTGATCTGTTTTAATTTAAAACATCTCTAGACCATCTTTTCTAGTGCTTAATAGTTCTTAGTATCCAAATCACTTGCTACAATGTTACTATTCCAAGTAAAGACTTTTTTGCTTCAGTCTCGTTCATTTCAACCATTATCGTGTTTCCAGTAACCTGCTCCTTTTTGAAGAAGTTAAAAGTGGAGCCTTTCCTCAAGCATCATTTTATATGATTCCTCAGGATCCCGCTGTTTGGTTGCATAACAGAAAACTTCCCTGTTGTCATCGGTCTCTGAAGTACATAATTTTCTTAAGCCCAAGGAATACCAGATCAATTTATGCACCTTTGGATTTGTTAGGGCAGTATGTTGTAAGGATGGGCATTTCTGTGTATCCTAATGGTTCTACTTTTGTTTACCAGGACTTTTATATGGAAAACCTTTATATTTACCAAGAGCAATTTAACAGTTCTGGTAACTTTATTTCAACTCAGACTGAGTTGAATACAACTGAATCACTGAATACAGTGTTTACAAATGTAAACCACTGTATTGTACTTTTTTCAGTCTTGATTTTTTTAGACCACTAAATCAGTTCACTAGGTGTTCAGGTCCCTCTAGAATCTTTACTTGTAGGTTGTTGTTTTGCATATCTAGACTACTTCTACACAGTCACCTTTCATATGCCCGGTAGCAGTAATTGCAGAGCCTCTGTTGTCCACAAAGCAACGATTAGGTACTGATGACCAAGAACACTTAAACAACAGGATTGCAAAGATTATTTTGTTTTGAGATGCATCTGACTGAAGTGAGACATACGCACAATTATTAGTTTATGCTGCTTTAAATCTAGAATGTCTTTCCCTTCTTGTCTTTATTTAACATGCTGCCACAAGTTTCCTGTCAGAGGTTTAGTCTTTTGCTATACTTCCATGTGCTCAGACTGCATTCACTGGAGAAGCCTATTATGGGACAGTATCTCTTGTACTCTAAGCTGCTTTTGGAGCCTTGTTCGGGTTACAGGCATCCGGAGTTATAGATAACAATATTATTCTAACTGTACTGACTATTTCTTATTCTTGGCTACACCAGTTGTTTTAATCCGTCACAAGTGGTTTGTGTGCCCTGCATCAAAATTTACTGGACTACTGAAATAATCCGGTCTTTAAAAAAAGAAAATTTCCAAGAAAAACTTGCTGAGAGTGATATTACCCAGCAAGTAGTTCTTACTGATGTAGTGAAGAGGATGATGAGACTTGTGAAACTTCACTGTTTCACTGTGGCTGAGGTCTCATTACATGTTAATCCTTATTCTACACAGGGAATGTATAGCTCAACAAGAGATTCCTCAGAATGCCACCACCAGCTGAATTGCTGCAAATGACTGCAAACCGCTGAGATGGTGGCATAGAAAAATTATTTTCCTGCTGCAGAGACAAAGTGGGCAGTGCAGGGGGCTGCACCATAGCAGCTGTGCTAGGCAACATCCCCTGGCTCATGATTCAAATCTCTGACTTTACATAAATTTGTGAAATAAGTGAATATGCAACTCTGTCATGTTTAATTCTCTTTGGTTAATGTAAGGACCACCATATATGGTTTCAAAGGGGTTTACTCAGAATTAACTTCAGTTGTTTTTACATTGGGTATTGCAAGAATGTATTTCCTATAACATAAAAATAAATCCTCTCAAAATATGTATGGTAATTTTGAGAAATGAGTTGGGAGTGTGAGTTCTGTTGACTAAGTTGACTATTCTTTTAGTTATTTTTTTTTAAGAGCTTTTTTAAGAGGTTGCCAGCTATGAAGAAAATTAAGTTCCTTTAAAAATAATGTGTTTCTTTCCCAGTTTTCTTCTTTCTCTGCTGAATGTATGTTGATATATTTGGTAAAATTAACGTGCGGCTAACAAACTACAAGATTTTATGTAATCTTGGTTTAAAAAATACCTCCTATTTCTTCATTTTATAGCAATATGAGAATAGTTTAATTATAAAAAACTAATACAATCTTCTGATATCTTACCTGAAGGGGGTTCTTTCCTGTGGTGATTGGCTTCATTAGAAGAGTTCCAGTTCTTGGATATCTCTTGAATTTACCTGGTATAAGCTCGGTAAGTGTTCGGTACCTCATGCAAAATTTGAAGCTTGTACTAGTTTTTATTCCATTCTTACAGCAATAGTAGAAATGCATCAGAAATAAAGCAAATAACTGTAGAGCAGTTACTCTGCGTGTATTCCTGTATAATTCTTGCACCATACAGATCGCCTTCATTCCCAGTGAGAGAGTTCTAGATGCAAAAGGAACAAAAAGGACACCTTTGCAGAAGCTGCCCCTGCTTACATGTTGTGAAGTGGAAAGAGCCCTGGACTGTGACTCAGGACACTGGGGTTCTGCTTCCTGCTTCACTGTTGGCCCTAGGTGACCAGATAGGCGAATCACGCCACTGTTCTGTGCCTCTTCTCCTGTCTGTACAATGAGGAGGACACTGTTCTTCTTTGTGTAGTACTTGGATATATTTATGAAAACGGGCCTGTAAAAGCAAACAGTTTAGTTCAATGTTAAATTGCAGCTTCTATGGTGAATCCAGAAACTCTCATGATGCATAGTCATTCATCAGATATATTTATTAAGGTCCACTGCACCAGACTACGTCTTGCTATTTACTAAGATTTGTATTTTTTCAAATGCAGTTTTCCATTTTCTTAACCAATAGCCAGGGATTTGAAGACAATTAACAGGTGCCAGAAAGATGGTAGTCTAGGGTGTTTCAGTCAACTACTTTTACTGTGCTAATTTCGGTATGTATTTTAACACAAGTATTTTTAATCCTAGTTTTGAAAGCAACAGTTTTAATAGTTATCACTAAAAAATTAATAGGGGGTATAACTTAGATGTATACAGGCTGTTTTTTAAAAATTAGTGTTCAAGATGATCTGTTCCAATCTTAGGCCAAGTTCTGGCTGATAATTCATGATCAATTGGATATTTCATTTGTCAATTGATCTTACTTAGTCATATTTAGTTTGATCATAATGGGGTTAAATCTTGTTTTAGAAAGGTAATTGTTAATGTTTTATTCAAAGCCTACGTAGGCTCAGAAGAGAATCCACAGTAATGGTCAGTTGAAATATCTTACTTGGTCTACTAATGCATGTGTGGCTGATACTGTATTGTTTTGTTTTAATCATTAAGCTAGCAGTGTTATCTGCATTCTTCTGTTTCCTTTTCATTCTGTTACATCTTCATGTTGCACTGTTAATGTCTATATGAGAAAAACATGTCATGCAGAAACACAGTTGTAAGATTTTTAATTTTCACAAACTTAAATCATGAGATCTCGGTGAGTACCACTTGACTCTCATTTTCAGTCGCATACTAACTGTGCAAGTAGCAAGTAATATTTGAGAGTAACTTCACTGTACATAAATGTCATGCAGCTTAAAACCTTTTTGTCTCCTTTTCTACAGCTTGTAGATAAAGTTGGAGAAAGCAACAACATGGTATAATGACAAGAGGGCAGAAGACCAATTCTAAACTTACTGTATTATTTATGAAATCCTTTTGAAGAATACTCAGCACAAAGTTGTGTACAAAGGAAAAGCTTGTTACATTCTTTACATAACAGTTTAATTTAAAATGTATAGTCAACAATATACATTAGAAAAGAAGCTCAGCAAGTGTGCTTCTAGGAAAGTAACTCCAGAGTTCAGGAAGTAAATTGAAGAGGTGAAAGTCATGGAATAACCCATGTGACAACTGTTCAAGACTATTTTTGTTGGTTTTGGAAAAAATGCTAGAGGCAATGAACCCTTGTGGAATTAACAGTGCCTGTACTTTACCTCCTTATTTTGAAGGTGCAGTAGAGCAAACAGGCCTATGTTTTTAAGGGTGACCCAAACTTATCCAACCCTCTGCTTGCTATCAGAGTGTAAAAAAAGAAACAGAAAACTTCTTGTGTAACAAGAGATGCGTCTTTGCATGAAAGTTAAGATGACTATTCATCTTTAAGTGTATCATGGAAAAAAAAGGAAACCCTACACGATTCTGTTGTAAACATTTTTGTAAATATGTGGCTGAAATAAAACATTGTTATCTTAATGTTTCAAAGCCAAATGTAAGTTGATTGTATTTGCCTTCCATTTCGGAATATGCAAAAGGTCAATCTTTGATAACTGCAGTCTTAAATGTTGGTTCTGAACATGTGTAGAGCTCAACAGGGAACTCTGGAAACTGGCTCACACTCCTCTTCCAGTTTGTTCTCCTTGTGTCATGTTACACTTGCATCCAGATGAGAATGTAGCCCCTTGTCACTAACATGAAACTTTGTGAAATATGCTTAGTTCACAAAAAATGCATTTGGTTAAGGTGCTGACATGAACCCTGTGAAATGTATCTTATGAAAATCTGAACCTTTGTTTTTAAATAGTTTGAAGCTAAGGTTTCTTTGTTTACTCTGGAACTACAAATTGACTTATTTTTTACAGTAATAAAATGAAAACTTAAAAGTTCTGTGTATGTGAGTCTCTGGGGAGAAAAAGCTAATGGGGCTAACTAAAGATCAAGTGCCAATCTCTGTATGTTTTGTAACTTGTTGATCAAGCTATCTTCAAATAGCTTAAAAGTTCTATCAGTCACAGCAAGAACTTTGCTGTTACATAGATTCTTAGCTAATCTGGAATAAATGTCCCCTACTAATGCAAGGGTCACATTTCTGCTTCTATTGGAATGTTAAACATTGTTCACTTTCAATAGATTTAGTTATGTAGTGTCCTCACCTAACAAAATGTCATTATTAAGTAAACTGTATTTGTGCAGGCTTTGGGGGCTGCAGTTGTGTTTAATTTTCTTTTCCCTTAAATGTAATCCTAAAAAAATTACCAAAATGCAATGGTAGTATTTCAAGTAACTATGTAATCTTAGAGGTCTAATGACTGGGTTTTGGATTGTTTTCTTTTCCTTTATGATGCAGTTAAAATTGGTATTTTCCAAAATAACTTTTTAACAAGAATCCTCATATACCAGCCCTTTGGAAGTTGCTATGAACTTCATTTGTACAAGACATGTTTTATTTTCATTATAACTGTGTAAGTAGCCACAATCTACTATTCCCAACATTTAATTTGCTTCTTTCTCAAACAGGCACAAAATGATTCAGCGGAAAAAATGCCATTATATTTACAATGAATAATGTCTGAAAAATCAGTGTGTTTTATAAATGACAAAAAATGGCTATATTTGCCTGATGCAATGTGTGTTGCAGTTTGCAAACAGGACTAAATATGACTTGTGGCTTCTACCTCAAGAGATAAACTAATTTTAAGTGCTCCCATAGATCTGTGGTGTGTTAAAATGACTAGAGAATAACACTACAGCAGTTTAGCAAACTCATCGTATTTGCTTTGGCAGAGCACTAGTTTGTACTGTGGGAATCAAGTACTGTTTAAAGCAGATGGTGTTCATAATTTACATTGGAAGTCAGCTACCTGAAGATTTTTATTATTTTCTTTTGAAAGTAATGTGATGGGAAAGGTGGATTGTACCACATGACTATGGAGCTCTGACTGAAAGCAAATTGCTTGGTAAGCTGAAGTACTTTCATCAAAAAGGAAGTTGATGATATCTTTCAGAGGTGATGAATGTGTTGCTGTGATTTTTTTTTTTAGCCCTCTGAAATGCTGGGATGTGGGCAGTTCATCTCACTTCTATTTAATTCATTGTTTAAACTCAGAAGTCAGTTTTTGTCAGATGTGAACTGTTGTGAAAAGCATCTGAGGGAACAAAATCATATGTTGAATTTAGCATAGTCATTATCCCTCAAGGTAATGTCTGAGACACTTTTGCCAAGATAAATGTGGGTGGCAGCAAAGGTCAAAATGACTTAGCCTTAAAGTGTTTCTGTCGTCATAAAAATATCTTTAACAGAAACATGCTTGGAACATTTCCCCTTTTAAATGTAATTTATAATTGCTGCTTTAAAAATCATAAGGATGGATCTTATTCTGAGCAAACGAATACTGTAAATATCCTTGTCATACCTTGAATAAATGGGTACGTTTTTCTATAATTTGTCTTTGTGTCTCTTTACATGCACACTTTAAGAAAGGATTTTGACAAGTTTTCCTTTCCAAAGGTTAGGAAGTGCATGCTGTTACTGCTTGACTATCTTACACTGTTGTGACTTTCTTTCATAGTAAATAGTTTCTTTTGATTAATCTTAAATGGAAAGGTTTCTTCTTTTTCTTACAATAAGTCTTTTACATAAACATCTCCCTAGTTTTTCAGGTTCAGCTTCAAACACATCACAACAAAATGTGGAAATTAGTTACGTGGAAAATAGTTTCTTTGATAAACTATCTTCTTTCCATTTTCGGGAAGTAACTGTTAAACTTTAGGAGAAAGAGGGCACATGCCTAGAACTCAGAGCAGGTTCTAGCCCCTGTGCTTTCAGTCTAGTTCAAGGATATGAACATGAGCTCTCTGTATCCTAGAGGGTGGCCTGATGAGCAGTTTTACTAGTCTGTGGTGCTCTGTAAGTTTGCAGCCCGCTGTTGAGGATTTTCTGAGGGAGTAGAACGGCAAAGCAGCGATTTTAATTGGTTGTTGAGGTGTGTTGGTGCTGGGTGCTAGTTGATGCCCTAAAAATGTATTTTCACGAAAGTTCTAGCCTCTCAACTAACTTTTGCCAAAGTTGGTTCTGTCTTAAGAATTTCAAAGAATTGGCACTCCCTAATTTAAAGGGAAAAAAATCCCAGCTACATCTAGGTACATTTGTTAAACTGCGAGAGGTATAATGTTAATCTGTATGTAGCTCATGTCCAGTCACTGTCAGTAAACAGTTGCCATTTATTAATCAGGAATACTTTGACTCTCTTATTGCTCACAATATGGTACCACTGTAATTGAGTCTGTGTCAAAAGCATTGTAAAGAAAGGTATCTTGTCCGTGTGGTAGATGTCAAAGGGGAGGGTTTGTTGGATTACTTTAAAATTGTTTCCTTTGCCAGATTTCAAGGTGTAGACTCATCTAGTTGTTGCATTTCTGATTTGCTTATCAGGCAGGAAAGCAAGAGTCCATGTCCCTAAAACAAATGTAGTATGTATGTCTCCCAGCTCTCTCTTCAGATGTCGCTGCCAACCCTTGGACTCCTGTCTCTGTTTCTCTGGCTGCCATGTCCTGGCTTGCTTTGGCTGTTACTGCTACCCTTCAGATTGCCATTACCCGCTATGACAGTGCTAGTGTGCTGTTACCAGACTAACTAACCTGGCAGAATTTGGCCTTTGTGGCCCATTTGTTCTAAGCTTTACCCCTCCAGTATTGGTCCTGGCTTATTAAAGCATCTTTCAGAAGACTTGGATCTCATGCTCAGTCCAACAAAGAGATGCTGCAGCTGCTGTAATCCCTTGCCAAACCTAATTTCATCAGAGTTATTGTAAGCCTTCTCCTCAAATGTGTAACCATTTACAGAAAAATGACAGGACTGATGTGGGGTAAGTTGATGTAGAATTCATTATCTCAGACTAAGTGCTATGACTTGATAATTTGGGCTATTGCTCGAGATCTATTTATAGAAATGCATTTATGTGTTTTTTTACCAGTCCTTCATGTGTCTAGTTCACCTGCTGAAGTAGCACATGTCTGGAGGTATGCTTGCTAAAGAGCATGTGTGTTCCTGTATACTTTCTAGCAGATACCATTTTTCATTGAAGTAGTAGCACTGCTTTGCTGGGGAATGTAATGGATCTCCTATAAAAACATATAGGTTTGAAGTATTTTCTTGCATGTGATGCCAAAAGCTCATAAAAGCATTGGGTTCCTAGCTGACTTATCACATAGAGGAATGTCTCTGCTGAGAGGGCACCAGCATTAAACCTGCAGTTTGGTACGGGGGTGCAGATCTCGTTAAGATCCAGGAGCCGAGGTGTTTGTAACCGAGGGCTGGCCTCCTGCACCACGGGCAAAACGGAGGTGACCCGCAACCTCCTCATTTTCCTTTTGCCCGGTGCCTCGCTCTGAACCGCGGGTGACCGCGGCCACCAGGGGGAGCCGCGAGGGAGTGAAACGCCCGGTGGTCCCCGGGGCGGCGGGACGGTCCCGGGAGGGGCGGTGGCTCCCAGCGAGCACGGCACGGCGCCCGCGCTGCCCCCGCGGCCCCTGCAAAGCCGGGATCGAGTGGTGATACCCCATGTGGTCAGGGCAAAAAAGAGACTTTATTGTCGTCCTCTTCTCAAATCAGCCGCACAACGAGTCAACAGTTCCGAGCCCGATCGCCGTTAAGTGGGAACCGGAAAACGTCTTGAAAAATTCTGGCTGCTTTTGTTGTGCACTTCTGGAGTCTTTTTAAGCTTGGTTTGATTTAGTCTGGGGAACCACAACGTGACTTTAAAACACAAAGTGGATGCTGAGCTTTTATAGAGATCTGTTCATGCCAAAGCACTGCTGCGTGTCGGCCCCTCTCTCGGCTGGACGATTTGAAACAGGTTGTAATTTGGAGATTGGGAAAGCGGTCTTGCCACAGTCCAGCTGCCTCTCTGCCTCCTTTTCTCGAGGCACTCACAAGCTCTTCCAGTAACATCAGAGAAATCAAGATTTCACGTTGATTTCCACAATTTAATTCTACTGCTTTCAAAGAAAAGGCATTTTTGGCCCAAGATGTTTTACATCACCCAAAAAGATCACATTAGGTCAGTCTTTAAATATCGATTTAGTTTTCGTATTGAAGCCAAGCAGTTCAGCAGTGAGTCTTCCAGGTGGCCTGGCTGCTATCATTGGCTTTTATCATTAACCATCTAACTTTGCGTGTCCAGAGAAGGGTAACAAAGCTGCTAAAGGGTCTAGAGAACAAGTCTTATGAGGAGCAACTGAGGGAACTGGGGTTGTTTTGCCTGGAGACTCAGGGGAGACCTTATTGCTCTCTACAACTACCTGAAAGGAGGTTGTATCGAGGTGGGTGTTGGTCTCTTCTCCCAAGTAACGAGTGACAGGATGAGAGGAAAGAGCCTGAAGTTGTGCCGGGGGAGATTTAGATTGGATATTAAGAAAAATTTCTTCACTGAAAGAGTTGTCAAACATTGGAACAGTCTGCCTGGGGAAGTGGTGGAGTCACCATCCCTGGAGGTATTTAAAAGGTATGCAGGGACATGGTTCAGGACTTGGCAGTGTTAGGTTAACAGTTGAACTCAATGATCTTAAAGGTCTTTTCCAACCTAAATGATTCTATGATTCTATGAACTTCTGTGGAGAATTATCCTCAACTTGATTACACCCCCAGAAAAAAACACAACAGCACAAAACATCAGGTATTTCCCCTCTCTTACGTCTCAGGCCTGAGTGGGGGAGAATAAAGAACTCAGCAGTTATGAAACCTTCAGAGTTACCTTGGATGGGGAAAACAGGCTGGAAAGGAATCATGGTGCTTCCCTTATAAGGTGAAGGAGTGGGTTGATTTTCATGAGAATTCAGGATTCTTGTGGCCTGGGTGCTAAAGTCTGATGGAGCCAGCTGAGATGGACTCTGCTGCTGACTCAGCCCCTGAGGTGCTGCTGCCGCCTTCAGCATCTGCCTATGCCCGGTTCACACCAGTCCCAACTCATTTTAAATGCCTTTTGAAGGCTTTGCTTCAGAAGCAGGATTGACACTTCACCTTCTGCAATGCGAAGGAAGCCAGCCCCATCCCGGCAGGGCTGTGGGGCAGGCAGTGCTGAGGGGAGGCAGGTACGGTGATCGGGAACCTTCTGGAAAAGGCCTGCGGCAGGGCAGGGGCTCTGCGTCGCTGAGGAGGCTGTGAGGGGGCAGAAGAGAGGAGAGGTGGAGGAGAGGTAAGGAGAGGCGAGGCAAGGAGAGGAGCTAGAAAACAGAAGTCTGGAAGAAATGTTGGAAACAAACTGTTCTTGGTTAATTCCCAAAGCGTAATGTTTTTCTTGCCTCTCAGGGCAGAAATAAGCTACACATTAACAAAGTGCTTATTTAGGAAGAATGCATAAAATGTATTGTGTTTATTTGGCTCCTCACACATGCAGGCCTTTTCCTTTCAGCCTTTTTCTTAGTGTTTTCCTGGTGGTCAGGTGTTCTGTGGCTGCTTTCCCCTTCATCTTCTCTCACAGCTTGTTTTTTAATGTTTCTTTCTGAGAGTGTAATTATGCAGTCTACTTCTTTGTAAGGATGCCAGCTTAGATGCTTCCCGCCCTTTAGCATCTACAATTACTTCCTACTCCCATGCTTTTTATCTGGGTTTTTTAAATCCAGATCACTCTGTTAATGTATTTTATCACTCTGCTAATGTGCAGAGCCCGAACACAACAGAGATGGTGTGTCCAAGGAGATGGAAAAATGTCATGAGGATGGAAATGAGGAAACAAGCACCAGGAGGAGGTGCTGCCACAAAAAGATTTTGCTTCTCTGAAAGTAGCATCCACTGAAACCTTGCATCTCACTTGAGCCCTTCTGTGAGGTGACATGTGCCTGTGACTACGAGAGAGGCCACCGTGCCTTTATCTTTCTGTTTCTGCAAAGAATCCTGAGTGTTTCTTCTCCTTTTCCAAAATGAAGACTAGTAATTGCAACCAGCACTTTATGTGTATAAGGCTTATTATTTCAGCTTCTCCTATCATTCTGTTGTAGCCCAAAATGACAAGACTCCAAATGACCTGTCCTTCTCTGAAAGAAAAATAATTTTTAAAATTATCTTACCCTAATATACATGTATGAATACATATGTATGTATAATATTTACATAATACATTTTTCTTTTTTTTTTTCAGTTAGGAAATTTCTACAACACCAGCCCAATTCTCATCCAAAAGTTTCTTTTTTTCCCTCACTTGCTTCAGGACTTTAAAAACTTTCCACAACTCTATTCCCAGTTCTGCAAGGCAGTTATATGGAAATCATGTCCTGCAATTACCTTCTTAATTTTTCTGAAGAGTTTTAGTTTTGGAACTGGAATCAGTCACAAGTTTTCCCTGAAGAAGATTTTAGTTGAAAGTTGATGTTTCCTTATTTTAAATATTTGTGCCAGCGCACTTTCATGCAGTTGCAGAACCTAAGTTGTGATAGAATTTTAGTACAAAAGCTAAGTAGAAGCAAATTATTTCAGAAAGATCAAAACATACCATTCTGATATTCTTTAAAAACAAATTGTATTTTTGTTTGTTTTCTTTTTCTTTTTCTTTTTTTTTTTTTTTTTAAAATAGCTTTGGAACATGTTTCAAAAGCACTTATATTACAAAAAGCTTTGAAAATTTAAAAAGATCAAGATTAAACTGAAACACAAATTTTGTCGAAACGATACCTTTTGATTGAATCAAAATTGCTTTCCCCACATTTTACTACAGGAAGTTTTCATTCCATTTCAGAAGAAAAAACATCTCAGAATCCCAGCTTTCTCTTAAATTAAAAGCCTGGTTTCTACCCACCTTCACCCTATCCTCTTTATGCAGATCAGCATTATAAAAGGAAACCTTTGAAAGTGTATCAAGCTGTGGGCTTCTGCCCTTCATTCCTTGTAGAACTATGGAATTATACAAGCTGCCTCTTTCAAAATTCCCCATTTGGCTTTATATCATAGAGCCTTTTCATTTTCCCAATGGTAGTTCCTCATATTTCTGTGGCTAAAATGTGAGTTTATTCAGTTCTGGTTTGGATAATGTGCATGATTGAAACCCCTTTGGTCTTCTGCAAAAATTCCACTCACGAGCCCACAGCAAGCAAAGGAATGCTGTGCTCATCTGCACGGTTTCTGTGCAGACCAGCAAAAGGAATGGAGCATTCTCATCACAGGGTTTTGTGGCCACTCTACAAACATAATCTGCCCCTAGGGCCCTGGGTATCACAGCTCCTATTCGCCTTGTGAATCTCTAGAATTTGTGGAAACACTTTGGACTTGAAGCACATAAATTACCTAGTTCTCTCATATCTGTGAAAAACTTACTCATTAAAACTTCTAAAGTTTAACAGTGCTGTCAAGCATTCATGGAATACTTTGCATTAATGGAAAATCTAGCATAGAAATGAACAATGGCCTGTTTTATGAAAATGAAATACTCAGAATGTAGAAAATTTATGTTCTTATTGATGGATCAATACAACTGACTGAATCAGTAGAAGTAAAGTCAACATCCCTTGCATTATAACTTCTGGAGTGTTACCTAAGGAAGTGTAACTAGATTGAGGTAATGTAAGCCAACACTGCAAAAATAGGTCTATATGACACATTTACTAATGGCAATTTCAGTTTTTGGGATGTTGCAGCAAGTTTTGAGGTAACTTATGTAGCTTCTCTCAGTTTTGGTCTCCTTTTTCTGATTTTTATTTACAAGTTCAGGTCCAGCTTGACTATCAATAAAAAAAAATCTCTTTTCAATACGTATCCTAGATAACCTGGTGTTCTGGCTTTGCACAAATCTCTGTAGTTCAGATAACATTCCTCCTTTCCCTTTCCTTTCCTTCTCCTATTTCTTAGTTATGCCCAGGCCACGGATTCTGCTCTGTACCTCAACAGTTGGCAGTAGTTTGAGGGTAACTTGAAATGCATCTCTATGGTGGAGCACGATGCAGAGAAGTTAGAAGGGAAAAGGGCTCACAGCACAATACCATTCAGACTGGCAAACTGAGGTCTGGAAACAGTAAAACTGCATTCAAACAGCTTTTGTTCTAGAGGGATTCAGGATACTGAAGTAAGTCGGTAGAAACTGTAGAACCTGTAATAAAGAATGCAAAAAGATATATGGATAAATATCACACGAGGGGCAGACTCAGCATGACTTTCCTGAAGGGAAATCCTGGCCTACCTATCTAGAAACTTCTCTGAAGGATTCAGTGAACATGTAGACAGTAGAGGTCCAATTGGTACAATCTACTTGGGTTTCCAAAGGACTTGACAGAGGCTCATAGAAAATAAGCTCCCATAAGAAAGGTGCTTTTCTGGTTGCTCTCATTAATTGGTTAAAAGGTAAGAAACAGAAGAGAGAGAGAATCTGTGCAATTGAGAAAATGATAAGGAAATGGAGGCAAATAGAGAAAGGACAAAGTTTGCTGATGAGATTAAAACCTTCAGAGTAACGATGTTAAACAATTCAGCCAAACCAGAGCTATCTGCAAAGAGTTGCAGAAGAACCTTATGAAATTGAGTACACAGCTGTCAAAATAACATAAAATAATGTCTGCAAGTAGAAAATTATGCACATGGCAAAAAAAATGCGTAATTTCTGTAAACAGTGGTGGGTTATGAATGACCTTTCAGAAGAGAAGTCTTGGAATTAGATATTTTTTAAGAATACCGGTTTAGTTTAGTGCTCAGAAACAGTCAAATTAGGAAACAGAACACCAGACATTATTAGGAAAAGAAACAGAGGAAAAAAAACAAATTAAAAGTAATTATGGTGACCTGCATTTTGAGAGTTTTGTTCAGTTCATGTTCCCATCCTAAATCAAGGATGATCAGGGGTATGGAACTATTTTTATATTAAGACTAAAAAGATTAGCAGTCTTCATCTGGAAAAAGGAGATGGCTAACAGGGGATTCAACAGCAGTCTGTAAAACCACAAATTACATAGAGGGAATGAATATTTTGGTCCTTGTGTTTACAGCCTCACAGTATCAGAAGGGAGCATGATGGGAAATTTTCAAGTGGTAAGTTCGAAATAAAATTATGTATTTTTCCACAGAACAGATAATTGCGGAACTCATTAGCACAAGATCTTATAGATGCCAAATTTTACATGGATTCAATGAATAAAAAAATTAATAGAACAAAAATCTGTGAAGAACTGTTAAGCCTAAAGAATCCATCTTTCAGGAAACTGCTGTGGTACAAACTGCTTGAGGCTAAAAGAGCATATCAGGAAAGTGCCCCTACCTGCTGATTCTGTTCTTGTACCTCTTCTGTAGGCATTGTTATTGTTGACTGTCAGAGACAGGATAGTGAATTGAACAGACCCCTGGCCTGATCCAGTATGGTTATTCCTATGTTGTGATTGTAATCTAAAGATAATTCATCATGAATGAATTGCTCTCATGAACGCTGAGTAGTAGTTCGCTGAGGATGAATTGTATCTGTCTGATGCTTTTTTGCTGGTTTCTCCGCCTCCTGTTTTTTGCTCCATCATTCTTCTCTCCTAAATAGCCACTATCATCTATTATATGTTCTCTATGTGAGCACAGCACTGCTCACATGAACTTTCATTTTGGGTAGTGTTGTTTACCCGTGTTTCTTTGGAATTGAAATTTTTGTAATTCCATTAAATAGCATTTTCTTACCTGGCTGAAGAGTGGCAGGAACAGATAAACTTACGTTTATGTAACCGATCTCTGGCACTATGCAAGAGAGAATTCATGTACATCATGCAAAGCAGAACCTGACACTTTTGACAGTATCATTGAGATGAAATAGCTTTCGACAACTACTCTCAAGCAGATCAGAAGGGGAAAACGTTTATGAAAACAGTAGTAAAGGAAGAAAAGACTTAACTGTAAAATCAGTAAAGATGAAAGTAAGCACATTGTGAACATTACATCGTGGTTACGCTGGGATTTTCTCTTACAAAATCATGGGGGTTTGTACTACCACTGTACACTTTCACTGGTAAAAGTAAGGGAGTAGATCTACTCAGAAATCAGAGATCCAGCCGGCTGCAGGGCGGGCGGCTGAGCTATGAAGAGCTGTGAAGGTGTAAGCGCTGGCTAGCAGGGCAAGGACCCAGAGCCCCACTGTGAAACATCTGGCAAACCCAGCTAGCTCCAAATAAAATGCGTTGTGTGGGCCCCTCCTGTGCTGGAGGACTCGGCACAAGTCGTGTGTGTAGTGGTGGAAGGTGGGAGGCATGGAGGAAGCCTGCCGTGCAGTGAGAGAGCTGAAGGCCTTGCTAGCGACGGGAGGGATGAACTGCGAAGTGTTTGGTGTGTCAGACGACTTGGACTCAAGAAGGAGGAAATGACTCAGAGACGGAAAATGATGAGTTTCTTAATGCTTGTTAAGGGAGAAGCCTAAGAAGAACGTGTTATCCGCAGTGTAAATTACAGTAAAATCCTTTGATTGCCTCTGCTCGGTAGGTGCAGCGCACGATGCGGGGCCATTTTAGGGACGAGCCACTGCTGCCCCTGTGGATAGGTGCGGGCCTGGGGTGGGCAGGGAGTAGCTCCCACCGGCCTCGTCCCCGGCTGAGGCGCTGCCGGTGCTTGCCCAAGGCGGTGTTGGCCCGCCGGGCGGAGGTGTGCGGTCCCGCCGGGAGGGGCGAGGCGGGGCGGCCCGCAGCCCCTCGCCGCTTTCCGCGGCGGCGTGCGCGCCGCCCTCGCCCGCTGATGCAATCGGAGCCCGCAAGCGGCGGCGGCCACGGCAGCAGCAGCAGCGGCAGCAGCAGCGGCAGCAGCAGCCCCAGCCCCAGCCCCAGCGGCGCTCGCCCGCGGACCGGCCGGTCCTGAGCCCGCGCAGCGCGGCGCCGCCCCCGGGGGCTCGGGGACCCGCGGGACTCCAGCAGGAGCGGTACCCGAGACGAGCGGCGGCCCGCCGAGAGCCCGCTCCGCTGCCGGCAGATACCCGCCGTTCGCCAGCATGACCGAGGTAAGCGGAGCGAGCTTCCTGCCCCCAGCCCCTCGTCCATCCCTCGGGAGATGCGGGCGGCACGGAGACTTTTCCGTGGGCAACAAGGAAAGCGGTGGTTTACTGATTGGTCTTTACAGATTTTAATGCTCTTATTCGTTATTAACGCTTTGCGAAGGAGATTGCTGTCCCCAAGAGATCTCTTCTTTGAGATTCAGAAGCAGGATGTGTGTGATTCTACCTCTCACCATGTTCTTTCCGTGCAGACGGCATGTGTGGAAAAGAAATAATGAGTCGAGGGGAGAAGGGGAGGTGGGCGTATTTCTTACTGGTTTTTATCATTTCCTCGGGGGAGGGGATTTCTTACTGTTTATTTGTAATGCGGGACTCAATGATTAAAAAGAAAAAAAAAAAAAAACAAAAACAAAACAACTGCAAAGGTTATGGTCTCCTGGCAGGCTTCATGTCTTTCTATGCCTATGAGTTTATTATAGGTCTTATGTCTGCCACTGTGCAAAAATAGCCTATGGATAAGACCCAGTAACATGTATTTAGAGACTTTAAGTAATTTCAGAAATAACTTTAAATAATGGAAGGGGAGTTGTCGGTAGTGAACACTAACGTGAGAGATGAGCATCTGTGAGAACTCTCCTTTTATAAATGTAATGTTTATGCTCTTCTGCTTAGTGAGGCTGATCTGGGGATTAAAAAGAAGTCTTCCTTGTCAAGACAAAGGGCATGGAGATAGCCCGGGCGCTTTTCAATTAGACTGAGGGAATATCACAGCAACTTTATACCCTGTGGAACAGCTGCACTAAGAATAATTCTTGGGTTTTGAAAAAGGTCCATGCTGGGCTGTCTGTGAACTTCACAGCTGAAGCCTGATGCCAAAGTTAACAGCTGAGGATAAACAAGACTAAGTTATTTGCTCTCTTTGGGTAACTATAACAGATGGAATATAGGCACAACAGGTATGTGACTGGCAAGTGCCCCAGCTCCTCTCTGCTGCTGATTACAAGGGTTACTCTCATCCCATCCTAGGTCTCATCAGCATTGCTGTGGAGCAGTGGTGCAGGTGCTACTGGGGATGTCAGGGCTAGAATGGGTGAGTGCTCCTCTCATTAGTTCTGCAACTGAAGAGTGGCAGACCAGCCATGGCAGAAAACTGATGTGAAACTGCTCAGGGAGAGTACCCAAGCAGCTGCCCTAGCCAGAATGCTTAGGGACAGAATGCAAATGTGTGAAGGAGTGAGACAGAATGTCATGTTTTATATCACTTTTGATGTACCTGTTGTGTGTCTAGGAAAGAGAGCATGACCCTGGTCTCCAGGGTGTTATCCGGCACCTGGCAGTAATGTTCTGGCATGCCCATGCCAAAAACAAATAGTAGGTAAGCCATAGACCTACCCGCCTGTTTGCTCAAAGCCACACTGACATCTCGCTGGGTTCTTCTCACCTGCACAAAACTTAACTTTGCTTTGCATTTTTACTGTAGAAAAGACATCATGAAGCAATAGCTACAGCAGTAAAAGTACACTCCTGTCACTTCCAAGTGGTGTAGGCTTGCAAGTGGTGTAGTCAGTTCTGTCTGAGCCCTTTACCCTTTATTTGCCTCATCTGTTCAGACTGTGTAAGCTCTTCAGGGTTATGGCTGTTGCTGTGTATTTGTAGAGCATGTACCAAAGGTGCAGAAAATTACCATTTGATTGTTGTGATACTTATGCAAAACTCAATAAATTTATGAAGGTATCAGTAAACAACAGCATTATTGCAGCTCCTTATCCCTTCATCTCGCCCTTCATCATTTCCTGCTTTTAGTCACAATCCTCTCTTTCTCCTTGAACCATTAATAGCTCAACCTCAACCCTCTCTTTCTGGCCTGTTCAAAGGAATGTTATGCATAAGAAATGAATTATGCCTCTGGTTTCTGCAGTCCTGCCTTGTCCACCTATTGCACAGATTGTTACTGACAGGCCTAACACTCCTAACATTGTGCAATCCAATGGATATTCTGATTTTTCCCATGGAAATTGAGTATTGATATCTGCAGCAAAGTCATAGGTAAAAAAGATTGCAAAATCAGAAGGTAGCTTTAACACTGTTGATATCTTGCTGAACCAGTCCATAGGCCGTGTCCTTGGTTTAATTTGATAGATGAGAATAGTTTAAATGTAATTCATTAGTGATTAATTTATCCCTGGGAGGACAATGTTAGGAAAGGAGGTAAATCAGCTCATTAATTGTGTAAGCACTCAGTTATTCTGAATTTGTTCAGCCATTTAAAAAAAAAAAAAGATTTGGTGTGGGCATGCTAAAGAATCGGAACAGACATTCTTTTCATTACTTTCATATGTTATGCCATTTCCTTAAATGAATAATCATAGCTGAATGTATAGCCAACTGCAGCTTATTGGTAGGTTTGAAGGCAGGACCTTCAGTGTTAGAATGAAGGAGCTAAGGGGTAAATTCTGTTTGGAAAATTTGCACAATTAGCTTTCTTAGGCCACGCACGTGAGGACTGTCATCTTCGTGTCACTACACTGACATATTATGTACTCCACAGTGCGAGATAAGCTCATCAGAGACTTCAATGAGCTCAAGCCACTCAAAACTGATTGTGGCTTTTGAGAATAAATTGTGGCTATCCAGCTGCCACAATGGTTGTAATGTAGAGATTAAATACATGACCTTAATTTTGAATGTCTGAATTTTGGTGATACTCAAGCATAAATCAAAGCAGTATGTGACCCTAATTTATTATTCATAGTCACTTACTTGCTCACAACTCGATACCTCTAATTCTCACATAGGATGAAGTGAATGAGTGGTCCCATTTACCTTGGAAACAATTTCATTATTTTATGACTTTATACATTAAAGGGACAGGTAATATTACCTCATAAAATAGAGCACCTGTTGTAGAAGGACAATTTAGCAAATATTACCATATGGTATTGCAGATGAAAATCCAATATTATGCTCATGGAAAGGCCTAATGTTGCCCTTTGCTGTGTATATCAAATAATCCAAAAGAGTTAACATGAACTAAATAATTGAAACTATCTTTAAAATGATCAAGAAGTTTTACCCATCTGTCTTTTGTGCATCTTGACCCATAGTCTATTACTGTTTGTAAAAACTAATGTCATAATACTCTTCCAACAGAGTTACTCATTTACTTTCTTCCCTTGAGGTCTGCAGTTTTTTCCAGGTTTCATTTTAGAGTATACCTGATGCATTAATGAAGTGCAGCGTATGACTTCTCAGTAGGTACACAGCTATTGCTAATTCAGTTTGCCTATTAGAGCATTTCACATAATATTTGATAAAAGCACTCTTAGTAAGCACAGAAAATATATTGCTTTTCTTGTTATATAAATAGGGTTTAATTCCACAAGGATAGTATTAATTTCCACTAGTATTCAGAGAGATCAGTGACACACAAGTCACGTCCACTTGTTTAATTTTATTTAGACTGTTGTCTTGGGGTCGTCACTTCTGTAATAAAAGCTTGCATTTGCATTACTCTTACTGAGAGTGAACTTTTTTTAAACTTTGACACTGAGAAGCTGAGGGAACTGCGTTTGTTCAGTCTGAAGAAGAGGAGGCTTTGGGGTGATGTAATAGCAGCCTTCCAAAATCTAGAGGAAAATCAAGGTGATGGGACCAGGCTCAACAACAAACAAAACTGTATGAAGTACTTGAAAATAAGGAGACCTCTACTGATTTTCTGGAGTGTGAATTTTAAATTAATATATCTTAAATATAAGATATAAATATACCATACAAAATTGCATATTCTACTCTTACAACAAAATTATTGATTCACAAGTTTTTATACAACTGCATATCATCATGCAATTTATTAAAAAAACCCACATAAAGTCCACTTAAAATCAGCAATAATAATATAATTTCTGCTGATGCATGGAGTTTCTCACCCTCCAGTAAAATAAAGGAAATTCTTAATCAAAACAATATGGAGAAGAAAACTTTATAGCAAATTTTAATACTTTCAGTATTGTCAACATATTTAGCAAGCTAGTTGTTAAGTAAGTTTCTTACCAGATGGATGATGCAGGTTTTATTTTCCTGATTTTAAAGTTTGAGGAAACGGGTAAAGAGGTTGAGTTTTTGATCCTGGACGAATAAAAGCATGTAATTTTTAAAATAGGATCTATAGTTTCAAAGCATTCAAAAGTACCATAATAATTTTTGAGAACAGAACATCAAGATTTATTAAGATCATCAAATTGTCAAGGTCACAGTCAGTGCTAGTGTTGAGAGTCAAAACACTAAGTCCTTCTGAATCCCGCCCTATTCTGTGGCAGTACCTACTTACAAACTTGGAAAAACCCTTCCTCATTGCTAGAAAGTATTGCCTGAAGTATAGGGGGTGAAAGCTATAAAAAATTAATAGTTGTGTACTAGTATAAAAGTGTAATGTGAGCCAAGTTTACTCCTTACATGACATGAAGTAGTTGTTATAGAATAGGGTATTATAGCGTACAGTAGCTATGCAGCCACAATTTTTGCCATAGCTGTACAGCTGCATATATACATGCATGCACACAGAAAAAAATAAATCATATTGTATTCACATGCTCGTGTATTTGAGGCATTTATCCATCATGAGCATATCATTTGTTTTTTAAGCAAGAATGGTTAGATACGCTGTAGCCGATTTATATGTTCAACTAAATTGCAGACTCTACCTTAAACTGGATTAACTGTCTTTAGACAGAAGTGCAGTTTGGAAGACAAATGAAACAAAGTTTCACATGCCCGGAAGGGTTTTGTTTCTGTAACCATAGAGGAAGCCCATTGGGTTGTTTGACTGTATTTGATTCAGTTCAGTTTTTCTTCTTTCTATATCCTTCTAATACAGCTGTGCTTTTTTCTAGCACTGATCCTGTGCTGTGGCCCAGTCTATGGCCCAGGCTTCATCCTCAGTATTACATAGAATACAAAGACAAGTTCTGTAGTCTATGCTTTTTTTCATATTGGCTAGTGTCTGTACCATTCAAATAACTTCATTTTTTTAAAATATTATCCTTTGCCTTTCAACACCTTTTTAGAGATTATTTTTGGCATTTACAGGTTGATTCTCTTCTTGCCACCTGGAGATAGAAGTTCAGTAATGTTGGCCTTCCTTTCTGGTTTTCCATTGAGCTGCATTTACAATTGTTTCCTTTTGGATCTTCTTTTAAGTGGTTTTGCTGTAGCCACCAATGTTTTCATCATGTCAATTGGGCAAAATATTTATTGTGACATACATATAAAATTAATGTTCTGTCCTACCATTTCCAGGTGAACTGGACTTCAACAGTGGAAAAATTGGATCCAATTCTAAACTGTTTTAAGATGCTTAACTTCATAAATTCAGAAATGACAGAGACATTCTAGTCAAGAGCACTGATATTCATGTGGGTTGAAGCTGGGCAAAACCCTTGGTTCATAGGGGTGATATAAAGAAGTCACTTGTCAATTTAGATTTATTGAACTGAGCAGGGCTGGTTGATCATTGATACAGATGTTGAAGTGTAAGAAGACAAGCCTACGTTACTTGTCATGTGTCTAATACCTTCATTTCTAGTGCCATTGCTTAGTATTTCAAAGTTATCATTTTTCTAATAGAGACTGTATCACTCTTGATTTGTGATGACCTTTTACCATGCTGTAATTTTGGCAAAGGGCCTCTGTTTGCTTTGTGTGCTTAACATGTGCTTAATGCTGACACCTCTACAAATACTTCATCTGTGACCATACTTTTTCAAGGCCACTTTTAATGTGCTGAGTGCTATTTTGCTCTCAGATTCCCTGGGCAGAATCCAGTTTGCTGTGGGCACTGTCAACAAATTATAGGGAATTTCAGATAAAGTCTTGCTCACAGGGTATTTAGAAAGCATGCATAGGGTAACTTTAATGCAACTCCAAAATTTTGGAGTGTTATAATATGTGATTTTTCTGTGTCTTAAGAGTTGTTACACAGTTGAACATATTCTAAGTGGGTGGAGTATCTGGCTTTGTCACTAGTTTAAAATATTTTACCTCTTCTGAGCAGACATCATCAAGAAAAGCAGGTTCTTGTGGGTGTTATACTGGTGTTTTTCCACATTCAAAGGAGTAATGTGTGACACTGTACAGTGACACTGTAGTTGTGATCTGCTTTTCTTGGCTCGTTAGTAAGCTTCCATGGGATTATTTACATTTGCTTGGTGTGGTGAATTATGTTTGCTACCTTTCATTACACTCACTGAAACTCATAAAGACTGTAAAGCAAGAGAAGTTCCTAGTATATTCTGAGCTGGATGTCTATCATGCAAATATGTTCCCTTTCTGTGGTTTGTTGTTGATCTGAACAAGAACACGAACATCATTGTAGGTGCTGTATTCAAACAGATTCCCAGGATTTTCCCTGTGGGTTAGCTCTGTTCCTAGTGCCCTTTACATCAAGAGGAAAGCTTCAACTTCCTTTCTACTTAGTTGAATTGCGTCCAGTTAAATCAAATTAAGGCAGTGTTTGAACACACAGCAAAAGACACGTCACAAATATATAACCCATGCTTTGGTAAAAGCCAGGAAGAGATCTCCTATTACTTCAAATGAATTATGCCAGGCTTAAAACCCACTGGACCTAGTATAGACAGGTCTTCTGCAGCCATCACCTGTGTGCTGTTATGCAAGAAACTTGCATATGGCATAGATGTGAGTAGAGTGCACAGCCAAAACCACATCAAACACCTACACTTATTCTTCTTCCTTGAAAAGAACTGTAATGGTTCTGATGGGTATGTCTCTATAAGGAAGAGGAGCTATAGATCTAGTTCCTGGGGAGCTGTGCATGCCCTATTCTGGCACCTGTCTGCCTCCCAGTGAATTCTCTGAAGCAACTGCCAACCAGTGTGAGGTATGCTGATGGGACAATCTATGCCTAAATTTCCTGTCTATAGAAAAGACAGATATTTCTACCTTCCTTCACCTAGGTGACTGTAGAGCCAGTATTAATTTAAGGCTTTCAGGTGTTACAGTGATAACAGTCATTTAAAGCTTATAAATAATGAAGGTCTCAGTTCTTTATCTGGAACAAGCAGTAAAATAGCTGCAAGCATCATACAGACCAGCCTACCATCAGAATTCAGGAGAAAGCACAGTATTTGCAACACCTCTAGACAAAGAGTGCTGACTTTCTGGTTTTTGTTGTGGGTTTTTTTTTCCTACCCTAGCTTGTATCACTCATTTAAAGAGACCTACTAGATCATTCAATCCACTGTAAACTCAGGTCTGGGTCCTTCTGCTGCACTGTGGCCAAATGACCAGACAGAACACATGTCTAGGTGTATACAGTTCTGCCTGCAAGCAAAAACCAGGGACTATGCTCAATCATTTGAGAAGACCAGTACAGTAGAGAAGCACATTTATAAGGAGTACCCCTCTAAGTCAGGCCAAGTGTACCTGCAGTATTGAGCCCTTTCAGATCCCCAGGTTAGATAGCTGCTGCCATGCTTTATCAGCTTTAACAGCTAAACAAATGGCTTGGGAAGCAGGGAACAGGCAATAACTGCACTAACGCAATACAGAAAGTCATGCTTCTTATGCTTTTGCACCAGCGGCGTTTGATACTTGGTGATGAATTAAATAGGCCATGCAAAGTTATCAGGGCTAGATGTGATATCAAGCCAGCACACGTCTGTCCTTTACAGACCAGCGACCATGCGCACAGTTGCATAATGTTTTATTGCGCTTAATGTTATTTGAGAGCCAGCTGTGTAAGTTACTGTTTTATTATTTCTAGTGGGACTGTGTACAGGACATGCAGTGAAAAAAAGTAACTCCTTTCTCCTCCAAAAGCTTTTTTTTTTTTCCCCCAGAGCTTTTGTTTTCAATGTGTGATTCATTATTGCTCAGCGTCTTATGTAAACCTTTATTCTAGTGCAAAATGGACTTAAATGGGACACGGTCTAAGCACTCTGAGAATAGCTACAAATGACCCCTTATACAGGCCAGTGATTCAGGCCTGACCGTGTGTTTCTTCTGGTTCCACTGTAGCTATGAGGGAGCTTGCAAACAGGAGTATGTCCTTAAATACAGGTTTTTGTCTGCTAGCTCTTTTCTTTAAGGATGTCAGTTCCCATTTTGGAATCTGTCACTGTCTGCTGTGGTTTGGTTGGTTTTTGGTGTTTTTTTTTTTTTCCCCTAGGAGTCTACAATGATTTATTTGCAAACTGCAGAAGCTTTGGTCTCCCACACTGAATTGTCTACTTCCAGTTCTAAACCCTCAGTAACTCTTCAGACAATGAATTTATTTGTTTCTGCTGTGTATGCATTCATGTTATTCACATTATCATTTGGTAATTGCATCAAGCCACTTGCCTTGGTCATCAGCTGCAGGATCTGTGTGTAGTTTCCACCATCAGGGAATTTCACAAATAAATTGTAAGCTATATTTTATGCATCTTTAGATCAGATCTGTACTTTATCTGTACAGCTGTCTTGGGATAAAAAATACAGCCAGTATAACTGAATCCCTGAGGAAAATAAGCAGAATAATTTTTATTGTGTTTAGGCTTATCTTTGCCTGTATAGCAGTGCAGTTAAAAATGCATCCCATAGCTCCGGTTAACTTTACTATGAAATTTTAAAATGCTGATTTAGTACCTGGCATTATAGAATACCTGAGCTTAGAGAAATGTTAGAGAAAATGTAATGAACATGGAGCTTCCTTGTAGTTAACAGCAAAGCCCTTTTACAGTGATAAGGAAAAGTATGTAATAGCATTTACACACTTTCTTGTTGCCAGTTTGATGTAAAAGCTCTCATATCAAAGAGAACTGGGCCTAAACACAATAAAACCGTGGTGACTTTCAGAATTTTCATTTATATTGTTTGAACAGTAACCATATCACATAGCCATGAGACACTATCTAGTTAGAAAACAGATGGATGAATTTATAGGTCAACTAGATCCAACTGGTTGCTTTAACATGTTTTTCTTTATGCCATTCCAGCAAACAATGCACTTGTTAAAAACCTAATTAATGCTAGAGCAGAGAAACAAACCAACAAAAGAGACACTTAGAGGCACTGTTCATAGGAGTTAGAGATGGAGGAGCTCCATTAGGTCATCTGCCTATTCCCCTAATAGTACGAGTCTGTTTTCCTCAATCAGAAGGGAGAGTTGGTTAACTGAGCTTAACTGAGGATAAGGACAGAAGAAATGGCACTGGGGAGTGACAGAGCAACAACATGGTCATAGGAAGGAATACAAAAAAGAACCGTATGAGCAGTGGGCTTAGAAATCAAGGTTAAAGCACGTTGCATTTGGAGGTCATTCACAAAGAGGATTTCTTTAGAGTACTTGCCTATTTCTGTAAATAAAATAAGAAGGAGGATTGTATGGTTGTGCAGGACATGTATTAAGACAGAACTAACTATTGAATAAAGAGATACCATGCAGAGATGTACAGCTGCTTTACATACTGTATTGGATGTGGCTGGTGGTAGGTGTTAAGTATTTTTCAGTTGGGAAGAATCACACTTTAGACTCCATGTTGTATAAGTGTAATTCACAGTTCATGTTGTAAACTTTCTGCAATATCTGGCAAATTAATTTTAGCCTGAAGTTGAATAGATCCTTAGTCAGGTTCTCCTTAGAGTCAGTTACAACAAATTAATCTATTTTCTATTTCTGGTGAACTCTTTTCTTCCCTTTAGCCTTCTTGATAATCCAGTTTGTCAAGCACACGTTCTTTTTGGGTTTCAGAAGTAGTTATCCTTCACATTGCCTAGCCTTGCTACCTTTCAGGTGAACTGATACAAGCTTTCTTGTACAACAGGTTAGGCATTACTGAACTCATCAAATATTAATTTAAGCACCAGGTCAAAAAATTGGCATTATTTCCTAGAGACGTTTCTCACCTGAGTGCTGACTGCAATGACTTGACCTTGGCAACATTGTCCTGTGTTTATTTAATCTCATGAAACCAACTCTGTCTACTTTTAGAGTTGTGTTATAGCTATAAATGTTACTAAATATGAATCTTGGATGGACTAGCTGAATATTTCCATTTCTTTGTTCTCTGTTTTAAGGTTTTTAGGTTTTTCTAACCAATAAATTGTGCTCATATGTTCTGGATTGTCTTTTACTTAAACATAATAAAAACAGTGATCCTTGTTTTAAGAGGATCATATTTCAGTTTTATTCAAAGTATTTAAATTAGTTTAGATTAAACCAAATAAACTGCTCAAGCCAGAACATAAGTGCCTGCACAGTCTTTTGGACTAATTT
Organism: Strix aluco; assembly: GCF_031877795.1. Taxonomy (NCBI): domain Eukaryota; kingdom Metazoa; phylum Chordata; class Aves; order Strigiformes; family Strigidae; genus Strix; species Strix aluco. The sequence goes on from NC_133935.1 coordinate 22,700,297, forward strand.
AATGATCATGTATTTAAATTTGACCTTACTTTACACAATGCAGCTTTCTTAGATGAAGAAACTCTTGTATGTTCTAAGCCCTGATGCATTCACTCTGATGAAAAATTATCATTAAATAACATGGAAGAATTCTTTTTCTGCTATGCTAGTTGCCTTATATTTTTCTTTATTGTATACTGTTATTACACTGCCTCACTGTTTAACCAATGTTAGTGTCAGCTCAAGGTTGAACAAGAAGCCACAGTAAGGTGATAATGCTCAGCTGACAAGGCATGAGGGCAGATACATGTTAGGTAAGAGTAGTCTTAAAGAAATGCATTGAAAGTGCAGAAATCAACACAAGTGAGAATTCTTGGGGAACTAAGTAAAACGCTAAGCACTGAAACTGCATATGCCAAATTGTCCTTTTTTTTTTTTTTTCCTCCCCCCAACTCTGATCTGTGCATACATTGAGGTATATTGATGGAGCTGTTCTGGGATTTATGCTGTACATATTCTTTGAATTCATTATTGAAGGCTGACAAGCCAACACATGGAGAGTGCACCAACCTAACAAACAAAGATATCTCAAAGATCTCTGTTTAGCTTGATTATTGGTTAGAAATACAATTTAAGAATTAGTCTTCTTGCTCCTCCTGTGTTGATTTTGAAAAGGGTAGATTTAAAAGAAGTTGTGTGGATAAGACGTGCCGTGCTACCATGTAAATGACCCAGCCCAGTGAATGTACTTGGTGACACTTGCATGGTAACACATACATACCTGTATGTTCACATTCACATACGTACAATACAAAGACAGTATTGAAATTATTTTATATTATGCAACTACTCCCTTGACAGCTGAGGTGAACATGCCTGGCTGTTAGATTCCATAAATGACATTCCTGAGCTCTGGAAGTCTTTCATAAATGTCATTAAGTAAATAACTTTTTAGTTGATATTAAAAATAGTATTATATGACTCAGTCCTACAGCAATGTTCAATTTCTCAGTCTGACAGTGGGTGTTTGTTTGGGGTTTTTTTAAAGCTATGAACATCATTACTGTTTTTTTTCCCACAAATTTGTGTTTTATGTGGTGTGGCTGCCAAATCATATTAACATTTCCTAGGGGCAGATAAAAACTGTTTTGAAGTCATGGAAGTGTTTTATATGACTGTAGCAATACACAGAATATGTGACATTTGTTCACATTGGACTCTCTTTTATACCTGAAACAGAAAGGCAACTCTGATTTGTATGGCTTTGAATGCCGAAGTACCTGTCATCACACACCTGATTTGGCTCACCTGTAGGCAGTACCATAGCATAAGTCATGTATTGAATTTATTGATCTGCTAGATTCCTGGAATCTGATAAGTATTCTAATTTCACTATCCTTACAGTGTAAATTAGAGCATGAAATATTCATTAGACAGTAGCCAGAAGCAAGTACGGGAAAAAGCAGTAAGACACTGTTTTACCTTGGAGAAATGTCTCAGAAAGAATTTTCTTCATTGACAACTGTTTCTCATATGACTTCTGACTGAGAGGAAACTCCCATTCCATCTTTGCTGGGATCTGATGACTGCTACAATATAGTCTTGGGTTTAATTTTCTCTGCGTAGCAGGAGATGGGCTTGCCTTGGTAAAGGGAACTACATGCAGTCGTAGCTGTGTATCTGTGGCTTATTTGCTTCTTTAGGTTCTTGTCCCTGTGAATAGCCAACGCCTGCCAACAAAGCACTGTCTACAGTCCTTTTGTGGGCATAAAACTGGATTTTCAGATGTTCTCTATCACTGGTGGTACTCTAACTAGGGCACTGGTGCTGTTGATGAAATTCTCACTTAGAGTGAAGACATCAGAGCTGTCTGTGGGCTGACTTGCATAAGCACGTGAGCACTGGTGAAAACAAAAAGATGACTAAGGATTTTGTGAAACTGCAGATCTTGAGTTGTTCTGAGAAGCGACAAATATGATTTGCTCGCTGAAAGTGTGAACTCCGTAGAAATTATTTGCAATTTATTTCTTTACTCCTGCCTTCCACTAGGGAAAGTTTTCTGTTCCTCAGTGATGAGAAGAGTTATCAAACAACAGGGAAAATTAAGTGAGCACAGAACTGATTAAAGAATTAGATTTCTTTGAAAAAGGGTGACAAAGTACATGGCATATAGAGGTAACTGCAAATTTTTTTTGAGAACAGGTGCCGGTTTTTAAAATTAAATAATGTCATACAATGTAGGTTAAAGAAATGCAGTTTGCAGCTTACATTTACAGCGATGAGGCTTCTGATAATCTTCAGTTCCTATTTCATAACTGAGGATGAGCCTATGGGATAATGGGGTAGCTAAAATCTAAGAACAGCATTTTGACAAAGTACCTGGTAGAATTGCAGAACAGATAATCCCAAGCAAGAACAAAGACATTGGTGTTACCACTGGGTCTCAAAAGTCACCAAGTGTGAGGGCACAGGAAAAACTAAGGCAGATTTTTGTAGTGTAGGCAGTCTAGGGAGTTTAGGGAGGAGATGGGCTTATTTTTGTAACAGAAGGTAATTTCAGCTAAAGAACAAGTGATCTGACTGCATAGAAGAGGTAGATTCTCTGTTTTGAAGAAGCTGTGAGATACAGGAAGATACCCTAAAAGATGAGCATAACCAGAGGGATGGCAAAATGGTAATAGTGAAGTTGATTGGGTGCACTTGCAGGTCAATACTTTGGCTACAAGATTTCATGCCTGTAACAGAATAGCAGTCAGAGAAGGTGTGCCAAAGGCAGCGGGGAAAGCCAAGAACATCCTGTTGCTAAAAGATGTTGAAAATACATATGTCTTATGCAGTCTGAGGACCAAATGTATGAATTGAATATTCAGGTTTGGGAAAGCTCTAGCAGAAGTGCAGGTGAAAGCTATTAAGTATAAAATTTCCAAAAGTGCTGGTAAGTATATGTTCTGCTGATCGAGGATGCCAATTAAACTCAGATACCAGAGTGAAAAGAGTAGGCTTATTTTACTGTTAATAATTAAAGGATATAACTAAGTACTACAGAAAATTAAGCAGTAAGAAAAATATAGAATAGTACACCTAATTATTACTACATAGAGTTAAGCAAGGCAATACACCTAATCATTACTACATGATGGGAAGAACAGTGATTAAGAAAGATACATCACCACTTGCATACGTTACCAACATCCAGATCCACAGTCGCTGGGGAGCCCTGGTTGCAGCGAGGATTTGGAGAACCTTTCCATGCAAGTGGGAAGTCCTACACAATGCATCCATCCATAGATAAGGCATCCAAAGTCATGGCAAGAGGGTCCAGCCTTATATACCAAAAATCATCAAGCCAGAATAACTTGCACCTTTGTTTTGAGCAGAAACATCTGGTTTCATCCTCCTGTTGGATTCCATTGAAAGCCTGGCCAGGGCTCGGGGGGAAAGAACCAAGGGAGTTTCTAACAAGGCCAAACACTTGGGTTCTCAGCCTTGAACAAGGCGAAGCAAGGGAGGTTGGATACACATTCTCACAGCTTTTCATCCTCACTACTGATTATATTCTGTCTAAGGTACATCTTTCACTAGTGAGCATACATATTAATGATACTAATAATGCTAATGGTAATACAGATTTTACTAATTAACAGATACTAATAATGGATAATGTTTAGGTTTGAGGTTCATCTAGAGGTCAACTTTGTTTCAGGGCCTATTATTCAGGCCCTAGCATTACAGTGTTATACACACAATGGTCCTTCACATTTTTTGAGGACACTAACCTCTCTAAGGCTTACTTCTTCTTTATATAAGAGTTAGATTGGAAGTAAGTACTAGTGTGAGGGAGCACTATTATCCAACTGAGTATATTGTGATTACTTTTGTAAATGCTAAAGGATTTGCAATGATTATTATATCATTGAGATCTTCTATAAAAGTAAAGACAGAATTACTCAACACTAGGTCTTTATTTTAGTAATGTTTCTCAGTGATGCAATGACGTATGAAACCTATCTTTTAACAAAATTTAATCTAACATGATTTTTACACTTTTTTTCTCATACGGGCTTTACTGTAATGGCAAAATCAATGTGAAATTTCAGTATTTTTGAAGGAAAAATGTGAGATACTATCCTATTTCCAACTTAGAAAAAGCAGTTACATATACCATAAAGAAAATGTTAGCTCTACACCACAATGTAGGAAATACTGTCATGCTTGTGTAATTGCATAGCAACTTGATACAGACTTGAGTCACTTTTGAGGAGACATTGACCCAGTGGCTCAAATGTATTTTTAGAATAACATCAGTGTTTTAATGGATGGAGTTTTAAATCTACCATGCTACTAAACACAAAGGGCAAATTTATGCTTGGCATATCTCCCTTGGCAATGTTGGCACTAAACTAGGGAGTAATTTTCCCTATTACATTAAACAACATGTTTCAGATTTAAAAGCCATGGAGTCATTAAAATATGACTCCATCAATTAGAAAGTAATTGTGGTATGCCTTTCTAGTGCTGAGGGATTAACTCAATCTCAGTGCGGTTAACAAAGGCAGTTAGCTACTTGCCTTAAATATGAGTTAAATCTGTAAAACATAATGACTTCATGGAGAACAGGATTGGCCCCATGGCATATGCCCAAAAAATGGGCTGTTGACTTCACTGAATTCAGTGGGAACCTTGAACTGAAGGGCAACAGGATCAAGCCCCTAGGGACTGTTCCTGTAGGTGTTCCACACTCCAAATTCACACACAAGTTTTGTATCTTTTTAAAGATCGTGAAAGAGAATATCAAACTGTATCCAGCTTCAGTCCGCTCTGTGTTGATGCCAACACTTGTTTTAGGGCAACTTCATAAAGCAGAGATGGGAAGAAGCTGAAGCATAATGGTTGAATTTTGTCAGTATTTGCCGTCATCAGTAATGACTATTAGAAAAATCCAACTTTGCATACTAGATATTAGACAAAAACCAGCAATGGAGCTGGAGATGCTTGAGAAATTCTTGTTCCACAGTTGGCAGTTACCATCCTGTTCGCTGGTAACCATCACGCTCTACATCCTAATTCACTGCAGTGAAGAGAAACATCAGTTGTCTTAATTCATCTGCAGAATACTTAACCATTATAAACTGATGGTGTCATGAAGGCCTTCTGGGATTTTACCACTGAATTTGGAAGTATTTGAAGAATTACAGGGAAAGCAAGCACCTATATTATACAGTGTTTAGTTCAGACTGTCCCTCAGTTTGCGTAACATATTAGTCCTGCTAGAGTATGACACTGAGTGCCATTGAACACTACCAAAAAGACTTGTCTTTCTGGAGTAAAAACACCCTAAGCTTTAACATATTTTTAATAAGGTTTTAAGGTAAAGCATATTAGCACATTGTAAAGAGATCTGTGATTTCTCTTGGCAAATCCTCCTTTAGTTGCCAGGAAGAAGCCTGTAGCAGTGATTGCATGTCTCAGTTAGAAAAAGGAGAGGAACGAAAGGGTTAAAGCTGATGGTGAGAAAAGGCTGGAGGGATGTTAAGGCCTCCTTGGGGCTTTGGAGGGGAGGGGAAGTGAGAACTGCTGTGTCTGGGAGTTTGTTTTTTCTTTTGTTGGTAGCAAGTTTACTAACTGTTAAAGGTCTACTGAAGATACCACTTCCCCCTCCTCCTCAACCATATCCTAGAGATCTGCAAAAAGTAAAAAAATCATGTAATTTGCCTTGTGTGTGTGTGTCATGTTTCAGAGCCCGTGAACCATGCAGCCCCAGTCCTGGCCCCACACATTGGTGGTTGCTGCAGGACTGTGGTGGCTTGTGTCTCCCTGGCACTGCCATCCACCCTGTACACAGCCCTCCTTGGAGGGTGACAGCTGCTCCCTGGCTAAGAGCTTGGGGCAGGGACCTCACAGGTCTGACCATGAAGGGCTTCCTGTGCACCTCTTTCCTTCAGGGGGCTATAAATTTGATCTGTGGCCTTCCCACCCAAGATGCAGCAAGGCTGAAGGGTGGCAGGGTGAGAAGCAGCCACAGAGTGGTGGAGCTGCCAGTGCAGGCTCCTACTAGAGCTTTTCCCTTTTAGGGCTGAAAGCCTCTTTCCTCTCAGCCCTGGCAACAACATCCCTTAATGCCTCTGTCTTTCCTTCACCCCCTTAGACAGCCCTTCTGACCAGCCTGACTGTTCCCCCATACCCAGCCATCCCTGGCCTCATCTCAGCAGCTAGCCATTCCCCCTGCCATCCCCTCCATCTTGCCAGTTGTGCTTCCCTTAAGCACATAAGGGGCTTCCTTCTCCCAAACCTCTGCTCTCACTTCACCTTTCCAGCTATCCCTTAAAGGCTGCTTGGAAACAAGAAATGCTGTCAGGGCTGTATTTGTTGTCTTCACTCTATTCCGTTGGGTGTGATATGCAGGAGGGTCCACAAAGATGCTAGCCTGATGCTGTGGAAACTGGGGGTCTAGCTTTTAGGTGGATGGCTTACACCTCTCTGTGTTATCCCTCTGTTGCTGAACAGAAGGATGCCTAGAACTATCACTCCTTTTGGTTCCTTTCTAGCATGCTCAGTGGCAGAACCCTTAAGTTCAACACAGTAGACATTTCAAAATACTCTGATTATATATTTACATAGGTGGGCATTCCTTATTACTGTCTTCATTTAATGAAGGATTTAACAAAATCAATTCTTTCCCTTTTACTTCCATTCTGCCTAGTCAGGTTTCTCTGAGAAAAGGCAAAAGCAAATCTGTTAGGTGGATGCTTTAGTAGAGAAACTGGGATCTGATGGAACTGTGTAGAAAACACAGTTTATTTATTCAGCCTAGAATGAAAGACTTGTGATGCTGTCCATACCATTCCACATTTCAGAGCAATGATCTAATTCAAGACGCTGTCTCTCCTATAAAGCCCTGAAATATAGTTGTGCAAAATAATGCAACTGAAGTAAACCAGAAACCCTGGAAGGTGAAAAGTTGTGCTAAGAAACTACCAAAAAGTTCTTGCTAATATATTTAGTGATGATGATCATTCAATACAATCTGTCCCTTAAAAGAATTAACTGAATGTGTATCAACTTTTCTGCAATGTGCATAGAATATGATTTTTTTCTGGTTTTACTTCTTCTAGGGCTGTCAGAATGAGTGCACGGCTGGAGGATGTTCAGGAGAAACAGCAAAGCACATGACTGAATCTTTCAAGGTATGTTGTTTGTTAAAAGATGAGTGTCTGAAGCATTTCAGTAGATGGTGCCAGACAGCATCTGTAACACGGTAGAGATTGTTGTGCAGGGGTTCATAGCTACTGACACACTTGAACGTAGTAATTCTGTAAATAATTCTGTAAATTGCATTTGCTGAAAATTTTTTCAATGTAGAAATTAAGAATGTTACAAGAAGAACTTTATTATTGTTCCAGGTACTAGCTAAAATGTTAGTAGCAAAAATTAAAATGGTATAGGTGATTTTATTTTTAACTCTTATCTGTTCCAAAAGCAATAGAAATAAAGATTGATTTCCCCCATTAAGGTTTTTTCCAAACAAAATCTATGTAACACTCCATTATTTGTTAAACTTCGGCACTATGAATGGTGTTCAAAACCAGATTTTTCCATCTGGTCTCAAAGTTGCAGAGCTAAGGATCTCGGGAGGTCTCCAAAGCACACCACAGCTCTGGCACATTATCAGCACTCAACAAGCAAACCGAGCTATGATAATAAGGAATGCCTAGCAGCTGCCAGGAACTGACATGAAATTGAATCCCTCTTTTTTTCATTTTAATCTTATGCTTAGAACTGAGCTCAGTTAAGATATCACTCTTCCTCTGCCTCCTTCCTGAATGCAGTGCTAGTAACTAAGAGCTCATTTTAAACACTGTATGGACATAGATGTCAACTTTTAACTTTCTGTTGGAATTGTAAAGCCCATCAGCATGTGCTCCTTTTGAATTTTACCTTCTGTTCTCATTCCCTTTTTTTCTGCCCATCTTTTAGACTTCTTTTGCCTTTATTCCTTATGTCACACATCTGTAATTCTTTCTCCCCCTCTATTTCCCTGTTCTGCAATCTTTAAAAAGCCTCATCTATATTTTGCAGATGTTTAAAAGTAGTACCCAGAAAAAGATGACCTCACTTGTGCTTTTTCAGCAGTTTCCTTCCTGTTATTGTGGACTATTGTCAGCAGTACATGAGATGAAATTAGTTATACACTTTGTAACTGTCATGTTCTTCCTGATTTTTTTGGGCAGTGTCACTGCTGTGCAGTCTTCTGAACTATGCTTAAGTGGTTATTTCCCTTTTAGTTGGCACACTTTAGCCAGAATCAGAAAATAAATGGTGCAGATAAGATTTATTCTGATGCTGGTCTCATTGAAAACTGCAAAGAATTCTTGAAAGTCCATGACTACAGAATTTTGCCATGTAGCAACATGCCATTTAATTTCTTTTTCCCCATTCTCAGCCCTTCCCAGTTCTCTTCCTCATTTCTTTGCATTGTATCTCTGGCAATTCTGCCCAAGAAGGAATATTTAGGATCAGCCAGAAGGTCTGATATGGAAAGTGTTGAAAAAAACAGTTTTGAAACCTCAAGACTTCACAAGTATAGAGTGCAGAGTTTATTCACCTTTAATAAATAGGCATGATAGATTTCAGTAGATTCATTCAGTAAAGTGTGCTAGTGTATTTGAAAACAGAGAGAAGACTCTTGTGTAACTGCACTGTACTGTTTCATTCCACTCATTGACATAGTCCGGAAGGAAGAGAGACAGAGTGGCAACAAACTTTGTTAGTGTTTGGGTCATAGGTGAACTGGGCATAAACTAAAGCAGACTTAAGGCAGATTTAAATATACCAGCAGTCAAGCAGGTGCCTTACAAAAGCTCCAAATATTGGGTGGCACAAAGTTGGATTTAATAGAGTTTTCTTTCTATTGATACTTGTATGTCAGCCAGAATGACAAATTATTGTAGTGGAGAGTCTGTGTGAGGGTAAAAATGTATTAGCAGGTGGGACAGATGGTCGTAAAGGGAATAATACTAGAAAAAACAGCTGGCTCAGGCTGACATCTACTTTGTAAGTCCATTCCTGCCTTATGGCTCTGTTTCTGAAGATTAGCTGCAGTCACCAGTAAGGGTTACATCTTTTTTTTTTTTTTAGAAAACATTGTACTGTGGGGGTTGTGTGTATGAAAGTTATGATAGGAATACAAGTACTGATTGCAGTGTCATGCATTATAATAATTATTTGCAGTCTCTTTAACCTCATTGTCAAAATAAAAAGAAAAACTTTATAAATTAAGGAAAAAATAACACCAAACACTGACAAATAAAATAACCTGGATTCATTCTAGGGAACTTCACAAACATTTCTATGCAAGACAGTGATGGTTACAACTTCAGAAATTATAGCTAGTAATATTTCAAAGGAATCAAGTTCACCCATGGGACTGACTGTGCTGAAGAAAGCTGCAATTTTGTGCCAGTAACCTAAGTAATCCAAGATTGTGGGAATGTAGAAAACAGGGTATGGTTTTGTTTTATGCTTACATAAAACATATTGTTTAAAGTGGATGATGCCCAATATTTGAATGCCAGATTAGCCCTCTGAAGACATTTCTTTTTAGAATGCAGTGCTGTGTTTTTCAGGTAGTGTGAGCTGCTTTGAATTTTACTGCAATTTCTGCCTGACTTGGAAAGATGGACCCAGAGACTCCCTATACACCAGGAGTGAAGGAAGGAATGAATGCTACATACAGCTTTTCTAGCAAGCAGTAAGCCCCTCTGCTGGCTGCTCTCTGTTTTTGATTCTCATGGGCTCCTTTTAAGTCAGTAGGTCAGAACTGGCACTTTGTTCATTTTAACTGCTACTGAACTACCTTAATTTGACTCACATTTGCAGTTAAAAATCTCATCCTGACAGGTCTCTCTGATTTATAAGATACTTAATGTATCCCATTTAGAGTTGACACATGACCAGTGATCTTGGAACAGATAAGAAACATGTAAGGAAATAGTGATTATGCTAGAATTTCCTGTATTGTAGAAAATGTCAAATCTCCAGGATTTAACTAGCCAGCTCCTTCCACTAGAGTGAAATCTTCCTCTCTCCCCCAACTGTGGTATACACACATATTTATTTATTTAACTAACTTGCTGTGGTTTGTGACCATAACCTAAGAAGTTATACTTGTAGTTTTTGACTGTTGTCAGCATTGGATCTCTAGGAGGGGAGTATGAAACCAGTAATGGAAAGTGCAGTCATCCTCTGTACCACTGAATGTATTTCAGAATGTTGAGTCACGAAATGCACAAATCTGGTTTTGCTCTTACACATGGGTTTTTTTGCATTCAGTAATACCATGAAATAGCAGGCAGTTATGTCTAAGGCACTTAATGTTTCTGATTAAAAATCTGGTCATTTCTTTAATGCATTCATTCTGCTTATTGTACTGTCACAAGACAGAATGAATGTTGTCTGGATAATGTAGCGGTCTGTTTCCATCTGTAACTCTAATTTGGTTTCTTTTAATGTGTGTATTAGCTCTTACTTTGAATTCATAATACTTGGCTTTCATAAACTAAAGGCATCTATGTTTGCCTTTATTTTTCCTCATGTTATCAATCCATATCCAGAAAGATGATTTTAGTTTTCATGTAACACATTTTCTCTTTGAGACTGATACATGAAACACTTTAAGAAGGTATTGCCTATTCCTGTTGTGTTTCTCTGTATTTTAATAATCTGAAGCTATGTAGAATTAGTTGGGCATCTTATTGGTGCAAAGTTCAGTTCTTTTGTTTTAGTTTTTAATAGCTTATTTAGTGTACCAAATGGTGCAAAACCTTCTAGGGAACACTGACTAGTCTCCTATGTCAAATAAAGCAGCTGGGATTAACAGGCAAATCTGGATTGACTTTCTAATATGAAGACTTGTGGTAGTGGAATGAAAAATGTTTAAGTGGAGCTTCTGTATCTGAATGGCTCCTTGTGTTACTCTAAATAATTGTGAGTGTTCCTGCAGTCTTCTGCAGACATACCCAACCTTCCCAGCCTCTGAGCCAGTGGGATGTGAGCCCACAGCAGACTGGAAGCTATATAGGCAGGTTAGTGCAGTGCTGTGCTCAAACTAATAATCCCTGTTGAGATCTTGGACTTGCTAGACTGAATACAGTGCTATGCTAATATGTTTGCATGGCCTTCAGTTTGAAGCTAGCTCGCGTCTAGCTGTGTGAGATTCTAGATACAGTGAATTTTCTGTAATGATGTATGTTTTAGTATTTGTTTCCTGCATCGCTATAATGTTTTAGAGTCCAAACTGTGAACTAGCTGGCATTGTGCTAGGTATTGTACAAATTAGAATGTAAAGATTATTTCCGCAGTATAGGTATAACAACCTATAAGAATAAGAAATAAACAACCGAAATCTCTGACAGTGTTTCCACAGAATCTAAAGCTGTAATATATTTTACCTCTGGATGAAGTATGAAGAGACTGAAATTTTGTTTCCAATGCAGGCATTTGTGGTTCAAACTGAGAGATTGTCAATGAAAGTTTTACAGACGTTGATCTTGTTCTTGAAGGCCTCTTCATACAAATGTAATTGTTCCTTGTAATAGGACCTTTAGTTGCCTGTTTTAAAACATGTAGCCTTTGCATGAAATGACTGAACATGGTTGGCTCTATGCAAAACATACTGTGTTGATTTCAATTCTCTGCCTTGTTTCACATTCTTAACAAATAATGTAATAGCATTAAAAATAAAGAACGGGTCTATATCTTACCCTGGAAACAATAAAATTATATATAAGGTAGTATTACAGGAGTAATCTATGCAGTTAAGATGTAGGTTAGATGTTATTGCAGTATGCAGCATTTCTTGTTATATAGTGTATGTTAGAGTTGGAAAAATTCCTTTTTTCTGTGGAGAAATATATACCTATTTTCAAAACAGTTTTTCAAAAGCAAACATGACTAATTATTGCATTTTCCATGTTTACATTAATGAAACAACATTACTGTAATTCATTACCATGTTTATACTAATGAAACTCAAGTGCGTCTATAATTTCTGTCAAATATAGTGGGATATAGGATTAATTACTCTGGGAATTGGGAGAGGGACCAATCCATTTTGAGATATTAGGCAGTTTTAAGATTTATTTTAGAAAACTATTTTATGTGTGAAAAGGTTGTTGACAGAGATAAAGAATAAACAATTCTCCAACCCCCTTTTTTTAAAGAAGAAAATTGTGTCTTCACCAAATTTTCTTTCTTCCCCTCCAATGCAAAGATTAAAAACATATAAAATACAGAATAGTCTAATTTTTTGAAACATCTTTTTAAAGTCTGAACTAATTGACTGTATCACATTGGCACAACATTAGCGTGACATGGTGAAAGTCCCAGTCCTTGAAGAGTTTAGGAAATATATAGCACTTTTCTTGTGTTTTCATTTTATATGAGCAGTAAGTAAAGTTTCTGACATGCTCAGAGCATCTGGATCAAGGGAACACTGAAATATTTTTGGAATGAGGACATATATGAATTATATATTATGTGAATTCCCACATTATGTACAAGGCGAAAAAATATAAAGCAGTTTACATGGTTTATATGTTTTCACATCTCTGTCTATTCAACTTGTTCTCAATTTGTCATTTTCTACTGACATCGATAAATTATTTGCCTGCCAAATCATATGGGCACTCAGTGAGGCTTTTTGTCATGTTACAGCTGTTGATTCTTTTGTGGTTTTGGGGTTAGGAGAGGTGTTAGGAGAATGCCCTGCATTTCCATTTTAAATTCTGTATTAGACCCCATTTTAAATTTCATTTGATCAAATAGAACATTTTCCTTTATGTTCATGTGAAGTTGTATGGGAAAAAATTTATTACAGAAATTTACCAATATCTTGATGTCTTGATGAGCAGTAGCTCCCCAAAATGTGTATATAAGAAAGCTGCTTTTATACAGACTGTCTTGAAGCAGTAAAAGAAAGACAGCCAATTGGTTATCTCTATGTATGTGTGTGTATAATGTTACACAATAAGGCATCTCCAAATATTTTGTGTCTTAGAACTATAGGCCATCTGGTCCATCCTCCCACTAGAAGTGGGACTCTAATCAGCACCAGACCAGGTCAGCTGTGGCTTTGTCTGTTGAATGCAGTGCTGAGCTACTGTCTTTAAGAAAATATTTTTTTTCTGGTGTCCAGTCTGAACCTCCTAAACTGAAACTGTGTCAGTTACCATTTGGTAGGTCATCTCCATATCATTTCCATGGAAGTACATAGCTGTAGCCACTGTTAGATCAGGATACTGAGGTAGAGGCCAATTCCGTTGTTGTCATAACAGTATTTAGCATTTGTGCACTGGGTATTGCTTCAGAAAAGGTCATTCTGATTTTATCTTGAATTCAGCTGAATCTATTCACTCCAGCTTTTCATCAATGGCAATAAAATGATTTGCTTTTTGTCATATGTTGAGTCAAAAAAGGATTGGTGATTAATAATATTATTAGATTGCAGTGCCTTAATATCAGTTTGTTATGTCCCCTAGCAGGGTATGTATATGCTGCAGAATTACTTAAGGTGATTTACAGTCAAATCTATTCCCTCATCTTCACCTGCCAAGAGGGAATCCAGCTACAGCACAGCGAAGATTGAGTGGTTTCTTGGTATTCTGCATCCACACAGGCATTGCACAAACTCTTTTGAATAGTACTAATAATAGCTGGACAAAACCGACTTACATATCTGTGGCTTTCATTCCAGTTATTAGGAAAGTATGTGTCTAGGTCACAGTAATGATCAACACACAGTGAACTGTCGTGGTTTAACCCCAGCGGCAACTAAGTGCCACACAGCCACTTGCTCATTACCCCCACCCAGTAGGATGGGGGAGAGAATTTAAAAAAAAAAACCAACAACTTGTGGGTTGAGATAAAGACAGTTTAATAGGACAGAAAAGGAAGAAAATTATAATAATTATAATAATAATTTAAAAATTACAATAGTAATAATAGAAGAATTAGAATATACAAAACAAGTGGTGCACAATGCAATTGCAAACCACTCGCTGACTGATGTCCAGTCAGTTCCTGAGCAGTGATCTGCCCCCCCCAGACAACTCCCCACAGTTTATATACTGGGCATGACATCATATGGTATGGAATATCCCTTTGGTCAGTTTGTGTCAGCTGTCCTGGCTGTATCCCCTCCCAAATTCTTGTGCCTCTCCAGTCTTCCTGCTGGCAGGGCATGAGAAGCTGAAAAATCCTTGACTTAGTATAAACACTACTCAGTAACGTATCCTAAAACCATCAGTGTGTTATCAACATTATTTTCATATCATAGAATGGTTTGGGTTGAAAGGGACTTTAAAGATCATCCAGTTCCAACCCCCCCTGCCATGGGCAGGGACACCTTCCACTAGACTAGGTTGCTCAAAGCCCCGTCCAACCTGGCCTTGGAACACTTCCAGGGATGGGGTAGCCACAGCTTCTCTGGGCAACTCTGTTCCAGTTTCTTCCTGCCCTCACAGTAAAAAATTTCTTCCTGATATCTAATCTAAATCTCCCCTCTTTCAGTTTAAAACCATTACGCCTCGTCCTATCCCTACCAATCCCTGATTAAGAGTCCCTCCCCATCTTTCCTGTAGGCCCCCTTTAAGTACTGGAAGGCTGCTATAAGGTGTTCTTGGAGCCTTCTCTTCCCTAGGCTGAACAACCCCAACTCTCTCAGCCTGTCCTCACAGGGAAGGTGCTCCAACCCCCTGATCTTCTTCATGGCCTCCTCTGGACCTGCTTGAGTGGGTCCACATCCTTCTTACGTTGAGGGCCCCAGAGCTGGACACAGTGCTCCAGGTGGAGCTCCCATGAGAGCGGAGTAGAGGGGGAGAATCACCTCCCTCGACCTGCTGGCCCAGGACACAGTTGGCTTTCTGGGCTGCAGGCGCACATTGCTGCCTCATAGTTTTTTATCCACTTATACCCCCAAGTCCTTCTCTGTAGAGCTGCTCTCAATTCACTCATCACCCAGCCTGTATTTGTGCTTGGGATTGCCCCGACCTATGTGCAAGACCTTGCATTTGGCCTTGTTGAACTGCATGAGGTTCATACTAAATCCAAAACACAACACTATACCAGCTACTAGGAAGAAAATTAACTCTATCCCAGCTGAAACCAGGACATGGGTTTACACCTGAGCATCCTATTTTGATGAAAGAGAGAAAAAACAAAGCCCAATATGTGTTAATGAATATTTCAGTGGTTGTTGGTCGCTAGGAGAAAGTGGCTTTCCTTAAGGAAACCATGCAAGTTGCATGCACGGGTAGAGGGTACACTAATGCAGCTTAGTATTGCTGATGGCTCTACTTAGCATATCAATGTTTCTCAATCAAACTTGTTATCACAGGGTAGCAGCAGTAGTGTCACTGCAGGAGTAGAAATGCTACTGAGCAGTGACAAGTTCTTAGTGCTGTGAAAATAATTCACCATGATTCTTCCATGATACACTAAGGGATGATATCCCAACAGTCTACAGGTAGGTTTCTCATGCCATCAGGAACCCATCTATAATGTGGCATTTGAGACCTGTGGCAGCTCTCTTCAGTTTTACCTTGGTGTCAAGTAGTTCTGTATTTCTCTTCAGGTAGGTAATGTCCTTCAAATAGTTGCAGGCTTTTAGCATATAAGTTTTCTAAGCTGTAGTTAGAGAAGCTGATTGTCCCATTATCTGAAGTTGTAAGATTTTCAAATAAAGCTAATTGTCTTTGGCATTTAACAGGAACTTTCAACCAAGGTTAAAGGGAGATGCTAGAAAACCAGACAGGGGATAGTTTCGCTGAGTTGATTTATAGCACAAAGAAAGTGATGCTTTATCTTCTTTTTAATTAGGAGATTAAGATATAGTTGGTGTCTGTAAAAGTGCAGAAATCGTACCAGAATTTTGGAAATTCCATTTGGCTTGTATAATTTTCTGGATTTATTTGTCCCAAGGTGAGGAATTACTTTTAAAATACAGGGCTTTAGCACCAGCCAATGATTCCCAAAGGAAATTATCTGATTCCAAAACTTATAAAATCCATGGTGTCTATACCTATTTCCAAGAATTCTTAAACTTTAATGTCATTGTGATATCAAGTCCCCAGGCTTGCTATTAAATGTTTTCTTTGGTGAACACACATGAATAGGAACTACAATTTAGGAAGAGAATTTAGTCTTTTTTTTCATAGGATTCTGCTGACATTTCTGCTTACTTTTGAAATGAACTCTATATCCTAACTCTCATGAACTAATAGCCTAGAGAGCTGGAAGAATTTTGTCTTAGTCCCGTATTCAGTAGCCATTTCTAAGAAAGTACTGAATGGAATGAATTGACAAAATATGACAGTGTCATTGGCAGATCAAACATTGAAGTTCATGGCAATTTGTACGTTTACCTTCTGTCTACCAGTGTGAGAGGGAGATGGGATGAGAGGAAAAGGCGGGTGTGGTTAACTGTATGTTTGAAATTATTCCTGTAACCTCTATGTAAAAGACTGTACCATGAACACATTTTATATTCCCAAAAGTTTTTGAAATTCCATATGAAATTATAAATTCTGAATGCTTTCATTCCATGAATCCACTTCCCTGCATGTCTGCAAGCTTATTAAAATCACGGTAAGAAGATTTAACTGCAACTGCTCAGGACTTGGACATGTGAGATTATGATTCTATTCTCAGCTATTCCACATAACACTTTTGTGACTAGCCAAGCTACTTAGGTGAAATATTTACAACTTGTTTGTCTGAAATTTAGCTTTTCAATTTATTTCTTCCTTCAATATGGCTACTTTTTAAAGAAAAGCTTAGATGTAAATATCTAATTTTTTGTTTCACTTTCTTCATGTGAAATAGAAATTATGTTTCCCCAACCAGGAGACAGTAATATCTTAAATCTTTGTGGTCCAAATTTATAAGTTTTGTTTTAATACGGCATTATTTGAACATCTAAATCTTTTGTACACTATGCCACTGTACAAAAATGTGGTATCGGTGAAATGTCACAGATCTCTCTATTCCAGTTTTGTATCACAGGCCAGTGTGATCCCTCAGCTTGTGTTAGGCTCAAACCTTCTCTCGGGCAAACTCTTTCTAAAAATGGAACATTCTGTTTATGCTACAATGCAGAAACACAGTGGTTGTGAGGCAAGGAGCAGCACAGCATCAGGAATTGCATTAACCAGGCTGTCAAATCTTCTGAGAAGAAGCATTATATACTAGTGAATAATACGAATAGGGTAATTAATTAATGTGTTCCATCAGTGAAGAATGGTTCTAGTTTTGTATTTATAGAAATGTTTGAGCATGGGTCTATGACAGGACTTTCTGTACAAGGAATTGTGCTATTAAAGAATTACAGTCTTTGACTCCCTATGTGGACTTCTTTCTAATGAAGCCCAGGTATATCTACATTGCAGACATGAAGTGCAGTTTCATGGTCAAAGAGGATTTTTATATAGCTAACCTGGCCAGCAGTAACAGTGAGCTACGGCAGTGTGTTTTTCAGTCCAGTGCAATGACTGTATTAAAGCCTGCTCATACTTCCTCCCTATTCACACTTTCTGATCATCCCACTTAGTTGACTGGAATAGCTGTTAACAAACAGAAATAGTTTATAGGACCAGAGTGCAATAATGTGTCCAGTTCTGTTCCTATGTTTAATAGTCTTATCAGCACCTTGGTGTTTTATATTTTAAAGATGTAGCCATATTTTAAATGTTTTATATAATTCATTGATAGATGAGATACTAGATGACTGATTTTCGTAGATCTGAAAATGCCATTAGCTGGAGTAGAGGAGATAGACCCCATTAAAACCAAACAAATGCTTTCCTTAAGATTTCCTTAATATCATGTAGAAGGTTTCCTTAAGATCTGTAGGAGCCCCATTCCTCCATCTATCTTAACTTTAAAAATATATGTCTTCTGAAACTTGTGTCAGTGGAGGACAGACCAATGAGTAAGGGACAAACACCCCCCCCCAAACTATTACTAGTCTATTTAATTTTCCCGAAGCAGTAGAAATGGGTGAGGCATAAAGATTCAGGTAGTTTTGCATCCCTTATAATCCATGTTCCTACAAAGCTGGAGGAAGGGGTTTTGATTAACTTAAATGGGCTTTGGATCAAATCAGTGGGAGTTGGTGCAGGGCAATATTTCAACAACATATGGAAAAACTCTTGAAATTTAGTTAGTGCCATTGAAATCAATGATATTATGCATTATCCATGTGCTTGGGTGTTTTGTAGGGCAAGATGTTTCTTCAAAGCTTTTTTTACAGTCTAGCCAGACTGTAGCTTTCCGACATCTTTATTTCCCTTCTGATAACATTTTGGGAGCTTCAGACTGTATTTTCAGCTGTGCTTGTGTCCTAATTGACCGTTTCATTCTCTAAGGCAAGAAGTTTATATCAATTCCAACCACTAATCTGTTGTCTTGTCAGAGCAGGTTTACTTCCCTGCCTGCTGCTCCAAATCAAACATTCCTGCATCAGAGTTGGAGCATCCATTAGGTCAGGGGAAAGGTTAAAGAAGCCAACAGTATGTTGTGCTCTTCTTCCCATTGCTTGCAGAAGGTAGCAGAAGCTCATTCTTTGGTTTGACAAATACTTGATAAGTACCTGTTATGGATAGTTTAGCTTAGGTGCCTTGCAGAGGATGGACTAGACAAAGCCTTTCCAGCCATATTTTCTGCTTTTTCTATGACTGACTCACAACTGATTCAGAACCTCAACTCCCTTTTGCTTTGTCATTTGTTCTGTGGTTTATTACACAGTGTACAGTCAACCTGATGCAAAGATTCCAGGCCTGAGTCCAATTACTTGTGCTAACATGTTCTCAGATGAAGTCTCAGAGAAGCTTTATGTTGAAAGATTTCTGGGTATTCTCCCTGGGGTTGCAGAAGATATTTTATTATATTTTGTTTCTTTTTATTTTTTCATAGTAGGAAAATCAGGGCTTTCTTCCTGCTCAAATCTTATTATATCTTGACACACTTTCCATTCTCAAGCCTCAGGCTCAGCTGTAAATTTAAAATACTAATGATGGTAAAGGGATTGTAGGTTACATCACATTAACGTTATTTTTTATACTTACAAGCTAGTAATAGATTTCTAAGAATTTATTTAACTCTGTCTTAATCTGTTTTGAGTTGATAGAACTTCTACTGTTTCTACTATAGACTTTATTATTGTGATCAGAGCCATACAGGGTTTAACCCTATACAGAAAACAATGGTCTTTGCCCCAGAAAACTAGCAGTATTTTCCAAAGAAGGTGGGGATGGGAAAAGCAACAAAGCCACAGACCTTTGTTTACCCTAGGCCTGTAGGACATAAATCTCTTTTTGACTCAAGTAGATGCTGCTGTGGTGTCAGCTAATGATTAGTAGATAGAGCTGAGAGGTAGTAAGTCAGACAAACTAGACAAAAATAACACCTGCTAGAAGGAGGTTGCAGTTGGTTTCATCTATTGGAGCAGTATTCAGCATTTCTATTTCTAAGACAGGGTTTAGGAACAGGCAGAACAGGTGATAGCTTATTTTGTCCCAATGGAGGAGAAAAGTACGAGTTGCCCTGACACCACACACAGCCTCTGTAACCTTTTCCTACTTTCTAGTTGCATAGCCTAGCACTGCTGCAGTCTGCTCTGATGCCGCTGATGGAGGAGTTGGCGTGTCATCCTGATTCCACTCAGAGTTTGGCAATAGTTTGGCACAAGCCTCTTTTTTGCGTGCACCAGTAACTGCTAAGCATGATTCATGATGTCTGCCTACAGAAAGCAGACCCATGTGGTGAAGGCTCTTCCTGGATCAGGTTGCAATTCCCTGTGGGCTGCTCATAGTTGCTGCC
Source organism: Strix aluco (assembly GCF_031877795.1). NCBI lineage: Eukaryota > Metazoa > Chordata > Aves > Strigiformes > Strigidae > Strix > Strix aluco. The sequence goes on from NC_133935.1 coordinate 22,720,148, forward strand.
CTAGAAGCAATTATGTGCAATATATTGTAGCCTGAACCCTGCTGTATGAGGCTGATGGGCTGGAATATCGAATGGATGAGCTTCTCCAGCCAGGTAAGATCAATGCTCAGGTCAGCAAGAAAATGGGGACAATCTTCTGCTACCTGCAGCTCTAGATCTGAAAAGTGATGGAGCTGAATGAGTTACAGGAGAAAGGTGGTAGCTTGCTCATTGGCTGCAAGGCCAAAAAGAAAATTTGTTTAGGAGAAGAGAGTTTCAGCTTCCAAAGGTGAATTAACAAGCCACTTCTTTCAGCCTAGTTAGTATCCTCAACCTAGTTCCTAGCCACTGCTTCTCTTTGGCAGTGCAAATCTCTTCTTCCCAGTCTGTCATATAGGAGGAGTCTCAGATTCAGGAGGCCGGGCAGAAGGTGTTGTGGGGTGAAAGTAGCTGCTCCAGCAAAAAGAATGGCTTCCTGCGATAGAGATGTGTGTGCTGGGGAGGGCCCAAAATCAATGATGAGAGTGCCGCAGCCGTAAGGACTGAACAACAGGAAAATGACATCCTCATCCCTGGACCCCTCCTCAAAACCATTCTGTCTAGTCCCAGCCTCGTTGTCTCCAGCTCTCCCTGGCTACATTTTGTTACCTTTCCCTTCTATAGTAATTCCTGATGCTCTTTGTAATCTGTCTCCTTAGAATTTGCTCTGCTACTGCAACCACATTTTGAAGTGCAAGGGCAAAGCAAATTACTCAATTTTGCCTATGCTTCCATGTCTGTTATTGCATCAGAAGGACCTGATCTTTCTTAGGATATGTTTACAAACTCAGCATAAGTAATAGAACCCAATAATTGCAGTTGCTTTGTGATCTTGAGTGAACTGCCTTGACTCAAAGTCAAGGAGGTTACTTACTTCATCAGAATATATTACAGTCAGTCTCACTGAGTGGATGTTAATATTTTGAGGATCTCTGCTGAAACTTGCTGTTATAGTTAGGTAACTTGTAAGTTATTTTACAGCTGAGGCTGCCAACTCTGTTTTTACTCAAGTAAGTGATAGAAAGGCTTGGCCCAGCACAGTGCTTAGAAAAGTTTGGGTATGTCAAATGAATTAGACATGTTACAGCTGCTCAACCTACTGCTTATGGTCTAGTAGTTTCAGTGTGGCAAAAATAACCACAGCCAAGGATCATTTGGGAAGGCATTGGAAAAACTTGATGGAAAGAGTAGGACAAAATACGCAATTGCCGTCTGCATCTACCTGAGACAGCCCTCTAGGGTAAGAAAGGTAGGAATGTAGAAATGAGAGTAACAACTCTGCCCAGAGGCTGCTGTCAGCTCCAAATCCACTTAAGATTATTGCAAAGACTGTGTAGAATAAGCATTAAACTGACATCTTGGCTAGGGGCACCAGGATGTCTTGCTACAGCTTTGGTTAAAATTGGAGCTGACCAGCACGTCACATTTAATTTGTCCTAGCTCATAACTGACAAGATCTGTTAGGATCAAATGATGAATTTTAGTTTCAGGAGGTCACACTATACCTTCTTTTCTTGGGTTGGGTAAATGAAACACAACTTCTTCTCTCTGAAGAAGTTGTGTTGGAATCAGCAGGCATTTTTCAGATGAGGGGCTATTCAAAAATGTGCGTCTGGTGGAGACAGCGGCTGTTTGCAGGTGTAGTGTTGCTATATAAGCCCTGAAAATCAACAGTATCCAGCTGGCTTCTCCACCACTCCCTTTTGCCTACCACAGGCAGGGCCATCTGCTTCTTTCTATTTCTTACCAGAGTGCTTTGGGCTGGGACCTAGACGTATAGGTCCCAGTACAGCTGCAACATGAAGAGTTTGCGGGGCTGGAACTACATCTTTGTCATTTTACTTTAGGCAACAGGGGCTGAATAGCTGCACTCAATAGACTGTGTACCACATCATTTTCTTTCTTTATCTCCCTTATCCTTTTTGTTCCTGCATTTACTACTTTAATGGTTTTATTAGGCAGCAGCATCAGAAGGTGCTTGAGAGCCCATTGATAAACAAAGCAAGCAAAATACAAACCTAGTTAAAAATTGCCCTTTGTATTGGCAGTACAAACAGCAGAGATCTGGATGGGTGTTAAGGGCAATCCCTAATGCATCCTTAATATGCTGCTTTCAGGGCTGGGGGAATGTTGACAAAGGAAAAAATTAAATTGCAGTTTATAAAGGTCATAGATGATACCATGGTAGCACTGCGATAATTTTTAATTATATTAACAATATTAAGGTAATAGGCATTGATACTTAATCAGTACTCCTGGTATTAGTCACGTGGCCCTGCTCTGCTCTCTTTGTGTGGGTTCTTCTGAGTGGTTTCCCTCCTGCTGGTGCTGCTTGAACAGCACCATAAAATGCTGGGACAGGACTTTGGGGCAAGTTAAGCTGAAAGGATCTGTGGTGAAGGTGAGATATTGTGTAGAGTGTCTCATTACTCAGGGACCTAGAAGATGTTGAGGGTACTGGCAATACTTCATGCTGCAGACCACACTGTGGGAGAGAGTACTCCAAGGATGGGTTCTCCAATGCCCCACCTGCATCCCCCTTCATGGAAAAAAAATATTGAATATATTGCAGTGCTTGATGGTGTCTTGCATAAAAAGTATTGGGATTCTGAAGGATTCAGGTGATTTTGCACACTGTTAATTTGCACTACTTGCTGCTTGGTAAAAAGAGGGAGACAAATACAATAGAATGAATAAGGGGGAAGAGCCTTAAGAAAGGATCTTAAGAAAGTAATGGTCAAAAAAAATCTTAAATACATCTCCTGAGAGCTTAACAGGGTTATAAGGATCAGGAAAATTGACTTTTTTGCCTGTTTAATGATTGTTGGCCTACTGGTCCGTGAAGTTTAGTTTATATTTGAGGTCTTCTGCAGGGCATTCCTACTGTGTTTGAAGGAAGTGTTATGGGTCAAGTGTTGTACCTGATATTGTTGAGTCAGGTGTTTGCAGAATACTTGAATGAAAGCTGGTTTGCCTAAATGCTGAAAGAGATGAGAAACAGCAGGTGGGCTCCTTGTTTGGACTACACAGCTCCAGGAAGCTCTGTGGTCCAGAAACTATTTGCTTCTTTTCTGGATAAGCATCATAGCTACTTACCCTTAGGCTTTCTGCCTTCAAGTGACTCAACCTGAAATCCAGTCCAGTGATTCCTGTTTGTGACTGCAGAAAGTCTCCAATCCTTGGTGCTGAGAGCTAAGCAGTGTGGGCTACTGCTCTGAGCCATAGTCACCGCTGTGTGACCACCATCCACATGGGAGTACCCATTTTATTGATCTTGCAGGGCTGAGTGCTTGGCCCACCTCATATCTCTAACGAGCCAGCGTAGGAGTGACTGTATCTGGGACCCTCTTTGTATTAACCATTAAGGCGTAACAGTACACCCGTATTTGGTCAGCATAGTTTTATTAAATTATCACTTACGTGACAGAGACTCTGTTCAAGGCTCTCTTGAACACCAGGTCTCCAAATCTGGAGAAATATCTTTGGTGGCAAAACTGGGTTAAAAAAAGCCCAAATTCTTCCAAGTGAGTATGTTTCTTCACTTGTGGCTGCAGCTCACTGCTCCCTGTGCATGTGTTTGTAGGCCTGTGAGAAGAGCCATGTTAAAATCCTTCCCCATCCTTAAAGAAAAAGCTATTTGTTAATCCTGATGAGTTTAGCAAACTATTTTATAGTGCTGCCTTTCAATTAGTTGTGCTACCACAGCTGTGGAAGTGACAAACTGAGGCATAAAAGCAGAAATCAGCACACTGATGGGAGTTCTAGGGAATGACTCCATAGGATAATTCCTCAGGTCGGTTTATTGTAAAGATAATTACCTTAATAAAAATAACCTGAGATGAGGCAGAAACCTTGACTTCAGGGAGCGCTCCTAATGTCACTGGCAGTAGGAGTTCTTCAGAAGCTGTGATTCTGTCCAGAGGTAAAGCCAAGGATGTAACTGTGTTCTACATCCTCACTTAAGCCCCACTGACATCCTGCTCCTGCATAAGTGTTCTACTGAGCTGAGTCTTGCACTGTTGATAATTGGAAACACTCCTTTGTGGCTTTTATTTTGATCCACACTCTTCTGTGATATCTTTTTTTCCAAGGCGCGTGATAAGAGGTTGTCAGGTAAAATTAATTTTTATTTTCAGGACAGCATTAAGTAGTGCTTTTCCCATTGGACCGTTCACTATCAGATGCAGGATAAAGGGTACTATAAAGAGTTAAGAAGAGTAATTGTTGTTTCATCAGATTATGTATTAGTTCAACCAGGCTAATGCACTGTAATATCTAGACAAGCCCTGTAACTGGAGATAGTTTGAAACAAGCTTTTAGCTATTCATGTGCTCCAGCTCTTAAGTTAATTTCACATCTAAGCCATTAAGAAAAAAAACCACCAAAATAACCAATCAATAAAAAATAGGCCATTGTTCATTAAAGACATCTTGAAAATCAGGTTGTTTACAGAGACAGGAGTGCGTGTGTTCTTTTTCAAAAGCTTGGGACTAATTTTTTCTCATTTTGCAGACTGAGTGCTGAGTTTGAGAAGTCAAAGTCAGTGATACCTCTTGCACAACCACCTTTTTAGTGCACATGCAAATCATTTGAACAATAGTCTGAACTACCTGCATTGCAGTCTATTCTGTATGTACCCAACATAGAGAAGGATTTAATTTGGGGGTTTGTAACAACGGCCAATGCTTTCTGAGTTATGTTATGAAGGAAAATGGGGCCTTGAAAACAATTCTTTGTTGAATTCTTCCTTGCCTCTGACCAGCGCAGTTTAAATGCTCAGATGGCATAGAAAGAGAATGGAGAGGGTGGATCAAGACTCTGCCAACTTCATAGCCCTCTCTAGTTGTTTAGCCCCTATCTGTGTATAAAAGGGGAGTGAAGTGGCAGAGATCCTGCTTTCCTCCTTCCCCTGCTGTTCTTTAGGATGATTCACACTGTATGAGCTACTATAAAGAAAATTAACTCTACCCCAGCCAAAACCAGTACAAAAAACTATGCTGCATTTCTGCAGCTAGTCATGGCTTGTAGGAGAAAGTCTCTACAGTTAATCATGCAGGGAAACACTTAGCCTTCTTTGCTAATGGGATCTTTCTAGGAAAATATGAACATGAATGAACAAGCTAGCATGACCCAAGTTATCTGCTGACTGCTGGCTCTGATCTCTCACACTGGTTTTATGCATTAAAGGAAAATGAGTGTAACACATCTACTTAGTTGTGAGAGGGATTAATTTCTGATTATCATCTTATGTTCTGAGGTACAGCAATTGGGTGTTTCTGAAACTTGTATGGATTTGTTAATCTAAATGTCCAAGAAATTTTCATCTGCTAATTTTCTGGTTTTACACCTTGTACTGCTTCCTCCACTTAACAGTGCTTCAAACTATGCTAACTACCTCTGGTAGTAGCAGCACAGTGTGTATGTGTGCATACACAGTATGGCTACTTTGCTAGCTATTCAGAGGTTAGCCACCTTTAATCATTTTGTCATTAAATGTCCCCACAGATAAAATATTGCATTTGTCCATGTTCACTGATGCAGAATCATTTTTAAATCAGTCTAATTTAATTGTTTTTACACACTTCATTTTTGTCTCCATGTTCCTTCAGGCTTCAGACTTGATTATCACCCCAGCTACAACTTTCAAGGAAAAACCAGACCCCAGTGGTTTGGTATTTGGAACTGTGTTCACTGATAATATGCTGACAATTGAGTGGTCCTTGGCTTCAGGATGGGAGAAACCTTATATTAAGCCGCTTGAGAACCTTTCATTGCATCCAGCATCCTCGTCTCTGCATTATGCTGTAGAAGTGAGTACTGAATCAATTTGGAAACTGCTATTTTGTTTCATTAGGTCTTGAAGCCATAGCTTTGTAATACAAGGACTATTACTGTCTTAAGTTTATTGGTATTGAGTTACATTTTATTCTGTTAACTTACATTCTTCCAGAATAATTCCATTATTTACAACAGGGTTATGTTTATGTTAGTATAACTCAGAATCAACCTCTGGCCTGTGGATTCCAGCTCACTTAACTTTCTAGCCTAGTGAAGGTGAGTCCTTTCTTGTGTGGTGACAAATTAATTTGAGAAAGCATTCTAGTTCACTGATGATGGGTTGGTCCAGTTACTGTCTCTGATGTAGCTTAATGAAGCACCGGAGAAGACTGTGTGAGATTCCAAGAGCAGTGTTAATTTGGGGACTGAACTTGCACTTTGTGAATGTTATTCTAAGCTGTTTCAGGGGTTCATAGCTTGGATTGTAGGACAGACTAGACAGATGCGTGTTTGCAACTCTGAGCAAGTCTGGAGAGCTCCAAACTAGATCTGATGCATTCAGCATATACAAGTGTATTTGAGCAGAGAATATACAACAAGGAACTTTGGAAAGTGAAATGTTAAGTCGGAAACCAGCGTGGTTAACAGTTTCCGTGCTTAGCTGCTTACTACCTAAAGCTGTCTTTTGTGTCTCCAGAGCAGCTTTAGCTATACTCACATCTGTGTGAGAGCCTCTCAGTAGGGCACATATGCTGAAACAGAAGCCTGCTTCTCCTCCCACTTAAGGGTAGGTGGGAGTGTCTCCACTGAAGTTAGTGGAGTTGCTTGAGCTTCTTTTATTATTTCTTTCCTTTTTTTTTTTTTTTTTCTCCTAACAACTGGTATAAGGGAAGGATCAAGCTTTTTCCTGCTTGTTGTCCCTGAGCTCCTGTCTTCACCATTTTTTATTGTTGCTGTTTTGTCCCCATCTAGTCACCAAGCCTCCAAAGGTCCTGTGTCAATTACAACAGGCCCCTGTGACAAAGGCTGTGGCTCTTGATCTGCCCAAGAAGTAAGAAACCACGCTGGAGTCCCAAATCTGTATTTCACTCTTAATAGCATATTGCTTTAATACTTGGCCTCTGGCCCAGTCTGAAATCATTGCTAATATAAATATGCTCTTATTTTTTCCCATTTTTTTTATTCTTTTACCCTTATTGCATTACGTTTCCTCTAGCCAAGAGGACAGACAGAGGAGAATCTGGTGCCAATGCTGTGGCTCAATGAATACACAGTGGGTATAATAAAAATGATGAATTTGGCATTCCCTCCCCTTTCTCCTTGCCCTCCATGATGCAGTGTCATAGTCTGGATCTGCTGAACTCCAGATCCAGCTCCTGTGATGTACAGATGTCAGATAATATTGTTTGCACACCACTGTAGCAACCAACCATCAAGCAACCACAGCAGTTGCTTTTATTCAAGTTGAGCATTTCTGGAACACATCACTGTCTCCCTTTTCAATGAGTGAAAGGTTTTACTGAGCTCTGGAAGGTTAAAAATATTTCTTTTTGGAGAAAAAGATCTCTTAGTTTGAGAGGGCTTTGTGTTTCAGTAATGATGTGATTCTTACTTCTCTCAAACCATTGATCAAACCTTAGTAGTAACATTCCTTCCTCTTCCCTCTCATTAAAAGTTCTGTGAATGTGTTTGGGAGAAGGGTGGGGGGAAACAACTGTTCTGTGATAAGAAAGTAACATTCCAGAAATGCAGTATTAGTTAGTAACTGGCCCAATAAAAATCATACCAAAGTATCAACCATATCACCAGCTATGCCATCCTTTATTAAAGACAGAATTTTTTTTCATGTAGGTACAATGTCTATCCTAGGAACAGTTCCTTTTTCAAAACCCTATACAAAGCTTTTAATAAGGTTGGCATTGCAATAGGAATAAGATGAATTTTGAAGGCAAAAAGTTCTGGGTTCTAATTCTGGTTCTGCTACATAGTTGGCATGTAGCCTAAGAAAATTGCTGGAATTCCTGCAACCCAGTTACAACCCAATTAAAATTTGTCATGTGGAAGGACCTAGCTCTGTCATGGGACTGCACAAAAGCTTTCTAACATTGCATTGCACTGATCCTTATGGGAAAATGTTTTAGAATTAAATAATAATGAAACCTTGAGTATTCTACTAAAATTACTTATACACAAATACAGGATTCTTTTTTTCCAAATAAAAGACCTGCATACGTAGTCTTCCAACTGCATAGAATGTATTTCCAGCCATTTTTTGTGGAACAGTAAGGAGAAGTCTGAGGAGACTGACAGCAGTGATGCAGTTAAATTCATAGAACTTATACTGAAATTTAATATACAAAGAAATGTTTTAGAAAATCAATTCTAAAAATCTGAATTCTTGTCCATAGGCATAAGTGATCCTTTAATACTTAATCTAGATAATACCTGTATATATGTATATATTAATGTGACCTTATATAATACATGTGTTTTCTGTCTATAACTGGAAATCATCAATCTGTAACTGAAAATATTTATGGATATTTTGTGGGCATATATTTTTTGCATTGGTTAGGAGATGCTGTAGAGCATTCTGCTGGGAGGGCACTGGTGGGATATGTGTTTCTGGTAAATCAATTGTCAACACAGTCATACGGATTCTGCAGTTTGATGGTATAGCTATGACTATTTTAAGTTTCCTGTAAAGTATAGTTAAAACATTTTTATGCATTCCTTCTCTAGTGTAGGGATGATGCATTTGTCTCTCATGCTAGCTAAACCCCCTTCCACAGCTTAGGGTTATATGGGGGAAATCAATGACCAAGATTTTACTACAACTACAGGAAGAACTGCAACAGAGTTCTCTTAATTACCTTGTTCTATGCTTCTTACCAAAATGCATTTTGGACAGAGCCCTAAAAATTATTAACATATATAATTACATTCTATAGATCTTTTCTGTAAGGGAGAATACAGTTTTGGCTCAGACTTAGGTACCAGTCAGGATGTGAGTCAAACACATGCTACAAATTTTAATTGCTGTAACCAAATTATGAGAAAAATAGCTATCATTAAGTCCCCTGACAGAGAAAGATAGATCTGAAGCATAGGCAGGTTGTCTTTGTGATATAAACTTCATAATACTACCTCACAGGAGTGTGTTGCAAGTATTAGCTAGTTAGCATTTATGCTTTGAGAACTGTGAGCAGGGAAGTGAAGTTCTTTTATTTCCTAAGGGTATGTTCTGCTTTTGTACAGATCATCATGGGATAACATGTCTCAATTATTATTTGATTTCTTTTCCCTCCTTTTTGGCTTGGTAGTTGTTTGAGGGAATGAAGGCTTATCGAGGAGTGGATGGCAAAATCCGCCTGTTCCGACCAACCCTCAACATGGACAGGATGGTGCGATCAGCAAGACGAGCAGCTCTGCCAGTATGTAGCCAAGGCATCTTATTCTCCTTAAGTCAGAACATATTTTTATTTTCAGAGTGCAAATTTCTGAACCTTTACAGTAGTGTAACATTTTTCAAGCACTCTAACTCTTGAACAGTTCAGTTAAACTTTGTTAAGAGATCTTATTCAGTGAACAGCTTCAAATGTATTTTTCTTTTAAATCACAACAAGTGTTTTGCTTTCTTTGTTGCCTCCCTACTGCCTCAGATGTATACAGTCTATTTCTGAGCGATGATCACTGTTCTGCAGGTATTTGCATGCAGACAGCTGATGAAATTGTTCTGGCACTAATGTTCTTCCTTCTTTCCACTTCAGTTAAGTCCTTCAGCCTCTGAGTGACTTAATATTTTGGTCATGCTATCAATGTAACACTGCTTTTAGTGGTTGTATATTGACCAGTGAATTTCCTCCCGTGCTTATTAGCTTTATTACTGTAAGAAATTTTCAACTTCGTAAAACTGGGAGACTTAGTGGGCCTCTTGGAGTTATAATCCAAAGCGCTCTTCTGCAGAAAAGGTGGTGCCATAGCTTGCAACATGCCAAAGTGAAGGTGTTGACTGCACAGGGAATTCTCTCCATGTGCCTTGAGGCAAGAAGGGTCAATGGCTCCTTTTTGCTATTTCAGGAGGATACTTTGCAGCAGGAGGAGGGCATTCAGGGTACTGTGTAAAGAGGCACAGTGGCAAAGACCATGGGATCTTAAAATTCTGTAAGAAATGTACTCAAAGATGATGTAGTCCTATGAACCTCTATGGACTGTCATTGTTACATATTCTGATGAAGTGTTCCCCTTAGCATATGGATCTATAAAGACCTCTCCTTTTTTTTTTTTTCTTCCTCCATTCTTTTCCTTCCCAGTGTTTTGACCAGAATGAGCTATTAGAGTGCATCCGGAAGCTTGTGGAAGTGGAAAAGGAGTGGGTCCCATACTCACCTGCTGCCAGCCTGTATATCCGTCCTACCTTAATTGGAACTGAGGTGTGAAACACTTTTCACCTGTTAACTTTAAGCACAGGCAAAAGCCTCCATCCATAAAGGGAAATACGCAGCAGTCGCTAAACACAACAGTATTACAGTTCAGGGGCAAAATGGTTTTATGGTTTTGCTTTTGAATTAGTCACCTGTAGGGCTACTTCACAAATTTATGTTGACCACACCACCACCTAGTGGACACATTGATTCAGAGCACAGAAAGTAAACCGATTAACTTATTCTAAGGGTTGTAATGGCAAAATTTAGATTAACTTTGGTTTTGTACTAATTTGTGTCATGGTAATGTATGCCTTTAAAATAGTAATAATCCAGAGAAAACGTGAGGGAACAGAAATTTACAGTGTAGATTTTGTGATTTCATCTCATACCTCCATCTGACCTTAGTGAGATTTTGGAAGATTCTACCCAGTAAATTAAGATGGTGGTTCTGAAAGACTTTTAATAGAACTAAGTTCTTGTGTCATTTATTCTTGAAGCCAGACAAACCTGACCTTATAAGAGGCTCCGTAGCAATTAGATGTTAGTGTGTACCGAGTTTCATGTGAGTGTGAGTCAAGCCTATAGTATTTATAAAGGGAATTAGAAACAAGGAGTTTATTTTAGTTAAAACTTTTAAGGTGTTTTTTTTTTTTTTTAAATCAGTGGCAAGAGAGAAACCTGTAATGGTAGAGCATAGGACAAGGAAGCTAAAGAATGTATGGTTCCCAACTAGGCAAGTTACTCTTCTGCAATATCCACATCTGTAAATAGTTACCATACATGAGCATTATATATATCACATGTGTTCTAGGACTTCATTAATTTAACACTTGTAAACTAGTTGCAGGTTTTCAGATGGAAGGATCTCCACTCAGTGGCTGTAAAGTATAATACTAACAATTGAAATTTTTTTTCCTGTTTTCATTTTTGGAAATTCTTTTGCTGTTGAGCTTTGTTTCAGGTTTGCCATCACATCTTGCCTTTGCGCCATGTCATATGTTATTTCTGGGTTGCATGTCCTGCTAATCATTTATGAAAAATAGCACAATTAGGAAACCCAGTCAGCACAGTCTTTTGAATGATCATGTAAGAATCAGGAAAAATATCAAGATCTCAGTTAGTTAATCTTGTTAGAAGTTTTGTTGAAGGGGTAAGGTAGACAGAAATCAAAAGAACCCTCTAAGCACCTGAGGAAGGCTTATTTGAATTTTCCAGTAGTTCCCTTATTACAGCATTATTTTCCCTCCCACCTCCCAGTTTAACTTCACATGTTTTGTGCACAGTGTTTTGTTTAGACCTTTGGTCCTAAAGATTTAAGTTCAATAACATTTTTTCAATGGACACCTAATCTTAGGCATCAAGGATGAGCTTGTTCTTTTTATGAGAGTGGTTTTTCTGAGTGGAGAGAAAATAGTAACACATTCAGTTGCGTAGGAGATACTAAGAATCATGGGCAACCAGCTGTACATAACTCTGCTTGAGCAGGGGGATCGGACAAGGTGATCTCCAGATGTGCCTTCCAGCCTCAATCATTCTGTGATTCTGTGTTCAGTCCTGAGCTTTGCAAAGAACGATATAGTTAAGCAGAGTCTCCTACCACAGGATTCAGACTTTGATCAGTGCCAAACTTTTCACCTCTACCTTCAAGTATTGATGGTGATGACTTGAAGTGTGAGAAGCCACTCCTGAAAGAGAAGGGGAAAAGAAAGAAAATGATACATTCCAGGTTATTTTCTGGAATGGTGCTGTTGTGTGAACCATTTTCAGCAGGCAAATCATTTTAGCTTGTCACACAACCATTCACAGAGCCAGCACTCGACTCTACTAATGCCAGTTCTAAGTGGCATTGGCTAATTCTCATCACTAATGCACCTGACAGTGGTTCCTTCGTGGTTGTTATTGCTAGCAGTAGTCCTTGCCACTCCTTGCCCCAGAAGGCTTTGCAGGCTTCTGCTGTGATTAATTCATACAATTATATAGTATCTTGTTAACCTAATTTCTGAATTCTCAAAAGCTTTTAAACTATTTGAGAAGATTAGGATAATATATAGACAAATGAAACAGCTGTAAGTGAATAGTGACAGTATATAAAGTTAGGGTTGTTATGTTGCTTGGATGGGGAGGGAAGTTATATAAATATTTTCTCTTCATTGCAGCACTTTGCATTGTCCTGGTAAAAGCACTCTCATGCTGTAGTTCTGAAAGCAGTGTTTCAAAAGCTAATTTTGCAGCATCTGATGTTTGGAGTGAAGTATACTTTTGATTTGTTTACATTCCATATTTTCAGCCTTCCCTTGGAGTGAAGAAGCCAACTAAAGCCCTACTGTATGTCATACTGAGCCCCGTGGGCCCTTACTTTGCAAGTGGAAGCTTTAGTCCAATATCCTTATGGGCAGATCCAAAATATGTAAGAGCCTGGAAAGGAGGAACAGGGGACTGCAAACTGGGAGGGTAAGAAAACATAATTCTGCATCTTCTACATAGCTCAAAGGAAGATTTGTTTTTTAGTGAAGTATCTAATCCAGAAGAGGTATTAAATGTAGCGGTTAAACAACATACTATAAAAAAATTTCAGAATTGTACTTTGCAAATACTGTTTATACAATTCAGTTGCATAATTTGTTTGGATATTATAGTCAAGTGGATTATTTGCAGAGGCAATTTTGCAGCATCTCAAGCTGAGGAACTGGACCTGGAAGGTGTCCATGTAATACTTTGGCCATTCCCCTTGCAGAAGTTGACACTAAAGATATCACTTCTGTGATGCAGCATTCAGTATAGCAGCCTGTTGCCAGCTGGGCAGTGAGCCGCACTGACTGCTGACCTCCTTCCTTGGCAGACTGTCCTGACAAGCCATCTACAGTTATCTAGGGGAGTATGGGTGTTTAAGGGAAAGCACGAGACAATTATCTGCATTGACTTGACCATAGTCTGGCAGTTTTGTGCTGAACTAGGCCAAAGCACTAGATAGAAACATAATTGTTAGTATCCAAGTACTTGACTTGTAGAGTGAAGCTGCTTAGGACTTGACTGGAGCAAGCAACATGGATGTCGCTAAATAAATGACTTGATTATACATTCTTGGTCTTTGGTTTAAATGAAGCTGACTGTCTCTACCTGGGAGTTTCTTTTCTAGGCAGGAAGTTAGTAGTTGTCAAGTGCTGCTCAACTGAGCTAGCAGAATATTCAAAGGGCAAGGAAACAGCTTTCCTTTGTTCAATGTGATATTCTGAGCCCTTTACTCTTTGTTTTTGCCTAGTTTTAGAAATATGTTATTTTTTTCCTGTGCATCCTTCATAAGTCAACTGTGAAGAAAGGAATGGTCTGGAGTCACTGCTTATTTGATTTGTGCCCAGACATGAGAATTTAACTCCAGCATGGTCAGCACTTTTTAGCTGCTGACTTCGTGTCTTGATGGTTGTTGAATATCAGAAGTGAAAGGGTTTTTCCCCCCCTCAAAGCAGCTACAAACACCTTCAGTCAGGTTCACTCTGGAGGCAGTATTTTAGGAAACAGTTACTCCTCGAGGATATGAAATTCATCAAGGCCCATCTGCAGCTCCTGTAGCTACTAGTTCTGTGAATGTCTTTTAATAAAAAAGAAATCACTTTCCTCTGGTGATTTTTGTGTTCCAAGAGGTTCATCTGACATACAGGAGATGAGGTAGATGGTTTTGTTTTGGGTTTTTTAAAACCATGAGCTGGGTGGGAATTTCTCTCTCTCCAGGATGCCAACTGCTAAATAAAGACAAATGCTTTCCTAAGGTATCTAATTGCAATGATTAGAATGTCCAGAGAATGGAACAAGATGTATTTTTAAGGCAATTTGGATGGATATGTTTGAGCTGTTGATGCTGTTCAGCCCTTCAAAGTTTTTGGGTTGTAGATACAAATGATCTAGTAAAATGCTAGTAGAGTACTTGCAAGGGAAATATTCCAGGGACAAGTAGTGACTGTGTAGAGCACTTGCTCATAAGGTGCACAAACCTTGCACAGAAATGAGAAAATACCCAACCAGATCCTCATAATTGTTTGCTCTTTCTTTTTGTTTCTGGAAGGAATTATGGTTCTTCTATTTATGCACAGCAAGAAGCCCTGGAGTTAGGCTGCCAGCAGGTTTTGTGGCTTTATGGAGAAGATCACCAAATAACTGAAGTTGGAACAATGAATCTGTTTCTCTACTGGATAAATGAAGATGGAGGTATAGTAACATAAAACATGAAAACTCTAACAGAGTAGACAGTTGGGACCATAATCCACAAAATTATTATTAAAGTGCAGATCATAATCTTCTTAGTGAAGACGATTTAACAAAGGAAGTGGTTATTCTCTTCTGAAAACCCATAGGTGACTGTTAGTTACACCATTGTGAAAGAGGAGATTCTGGAGCAGCTGTGAGTACTGCCTACTGATAACATACTAAGTCTAGCCATACACAAAGTCACACTGCAGGTTTGGTGTCAACTCTAGCAGCATGCTTGATCTTGAAGGAGGTGTTGGGTCAGAAAAATGTAGACATACTAAAGACAGACTCTTCAAACTCTGTGGTGTTGGGCATGAGTGGCTTCCATCATCACTCTATGGCAAGTCAAATGTTCCTGAAGCATAACCAAAAGTATTTCAGCATCCAACTGATGAAGAACTTGGCTCTTTCTTTGAAGAATTTGAAGTGTTTTTGAGTGGAGGGAGAGAGAGATAAACATTTCAGCTAATGTTCAAATGATGCTTTCAACATACACCATCATTCTTGAAGCCATTTTTACCTCTTTGTACCCACAGTTATCTCTGAGCAATGTACATGCTGATTAGAAAACTATCTAGTTAATGAGCAGCTAACTATTTAGGCATCTCAGAAACACCCATTGAGCATGCAAGTATTCAGTGCTTGAGAAGTGGTAGCTGCACCTGAGAACTGGTTGGGAAGACTACATGACTGACTCCTTAAAAGACTGAGGCAATGTATAGGCAAGTGAATAAAAGGACACCTCCTGACTTGCATGAGTGATGGCTGTCCATGAAAATTAAGTGATATTGATTTTTTACATGGCAGGAGATGCCGGGTTCAGACTCTGATTTTGTCATAGTGCCATAGGTACCCTTGAAAACTGACATTTTTCTGACAGTGCTCAGCTGCAGTACAGAGGCAACATTCTGTGGGGACAACAGTGTGCTTTGGATAGTGTAGGGTAATGGAAATCCAGCTACCTGACTCCCATCTCCAGTGTCATTACTTGTTCTTTTGCAAAATCTTCACCATTTTTGTAAGAACAGGGATGATACTCCCTCAGTGCTGAATGAGTCTGTGAAGTCTTTTGAATGAAACTATAAATACGAGAAATCTTGTTGTTGTTGTTATAGCAGCAGTAGACTTGTCGGTGTAGATAGATGGCCAAATTCATACCATGTGTAACTTTGCTGGAGAGACATGAAAATAGATTTTGGCTCATTCTGCCCAGGGAAAGGACACAGAAGGGGGGACATAATTAGAAATCAATGTTCTCATTGTCCTTAAACCAGGAATATGCTGGAATTATCCAGCTGCAGCACCGTACTGTTCCAAAGATCTGCCAATCACTGTGTTACCAATGCACTACTGAATAGTACTATTGTGAGGTGGCTGTAGCAAACAACTTGTAATTCATGCCACCCAAGCTAACTGTATACTGGCAAACCTGCTATTTCACATGACGTGGTCATTAGCATCATTGGAGTATCTTGGTGTTTTCCAGTGTGTTGATTAATGCTTATATTAAGATATCTTTGGTTGAGAATCACTCTTGTTGCCAATGTGTGTCATCACATATCTGCCTATGGCTTTACATTGTGATTTAAAAAGTGTTTGCCATTATGTTCTGTCACTTCACAAAGGATACTTACTTAGGCTGTGGTTTTGTTTTGTTATGCAAATTCTGCAGCTGAGAGAGGGATCTAACATAAAAACAGTGAGGCAGAAATTGCAGATCATCATCAAAAAGAAAATGCCCTTCTTTGTATGTTCAGAAGTAGTCTGAACTGTTCTCCTTGACTTATAACAAATCAAAGACCCAGGCCAGTAAAGACTAGACTAAAGAACATCTATACTTCCAATGAGAGCAGGTTTTTCTTGCAAGCCTTTGCTATGTATTTTCAGTTACAGCATTGTGACTAAACATGACATGTTGTCTTGGGTGGCAGGAGGAGCCTGGAAAAATGTTTTATTTGTAACATTGAGGAGGGAGTAGGGGAGAAAACTGCTCAATTTCTGGTAAAATAGCATGACATGCTCTGTGCTGATCTTGTATACCCACTGATGCTCTAGCTTTATAATCTAGGTTTATAATATGACCAAATCCGGATCCCTGCTGTTGCATAAATTCAGGAGTGTGATATGTCATTCATAAATACTATTTACAGTTTATGTTCACAAAGTAAAAATTTTGGTCACCCTACAGCCCCTTCCACCTGCCTCTTCAGTGCTCATAACAATCCCAAGAAGCTGTTAACATTGAAAGTAATTTCCTTTAATAATGTCTGTTCTTCTGCCTAAAATATAAGCTTGACTTTATGGAAAACCTTAAAATCTAAACATATGTCTAACCTGAAGGTTGCTAACTATGAAATCTGTGTGCACTTTCTAAAAATGCAGTTTCTTCAAAATGATTTGGAACCATCTGGGCTCTACTTCTAACTTTAACGTTAAGGCATTGTGAATAGCACTCAGGCATTACTCAATATTTTTGTGGTGTTATTAAAATGGGGATTAATAGTGCCCACTTCAAAATAGCTTACATAAATTAAAAACCAAATATGTTAAAAGATTCTCTGGAACACTCAGGTAAAATATCAGGCAAGTTTTCTTAGTGTTCTGTAGGTGGAGGATTATTTGTGCTGCAGAGTATCTTGTACAAGTAGACTACTAACAGAATAAGGATCGTACTTTCTGCTCTAATAGAAAGCCATAGCAATAGCATGGAGGGGAGAGCAGTGGATGAATGAGATGGCAGAAAAAGAAAAGGAGGGGAAAGTGATTGAGGAAAGTAAATTGTCAGACGTGCAAAGAGAGTGATTGCATGAGGGGAGAGTGGAATAAAAGCCTGAGGGAAATAAGGAGAAAGAGATAGAAAGGTCCAGAACAAACTGGGAGAGGAAGTCAGCTGTTAATAATAGCAAGATCAGGGTTTTCTGGGTTCTCCTTGACTCTGAAGTTCATTTGGTATCTGTTAAATATATTTTGGTGAATCTCTCAGCATTGTTATAGCATGACTAGTACTGAAGGCATCCCATGTTTGGAATCTTATCTGCCCTATGTTCATAAATACAAATGTGTAACAATTGAAACTGTGAAATAGGCAAGACCTCATTTAAAAAAATCCCCTGATGGAGTTCCATTGTTACAGCATGCCTATACCATGCCTGGTGTAATGGAGCACTGGACTGATAGTGCTACTACTATAACAGTAACAGTAGTCAACTGAAGAGAAACCCTGACATTTTCCTTCAAATGCCTTTCCCTCGCTTTTTGCTGCTATACATTTTAAGGCTTCTAGCCCATCAAAATAATTCTGAAGGCAAATGGAGTCTGAGCTCACAGTCTGTTTTTTTGGAGATGGACAAACTGATGTCATATGGAGCCTGGTTTGGCATCAATTCACAGAGAGGACGAGCTTTTTGGCATGCCATGTTGTATAGCATTATCATTTCTGCCGGATACCAGGGGAGCAGATGTTCCTTGGGTGGCCCCAGGCTGGTAGGCATCATATGTATGCCTGACAAAATTCTACAGAGCAGGCTGTTTGAAACATTTTGAGACTCCCATGTCCTGTCTGCTCGGTGCTGTTTGGCGGCTGGTTTGGCCTGGCACTTTTTCAAACTAGCTCACATCAATTAATATATGTTGTTGAGCTTAAACAGATCCTGACCAAGATCTGTGGCAACATCACCAGACAGAGAACATTATGTGGTTTGTAGTCACAATGTTTGGTATTAAGGTCCACATTATTTGAAGTTTTCTGTTAGAGAAAGGGGAGCATTTGTATATGACTGGATCACAAATGCAGAATATCAGGTGTTCGGTTGTTCAGAATGAGGTGAGCCCTGTGGCTCATGGGAAGCTTTTAAGTCCTCTTCTTTTGATAGTTGTGCCAGAATTAGGACCAGACATGCATCACGATGAGGAGTGTTGCTAGACAGACTCCAAAAAAGAAAATCTATTGTTCCTGACTGTATGAGAAAGAAGAGACCACTGCTGTACTTAGGAGTCTGGGATAGGTTAGGAAATGGCACTATTGGTTAGTCAAACCAGAGCAGAATATATAGCCTGTTCTAGGTCAGCTTTTTTATACATATTGGGAGGCAGATTACATCTATTACTTATGTGTGTATGGATCCTCATGAAAGGAACATGAAAGTACAGGTAGGAAAAACTTCTATTCCAAAAGAGTAAATCCAGAGGTGGCTACATTAAAAAGTAACAGACATTTCCTGAGAGAATGGACAGTGAGTAGCAGATTCAATTAACAATTCCATTTATTTATCCTTCATTTCCCCTATGCCATCCCAGCTCCCAAAGCCCCCTTTTACAGAGCAGGAGAGAGCCCATGCTGCAGTCAGTCCAGAGCTGTGTATGCAGTGGCTGGCACACAGTGTTTGTGCACAAAATTATCTAGCTGACTGTTGAAAATGGAGTATTATACAGCTGAACTCAACCTGTTCTCTCAGTCCAAGGATGAATACCCTGTTTCTCTCTTCTACCCAGTTGCAAGTTTTCACAGGACTTACAGAAACATTTTTGAAACAGCTTCTCCTTTGAGACTGGTTTAAACAGGCCTGGGTTCAGTGATCTTTTGTGGGTAGGGATAAGGGGGCACTATAAAAACATGAAGATACATATCTTGTTCTTTTATGCGACCTACGTAAAAATGAATCAAGAGACTTAATGGTTTATGGATTTAATGAGCAGGATAGTATCCTTATAAGATCAAGAAAAATAATGGATTCTCATTGGGAAGAGAAAATGGTTAGAAAAAAATATGAAGAGTATTACTGGAAGACTGTGGATGTCTTCACTTCTCAGTGCAAATTTGAGACTCTTAAAAGAGCCTGGCTGTCTGAAGGAGACAGTATTCTCTGATAATGCAAACCACTGAGTATACTGCGTGATGGTTTAAAATGGGAAAGATTAATTTGATGCAAAGGTCAGATGGAAGAACAATGACTACAAACTTCTGTGTTGTAATTTAAGTATTTATCAAGTATGGATTACCATTTATCTACTGTTTCACTAGTTATGTGAGATGAACATTTATCTAATGTTCTTTTTCAAAAACAAACCAGAAATACAGGCATACAAACCAAAGTAGTTGAACAATTTGAATTGTTAGTGCTTTTGGAATTTTATTAGGGCTGCTCTTTTTGTGTAAAAAGAAAAGTAGGGGAAAAAAAGGATGTCTAGAGTAAGGCAAAATATGATCAAGGAAGTCTCCTGTCAAGATGAATTTGACAAGGTTTCCACTGCTTTGCTTGTTCGGTAAATGGGCCTCAAAATTTCTGGTAGATGTTTCATATTAATGCTACAAAGTAGGTATACTGAACCCCATATTCCTAAATTAAGTAAAGCAGTTCAGGGAAAGTCATGATCTGCCCTGGGATTATTAGGCATAGCTTTCCCTTGTGACTCTATTCTGATTTTGAAGACTGAGCCATTCAGTGGTTCCCAGTAGTGAATCCATAATACACTGAGGAATAAAACCTACTACTAGGCTTTAAGCCACGTATTTATTGATGTATTAAATATGTTTCTTCCCCACCCACTGAAGTGTACTCAACAGATTACAAACACTCAACAACAACTTACTGGAATTGAATTTGTGTAACCTGTGTTCTTATAGAACTCTGACAAATGTTGCATCTTACTGGGTAGGGAACATTTCTGACATAATTCGACTTCTTTTTAATTTTCATGTTTGGTGTAATATCAGTTTCTTTGTTTTTCAACCAGTGTTTCTATTTCTCTTGTGTTTGACAGAAAATGAATTGGCAACCCCACCTTTAGATGGCATCATCCTTCCAGGAGTGACAAGACAAAGCATTTTGGATCTGGCATGCGATTGGGTGAGTGTTTTGACCTTGGCCGTAATGGTTTCAACTACACTGACAAAAGCAAACATTCCTGGTGCTCAGTATCTTGAAGTTCAACTGGTCCGGACAAATCCCTTAATTTAAATGTGAACTAAGAGCATGCTAATTGATAGATTCCCAACAACATCATCAAAATACCCACACCTGTTACACAGAACAATACCAAGCTTGTTAAAGTAGCTCCATGTAGTATTTAACATGAAAATTCTCATTAAAACCACTGGTACCAGCAACTTAAAGCGAGGAAGCAAACAATTACTGTGCATGACCACAGCTATACTTCAGTCATCAGCACACTATTTCTCCACCTAGTTCTCGTGGTTCCACCCTTATTTCTAATAACTAGCATGCAGTCTAAAATCCAGCCACAGTCTTGAAGTCATATGTCTGCTTCCAGGTTCCAGTTTTGTAGTGTAGCCATCAAAGTACTTATTTAGACACTTGAGACTACCTTATATCTTGAAATGCAGCAAACTGTTCACTCTGCCTGTACTGTATTCAAAGCTTTTATTGCATTTTGGATAAGACTACTGTACAGCTAAAGGCTCATCAAGCCCAGTATCCTGTCTCCTGGTTTTGGTCAGGCTTATGTTTAGGGAGGAGTAACAGGAATAACACAGGCTCGTGTTATACTTTCCACCTGGTATTAACTCAGCTTTCAACCACCTGTAGCTGAAAGACTTCCTGAAATACAGTTCACATTTTTGTCACTTAAATCTAACCTTCAGTGAAGAGAGCTAGGCATGTACTTTGTGGCGCACGTGTGCCACTTTTTGACCCTCACTGAACTCTTATGCGTCTTTATTCGTATTGGTACTCCCCTAGCACAGATATACATGCTCACTTCTCAGCACAGATATTCGCAGTTGATAGGGCTTTTTTGTGAGATACCAGACTCTCACCTCAGTCCTCTTGAATAATCAGATGTCTTCTACTCTCACAAAGGTTGTTCTCTTCTTCCTGACCTCCATTCCCTAACCTAAGCGAAACTCCACTTACATGGTATCCCTGCCTCTCTCTCCAAATGCTGTCCTCTCCAGAGCTAATCATGTTTTCTGCTACCGTAAACATCTCTGTTTCATGTTAAAAAGCTTGCATATAAACCAAGGGCTAAGCTTTAGTTTGGTCTGATAGGACAATAAAGTCCACATAAATCCATGAAATGAAAATTTCAAAGTTTGATGTTTATTTTTGTTCTTTAAACACATCCCCTCAATCAGTTGCTATGCATTCTTCAACACTTGTAGAACGTAAAACACTTCCTATGTTAAAACTGTCCAATATGAATTGCTTTACTCGTACCTGCAGTACTGTTAATTTTTGTATGTGACAGCTGTGTGCAGGCTACAGTGTGAAATTTCACCGGGGATTAAAGAAATATATTACATCTTATTGTCATTGCAGGTGGAATTAACAGAATGTATTTTGTTTAGGAATTGTCTGAGGGTGGGATGCAAAGCTCTCTTGAGTAATTTTTGTACAAACTCTAGCATGCTAGAGACCATGAGTAGTCACATCCTGTGTCACATAACTCATGACAAATTCTACTGTGTTATTCCCTAATGCAATATTGATATTCTGTACCAAATCAGAGGGAAGTGCCACTTTACCATCAGCACTGTATCTTGCAAACCACTGGCTTCCTTGAAGGTCATTCTTTGGATTAGAATCTATCTTGTGTGATACTGGGAGGTTTGAAAAGATCACAAGATCACAGCCAAAACTTGACTGATCGCCACTAGGCTAGTAGTTCTAGTTGAGAAGTTTCCACATAGAAAAAAAAATGAAAACTATTTTTAAACTTCTTACAATTTTTATGGTTGATTCTTCTTGTGCAGGGAGAATTTAAAGTGTCTGAGCGATACATCACCATGAGTGACCTGACAGCTGCCTTGGAAAAAAACAGAGTAAAGGAGATGTTTGGTGCTGGAACAGCTTGTATTGTATGTCCTATCTCTAAAATTTTATATAAGGGCAAGGTAAGAAAATGTCTCTCTTTTTCTTTTTTTCCCCCCTTTCCTTCTTTCTTCAGAATTTGATCATAATTAATTGCAGCTGAAACAAAACACAAATAAGATAGAAAAGGAGTGCTGCCAGAGGCTCCTGGAAAGATGCACAGTATCAGTATGTTGTTTACCAAGTGAATTATTGCTATGTTGTCAGAATAGAACTTTCCCTCTCATCTTCTGAGGTTTTTTAATAGTTAAAATAATAAAATCTCAATTCTTGGGAAAAGGAAAAAAAAATTAAAAAGTAGTTCTGAGCTTCCAGCCTGTTTTAAAATATAGAAAAATACATTCTCCCACATTTCATTTATTGAACATTTTTTCTAAACTTAAGGCACCTGGGAAAGGTGAGGAGAGGAAAGACTTTAGCAAGGAATCGAATTTCTGAGCCACTGCATTCTTTCCTTCTCAAGTTCATCTCTTCCTCACCCCTCTTTGCAGGGAACCCAGTTCTGATAGAAGAGCTGTTTCAGGAGTGTACACAGCTGCTTCCACCTACTATACACCATATGGGAGATTTCTCCTGCACAGGTGGAATTCCACAGGCATTCAGACCGTTAAGCTGACTTGATGCTATTTAGCCAGCACAAACTTAATTCAGAAGGCTGGGTTATTGCAGCTGCATTATATGGATGTGCTTTGTTCCATTAAATATGACAATTACAGTAAATGTCTGTTAGGTGATACTTCTTGAATTAATAAAATGGAATAAATGTATTGATATTATCGGATGCTAAAATAATAAGAGACATCAAGGTGCTGAGTGATAAGTACTATAAATGTATCTGTTATGTTTGAAATTAAATACTGTATATAGTGTTGTATATATAAACTCTTGCCTGTACAATATACCTTCCATGTTGGAAGGCTTAGATTAACCTTTGTTTAAAAACAGCGTAACAGTTCAACTAATCTAACTTTTCACTGGCTCAGCATGCCTTCCTGTAAAAAACTTTACAACAATCCTTGCCTATTTGTAAGCTTGATAAGTATTTATCAAGCTTGAAAGCTTGATAAGTATTTAAATTCTTAGTGACCCTAAGGTATTCATGTGTACAAAAAGCTATTATTTCATGTTGTTCTCTCCATTCCCCCCCCTCCCCCCTTTCTGTATTCAATGTCAGCATTTGCACATTCCAACTATGGAGAATGGACCTCAGTTAGCAACCCGTTTCCTGAATAAGCTGAGTGATATACAGGTAAGGTGCTTCCTCTTCTTTAACCAGATAAAATAATAAAAGGTGAACATTTGAAAACATCAGAAAAAATATTTTTAATAGTGGTGCTTTGGCACCATTATATATTCACATAGGCTCTTTTGTTTGTGGTTATTCTATTATTTTTTTTTTCCCTTGAGAAAGTATGATATGGATGGAGAGTGATATATTTTTTCCTTGTTCATCTTGGAAGCTGGATGAGAGTTGTAAGATATTACTGTTATCAGTGAAATCCAGTACTGTTGTTATAGATTCCTTTTTAAGGGAAAAAATAACATTATGAAGCATCTTAATAACCACAATCACAAATGAATATAGACTAATCAGTAAAGAGATGGGTGAAGTAGTAAGCACTCACTGGGCGCAGCCAACCGATCATTTCTGTTTCTCAGCATCTTTCCAATCACATGGTCACTTCTTAAAACTGTTAACTTAACTTAAAACTTCTGTTTCTTAAAACAGTTCCTTACTCTGTGATTTGTTAAATATCAAAGTCTATTTGGAATCTGTGCTTGACCTCCATGTCTGGGCATAGCAGTCAATACCATTACAGGTAAAGTCAGTGAGCAGCATGTGATGGCCTTTCTTATTTCAGTTTCCTGTCTTCTTTTCCTTTTTTAGTGTAGTTTATGGCGTGGGGCAATTGGGGATAGGAGTAGGTCTTGACAAGTTACAAGACCATTTATTTAAAATCTGATAGCAGCTGCTTTGAAGTATTGTCATGATTTCTTCAACTCAAGTCTGATGGTTACTGTTCTACATTTGTAGCTTTTGGCTCAAGATGTTCTCAGGTTTGGTACTAAAATTTTTATCTTCCTGCCAGTAAGCCCTGAACTAAGAATCTTCTTGAAAGATTGTGAGATGTACTGTACCACACAGCAAATCTATGAATCCCATAAAATTATCAGAACTTTTTAAGAAAGAATCCTAAAATTGACTTTTCTTTCCATTTTACAGGCCCTTTACTAGTGTGTAGAAATAATCTCACACAGGTTTCTTCTGATGAAACCCCAAACTACTCATGAATTGCAGTCTGCTGTCATATGTTGACCCACCTAAAATCCCATGATAAGCAGGTTCACTTATGTAATGTTATTTATTTAGCATTTTGTGCTATATTGCAGTCCAAGTGTAAATCCATTTCTATTCATTGCAAGTTTTTTTTCATTGCTTAATTCAAGTAGGGTGAAGCAGTCTTAGACAAGGAGTAGTCAGTCTATCTCATATCATTTTGGTAGTTCTTTTGTACTCTTGTTTCTCTACATGTTTTTACCTTTCAAAGCTGCTGGTCTCCAGCATAACGGCTTCCCTGCCCTCCTAAGACTTGTAACTCAAATGATGCAGCAAGAGCACTTAACTGTTCTCTAGGAGGATGACATGGGATCAGCATCTCTTGTTCTTTAGAATAGTGTTGGACATTCTGTCTGCAACTCAGGGAGGAAATCAGAATTCCTGATATTCTGGTACCTTTGTGTTGGAGACTGAGCCAACTTTCATGGGGGCAAAAAGAGACACTCACCCATCATGTTTCTGTTTTTTCAGCTGTACCAACTGCAATGGCTTGGGATCTGGGTCTTTCTCTTCAAACGGGAGGACTGATAGCTGAGAAGAAGCATAGGCATCTTTGGTTCTAGATTTTATTATTTACTGAGGGCATTTATTGCTTACTATTCCATGTTCTCAACTCAGTTACATGTAACATTTTTATCATCTTACTATATGAGAATACACAGTAGCCTTTCTCCAGAATCCCACTACATACCACAGTTTTATTTCATCTTCCTCATGCCAAGTGCCTGATACACTTCTCTAAAATAACAGTTGGTGTCCATCACTTTATTTTTGTTTTCATATGTCCAGATTTATTATACACTTTTCAATACTGATCATTGTTTCCATAGCTCTCTGCTCTGTATTAAAGCCATCTTGTTAGTATGTCAAGTATCTATCTTTAATGTCTAAAAACACTTGTGTAACTCCTGTGTTACCTTCTGATATCTAGGTGATGATTTTGCAATATATGTTAGGGCCTTCAACAATTTACAATCAGTTTGAGTCTCCATTGATCCCTTCTAATTGCAGTCATGGAACAGCTCAGCATCAGAAAATGATGAGGCCAGTTCTAGCACCTCGTTGAGTGTTATGTGTAGGAATAGGTACTGCCTTAGCAATTTGTGTCATAAGAGAAGCAAGTGCCTTCTCTAGAAGAATGGCTTGTGAAATCCAGAATTCTGTTTCAGAAGACAACACTGGAATGTCTTTCTCCCTTGGCCAATAGATAGTGGGTGGATTATTAAGACAAATTTATCCAGCCTGCTCCCTGAGGCTTTCTCCCATGGTCTCCCTGCTCACCCTGCTTTTCCATCCCCAACCAAGGCTCAGGAGGAGGCTGAAAAGGTGTGGATTGCTTCTAACCATTATCTTTCTTGGACTTTTTTACTTTTCAACTATGCATACGGACTTTTTCGTCTTTCAACAATGTACATACCACATGTTCATTATTTACATGCCAAGAGTAAATCCATCACTCCTGGAAAGTGCTGGACTACTATGTATATGTTTACTTCTGTGTTTTCTTCCTTCTTTAAAAAAGCCAGGAGGGTTAGAATACTTCATCATTAGAAACATGATTTTAAAGAGAATGATGGCTGCTTCCTCTTTAAGAATCAATCCGTGGTTGCTGGTTGTGTTTCTGTACTTTTTTATCTGTGGAGAGATGAGCTCATATCCAAATGGAGCCCAGGTTGTCATACAGAAAACAATGCTGCAACACACAAAATGGAACATGTAATATTCTTAAAATGTCAGGGGAGTTTTCAGGATCTTTCACAAAGATCTTTTATGTATTCTACAGGAGGGGAAAAAAAAAAGATCTCTTTGCAGTATCATTGGACTACTGTCATATCATTTGGACAGGATGAGGTGGTTATTACAAAGAACATTAAATTCCTGAAGAATAAAATGCAGTGGAAATACAGCCAATCACAACTTTGGTCTCTGTGCTGTGCTGTTGCCTGAACTAGGGCAATGTATCCATCTCATGTTGGACAATGGACATTTGTAAAAAAGTAAAAATTCTCAGTATCAACATTGTTCTGCATTTGAAACTGTGACCAAGAGGTGCAAGGCTCCATATCCAATATCATTATACTGATTCCCTTGTGTACAATGTAGTCTTTTTTAACATTTTCATATTATCTTCATTATTGTGTTTCCAAGTCTGTTTTCATGCTGCTCATTGTTCTTTTGCAAGTCTTCTGTGTTCAACAGGATTTCTTTTGATTTGAACAGCTGTTCAGTAGAACTAGAGCTAGAGTGACAAATTAGAAACTCATGGGCAGAACTGATTCCATTTCTCATGCCAGTTGAGAGAGGCAGTAGCAGCAATGAGATATACATTTCCCTTCCTATCACTGAGTGGAAATCATGATTACTAAAAACTAATAAAGATTTTAGATTAAACAATTTACATTGTATACATTAATGGTGTGCTTATGAATGAATTAGTCATAGTACACTGTCTTCTATAACCCCTTGAGCTAGAAGATTTAGAGATGAGATTCTTCTCTCTGGGAATATGCTCGCTGAAATACCACTCAGATGTTTTTGTGGTTTTGCATTCCATGCTTTGGGAATAAACAAGCTTTTGCTATACCCTTTAAAGTGTAGATCAGGATGCAACTTGGAAAGGATGGATAGAAGGCAAGATATATTGTTTATACTACATTATATCAAATACATTTAAACACTGCAGTCAAGACAGCAGTGAGCAGACATTTAGGCAAAAACCCTGTCTTTCTCATAGTGGCACAATCTAAATGGGTAGGCCAGCGGAAAACAACCAGGGAAGGAGAATGTATGTGTTAATTTTTACAAAGCAGGACCTCTGGTGAGGCAAAAGAGGGATGGGATTGACTAGCCTGAGGTCACAAAATCTTTGATAGAATTAGAAAAGGAAGGTAAATCTGGTTTTATTTCTGGAATGAAAACATCTTGATTGTGGTATAGCATCTTCATTCCCCTTTAAATTCTGGAAGCAAGTTGAAACCATAGTCAAATGGCAACTCAGACCAACCCTTGCAAAGTCAGCTTCAGAGCATTAGATGATATTACTACCTAAAGCCAGCAAAACTTACAAATAATTCCCTGGCCTTTGTCTGGTTTTGGATTTGGGGGACGTGGGAGTGCCACCTTTTCTCTGAGAAGCAGTGATATGAGGGTCAAAGACATCTCTTTTTTCTCTCTTTGTCTCCATCCTCAGCAAAATTTCCTCACATATGAGGGTAATCCAGTGCTTTGTAGTTAAACTAATGATACATCTGCTTTTCCTTGGTTAGAGTTCCCAAGGCAACCACACTGATATCTGGGAATGTAAGCTGGAAATCCTTTGAACAAGTAAATCATCCAAGGTCCTGTGTAGCACCATACCAGTGCTTAGTCAACCACATTGCAGACTGCAGAACGGTAGCAGCAGAATTAGTAATGAAAAAAAAAAAAAAAAAGTAGATGTGATATATGTGGAGGTCATTTAGAGATTTTACCTGCTGAAGAAAAGAGTAAAACACAAGCACACTGAGCATCATTCCTTTGTGGATCTAGAAGTGTGTTTTTCTGGCTCATCTTCATTTGGAGCTGTTGTCTTTTCCCTGTTTTAACATCCCTTTATCTCCTTTTCTGCTGATGCAGAACCTAGATTGGATGAACTTTCCTTTCGTCCTCTCTAGAGAAATTATCAAGTGACCCTTTCAGCCTACATAAAGACTCTAAAACCAGTCTTTATTCCTTGGTGAAAAGTGTTTTCATACTCCCTGAACATGGTACTATGAGGGAAAGGGCTACCAACTTACATCTGCCACTAGTCTGTTCACCTCTGCTTTACTTACAGACTTGAGCCATATGTGCGTTTTTGGGGCTCACTGGAGCATTGTTTACAGCACTGGTGACAAAGAGCTTTAGAACATGGAGCCAGTTTAACAATCAAAAGTGCTGCCTTGGGACTGTATCCTCCCCTGGAAGGGATACAGCTCCATGTGGTAGGTTGCCTTCATTTCTGCCTGGTGATCCTGTTGATTTGCGTATGGAAAGATGACTTGTTTTATGTGGGTTACAATTCTCTCTAATTGTACTCTGTGGTATTTGTGATGGGTTTTGTTTCACATTCAATCAGAATCCTGCAATAAAAAGCCACCTTGAAAATAAAAATAAATACAACCAAATGTGTTTGTTTATTGGAGCTTGAGCATACTTATGAATGAATTAGTGAACTGACCTCAGGGAATAATTATATTAAATTGATGGAAGGCTCTAGTGAAGCAGGACTATACTGTATCATCTCTAGTGAGTATCAATATCATCCCTTCCTAGTCTACTTATTGGAAGATGGATAAAACTTTAAGCTGCCTCTAGGCTTTACTCAAATCAAAGACAGAAATAAAGGCATAAGAAATAAAGTAAACTACTATCAGGTGGTATATATGAATCTTTATGAGGATAGACCTAAGAAGTTATTGTAATTGTACACTGTTACTTTAAATTTTTATTCTTAAACTTCATTTTTGCTTCATTTCAGTATGGAAGAGAAGACAGTGATTGGGCAGTGCTGGTGTCGTGAAGGTGGAAGAGTTCAGACCCTCCAGACAGAACAGACATGAATAAAGACAACTTCTGTGGCTGACTGTATAGCATAGTTTCTGTGTCAATTTGATCCCCAGGATGATTGTTTCCACAATCCAGCAAATGTGAACACAATCATTTTGATTTCTACTATAATCTTGTTGGTAGAAGCCTGTCTTCTTGGTAGAGGTGCTAAATGTTAGCAATAGAACTTTCCTAATGGTTTTCTTAGTGTCTCCTTGTGTCTTGTGTACAGTCTGAAAACTTGTAAAATGCTCTTCAACTGTTCTTCAGTCTGGTTTGTTTTAACTGCCATCACCAGCAGAGCACATTGTCACATAACACAAAGACCTTTCCTGTTAGCTGGCCATAGGGTTCTATTGACATTATTCTGCCTTTTGCTCTGTGTTTGGGAAACACTTAGGTTTAGCCATACGCTCTTTCCTTTCATACTCTGCTTGTATGGCAGATTCCTGAGATGGCATAGCTCTCTAGATCCCCTCATGCATACTCTGTCAAATAACAGTTCTGTCCTTTAGGCCAAAATTATCTGAGGTGATCTAGCCTGCAAGATGCTCCCTGTTGGCCTATTGCCTTTGCTTCCATGGGGATATGCAGTGGCTGCTTGGGCAGTGCATACCTCTAGTAGTTGAATACATCCTTCCATGTATGATTTATAGGGCTTGGTCAGGCCCTGCTAAGGCAAGAATTACCCATTGTCTGGCCTAGCACAGAGCTGGGCACTGCTGACACAGTGTTGCCTTCCAGGTGAGTGTCTAGAAAATCAGATTAGACAACTGTGGCTGTGAAAGTTGGACCACTCTTCACAGCAACCAAATCTTTAGATTGAGGAATTTCTTTCATCATCCAGTCACCTAATTTAGATCAGTAAAATGTTTTTCTTCTCCCCTTCACCACTTGTTGTGAAATGTATCCAGCTTCCGTTGACACGTGTACTTTAATAGGGCCTTCCTATTAAGCAACAAGCTATGTTGTCAACAGAAAATATCTAGCACAAGATAGCACAAACCTTGCTTTCCTTTTGATTAAGCACATACTTCTTCATATAATTCTACTCTCTCACATGCAGTCTTGATACTATTTGGAAGCAATACAGAGCATGTAGCCCATAGTTAGGGAAATAACTTCTGCAAATGTTCACTAACAATCATACTGTAATATTTATTAGCTTTCTCTTTTTGCACACAGCTTTGTCAAACAGCTTTAAGATATCACTTGCCAAAAAGGATGACCATATTCTGTATCAATGTTCCAAAGTGCTACTTCAGTGTAAAACTGGTGGAACTTTATTGACACTAATGGAATACTATAAGAAGTAAAAGTGGAACATTTATTGCCATAGTTTTCAGTAGAGGTGCACCAGTATTAAGGGAAATATTTAGTGCTTTATTTTTTTTAAGACCCAACAGTATCTCTCCCATGCTTTATAAGTCCTTTATAGTTACTGGTAGTTGTTAACATAGTTTAAAAAGGCAAAATATAACTTCTAATAGACCATCCACGCCTTACACAACTGCTAAAAAGTAGCCTTATGGCTTTCCTCTTCAATTTTGGTCAGATTTCAAAGACAACCCCTACTTAGCCATCACTTTCTTTTGCTCCCTCAAATCACGATTTTACTATCTTTCACTGCAATCTAATCTGATCTTTTAATGAAGAACAGTTGAAGGTTCTCTCTGACAATGTAACCATTGTTAAAATATGTTGAATAGTTTTCTCTTTAGAATACAACTGCAAGCACAAAATGTTGTTTCACTTACAGTAGCAATAGTATCGCGTGTCTGCTTTTCCGGCCATTTGAATCTGTATTGTGTGCTGGTCTTTGTTCATTATCTTACTATGTATTATAAGCTGCTGGTAGTCTTTCGTTTTATTTAATTAGATGGGTGGAAAAATTAACATGGGGAATATGTCAAGATGCAATGTGGGGTAGAGAGTTTTATTCAATGAGACAAGTATCATAACTAAAGAGTGCCTTTAACTAGAGTGTGGCATGGAGCTCTCTAAAGATTATGTAATGAGCAACCACGTGTGGCTTCCTGTTACTGAACTATCTAATCTTCCCCCTTATGTTCATCTCAGACTCAGCAGCAAAAGAAAAAGCGGAAATATCTAACTTCAGATACATGGCAAAGTGGTTGTATGATAACTTAACATCTCAGGATGTTCATAGAGTTGACAGGTACCATATATCAAAAATCCCCATGAAGGCATCAGTATACCAGTGGTAATCTATTCACTAGTCAGAATGAATAAGGACCAGTTAGAAGAATTATTTTACTGCAGTGTAAACCTAAAAGTTGTGTAAAACTGTTCTTAAATTGGGTGCAAGTAATTTAGTGTGAAGAAACCAGGCAATTTCATTTACTGTGGTTTGCACTCTTTCCTGCACTCACCAGAGAGACACCTTTCCTTTTACTCCATGTTTTGAGTTTATGAAGACAAAGTTGAAAGTGGAATGACCCACAGAAATGCTTTTAGACTTTTCTAGCAGAGAAGAATGAAAACACATAGTGTGTATGTGTTAACTGTTTAACATCTTGGTTAATTGCCTTATTCTTATTATGTCAACTCAAAGTTGCGCTTGTTTTTAAATGGGATCTAGGTGAATAAGTTCTAGATTTTAAAATTTAAAACCTAAATAAGGGAGCTGACGGGTCAGTGTAGTACAGGAAATTCTTCTGGCGTTGCATGCTGTCCTACCCTGCATTCTGCCCCTGCTTTTTAATCCCGTTAACCAAAGGAAAGAAATAATACGTGTAAATAATAGTGAGTATTTGGTATTGCATTCTCCCTATTTTCGCCTCTAAAATTTAGGAGGGAACTGTGGTATTCCCTGAGCTAATAATAGATTGTAAAAGAACATCTGCACATCTTTTCTCCATGTGCCCTATTTGTTTAATTGCAACAGATTTACATAGAAAGAGTATGTTACATCATAACTAGGCAATTATCCATTCTTCATCACTTAGTTATGGTTCTGCTAATTGATCATTTAAGACATAATATAGTCTAAAATTAGGAACATTTGAGACTGTTCAAAAAAGACCAACAAATTAATATTGTTGTGTGATATTTGCATAATTGGCTGCAATTATTTAATGTTTAATTGGGTTGATCAAATGAGATTCAGCCTTTCACATGCTTATGTTTTACAAACACTGATACTTTAAAATGATAATAATGAACTCTAATTTTTGTATGTTCTTTCTTCTCTCCTTCATTCTTTTGATTATTATTTTCAGTATTGAGCATGTCCTTAATTTTCAGTTTGGTGAGCATGATTCATGCATAGGAAAGAAGTCCTTCAAATAAGAGAACTTTTCATGAAACTGGCATTTCATACAAGCTGTTCTGATGCCAGGAGTTATGGCTTCAGCAACTGGCATTACTTAACTAGATTCTTAACTGCGATGAGTGCAAATTCACTGAGAATTTACAGTGACAGACTCTGATGAGAATGCTAATAAAGGTTCCTGCTTGGGGTAGATAATTTGTTCAGTCTGTAGCAGTGCAAGGCAAACACGATTTTTCTGGGATATAGAAGGGAAGTCTGATAAGACCAAAAGCAAGATAGTGAGAGATCTCTCTGCCCAGCCGTTGTTTACACCTGTTCAACTATCTCAAGCCAAAAAGCAGCTGTCCTCCACTCCTCCTCTTTCTAGGTAAACTGTTGTTCAGGGTTTACCTAATTCAATAGAGAGATATCATTGATTCTCTCCTGTATACTTAATTTTATACTTATTTTTCCTCAAGCATGAAGAATGGTAATTTGGAAAAATGTGATATTTGAAAGAGTAATTTGGAGTGCAAGTTATTTGAAATGTCTGCCTAATACATGGTCTTCCAAGGAGGTAGACAGAAAAACAGCTGGGACTGATCTCATAGCTACCTAATTAGAGGAGGAACCCTCTTGAATTCAGTGGCTTCTCCAAAACAATCTGCATAATCTCAACAGATTGCTTAGTGTGAACTGTCTGTTGATAGTGCCTTGCTGTCAAATAGAATACAGAGATGGTAGCACAGCCTGCCAGACTATGGCACATTGGCTCTCTCTGCATGGGATTCACCCTACTCATGGTAAGTTTTCATGTTCTAGTGACAGGCTCATATACTGAGAGGTGGGCAGGTATAAATGATGGCTGAGCATGCCCTGAGGTGGCCTGTTCCTTGCTGGTTTTCTCTCCCTTCCACACAGACTCGCAGCCCCTTTTCCTCAGCCTCCTATCATGATGCCACTTAGTCTCATATCTAAAAGTGACCATTTAAGCAAATTTTGCATTCTTTTTTGCTTTTAGCAGTAGTGACAGTTAAAAAAAAAAAAAAAAAAAAAAAGTGTTTTGTTCATCTTGCAGGTGTTCAGGGATTGGAATTGCACTTTACCACCTGCACATACAATGCCTGAACAGACTGCCACTGGCTTTGTGACCCTGGACAAGTTATCTAACCTCTTTGTAAGTGCAGAGTAGTAGTACTACCATTTATACCACTTTTCACTCTAATCCAAACTTTTGCATAACAAGTTATTTCACTACAGATCAAATAAGATTTCCAGAAAGCTTTTTAAGCAGCAGGGGAAGATGCTGTGTAAAGTCCATTATTTCAAGGATTGCTTTAGAATAGAAGTACCTTGATTACGCAGGAGAAAAATGCTATTTGCATGAAAAATACATTTAAGGTTTGCTGTATGAACTCATAAACAAGTAAAATATGTACTTCAGAATATAAAGTAGCATGCAGAAAGATCTTGAAAAGAGAATTCACTTCCACCTCTCAAACAGTACTATCTTATTTAAAAGTGATGCTTGAAGGAAGCATTGTACCCCTCAATGCAGAGTCATTAGATTACAACTATTCTAGTGGTGCACGTCATGT
Organism: Strix aluco; assembly: GCF_031877795.1. Classification (NCBI taxonomy): domain Eukaryota; kingdom Metazoa; phylum Chordata; class Aves; order Strigiformes; family Strigidae; genus Strix; species Strix aluco. The sequence goes on from NC_133935.1 coordinate 22,754,218, forward strand.
AGCACTGAGACAGACCTCTTTATCAGTCTTGACTACAAATTTTCTAAACTGCAATACTGAGCAATGGGAAGTGTCAAAGAGCTGTGTTTTACTGTATTTTGTCACTATCCTCAACATCTGGAAAAATAATTCATAGGTCCTAAATCATTTAAGCTAAGTAACTTCTTAATAAGTATTGGTATTTGTGGTCATAACAGCAAAAGGGAGTACTGGTATTGCATTGGTGAAAAATACTGTTGTAGCAATCCTGTCCATGCCTTGCTTTGAGTATGATGGTTATTAGTGGGAATTCCAGGATATTTTCTCTGACGTTGCAAAATCTGGGTACCATCTATATAGTACAGTTGGCAAATATATCCCCAACTCCATAAACAAAACTAATTTAGCTATTACCTTGAGCTAGAACATTCAAGTACATTAGGGCTTAGTGGGTGTGGAACAATACTGAATTAGAATAGTCAAGCCTTAGATGTGGAACAAAATTTTGGAATTAGTAGCTCAGATAGAAATAAATCTTGATAACCACACCCAAATTTACTAAAAATAATGGTGTTTAAATTCACTACTAATAACAGTATGGCTAGATCCTCGTTCCTCTCTCTGAATATGAATTTATACTGTTTATTTATCTTAAAACTTAATTTATTTTGTCTGATTTTTAACACAATTCTGAATTCTCATGCCATGCTTTAAAAAAAAAAAGCTTCTTCATAGGAAGATCTTCAGGAGGATTTAAGATCTTGATATAGAACTTTAAAGTCTTTAAAATATCTGCTGGATAAAGTTAAGGTAGAAAAAGAGAAGATAGCTTTGTGGAAGTAGTTAACTACAGCATTCTAAATGGTTTTCCAACACTGGTCGTTTTTTGTTTTTACCAAAGAGGTATGCAGGGAATAGTAGATAAAATAAGAGTAGCGCTTTTTTTTTCTAAGCAAGAGCTGGGAAAGTTTCTAAGAGCTGGTTCTCTTAATAATGTTAACTCTTCATAGTACTTGATCCTGGCAGGCTTAGAGCAGTCATTTAAGTGTGAGATGGTGGAGCTCAAAAGTTATCTCAGGTGGTACTATCTTGCAAGAACAGATTTTCTATCATTTTATGATCAAAGCAATCAAGAGGTGAACATGGAATCTTTTAAATTTTGCATCTTTTATAAAAGTTTTGCTTTTCATTTTAGAATTCTGATATGCTATCACTGAACTATTACCTTAAACTATCATGTCTCTGTAGCTTATGAGGAGAAATCAAACATTCTTATTCTTTATGTAATCACCTTCTTGCTGTATGCCAAAACTCCTCTTCATTATGATTTGGTCACCACTAGAATTGTGACCTCTTCAGGTGAAATAACAGGGGTTTTTTTCTCTACTGTACCCTGCTAGCACACTCTCGAGTTTTTAGTAAGTGCTTGCAGCAAATGCTAGAGCAAACAGTAAAGTGAAAAGTCTTCTGTTTCCAGAACAGTTACGCTAAGGAATGAGAGTAAAATTACCCAAGTCAGTCAAGACAGGTCAGAAGAACATCATTACCATTCTCATTCAGTCCAAAACAGAGACTACCTGGGTATACCAAATATCTAGCAGGATGGTAGATTTCTACTACTATTTAAGAATGCTCTTATTCAGTTGCTTAAATACCTACATCTGTGCCTACATTTTCATAACATGGGTCCTAGTATCTTAACTGAAACCTGCAACACACTGTTATATGTCATGAAACAGTAGAATATTAGATTAAAATAAACAGGTAATACTCCAGATCATCTAAGAGTGAGAAAATGTTTGCTACAGGTCAGTGGCTTATTCTGTTCCCATAATTTATATTCATTTTCTAATGCCCCAGTAGTTGACTAGAGCTGCAAGTAGGAGACAAATCATTAACTCTAGTCCACCGTCAAGATTGTTGACAAAGACTGAATCTATTCCCTCCATCTCCTGGGGAGATGGCATGGACTCTAGCTTGGCCACTATAGTAGAAAGTGACTGAATGTAAGAGGTTCTTTGCCATGATGGAGACAAGTAAGAGTTTTATCTGAAGTTATTTGCAGACAATTTCTGTTGAAGCAGTAAATTTGTAAAGACAGATATCCCAATCTACCTTACCTTCAAGGCATTTAGAAGGGTGCAGTAGTAGTTATTGGAATTGTAGCATATAAGCAGTGGGAAATTAACAACTTGAAGAGGGAGAAGTAAACACCTCTGAAGGGTCTCTGTTTTCTCAAATGTTAAAGTTAACTGGGTATTTTACAATGATGTGAGCATATAAAAGCAGTAAAGGACAGATGTGTGGAAAAATACTGGATAAACTAAAGGAAACTCTACCTCATTCTTCTCTAAAGGTTTTGTAGAAGCACAATTAAGCGCTCCTAATGGCATTGTTATGTACAGACCATCTGGCACGAAAGAAACACTTTATATTTGTATGTCTATAAATCCTGTAATAACCGTATTTTGCTAGCAGTGGAAACAGTCTATACTATTTGCAGTTTTTCTCATCAAATCTGTAATTATGCAATGTTTCTGTCTCCAATAAAGGAATTTAATGGGCACCTGTTTGTGACATGTTATGAAATCATCACTGTTGAGTACAGCTAACTAAGCATAATTATCCCATAGATGGGAACTGTTACAAAATACATTCTTGAAGGCTGGATTAAAAGGAAAAAGTATTACTGAATGAAGTGTGGCATGTAAGAACAGCAAAGCAAGATGCAAGTGGTGAGAGATAAGCTAACTCTATAGTCAAAATGCAAAGCCTATATTCTGCCTTCTGGCTTCCACTGAAGTCTAAGGATATGACACTCAGAGGAGAGGGAAGAATGAGGCCTTAACAATGGCAGACATGCATCTACCCTGCCAAGCCTGGAGGCTGAGCCAGTTGTTTCACTTACAGTAAAATGCTGGACAAATCAAGCAGCAAAACTACCTACCTGCTAACCATGTTTTCATGAAACAGCTTTTAACATGCCAGGACTATGTAGCAGTGATTGAACACAGCCCCCATTCTAAGGGTTTTGGGGTGATGAACTCAAGGGAGAGAAGAAAGCCAGAAAACAACTTTATACTTTTAGCGCTTACTTCACAGGGCAGTTTTGAATAGTCATTACTCTAAAGTATGTCAACCAGTGGGAAGCCCTTTGAAGATGGAAAGCACTGAAAAGTGAGTGTCATTAAAGTCTTGATATTTGCCATCTGTAGTAGCTATATTTAGCAAAATACTTGACGTATTCCCCCTTTTCAGTGCAGAGAATACTGTGATTAAAGGTAGTACTGATCCATGCTGTGGTAAAGTACACATCGGGGTAAAATTTCCATCTGGTTTGGTTCTCAGTGACTTCAGAGAAAGCTGACATGCATACAGGATGCTTTAAAGAAGCTGTAGACAGGTAAGTACTAAGAGTTGTTAATTACTGCTAGGAGAATGAACCCAACATGTCAGAATTAGACCTTATTCCTGTACTTTGGCCTCTCCATATTCATTCTAAGGTAACCTTTCTTAACTGTAACTGTAGCTTGAGCTTCAGTATGACAGCTTTCAAAAGTTGCTTATCTCAAGTAGTAATAATTTGAGGACTGATCCTACAAGATGCTGACTGGGCTTCAGAGACAGACAGACCTATGTCTTTTAGCAAAACTTTAAAAGACCCGTTTTTTCCTCCCTTTTGAAACACATCAGTAGCTGGCAATACTTCTGTTCACTAAAGCACTTGCAGTACCACCACCAGCACTGTGTTCTTGGGGATGGCGAGTATCAGTTCTGAGGACTCTGATCTGGAATACATAGTCTTGTAAAGTTGATGTGACCAAAAAATCAGTTTTAAAATCGTACAGGGGGAGGACAAAGCAGAATGACAAAACTGCATTCTGTACATATAAACAGGGCAAGGAAACAAAGTTGGGGATTCCAATATAGGCAGCCAATACTAGAATTAGAAATACCAGTTTTGAGGGTATATCAACAAAAGTGTTGAATTTCAGTTTTTCTTCCTTTCCTTTTGCTCAGTGTTCTGATGTTGTAGCATTACAGTGGTGATTTTAACAGAGCTGCTAAAGAATTACCATGTTGTCAAGAAGAGCAAAATTTTCCATAGTAGCACCTTTGTTGTTCTGGATGCTTCCCCAATGAGGAACTTATAACAGAAAATACAAGAATGTGAAAGGTGTCTACTTCTCTCTCTCCCGAGGGAATGATTTTTAATGCCAGGTAAGAAAATGTTTGTCCTGCTTTACCTGCAGGTGGTACTATATTTTATCTGTACAAATTTCGGATATTAAATTCTGAGCTTTGACAATGCCAGGTTATACAAGACAAAACAGTTTATCTTAACTCACGTAAGTTTTGTGGGTCATTCAAAGAAATTATGTTCTTCTGAAGTGATGTCAGAACAACCTCTGGCTTATAACTTTGGTATTTTTCCCCATCTTGCTCATGGAATAATTATTTTGAAGGTTCAACTTTGTTAATTTATGCTCTTAGTGGTACATAGGCATTTATCCTTTACTGTGATGGCAGTGTAGGCTAACATTTTTTTAGAGCAAGGTAAAGAAAATTTGTATACAAAGAAAGTATCCTAACCAAACTCAGTATTTGTGAGGTAAATACCTAACTCTAAAGGATAAACAGAAAAACAAATGTTTAAAATGGGTGAGTTCTAACTACAGACTGTGTAAAATGCACCCACACTTTAGACACTCTACATATTATGAAAAGGACTTAATAATTAAATATTTTAAATTGTCTTCTAATTGGGTGAAATAACAATTGCATGTCTAATGCACATATGTATATTAATAGTCTACAAAACATATGCTTTTCAAACAAAAGGATGATCAAGTCAATACTGATTTGATATACTATCTATGAAGCAGGTATTTTGTGAATGCTCAGTAAGCAGGCCAGTCATCTTCATACACAGCATGTGCTTAAGGACCCCTCTGGGTCTGACCAAAGGCAGGTGTAGGTAAAGCCCTGGTCTACATGGGGCCTATGCAGCTGAAGCTGTGTCAAGATATAGAAGTGTGTGCTTCACATGCTTGTATGTGCAAGGGAGGTGATTTTATGCCCATACTTTATAGATACACAAATTAAATACATGCTGGGAGGCTGCCCCTAGCAGAAACACTATCACCTATAAAATAGCTAGAGCTGTTCTGACTCTCATTTTGACCAGGATGAAATTCATCTAGTGTACCACACCTAAGCTGAAAACAAAGACTGTGACTTACCTGTCTTTTAGGTGAAGTTTACATATATTATCACCAAGAGCCAGTGGAAACACTAATTTCAGTGGAAATTCAACTGGTATTAGCTCAGACCCTAACTTGAGGTGACTTTCATGCTCTGAGCATGATGAAGACAATTGCTTCACTCTTTATTTCTAGCTGCTCTATCCCTGACCTTCCCTTTGTGGCATTGCTGGCATTAGAGCCGTTGCAGAGTGACTAGATCACTGCTCACCCACAGGAAGGCAGAAGCATATGCATAGAAGAGTACAACTGCTCTTTTAGCCATGGCAGAGTTTTTAAGGAGCTGAAGCCAGTTAAGAAGTCATGCCCATATGAAATGTTAGGATTTGAATATCTCCCAGGTGCTAGCCACTTTTATTATGGCTCTTAAACTTTTATGCACCAGACCTTGCTTAAGTCATTGCTGAATTTTGGGTTCTTTGTTTTTCAACCTTCCTTTAGCTCATACAAGCATTGTGCCTGAGCAAAGACTGTAATATTTGCTTTACTGTGAAGTACCAAGTTGGAAAAGAAAGAAAGAAAGGAACTTCTGAAGATTTTGCATCTTCATTGTAAGGGCATGGCTGAAAACTGATTAGAACAAAGATAGTGAAAAATACTCCCATCTTTTTAGGAAATCTCATTGCTTAAAAATTTGGTGAAAAATGCCACAGATCAGACTACTGCCCCAGCATCCTTTACCTTTGGGGATGGGTTTCTGTCAATCCCATTGCTCTGGATCCTATTAGCTAAGACTGACACTGTTCCTAAATGCTTATAAACTTAACATCATTTCCTTCCTCTGCCACAGAGTCTGTCCTTTCTTATATCATGCAAACAGAACAGAAAACCTGAGTGATTTGTCAGCTGTTTATATTCCGGTCTTGAAAATGCACTCCCACAAATTTCAACCACCAAGCATAACTCGTAGCACAAGTTCCCTTTGCTATTCCCTCCTTTTGCAGGTAGAATATTTTTATGGCTCTTGAGGAAAAACGGTTGAGTCTGAGCTAAACTCAAGGTTAGAAATCCTTCCTAATCTCTCAGGTCAATCAGTTTTTTACAGAGGATTCTCCCTCTGAAAGGGTAGGGTCAGTATCTCACAGGTGGGGAGAGGCCACATCTGCCCTGTACTTGCTGTAATCAAAATGCCTACTTAGTTGTCAGGTGGCACCAGTCTTCACAATGTTATGTAGGCTTGCAAAGTCATTATTAGGATTGTGAAGGTGGGATGAGAGCTGGTTATCCATAATACATTGCCTTACTAAGAGAAATTACGTTTTCTTTTGTTCTCTTTTGGTATCTTCATCTACCATTGGCGATAGTGTCAGGCTGGGAATTGCTAATACCTGCTATCAGGTGAGTCATTAATCAAAAGATCTTCAGATTTGTCAACGGCTGTGCCAAGGACTTTTCAGACTGCAGAGTTTGTAGCCCCTGTGTATTAAGGTGGAGAGCAGAGAAAGGTAGTGTTGCTTATGCTTTTCTGAAGGAGCAAACACAATTTTAGGAATGCAGGATTTACTTGCATGGCACACTTGAGGATTCCCAAGTGAGGAACCTCCATTTTGCTGTTTGGTCCTGTCACATTCCTGAAATGGGGCTTCTTTTAAGAAATAAACAAGCTAAAGAAATAATATTACTTAACTTCAATGCCTGTATTTTTGCTGTCATGGAAAGAATCGGGTGAGACCCCAAATGCTGGTGCACTTTCTCCCTCGTGCAGTATGACCTCCAAAGAGGCAAAGCATAATTTTATTTTTATTTTTTTTTAACTTCAGAGAGACCAGACTACAGCCTGTCAGCCTAGACAGAGCCTTATTTAACAGTATATGCGTGAAAGCCTTAAAACTGATACTGCCATTATGCATATGAACCATAACCAATCAGCAGATATTTTAGGTCAGATGACTGCTCTGTTTTTGAAAGATAAGTGTTATGGAGTTCCTACCTTGCAATTCCTTACCTCTGCTAAGGTGAATCTTAAGAGCTTGATTGTACCTCTTACAGCTGCTCAACTCTCAGAGTCTCTTGGAAGGATTCCCTCTGTTAGTCTACATGCCGCTACATCGAAGCGACACAAAGGAGTTCTCCTTAGTCCACATTTCATTTCACATTCCAACAAAAAAGATATCAACATCTGTACTATTTCCCCATTTTTGCATATACGTAATATTGGGAAGCTTTTTCAGTACTAAGATAACATCAAATCAAAAGTTAAGAGAGATGTCAATAAGGCCAAAGCTCAGGCTGACAAAAGGGAAATTCCCAAAATTTTACAGGATAAGATCATATTTAAACACAAACTTTATTTTCTGAACACACACATATCTCTGCTAAACCTCACAATGTCTTTGGGGCAACTTGTTCCTATTACTTTCTCTTTCAAGAAAAAAGACTTTATTATCTGTTACTATGATTTAAGCAGCATGAGGGAGAGCCAACAATGTTTGACTCAGTGAAACTCTCATCAAGTTATATATGAAGTTCAGGGCAAAATTCACCTGCTGTAGAGTTGTTTTAACCTGAATTAACATTTTTTTTTTCTCTGATAAAATATATATTGTCAGTAAAAATAACTTAGTTTTTGTGTAGAGCTTGTAGCCAGAAAATGTATGGTTTTCATTTTAAAAAATTTAAAGGAATTTTTCAGAGAAAAAATAAAATTATGACCCACAGATCATCAGTAGTTCACCAAGTATATTTTAACAATTACTGTTTCATTTGGTCATAAGATGATAAATTTGAGATCTTTCACAGGAAAACTGAAAATCAAACTGAAATTACAGTAAATTGCTAAAACCATGTTGGCTTGTAATGATTTATTTTTAAAAGACACTGCTTCTCTTGGTTTCCCCTGCAATGCATAATATAAATTTATCAGATAAGAAGTGATTTTCATTAGGGAAAAATTATAAGCAATCCATAAAGGAAGAAAAGATTAGTAGTTACCCTTGATCAATTCCTTTCTGTGCCTTTGAGCAAGGTGGGTAACTCTCTTAGCTCCTATTTTCCAGCTGTAAAAGGGGGGTAATAGTTCTCAGCAAACTGAAAGACTCCTGTGAGGATAAATGCATGACAGGCTGTATGATCAATGAGCAGTGGAGGGCCATATGGACCTGAAGACAGATTCCACCATGGCTGCCTTCTCCACATTAATTTGTAATAGCATGCTTACTCTTTCAATTAAACCTTACAATCACATTTCTGCCAAGCTCAGTGTTGCTTTCAGTTTCAGTGAAACTTTGCAAGCTGGAACATTTCCTACGGCTGACAGTGACATTTAAATGCAAGAAAATCAAGCTTATGCATGGCCAAGCCTTCTATAATTCCAGGACTTGTCAGTCTATGGTATTGATTCTGGTTTAAACAAATAAACACCCAGCTCATTTTCACCTAACCTTGGAAGAGTACATTGCCTAAATGTTCCACTCTGAATCCCAGGTGATACCTTCTGGGATTATGAGTGTTCAAAAGAAAATTAATTATACCAACAACAGGCATCTAGGCACAGTGCTATGTTTTTGCAAAAGAGTGCCTGGCCACCTGAAATTTAAGCCCTTCTCCTATGTGCATGGGGATCAAACTCAGACCCCAGAGGAGGGAGGCAAGTTACAAAAGGAAGAACTTTGGAGACTGCGCCAGAAAGTCAAGTTACTGTGCCTACGTGTTTAGTGGCCATGTTTTTTCATACACAGCTTTCTTAATTGAGGACCAGCTGTTTTGCAAGTACAGGTACAAAGTTCTTTTGTGTTACTAACCAGCATAGAGTAAAGTAATCCACACAGGTGAGACTTGAAGCATTTACTGTGTTTATTTTTGTGATTTTGACCCAAGCCCACACAACCAGAAAACCCCACAGCCATCTGTGGAAAAAACAACACATTGGGTTTTGCTTACGAGAGAAAAGATGGACTTGAGTTGCAGTTCAGCAACTTAACCAAGATCTCTCTGCTCCAGAACTGCTTGGCTCATGTGCCCTTTGGTGCCTCTGTGTGTTTGTGAAGAATTGAGCACTGTGGGCTCTTGCCTGGCCAGGCCAGGGCAGGATGGAGTCAGGCTGCCTTGTTCACTGTACCTGCAGGAGAGTCCCCTCCACAAGGAGGTTATTCTGCAGCTGCCTTCTGGCTCCTTTGTGTAGCACCACATTTGTTTAACTGACCAGATAATCTTTGGGTGTACAAGATGAAGTAAGGCAGCTGACATGTAGAAAGTAAGACCCATGTTTGGCCTCTTCCTTTCTGCCCACAAGTGAACTATTTTTGCTGCTTAAATGCACTCTGTAGTGCTGGTTTAAAAGAAAAAGTGAAAAAAAAAAAGTACCAAAAAGATTCTTCCATGACCTCTGCTGCAGAAGTAAGAGCTGTCATCCACCCTGGAGCCCCTGCAGTCAGTATCTATTACATCCATGTCTGTATCTTGTCCCTGCTTTGGCTTTTCCAGGTTAATGCAATTTTTGAATGCCTGAATTGCAGGAACATTCATTCCCTGACAAAACAGAGCTCCCAACTTTTCTTCATTTACCTTGTGCCTAAAACCTGCCTTGTCTCCAGCAAGCAGGTTGTGATCCCTCTGATTTCCACTGGCAGAATGATTCTAGATTGTTTCTCACAATTTTAACTATCCAAGCAAATTATTCTTTTAACTTGAGGCCTGATTGGATCTTTTTTCCTACCTGAAGAAAGATGTCCATCGACAGATATGTGCAGTTTCCATCTTCCCTGAAAATCAAAGAGAATATGAGAAGTGTTGTTGTTTTTCAGCCATAAAAGAAAAAAAAAAAAAAAGCCTTGCATATTTTCAGTTCACAATAGTTTCCTCTGAGTAAACACACCACCGCAAAAGAGAACAATAAAGCCTCTGTGAGGTAGCAGAGGATTTTTAGAGCTGCTGTACATAATCAACCTCCAACCCTGCTTACAACCTAAGTGTGATATACTGTGCTCTTACGTCCATGCTTAGGTGCATTTTGTCAGTGCAGACATACAGCTGCAGCTCCACCAGCAAAGCTGCACTTTTTGTTTATACAGTAAGACCATACCTGGCTATGGCCCTACACAGGAAAAGTTACACCAGGAAAAGCACATTTTTGCTATAACAACGGCGTCATTTGGGGCTTTGGTTGGCACAGCTCTGCTGGGGAAATCACAATTCACCATGCTCCTAGTTGGCATTGCTGTTAGCAGAAGTTTGGAACAGAGTCGTAGTCTCACAGGACTCTCATAGCTCAGGAAGAACAGATTGCCTTTAAACTTACTGATCCCAGGCGATTCAGGTCTTTGGTGTTTTCCTGACAGCCCTGGGAGCTTGTGTGAGTTAGAACAGGCTTTTGCAGAGTTTTTGTGTTGTACCATGATTTGTTTTAAACTAGAATATCCCTCCTTCACTCATAACTACTTCTACCATGTTCCTTATAGGAGCAGACCTGAGTACTGCTTTCTCCAGAAGATAATTTAACCATTTTTACTTTAACCTGTAACCATTTATTTACCTGATATGAGAAGTTTGCTAAGAGATTGGGAAATCTGATCTTCTAGTTACCTTCCCAGCTTTAAATCTGGTGCAGGAAAAAAAATAAGTCAAACCTCCAGACTAAAAAACATCCTCCCTTTTCCCTGCCATCCAGCACCCTGTCCTCAAAAAGAAGAAATCAAAAACAAATATAGAGAACAGAGGTAGAGAGTGTATTTCAACATGAAACCTTCTATATCAGTCCTGCCAAGAAACACAACAGTATTAATTAATTTTTTAGTTATTTAAAAGCTTTAGTACTATACTTCTTCCAAACCAAACAAAACCTGAAATAAAATTCCTCTTATGCTGAAATAATGTACAAAGGGGAGCATTTGGGACAGTCTACCTAAGAATGGACCACAATCATCATCATCATCATCCCGTAAGCACTACCTTACAAGTTTAGTTTCTTATATCACATTCTTTACTTTTCTGTTAATAAGGCCCAGATCATTACCAGTAGTAAAGTAATTTTTAATTCTTTGCTGTTTGAATTTCAGCCTGCCATTCACTTTTCAGTCTTTACACGGTCTGTTCAGTTACATTCTCCTGGTGGGAGGGTGCCCTCGGCAGACACAGGGCAGCGTTACTGCTCCTGAACCTTTTGTGCTTGTCTCCCAGAGAAGTAATGGATTGGCCAAGTGGCTTTGTACCCTGTCTGTACCTACTGAATGCCAGAGCTGAGTGAGTGTGTAGGTGTCCTGTCAGGCACACACTCCTCTGCTTCAGTGTCTCTTCATCCTGCTGAGGGTTCTGTCTAAGGACCACTGATTTGCTGAGTAGAAGTAGCAGTCACTAATAGATTTGGAGAAATTTTCCCCTACTGAGTGTCTGTCTTGTCTCGTCCTTTATATTGCTCTAAATTAGATGGGCCAGATCTGATCCATAATAAAGTTTTACTCTTCCCTTGTCTCCTCCTGGCAATGCTGTCAGGGCAACTTGAGTGCTGTCATTGCTGATTTAAGGCTCTGGGGAACTGGGAAGGATATGGGGATGAAACAGAGAGTCAGAGTCAAAGCTGTCAGGACTAGCTCAGTGGTAGGGCCATGTGAGCCAGGCTCTGTTCTCTAAACACATAGTGGGAAATGAAAGTGGTCTCCTAACTTCTTGACAGCAGTGAGAAATTATCTGGACTACGGTATATTAAATGGAGGGAAGGGCAGAGTCTCAAGGAGAACACACCTGAATTTGAGTTATTTAATTCTCTTTTTAATTTCTTGTTCACCCTTCTGTTTCTTTGTGAGGAAAAAAAGTTTTGATTCATTTGCAAAAAAGCAAGAAGTCATTAACATGCTGACTACACAGTTTATGTTGACTTTTTAGAATCAGTAGTATAGCCTAACCCAAAATCATGAGTCAGGTCTTACAATCCTTCCAGACAACCTTAAAAATGCTAAGCATATTTTGCAAAATAAACCAAGCATTTGGATCTCTCTTTCTTGGCATTCCTGTTTTTAAACTGACTGATACACATATTCCACTTATCGTCTTCATCCTATGTGCTAAAAAATTATGTTTAAAAATAATTTTTTCCTGTCTACAGCATGTAGAGCTTTAAAGAAAGGTACTAGGTATTATGGAGCTTGTAATAAAACACAGACAGCTGTTTACACTATATCAGGTATTTTTTCTAACAGTTTTAAGTTGTCCAAACTTTATAGCTGCAGACAGTTGAAGTAGTGTTGCTCATCTTTTTTGTCATCTCTTACCTCTCCTTCTCTCAGGAATCTTTGCAGCCATACCTGTTGGAGATATCACAGAGTTAGATAACATGCTTCTGGTCTTTGCAGGTTGTATATAGCAGCACTTTGATTTAATAAGTGTTTTCAGATGTCTACCCATCTATCCTACTAACTTTAATTGTCATCACCACAAACAGTCTACCTTTTTGTAAAAAAGATTGCAATATCAGTAGTTGTTTACAGTGAGAAGCAGAGATTGACCACATTATAATCTGGCGCTAACATGTCATGCAACTAATGCACATCATTTCAGATGTATTCAAATATGGGGTTATAAATGGGGCTGTGAAAAGACCCAGCTTTTGCTCATGGAAATTGGTACACCCTACTCTCTAGTCTTTGTGTCTTTGTAGGCCTTTTTGGGATTCTTGTCTTATTAGGGATATGCATTTGTAAATTATTTAATTCCATGCAGGTAAAAGTCCCAAGACCTTTGACAAGAACATAACCTTCAGCTTCATTAATGTCTCTTCAGAAACACAGTCCTCTCTTCACCAGTCAGCAATGCTGACCACTTAAACTCCTTCTCAGGTTCTTGGAGTGTTCCTCGGCTGCAGCTGAGCTCAGGGGGATGCCGCTTGCCTTTGAGATTACTTGCTTCTTTCACTTCACTTGCTCACAGTCGGAAAGGGAGTACAGCCAGCATTGCCAAGGGCTTGGGCCTACAAACTATGAATAAAGAGACCACAGTTATAGTTTGTCTGTGGTAGATACACAGTTTAGGGGATTGTTACCAGTAGGGTGACAGGGAGAGAGAGATTAATGCCATAGTATTTCAAGACAAACTTTAATTAAGAAATTTTACAAATCTTACAAGAGATCTGGTTCTCACAATATTTCCAGGTTGGATAAATTTGCCAGGGTCACGGCCTAGACTTATAGATGTAGTTTCTAGAAAACTGCAAGGCTTTAACCATCAGTTCGAAGTAGAAGATTTTCTGGCGGCTGTGGGAATGCTTTTGCTGGATTGCAGGAATCCCACAGCCAGGGCTCCCGTCACAGAAGAGCCTTTCTTGCATTCTTACCAAACCAGTGTTTTATTAGTTAGCAATAGATGGCGCTAAATTTCCACCTGTCCAACGCCGTCAGCCAGAAAATGTATTTGAAGTAATTAGGCCTGCAAGATAACACTTAAAAGGGTTACTGCTGAAGTTGATGAAAGTGTGTGGGCATAGAGAGGCAGGAGCGCCAAGATGCTTCACCAGCTGGAGAAGTCTTAGGTGAGATAGTCTGGCTGCCAGAACAGGCTGCCAAGATAGTCAAAGGGAAGGAGCCAGGAACTGGAGAACGATTTGCAAGTTCTTGAGAACAGCTACTGCGATCCTCTTGCTGGCTGGGTCAGGTAATGCCTGTCATTATCAGCAATTGAGGATCCCAGGCCAGACGTGTTAAAATCCCACTAGCGATTCTCAGTCTCAGTTGGTGGTTTGTCACAAACTCCCCTCGTCCTGGGATTAACCCCTTCCCCAGCACAGGGGATACGTTTGATCTATGTCACTTGGAGTGAGGCAGTGCTGACAGGACCAGAGAGAAGGGCTTCAACAACTTTCTCCCCGTCCTGCTGGCTCATCACCCCACGGCTCTTGGCACTTACAGGTGTGGGGAGCAGACATAGTAATTTCTTACATGAAGCAGAGGGAAGAGGCTTCCCTACTGAATTCTGCACTCGTTTCTGGCAGCAGCAGGGAGCACCTCCACAGCGTGGGGCTCGGTGCTTGCAGTTTTCATTGCACTGGCTTTTTCTTTTGTGTGATAGCCTAGCATCCCAAAAGTGACAGGTATAGGGGAGGAAAAAGACAGGACAGCTTATTGCAATAGCGATTCACTCTCCTGCATGCTGTGGAAATTATATTCATAAGAGGAGAGGTTCTCCTGCTGGGAGCCAGAGCACAGCTGGTGCCATATGGCCTTCTCTATACTGCTTGGTTAGCTATCCTCACCTGGCCACACCGAGCAGCTGCCTGCGGCCCCCTCATGGGCTTCTTAATGCTGCACAATCTGTCCTCATGCAGGATCAAGGCCGAGATCCCTGCTTTTTAAGGTACAGACATGATGTTACTTAGAGAGGTGTGAAGTGGGAAGAGGAGGCTGTTGTTAGTTAGTTGGGAGGAGTACGTACTGCATACTGCCAGGCAGTTGTGGGTACCGGTAGCCCTTGAATGCTTTGCCAAAATGAGATATGTCATGAAAACCATTCACAAACTTGTTTTCCTAAACAGTTTCCACACACCCCACCCAGACATGCCTAAACATAACTTGCAAGGCTTTTTTTTCCCCTCATGGAAAAACCTCTTTCTGCATTTCTCAGAGGGCTTCTCCTCAGAGCTGTTTTGCACAATGGAGCAAGCAAAGTTAAAGTTTCTTGTTGATGATGGCTGCATTGCACACACGCTTTGCAGTACACTGGCTTCTTTATTAGGTGGGCAGGAACTGGCACTGCTGGAGCCAACTCCTGCCCACAGTAAGGGTGTGCAGAAAGAAAAGGAATAACCCACAAAATAAAATCCTGACCAAGGATGTGAATCAGGCATGGAAGATACAGTAACATAGTGTCAACACAATGAACACAGGCAAATTTTGCTCAGAGGCACACCATTTGAAAATGAAAAGCAAAAATGGAAATCTTGTATTAACTTTGCAAAATCATCAAAATTTGTGAGATCTGACCCTAGATCCAGTTGCCCATAAGGAAGAACCAGACTGTGACTTGCCTTGTGTGAGGAAAGGCATCCAGGTTTATGAGGCTCATCTGGACTCTCAGTCCTGCATCTTCCAAGACAACTGAATGTTGCAGGACCTAATAATCCTCCTCCTGAATAATGACCACTGTTTTAGAATATGACCATTCACCAGTTTGGCACCATTAAAGCAAAATATAGTGGATTTGATGCTTGAAAGGTGTAACCTAGGTGTTTAAATGTGGAAGCTCCTCTCCTTGCCTCTTGTCCCTCAATAGAGTCTTTCACCAAGTTCTTTCAGTTCTCAATTCCTGTTCCTCTAGTAGTCCCCACCTTACAACTGTGGTGTGAACATGGCTGGTTGCATCTCTGTTCAAAGATCTAATTAGAGGTGTTGTTGTTGTTGTTATTATTATTATTACTACTACTACTAGTACTACTACAACGTTATCTCTCTGCAGTACTTTGCAAAAGAAAATATTGCCAGAGATTGAAGTTAAGGACGGTTAAAGGAGTGCCCCTACCACCAACCCATTGTTTCTTACTTCTGCTTGCAAAACTCTTGTAGCAACATGCAGAAAGAAAAGGTTGGCTGTCCTCTTTGGCAAAAACTTGAAAGCCCCAATGTCAAAGGCTCTTAAAGGCTCTTCAGTGGCAAAAGTTTGTTTATAAAGACACTAGGAAGGCTGTGGTACTTATCTAAGATTGTGAGACTTTCAGCTACTCAGCTGATGTTAAATGTAGGCCATTGCACTTCGGTTGCTGGTCTGTGACTTCGGGAGCACTGCTTGCAGGCAGCAGAGTTTGGGAATGCTGGTCTTGGCGCTGGTGGCTCGTGCAGTTCTGAGGGGAGAAGAGGTGGCTGCTGCTGCTGAGCAGTGGGGTGCTCCTCTGCTTTTTTATATGGTCAGACAAAGGGTGTATGGAGCAGAGACTTAGACCCATAAATCCAGTGTAATTAAAATACTGAATGTTAACTCTTAAAAGTACTCCAAACAAAAAGACTCTGAAAGAGATATTAAAATAGCACAGAGTTTTCAACTGCTGTTAAATGAAGCACTAAATGCACATACAGTTAGAGGTGTATCCTAATTATTATTCTGAACTTCTACCTTATCAGTAATGTACGCTGGCTGGTGAGTGCAACAAGCTGCAGAAGTGCAGCAAGAGGCAGAAATGATTCTCCAGTGCCTCCTTTTTTCCAGAAGGTGTTGCTATTATACAGGTCTGTTAAAGACACACAAAGTCATGTAGAAAGCAGGGTAGAATAAAATGTGGTAAGGCTGGATAAAAAAATGTAAACTATACTAAGTATATAGAAGGATCAGTCACAAGGATTTCTATTATGCAGGGAAAAGAGACCATTTAGTGTAGTACATATCCACAGTATAAATAGTTCGGCAAAATGTAAACACCAAATATTTCCACCAGAGATCTTTGCAACCTCACATACAGTAGCTCTACTTTTCTTTTTCATTAAGGACTTCTTTTAATAAAGGGGCTTTTGTGGACTGAATTGGGAAAAATAGCAGCCACCTGTAACTTTTTTTAAACCTAACAGTACATACAGTACATCTATCAAAAGCGGAGGAATTTGAAACCTGCAGACTTTTTAAAGAAGCAAGTTCCACACATGATATAAAACAAATGCCATGTGTGCACCAAGCCAAGCAAATTAACAAAAGGGCAGGGGCATTTCCAATATTGCTTAAATAACTCAGGCTTAATAATGGGTTCTTTTCACACAAGCTCACAAAAGCTAAAATGTGTCTAAGAAGAAAAACATGCATTTCCATTGTATTGTGTGGCAAGAACCCTGATTTTTTTTAAAAAGCCATTAGCCTAAGCATGTGAATTCTCTATGGGGTTTTTTGGGGGGTGAATGTAGCACCTTGACGTAGAGCTGTTCTCTGTGGATAAAGGGGCAAGATCATTTTTCCTGTACCATTATGTATTGCTTGCCTGTCAGAAGTAGTCTCTTGAGGTCCCTTCCTCACCAGATAGGCATCACAGAAGTCCCCTGGGTGTTACTTTGTTTGTTATCGGTATTCAGGGAGAAGCCAAGTGTTATGTGGGCACAGAGACTGATGCAGTGCAGAGGCTGTTTTTCAGAGAGGCAGAACTCACTCCATTCCTGTTAGAGCCATGCCGACGCAGAAGTCTCGGACACAACTTAGTCGACCAATGTGATCAAGTTGATGCCACTTTATTAAAGGCTACACAGCAATTTATACTCTATCACAAGCTTCACGCGCCGCTATCTTATTGCTAATAGGTTAAAGCTACTTGTTCACGCGCTCTTCTGCCCTCTATGATTGGTCCCAGTGTGGTGTCCATGCGCTGCTCTCCCCCCAGGTAGACCCCCTGTTTTCGACATTCCAACATCTTTATCTCTTGGGCAGGAATGTAGTTTCTCAGGCCGTCTCGGCCTTGTTTATGTCCTTGAACACAGCTGCAGCTTGCTGTTACAGTGAGGCCCCTTGGTCCAGATCGCTCACAACATGTCCGTTGTTATCCAGCGATGCCACAGAGCCAGGTTGGTGTCTTTGGATGCTTAACAATTCCATGTGTAAAATGGTGAAATGTTTCCAAAGGTGGCACCTTTAAGTCAGGGCAAGTGTATTCAGTTAAATTATTCTTCAGAGCTAGCAAGTCCCTTATTCTTCACAGCCCCAGCAAACTTATAAACCCATTCCTTAGTGTGACCACTCAGCTTCAGCACTTGGTGGCTGGTGTGTTAGTGGTGAACCATGGTGGTGCTTTACAGGCATCTAGGTTCATAAGGATTTCCTTAAAAAGGAAAAAAATATTTTTAACATGATCGTGCTTATGTTTTTCAGTCCAGTGGAGAGTGACAAAGAAACAGGACAAAAAGATACCAAAAAAATGACTCATGCAGGAAATTTAAAATTATGCATTGGTTGATATAAACAGTCTTTTGTATAGAACTGTTGTTCTCAATCTTCATTGGCTCTGAATAAGCAGTACAACATGTCATACTTTGCTTTTCCTGTTGCCCTCCATTTAAACTTCTCAATTTCCTGTGGTCACAGCAACATTAAAAGGTCTTGTGAATAAAACATTTACTGTCCTTCCATATAAAAACCAAAGGACCTCTACCTTAGATCCAGTAGAGATGAACTTGGACTCCTCTGTCCCTGTGATATAGAACTCTCTGCGACTACAACGCTTAAAAATTAGTGCCTTTTGACTCCAGCCCTGTCTGACTGCATTCAGCCTGAGTCTAACGACTGAGATATCGCCATGCCACTGCAACACTTGTCAGGTATCTAGAGCTGTTGGTGGCTTCTTCTGTGTCCCAGGTGTTACAAAGGCCTCCGCACCAACTGATTGAATGCAATTGGCATGCAAGAAGTTCCAGAAATGCTCCTGAAACTCCCAAGGTGGCACGTTGTCAATGCCAGGGGCCAAAGGTGTGAACAAGAGCCACCTGCAGCCACCAGAGACTGTGTCACGGTAGGGGAACCTTGAGCAGTCAGCTAGGTTTTGTTATGGTCCCTTTGTGCTTCCGCGGTGTCAGCCAAGATTTTCCCTCTAGCTAAAAGTGCTTTGCAAACATTAACAAATAACTGTATGATTTAAGATTTTGTTCTCCTTTGGAAAATACAGAAGTATGTCAGAGAAGCTAAGATGTTCAAGAATCACAGAGTCACACCAAGGATGTGAATAAAAATGATTAGTTCCCAATTCCTCTTTTCTAACCATGTGTTTTTTCTTGTAATTTATTTTCAGTGATGTCCTCTTGTCTTGCCATGAAATTAGATATAGCTTTTTGAGACAGGGACATCACCTTTCTTTTTGCTTGTTATAGGCCTCAGAAACTGTTACCTCTAGGGACATAAGGAGTGTCATGAGCCTTACTGTTGGATTGGACTTTCAGCTGCTTGGATATGTGATTTCAGTGCACTTGAATTAGAGCCTGAACCTTGATTTGGCTTTGAATGCAAAGGTTCAGATGTACAATCAGGTCATTCTGGATTAACAAGCTGCCGTGCATCAGCTGAGCAATGTTAGCTTGTATGCTGAGGCCTGATGCTATACCAGTTCCTCAGTTTTGCTGGTCATTTCAAAAAGATGTGGCACCATGTACAGGCTACTGTGGCATTTCCAGCCTACCTGAAGAGCAGCTGTTACTGTTATTCTCTGCTATCATACTAAAAACAGACCTCTTTTTGCTAAGTATTTTGGATGTACAAATTGCATCATAATATATTGGCCTAGAGTGTGTATGAAACAATTTCCTTTGGTGGATAGATTCAGAAACGTTTAACTTTGTCCTGTACTTGTGCACATGTTCTGCTTGCACTGCCCTGAAATGGCTGAGCATCAACAGCCAGTCCCTGTTAGACCTTGTTGTTAAAAAGCAAGAGCTATGCTCCGTGCTACCAGTTGCTGTGAAATAGTTGTTGTGCACTTGATGAAGTTCCTGGATGGGTGTATATTTGTTACAGTCTTCATTAGTATCAAACTAAATAACTTCGTGTAATATGTATGTTTGTACATAAACCAGTGTAACTAAAAGGAACAAACCATTATCCTTTTTCACCATTGAAAACTTCTTCACCTTTTCCCCTTTGAATAGCATTGGGTTTTTTGGATCCAGCTGTAGTAAAAAAGGTAGATTGTCACTATACAGTTCAAGAAACAAGATACCAAACTTTGGAAAGAGGCTTCTGTCAGCTTTGAAAGAATGTACTCTTTAGCTATTATGCTGTTTCAATCGGTATCTCTGAAGTAAAGCTTGTGGAAATTTGGTTGGTTTTCCCACATTTGTTTCTTTGTCATTTTTAATTGCTTTTTCAAGGAAAGAAAAAAGAAATATTTGTCAATTTTAACTGAGAAATAAGTGCCCCCCAGCCTCTCCTTACATTCTTCTTTTTCAGTACAAAAATGAAAAAAATAAAATGTGAAGAAAATTTAAAAAAAATAAGGAAACCAAACAGTTAAGAAAATTGCTTAAACTGAAAAAATGAAGTATCTTTAAAGAGGACAACAGTTATTTGCAAATTACTCATGTTTTTAAATGAAAAAAGTGGTGGTTTTTTTTAATACCAAAACAGCTTTCAGGACAAAACATTGCAAATAGTTTTATACACTGCTATCTACATTGGTGCTGTTTTCCCTGACTTGGGTATGCATTACTTGCCTACCATAATAAACTACAAAACTGTCTTTGGTGAATGCAGAGTCCTCTCAGGTGGCTGGCTGCATTCTTGACCTGGCGTTTGGTCTGATTAAGATGAGACAGCTGAAAATAATGACTGTCACAAAGTGACAGTAACCTCTTTCTGATCTGAGGCTGCCCCTCACCTCTCCTGGGCTGACTAGTCTATCCTCAGAAACCAATAGGCTGACTATTTCAAAGGCCTCTTCTGGACAATTGTGTCAATGGATCAGTCAGATTTCAAAGCAATCTCTGATCTACCTGTAGCAATGAAATGGGCCCTCTTGAATAGCCCAGTAATAGAGCAATCCCCGATCTCCAGTTTGACCAGCACAGGTCACTGTTGTCTGTGTACAGCCTGTATCTGGTAAGGAAGCTTGCTATGCCACTAGCTGTAGAAGCCAAAAGAAAACAATTGCATCATGCAGGGATTTTTTTCTTCTATGCAAGAAAGGAGAGGCTATGTAGTAGTCATCAAGCAGCAATCTGTAAGGTTTTGTTTTGTTTTTCAGTGCTGAGCAATCTAGTCAGTCATCCACACTTAGCAACTGAACTTGGTGTGTCCTAGTGCTGCCTGCTTGTGGCCTCTGTGTCTGACTACTGATCAGTCATTTGAGACTATGTGTTTTATCACTCTCCAGGCAATCTAGATTTCAACAGGTCTCCTCTGGGGCTCTTCCCCTGGCAGTTTCAAACATACCTCTCCCAGACTCTAGGTGTGAGCCATATCACTCTTCTTCCCTTACCCTATACCCTTGTGGCACCTATAGCAAGGCACAGGCTGTGGCTCTCCCTATTACCAAAGAGCATCCTGGCTGTGTGAGCCTTCTTTGTGGCAGGGAGGGAGGAAGGGAAAGCAGGAGGAAATCCATCTGTGATTTTCAATAAGCAGACAAATTTTGCTGGGGAAATGGCCCATACATAGCTTGCTGGATGGATTCAGCAGCAGGGGAGCCCACAGTTAATCAGCTCTGCCTTCGCCGCTGGGTTTCACAGCAGCTGAAGCCATGTCCCAGAGGAGGCACAGATGATTCATCTGCTGGACAAACAAGGGATTAACACAATAATATTAAGCAAGAAATATCACCATGAGCTCCTACTTCTTTGTCTTCTCCCCTTCCTCCCCTTATGTAAGGCTCTACTAAAAAACAGACCTTGGCTGGTGGTTTAGAGAGGAATGTTTGACATAGTGAGATGGATAACTGGGGCTAGTGCTGGGGCCACCAGAGCTGGGAAGGAGGCACCGGATCGTCCTTGGCTGTACTGGGTGCTCATACATGGCCAGGAGCCCTGCCTACCTCCAGCTTTTTGGCATGCCTAGCCTGAGGGAGTTTACTTCATGTAGCCATAGCAGTGTTTTGGGGGCAGGCTGGGGGCAGCCTGAGGAGGAGTGTACATCTGCTCCTTGCCTGCTCTGAGAGCTGAAGTGGACAGGTAGGGGCATGGGGGGCAGGTCAGGATAGTCAAGTGTGTCACAGCATCACCTCATCCCAGTGGGGAGAAAGCCTTCCTGAGCCTGTGGGAGAGCCCTGCAGAAGTGTCTCCTTCCCTCCACCAACCCAACCCTTGCCCCTTTGCAAGCAATGACTGAAGTCTGCTCAAGGCTGAAACAGTGTTAGTGGGAAGGTGAAAAACATGCCAGTGCACCAGGGATCCATACCGCTCTTTGAATTGAATTGACCCTGAAAAACATCTTTGGCTGGCAAATAAAGTGAAGAATATCTTGACCTGTCTGCTTAGAAAAAAGGCACAAGAGGGACATCTGGTATTACTGCACCTTCCTGCTCCGTTCTCATCCCTAACAAGGCAATGACTGATGAAGTACCCAAAAATTGTTTTCCTTTATGTGATTCAACATGCCACAGGATCTGCTTTTCACCTAAATTATAAAATGGCCGCCCAAGGGAGAGAGATTTTATTGAGGGAGCAATCTAAGATGGGGATCCCACTGACACAGACTAGGGAGCCCCCCCAGCATCAGTCTCCTTACATTCAGGTTCAATGCGAAGCACCTGCGTTGGCCCAAAGTCCTTCCTCATTCAGCTGATACTGACAAGTTTTAAAATACGTAAAGATCAGAGAAATGTGCAGGATGTTTATACAGACAAACATAAGCAATAAAAAAATGGTCTCCAAAATAATCACGCTATTCTTCCAACCAACCGAGGTTGTAAAAAGAGAAGATTGCTGTTGTTATACAATTAAAAATGCCTAGGCAGCACGCAGATGCAGTCCTATGTTGGATATGATCTGTATTTATATAGATAACCCCACCATGCCAGTCAATAGTGAGATGTTGGGCACTTGAGAGACATGCATTGTCCTCACAGTTGAAAGGAAATTATTTGTGATCATAGTTGTCCTTCACCATTGCTTAGTATTATTTAATGCTCCCTGAGGCTTTGATTAAGAACTGGCAATGAACTAGAGTGCAGTCCAACTGCTCTTACTATTACTGCAGTTGTACCCTATCACTGGAGAAATCACCTTTCCCTTGAATACAGGAAGACATTCTGCAGGTCTTCCTCTGCTTTTCCCAGTCCGCATGCAGGCGTGTTGGCAGCTTGTCTTCTGAGCGGTGAGATGTGCTTACTGGACATTTATCCATTGCCTCTTAGATATCAGTCACAGTATTTAATTTTTATTTGCATATGCTTTTGGAGATGCAAAATGCTGAGTGGTTGGTGGGGACTATTATTTCACATGCAAGTTTATGTCCCTGGCACCCTGTTGTGGTTCTGGCAGTCCTAGTAGGTGACCCTTTGCAAGTCACTTTCCTATCTGCTTCTTCAGTCATATGCTGACTGGTATGGGTGGCATAAAGTAGATGGGGAATATTATATTTTTCTTTATCTAGAACGTCACAAATATTAAAAACTGAGATATATTCTTTACATTTTACTCTTGTTCTGTAGTACCATTAACAACAAATATATGTTATATATCTTGGAACTTAATACATTGCTTTGGTTAACTATCCTTTTCACATCTGCTTTGTTTATAATGTTTTAGAGTTGTTGTATCCATTTGTTCTGCCCAGTCACTTATCTTGAGGAATTCACCTCAAGTCCCAAACCTTGATGCTTACTGTTTACCCAGTGAGTGTCCTGGTAGGATACGAGTAGCAATAATCCAAGTGACCTCATTCAATTTCCATAAGACAAAACTTTGCTTAATCCAATCAGCAAGAAAACCTAACAAAAGCCATACAGTCAATTAGAAGGTATTTTAAAAGAAGAAAAGCTTGACATAGTTTACCTGAGCTTGACCACCTCATGGAAAGCTATCAGGCAATTGCTTTTCTTCAGATGGAAAGAAATTGCAAAACTATTCTTGGTCAGTTGGCAATCTAGGCTTCAGGACTGGCAAAATTGGCAGTATAACTTGCCTGAGCCAAGAAATCAAGATAAATTCAGTTCCTCCCAAGCTGTCGACTTGTCCTTTGTCCTCCACAGCCTATTGTTAAATTAAAGCAGGATGCAAGAAATACACCAATACTCGTGTTATATCAATTACTGAACATTATTCTAGTTCAGCCTTCTGGTCTTCACACTTAAATATCCAAAAGGATAGATCTTTCTACCACTAAAGATAAATAGGTGACATTTAGTGTCCCTAGAGAGGAGCATGCTATCTGTAACAAGTGACACTAAAAATGTGAAGAAAGCAAAGCTGTTACAAAAGTATCTAGATTAAGGAAGGTATGAAATACGATGAGAAGTACAGGGTAAAGAGTTTGAACTGAAAAACAAAGAAGGAGATCGGGAGCATCAGTTTTACAATCTACATTTATTCTAAGAAAGAATAAATTGGGGGGTTATTATTGTTCATTCACTCCTATCAACAATAACTATTGCATGGAAACCCACCTGATCTGTAAAAATGGTTTGTTTAATTTACAAGGCATTTGTGAAGCATATGATCAGTATGGAATTATAATGCTTACAAACACCACCTGTTGAGGAAACTGTTAATATTTCCTAATTTCACAGGGAATAAATGGAGAATGAGGAGATTAGTCCCAGACTAGAGACTGAAAACTAAGTATTTCTGCTTCCTGTATCTTTTTCTACAGGTGTTAGCCCATGGAATGAAGATGTTCTTTCCTCTACAGAAAATATAGGATGCAAAAAGAGTTCCAGAGCAGTTGTTGATGACAGCTCAAAGAAAAAATATACAAATGCTATAAGCAGTAAGTAGTTACACATCCAGTATTTTCCATATTTTGCTTTGCTCATAAATATTGATCCAACCCCATGAAAGTATGTAATGTTTCAATAAACTATGATGTCTCTTTTTAGTTTCTTGACTCATGAGAAAAGTTTGGGACTGTGGCAACCCAGGTACTTGGCAACGCAGGAACTCTTTTTCTTTGTTTTTCCTCTCATGTAAATACACTAAAGCTAACTAAATTGTTGGAAGCATTTTTAAAACTCAACAAGTCAAATGGTTAATTGAGTTATCCAGGTTAAGGGTCTGCTTCTTCCTTACGTTGCTTCTTAGTTAGCAGCTTACAACTGCTGTGAGTACATGAACAGCTCTGATACAGTAATATTTAGATGCTGACTTTGTTCTGTTGTAAGTGATTGTTCAGTGTGCAGTGTGATGAAAAATCTGGTCTTCTGTCTTCTCCCAGCATTGCTAGGATGGGTGTTGTATGGTCCTCCTCTACCCTGGTGATAATTCAGTGTCATATTTAGAGTGACTAGTTAAGCTGAGTACATTCTAATCAAAGTTAGCATAAAAATAACTTCAGTTAGATGTCCATGATTTTTTTTTTTTTAATGGTAAATGTTGGAACAAATAGTATCCCATATTGGTTCTGTAATTAAGATATGCATATGTTGGCTCCAAAGATCCCTAATTACATCTGCTTTAGGGATGCCGTTAGAGAGAAGATAATTGTATACAGTTGCTGCAGAGACAGTAGAGGAGCTTAATCTGAAGTATAGGGAAAGCTTAGAATAGTAGATTTGGACCACCGTTTACCTTGTGAATTCTTGACCACAGATATTTACTGCAAGTGTGCATTGTCCTACACATTTTATTAAAAAAATTATAGATATTTGTATTTTTGATGTAGCTTTTCACCTATGGGCTTCCTCTTCTTGATTAAAAACTCCCATAGATTTTAATGGTGCAGTCTCAGGTCCCCAGATAATAGATGCTGCTCATACTGAAAATGGCTTTCATTATGTAGTTTATTTCATCCAAATATTCTCGAAATGTCCCAGACTTCACGACCCAAGTTCAGCACCATGCGCAACTCTGAAGGTTAAGTGTACAACTTTGTCAAAAAGATAGGTGGGTGTGTCAGATGCACAGTAAAAGTCTCCCATAGAAAGTCTCCCTTTGTGGTTGATGAAGTAAATCAGAACAAAAGGATTGAGAAGCACATGGTATGGGGATTAAAAGGCACGATGCCATGGAGCTTCAAGCTGCAGTATACTAGAGGCTTATGGCAGACTGCAAAAAAAGAGCAGTGGTGAACTGGATTAGAGGTACCAAGACAAAATGGCCACAGCCTGCCAGTGACTAAAAGAGTAATTTTAAAATTGTCTGTGGATGGATGCTGTCTGATGATGTAGGCAGAATGTGAAGTGATGCTTCCCGTCTGGGCACTGGCAACCTTGCAAACAGCAAGAGTTAAAAATTAACAATGTGAAGACAAAATCAAAATACACTCTCTGTCTGTAAATCAAAAAGTACTGCTTCAAACTCAGCCAAATCTGGCTGCTCCCTTATCCCCCACAACCACCATCATAATTACAGCAGCTGATTTTCCTCACACCCACCTCAGAGATTTCTGGGGGTTTTGGCCAGGTTTGCATCCCCATATGATTCAGCCTACTTTTACTTATGTTTAGCGCATTGTGTAATAAGCAAAGCTTACATAAGCTAGGGTCTGTGGCTCCAGCTTCAAAAACCTTCATCAAAAATAGGAGATCAGAAGCAGGATAGCAACTCGTGTAGCTTTTTTTCTTAAGCGTGGATACAGAATTAACTGTCTTTGGGCTAAACGCTCAGCTGTTTCAAATCTGTGTAGAATCATTAATTCCTACTCAGCTACGCTAATTTACACCTTGCTGAAGGTCTGGTTCTCATCAATAAGTGTCCCAGTGTTGAAACCTTGACAGTAACTAGTCAAAAAGAACTAAGATGAAATTTTGACGCATTAAATTCAGGGGGAATTTTCTCGTTACCACCAGATAAGACCTTACCTTAACACAGAACAGCCAGCTATTCAAAGTAAAAAACAGACTCTGCTGTGTATCTCTGTTTCTGTCCTGAAACTGTTCCCACTAGAACAGCCAGCAGTCCCTGCTCCAACTCATTTTACCCAGAAAAGGTAAATAGAAACTGCGGGTTCCTCACAAGAAGGTGTTCGATTGTCTTATTGAACTGATACAAACTGGAATCAGTGAGCTACAGATGCATGGAACATTTTCGCATGGTCCAGACCATAATAAGATTAAATGTATTACTCTAGCACCTTAACAGCCAAGGATGTGGGTTTCCTTGCAATAGGTAGTGAAAAAATATAGAGTAGGAAATCTTATGGAGAAGTGAATATTATCTACGTGATATCTACTAGCCTGAATGATGTGATGTTTTCTAAAGGTTATTTTAATACCACTGGCATCTTTTGGGGTGAAATTGCTTTGAAAGAAAATATATTTTCAGTTGTTGGGTAAGTCTACATTGATGTAGATCCAGAATTGTGCTGCTGAAGTTAATAGCCCTATTGCAAAGTTATGCTGTAGTGGAGATCAGTCTGTGGTCTTGTATTTTAAAACATCTGAGTTCTTATAAATCTAGTGTTTTCTACTTTATGCAAAATAAATTGATAAAGGTATTGCTAGTAATGAAGGAGTTAAAAAATACAGCACCAAAAGGGCTGAGCTACAACCCAGGGAGCTTCTGTATTTAAGGATTTATTTTTTCAGTGTCTCTGGCCCTTCAAGTTTTCTGTTGGGGTGGGGTTTTTTTGCTTTTACAATTTAATCTTTCACATAATGGGACAGACACAAAGCCTTGGTTGGAATTCTCCCCCTAGCCTGTTGCAATATTTATAAAGCTGTGCTTTTAAAACATGCTGCAAGATGGGTTTAGTAAAACAAAAGGCATTATAATTTATTGTTCCAAGATTATTGATTCAATAAATTAACAATAATTTCCATGGAGGGTAGGAGTCCTGGCACTATAAAAGTTTATTTATCTGCGCTTTAACTAGCATTGATTAGAGTATTCAAATTGTCCCAGTGCTATATAATTGCTCTTTATAGGTGGAATGCCCTCTGCTGTGCAGGAGACAGTAAAATAAACATTCAGCCAGAAGTGACAATGGCTCTTTTAAAACTCACGATTTTTTAATTTTATTTTTTTTTTAGAGGGAAGAAAGAGTTTGTGTAATGTTTTAAAAACACAGCCAGATTTAGCCAAACTACCTTGTAACATTGCAAGGACAGACAAGCAAAACGTTGCTATTGCTATTGTCCTGAGAGGCACAAGACATAAATATAGTAGCTATATCTTTATATTTGACTATATCTAAATGAGAAAGCTTTTTTCTCTTGTTGTTTTAAAGTACCATTCCATGTGGCACTAAAGCACCAGGTGGAAATTTTTGTTGGACATGCTTTCCCCTTTCTCCCTTTTGTTTCTGAAGTGCCTGCTGAACCTGTTCAAGGTAACTATGAAGCTATTGTAGGTACGTTAATAACTCAAGCAAAACAAGCCATACTTACAGATTCACATTCACCATGCAGGGTTGCTCAGAAAGGAACATTTTGCCACCATGGAGAACAATAGCTGATTTAGTTCTCAAGCAATTGTATTCCCCTTACATAGAATACTTAGGACAATTACATTTTTTAGACACAGAGTTATGATAGGTCTATCTTCTGATACGTATGATAATACTGCTTTTATTTTACAGCTCTGTTGACGTAAAAGATTAACAGTACCTTTTCCCTCTTTTGGTTTTAATAAAACATCCAACTGTTAGAAATGTCACTTAGAACCACGAGTTTGCAATAATTAAAACAAATTATGCACCTTAGTAACCCAAGGTGGATGATTAATGCAGGCTTTAAATGATTGTTTGTGTTAAATTGTTTCTCCAAATGCAATTCAGGAATTTGAAGTTGTCAGATTAACTGCTGTATTTACTGTTCTGTTTGATTAGGTGAGCATAGTTTTATATTCCCTCTTGGAGACCTAAATAGCAACCATTTCCTACCAAAACAGCACACAAAACAAAGGCCTCATTCAGAGGACTATTCGGAGTGGGCAATGCTCTATAGCCCTTTGTATCCTGAAACAACATGCTTACTGAAGTGCCTCTAAAAGGTACAACAAATTTTTTAAAGAAAATAATAATAGCTGTTATAATAATAGTTGGAATATTATATTTTTGTCTAATGGTAAAAACATTCCATCATCAATTAATGGATTAATTTTGTTATTGAACTTAAAGACATCAGTCAGGGGCCTTTATGATTAATACTGTAAAATAGGGTTTAGTGAATGCTGTTAAAAGGATGGCTAATATTCATTTGAAACTGTAACCCACGCTGCCAAAGTTTGTCCACTCTGTACTCTTTTCATGAACATCCATGGAGTTGAATTTTAATAAGCATTCATAGGAAATGAATTCTAGGCTTGGATGTGTGAATTTTTAACCAAACTGAATTTTAATTCCTTCTTCTTTGGGCCTTTTGCAACAGAAACTTAGTCATTGGAGCCAGTCAGTGAATGGAAATAATGTCATGTGTCTTCTTTCTCTTTTTCCAGTCAACAAGTACATAAGCACAGTTTGAACTTTGATCATCACAGTTCAAATATCAAGACAAATGTAGTGTTTACAGTGGATTTGGATGACAATTGTACAGTGCCTTTCTACATCCAGATTAGATACTAAGCATTTTTCTCCTAATTTGATGATAAATTTTTTGTATATGCATTTCTCAAGAGAAGCTAGCTAGCAGCTTTGCTGGGATAGTGGAAAACCACTGAGGAATAATAAATATTATTAATAACTTCTTGGTATTTCTGGGCAAAGCCAATCTGATTGTCACATCATTCCTAAGAAGGGAGGGAAATCGGAGGACACAACATCCTTCACCTTCTCTTGATGCAATTTCTTTAATTTCAGTTGAAAGGTGACTTATGGTAGTAACAACTACAAACAGCAGTGGAGGTGGGAGGGCTCTGCCTTTCATCATCTCATGGTCAGTAGTGTGGCTGGAGAAAAGTCAGCATGTATGGAAAGACTTTGGTAGGGGCACACTTACATGTAGCCTCACTTGATAGCTTTAAGAACTAGAAGGGAGAAACCGTTAGGCTCAGTGCTGGTTTTATATTATGCAAAGAGGACAGAGAGACTGGGTTTTTTGGAAGAGGGGACATGGTTTCACCAGAGCAGGAAGTTTCTGAGTAAGAAATTGTTGGAAGCTGAGAGAGTCTTTTTGAGAAATATCACTTTCTTGCTCTATTTTTATACTCTTTCCTAAGCATCCACTTATGGCCGCAGCTGGAAACAGGATAGTGAGCCAGATGGTCTGACCCACTGCACGTTTTTTGCTCATATTTTCATGGGATTATCCTTTCTAGAGAAATGTGGTCCCTTTGTCATTCATATAGACATAGGTGGAGTAAAGCAACATGCGCAACATGGGATTTAGAGAGATCAGAAAATATCTTTGTTCACAATTATTTCTTTTGCTGGTTTGGGGGAGTCAAACATCCTATGAGATGAATGTCAGTGAAATTCAGAGAGGTTGTTATGGTTTTCCAGCTCAGGAAGCTATAAAGTCTTCAGCAGCACTGAATCCAAAGCATCCTTGGTGAGAAGACTTGGCTATTGCTTTTTCCTCATCCTCATGGAGAGATACATGATACTCTGCCTGGTTATCCCTGGGAAGTTTTTGTGGCTCTGTGCTCTGGATTGATAAAACCATATGAAAGACTACTGGAAAAATCTAATGAATGTGTTCCCAGCTACAAGTACACATGCTCCTTCTCTATAGATATTTGAGTTATGGAGTTAGAGATGTTCAGGCAATGCCTCTGCAGTCTCTCTTCTAGGATCCCAGGTGAACTATGATGCATGGCTGTCAAAAATGGGCATACTACTTCCCAACCTGCCTTCCAGCCATTAGAAGTAAAGGGGACATAGCTGGGATTCTGGCTGCATCATTACATCCAGACAAGGATGGTATAACTGGGAGTAGCTGTAAGAGTTGGGAAACTGCTTGTTGGAGAACATCCACAGGGTTCTCAAAAATGTCCTGAACACCGGAGGAAATGAAACACTCAAAGAGAAACTCTTACACTGAAATCAGTAATGTGATTTGACACAGTGCTGCTGTAACCGTTTTGAGGACTAGATGGCTAATTGCAAAGGTATAAGCAAAGTGAGGAGCCTTCTTCGTCAAGTAGGAATGTTAGAGCCCTGGGGAAAAAACAGGAAATCTATTAATTAAATTTATCAAATTTCAATTAGGAATTTACAGCTCATAAGGGTTCATATTCCTGATGAAGAGATATTTCAGCTGGTGGTGAACTATTTCTCCGCCTTTTCTGCAGGGCTCAGAGGAAGCCACTTGTACCAGCCACATACAGAAAACCAGCTTGGGAAGCGTGACTGTGATTTTAGTTTGAAGGAAATATGGATCACGGGAAACTGCACTGGTGATACCTTCTGCTATTTACATTTAAATTTCAAATAAATTACTTCAGCTCAGGTGTGTTGCTAGAAGTGCTTCCAGCTGAGCAGTTGGACATCAGTTTCCAGGAAAGCCTGGTTTGGTCCCTGTAGTTGGCCCACTGGGTGCTCTGGGGGTTGGGTCCTTGACATACACACACTCACTCTCTGATTGGGCTTGCAAAGTCTGCCTGAGTTTGTCTTTAAAGATGACCCTCACCCACTTTTTTTTTACTTAGCAGTTTACTAATTAGTACATTTGTTTCCCCTTCCTTCTGACTGCCAGTGAAAATGGCCTTCTCCTTGACTGATTATTACATGTAAAACATGGTCCCTGAGTGGGAACCAGATCCTAACTCTCCTTTTTGTTAAGGAACTGCCCAGTCGCAAAGTTTCAGCTTACTGAAAATGCTTTTCTCTACCAAAGCAAAATAAATCCAGTCCCACAGAAGGCACTCAAACAATTTCTGAAGGCTGTTCCACAAGTGGAGCCACCTCAGAATAAAGCACTCAAATACACTGTTCAAAGGGTAGTGGGATGACTCCACAAATATGAAGCAGAAGTTCCACAGCCAATGTATATTATGCTATTTTGATTGTATTAGCTGATTTTTATTTTATATTGAAGCATCCAAAGATGACATAAGGACTTCTGATTGAAAAAAACCTGAAGAGGTATGTGTTATATATCCAAGTTTTTCAGTTTTCCAGTGGACATTCATTTCTTTCACACTATCACATATCTCTGACAGGACTAAATGCTACAAAAGATGTCAGCCTCTGGGTCACAGATGACACGTACCTTTTCCGTATTAGAGCTTGAGCCTGAATGCTCAGTGACACCCACTGAAGTTAGACACTCAGCTTCTGCTGCGGAGTGTCATCATGTTTTGGAAGTTAATTTCCTTTGAAAATCCCAGCACAAAGGAACATCAAAGAGCAATGACTGAATGTTGTATTATTGTGAAATGAAAGGAGGGAATATAGAGCGAAGGGGTTTTCTTTTTTTTTTTTTTTTTTTTTTTTTGCTGCAAGACTCCATTAGCAGTAGAGAAGGTAGGGAAAAGTGGAGACCAGTAGAGGTAATCTCAAAATATTTGTGGCTAAAATACTCAAAACGTTTTTGTTTCAACAAAGTTCAGATTCTTTTTAAGAAAAGAGCATGCCATTAAAAATGGTGGCTAGCAAAAAATCAGTCTTCTAACATAGAAGTATCAACAGAAATCTTTCGGCTAACTAAAAAGGTACAATTGTATTGAGGCAAGGGCAGGGGACTGAGTTGTTTCTAGCAATAAAATAGAAGAGGTGATGTCTTTCTCTGAAGACATTATTTGCACCGTCAGCTAGAAGAGAAGATACTACAACTGGATATTGTGCCCCTTGCAAAAGAACGTAAGTTAAGTCAGTTTATTTGTCCCTTTCACTGTGTTGGTGACAGGGCCTTGAGGAGCCCTGCATAGACTTCCTCCCCTCCACCCACAGGCCAGGACCCCATTTCAGCCCCTGGGGCCATCAGTTGCTGCCCCAGTGATGCTGCAGCTCCCCACAGCCCTGCCCTGCCTGGCCATGGGTCCACACCACTCTGGAAAATGTTATTGCTGGTAGCCACATACAGCACAGAAATAACTCAGCTACCAGTATAGAGGCTGCTTTGTGCAGGCTTGTAATTTTTTTTTTTAAATCTATTATTGAGATTTATAAAAAGAAATATTTCCTTTGTCTTTAGTCTGCTTCTACTTTCTGCAGTAAGAGATCTTTTTCCCCTCAATTTTCATGGGATCAAAGGTAGGTCAGTACTGAGCATTTTGAGATCTTGTCCAGTACCATTGTAAGTTAAAAGCATTTGGTACAGAAATCACTAAGGGTCTGTTTTCACTTAAGTATTAAAAAGAGTATTGCCCCTAACATGAATCTTACTGACACAAAAAACTCCTCAACTATTAGTATGAGTTGTCTGGCTTGTTGTGGAAAAGAGGGGGAATTTGCTGTAGTTCACACACCTCATCTGTTGCTAATCCTGCAGCAACTCAAGTATTATTTTTCAGCATGGCTATTCTCACTTAAGCTTCCCTAGCTCTAGAGGTGAGTAGGCAAGTTGAGCTAATTCTGTAGCAAATGTATAGCATGAGGTGGTTAACTTTTTACTGAACTGTTTTACAGCACAACATGTTGAATTATAGCTCATGTTGTATGACCCCAGGTTTATACATTTACTTACAATTCTAGAGTAAGAAGACCCCTCTGCACAGAACTATATTAGAGTTTGCAAGGGACATAAAATTACCTTGAATAAAGAAATGGTATCTGTAATTGGTGACCTTATGGTAAGAGGGGCAGAGTTTGCCTGGCTACTGGAATTTTTGTAGATAACTATAAGCAATGACTGTTGACGGGATTAACATGCTGCCTTGCCTTCTGCTGATCTGTTACTCATGACCAAAAATGGTTTGCAATTGTGGAGTGCTTGCACTATATACAGTCCTGGAGCTCAGAAGCATTAAGTTCACTGGTAACGATTGAATCAGTTAGTTAATGAGTCTGTGAGATCTGGCACTGGCATCCCTTAGTTCACAGCAGTCAGTAATATATAGACTCTCTGTGTATACATGCCGAAGCTTAATTTGCAATCCTATTTAGAGTGGAAAAAAATGCCACACTTAAAAAAAAAAAAAAGTGCAAACAGGGTTCTTTTCACAGTGGACAGAGAATACTGTTAAACAGAGGAAGCACAATATCCCTTTTCATAGCAAGAGATCAAATGTCTGCAGAAGAGTTTAATTTATACTTCTTCATGTGCCAGAACTGTGTCTGAGACATTGCAGTATTTCAGTACTTTCAATCAGGTCATAGTTTCCAGCACAGATGACTTCATCCCTTTTAAAATAGAACAAATAGAATAAATGGAATTCCACATAGTCA
The DNA here is from genome assembly GCF_031877795.1 of Strix aluco. NCBI lineage: Eukaryota > Metazoa > Chordata > Aves > Strigiformes > Strigidae > Strix > Strix aluco. Next base: position 22,788,186 of record NC_133935.1, read on the forward strand.
TGGTAGGAGCTGGGATTATAGGAAATTAAAACACATATTTAAAGGCAGAGGTCTGTGCAGTAAATAATCATGACACAGAGCTTGGAAAGTAGTGCTTGGTCTCTTCTCGGTAGTTGATGGGCAACGAGGGTCTTTGACTCTGCAGCTTTCTGTAGCATGAGGGTGTGGGTGTATCCTAGAGAAGGATGACGAGAGTGATGGTAGATAATGTGCAGTATCACATTTAATGAAGTTGCTACCTTTCCAGGAGAAATATTAAAATAACACCACTTGACTCAAAAGCAACCTAAATGAACGCTGGCTGATGGTGAGTCAAGAATGGGCTTTATAGTCTGCGCACCGCCATGCAGTTTTGATTGCTTTCCCCAGTTAGGTCCTCTGTTCCCTAGCTGCTACAGAATATTTCACATCTCCCAGCCATGGCTCTGCGTTGGCAGTCGGAGAAAAGGTGTTGATGAATTCTGTCTCAAATTTCTGCATGTCTGAAGAAAGCCCTTATAAAATACCAGCATATATTATACTGATATTTCCCAAACAGAGAAGTAGCTCACTGCAACATGGAATGCTTTGAACTAGTACTGTAAGACAAGTGTTTGCAGTATTTATTACAACAGGAGAAAATGAAACTAGAAACATGTTGTTCCTTAATTGTAGTATCTGCCCAACATTGCCCTCATTGTGATCCATTTCTGGCATTAAAAAAAAAGAACTCTCAATAATTTACTTGTGACAGGACAAAATTCCAACTCACATCAGAACTATTTCATTAGGCAATATACAAGCATGCAGTGAAGACAGCCCTTGCACCCAAAGAACTGTTTTGTCTACATAAGTGAATGAGAGACTAAGATATTATATGTATTACCTCAAGTCACGGAAGAATTCAGCAGCAGCAAGACTGGGAATCGAGCTCTGTTTTCCTGTGTCACAATCCTGTGTCATTAAAGACAAGCTCACTCAGGTCATGTATGTTTTAGGTATGTGTATATATGTCTGAATACAATCACATTGTCTAGTTTGACATGCAGGTATGTGGGTCTGTAACTTGCATATTTGTATCCTTTTTTTGCATCATGTCTAACTATGGTAAAGATTACACTGACAGACTAATTCCATTTGTGAAGGTTTCTGTTTAAAAGCAAGTAAAACTCTGGAAAAGAAGGCAAATTCATCACTGCTGAGTTGGCTGAATCCAGTCACATGCTGCATAATATAACTTATCCTTAGGAATTCATGCCTCCATTGGGTCTGCCTACCAGATAAGCTACACCAAGATGAAAGTGAGTTGCATCAGATTCTGGTGCCCAGAGCACACAGTTCAGGCTCTGTTTCTCCTTTGTTCAGCTGGATGCTATATAAGAAACAGCATTCTCTCTCTCTCAAAAAGAAGTTAATCGAAGGGGAGATATACAGGTAAAAGTTTTATGCATGGCACTCTGTCAATATTTCTGAACATTGCAAAAGGTACATCAAAGTTATTTGTATTGACTTGGCTTCTTTAAAAGTTTAACCTGGATTGCTTTAATCACAGAAAACAGAACTCTCTTGCTTGATTTTGGTAAATGCAGTCTCCTACTGACATCAGAGATTATAGCAACTGCAAGGCATTAGTTTGCCTTTGTAGTTCCAAGTTGCTCAAAAAACTTTTAATGTATTCTTGTAGGTGTAACCATGTGTCATAAATATACCCGCCAACAAGAGATAAACCCTAACTTGAAAACAACTGTTAATCGATTACTGCAGAAAAACTGACAAACTTGAAGTGAATAATGCTAAAAGGTGTTAATTTGTGGATTTCTGTAGGCTTTGAAAATCAAAATTGAGTCTATATGGGATCTTGGATGTGTAACATAAACTGTGGGCCATGTGCCTCACTTGTATAAATCAGCATCATTGCACTGAGAGCCAGGAGAGCTCTGCTGCGCTCCAGCTGAGAAAGTGGCCCATGACTCTGAACACACAGCGATCAACATCAGTTTTTGTTTGGTTTCATTTATTTGAGGAGGGAGGAAAAAGAATCTAATGGGGATTTGCTAGACTATTACTCAAGCCCGTAAACGTTTTTCCTTTTCTGCAGAATGTTGCTGTTACTGACTCATGCAAAATAAGGTTGCACCGAGCTCTAGACCCCCAAGCCTTGGGGACCCTCTCAATGGTGCTAGGGAGATTATATGATCCACAACAAAATGATTCCAGGCAGGCAGCACACAGTAGCCAACCTTGGCAATCAAGAGGGGCAGTGCTGGCAGCTCTAAGCATTGTCCTAGCTTGCTAAATGGCTCCTCTTTCCATGCAAAAATGCAGGCACACACAAAAACACTTCTCTTCAGAGCTAGGCAGAATTTTTGCAGTGAAACTTCTTACCAGCTCTGTATATTTAGTTCCAGAAGAAACAAATCCACAAATCTGTCAAAAAAAAAGAAATTTTGAATTTCAAAAAGAAATGTTTTGACTTTTTTATTTGAAGTGCTTTGCTTTGTTATCTTATATTTTACTTACATTCATAATTTTAAAAATAATTATCTCAACAAAATGAAGGGAGGGTTCATTCAGGTAGAATAAAATTAGAGAAAAAAAGGAATGTAAAATTAGAGCAAAAAATTGCTTTTGGATGGTCAGCAAAGTAAAAGATCACTTTAGCCATAAACTTCACTGCTTGTTTTCCTTTGTTCCGTCCTTCTCTGCATGATTTTGAAATGGGTACAGGAACATTTAATGAGGAACAAATTCAGACAAAAGGCCATTAGAATACTTGTTGAGATGGATACCAGATGACATCTGACTGTAGTGTATTGGAAAGTCAGGTGAACCATAGCTTTGCCTTTGTGGTAGAATTGATGTAGGGAAAGGCAAAGGAGGGAATAGATAAGGGAAAGTCAGAACCAAGTTGTATGTGTGTGTGTATATGTATGTATGTATGTACATGTATATTTTTCTTAGTACTTCAAGATAGAATTGGGAAATCTTCAGCCTGCTTTTGGATTATACTGCAGAGCTTTATGTAGCTTTTTGCTTTGAGTTGGTAGAAGAGAAGGTAGACTTACCATCATGGATCACGGTAGCCATTGAATTTCATGCTGGGTGGACAATTAGCATGCTATAAATGTCAACTAACCGAAGGTCCCCCACTCACTTCTTGGTGCTGTGAAATGATAATGAAACCAAACAAGCTTAAATATCCTTAACCAACCTTTTGTCCTACAGCATCATGAGTGAACCAAGCCTTCGCAGCTCTGGGACTGCAGAGCTCTCACAGACAGCGAGGTGAGGCTGATGGCAAGCTGTGCTGGAAAGGGTGGGTTCACTGGCACACACCAGGCTTGGTTGTACAGCTTGGGGGCTGCTCAGCCTCACCAGAGGGCTGGTGGCACTGTCCTGCTAGGGGGCTGTAGGAAACCTAGCACTGCCACTGCGGTTGGCTCACATTAGAGTGAGAGAGAGGGAAGCTGTCCCAGGCAGGGAGGAACTCACTCACCCTTACTGACTTGCCTCTGGCTCAGTTTTGTGGCGTGAGGTGGGACTTGGAGCTGTCAAGGAAACATTTCGAGAAACTGGTGTATTTTGAAACGTGGTCAGGTTCTTCTGGGTGCAAATAGTTTTCTTGCTTTAATTTTAGCCCTGGTAAGGGTTTAGGGTGGTTGGCATTTAGATTAGGGATGTAAAGAAAAGTGGAGGGCGGGCATGACAAACCCTTGCCTTTATAGCACTTCCAACACTCTCTATGCTGATTTAGCCTGCTCTGTGTAGATGGAGCATAACCTGGAGCAACATAAAGCACCTCCATACCAAAGCACTTGCCTTCTTTAAGGGTTGTAGTCATTTCTGAAGTCGGAGAAAACTACTTATTTTGCAGCTGAAATTACTCCACAGTTATGCATACTACTGAAGTAGCTATCGTGGGGTGCAGGCAGTGCCTGTCCCTTGTCTAATCAGTTGGTTTCTCAAACAACAACAAACAAAGCAGCCCAGCCCCACTCATTTTGATATTATCTGCCTTGTTTTCAGCCTCGCTGGCTATGGGCATTTCTTCCCAGCAGGGCCTGAAGTTGTCATACGAGGAAAAAATGGCTCCTACTGCAACTGTTAGCTGATCACAAGGTGCATTGAAAATTAAACCTTTGTAACCCAGGGTCTATTTGGGCCCATTGTATTGAATCTCTCTTTGTCTATACTGACATCAGTGAGACTTTTTTCACCATCCTGCACGATCAGGGCTCACTGTTGCAAACAGTAAATTTACTTTTCACAAATTGACGTAAAAGACAAGGTATATGCAATGTGGCTGAGTTAATTGTGCAGGAGAAACATGGGGCCAGATGCACAGTGATTATGGATTGAACTGAAGCCAGAACGCAGCCCCTTAACTTTTCAAATCTCTGACTCCCTGATGTTGCCTCTCCCTCTATCGCACTGCATTAACTCACAGCGTAGCTGGAACGTTCCACAGTTACTTACAAAAAAGGATCTGTGTGGGAAGGTGAAGGAGGATGGTGGGGGCAACAGGCAATTCATGGGGAGGAAAAAAAGGGAGCTGGAAAAATCAAGAAATAGAAAGAACATAAGGGGGAATTGCAACTTTCCCTATATTTGAGTGGGATACTCTTGGCATTTCTGCCACTATGAAGTGCTGCATGAAGTTATATGTCGTCTCACCTCTTATTCAAATAATTTAAGATGGCATTTCAGAGCAGCTGAGCATTTTGTTATCCTCTCCCTAATTATGCATTGCTCCATCAAAAAACAGTGGTGAAATAAGTCCATTTAACTCCCTTGCAATGTTGTCTGAGAGTCCTGAAATATTCTGGAATGTGGATGGCATAGTTTTTTTATAATCGGCATCTGCAAATGTGGTCATTCAAAAACCCCTTGGCCAATTTGCCTCAGACTCTGTTTTTTCAACAGGGGCTATAAAAACTGAAGGAAACTGCTTTTGAAGTTTCTAATTTTGGCCATTTTTTTAAAAAAATTACATTTGAAACAGCAAAAGTGTTTTTCATCCTACTCTCATAACATAAAATGTCTAAGCAGACTTTCTCTCAAACTTCCTATAATACGTTACCTTCCATTCAGACCACGCATTGGAAAATTTCAGTGCAGAATTTATTTCATAAAACTCACAATAACAAGAGATTAGAGTGGAATCTCAGGATATTTAACTAAAGCACCTGCTCTTCTCCAAAGTTATGTCCCTCTGACACACACACACGTGTGCACACACACACAGAACTACTACAACCATGCAAAGATCACTATTTGCCAACAGACAGGGCAAATAATTGCATTCATTTCCTGTTCAAAGCAATTGAGAGGAACCAGTGGTCTATCAGACCCTAGTGTGTGATAAACTATGGCTGGCAGAGACCTAATTTTTTTAATTATGAGTGTGTGTGCATATGCTTACAGAGGTGGTGTGCAGGTATGAATTTGGAAGCTGTTGGTGTACACAGACAATACACCCATAGATACAGCCAAGAAGGTGAGTAGTTCCCAGAATGTGTGTGTTAGGGGGGAATGGCTTCAGAGACAACTGCTTTAACATTGGCTGTGGATTTGTGTAATAGGTGGTCACTGAGAGTGGAAGTGCAGCAAGGACTGAGAATTCCCAGATTTCTCTTTATAATCTCCTGAGCAGCACACAGCAAAATATCTGCCTTAGGCTGCATTCCTCCTCTATAATATGGTTGGGTTTCTTCCCCACCAGAACCCTGTGGGTCTTAACTGACGCCTGTAAAACATTGCATTCTGAGATGGCATGTGTTGCAGAAATGCAAAAATTATAATTAATGTTGCTGTCCAGTGGTAGAGCTTGATCCATAGCCCACTGATTTCCCTAGATCTTGGCTCAGGTCAAATAATTTGTAAGTACTATGAGTACACTGCTAACACTACCCTGACTCTCTAATGTTTTGATCCTCAGTTACACAGGGGGTATAAGGAGGAGAGGGGAGAAGAAAAGCTTCAGGTTTGCTGATGAATATCTCATCAGAAAAAATGGTATTTGGATGAGGCCAGACTGATATGCATATCTCCACTGAGACCTTCTGACTAGGATGAAAATCTAAGCTATATTGCAAGGAGCCTGCGTACCAAAATAGATTTAACATAACTGTTTTGAGACAGTCCTGCAAGTGAGGTAGCCGGTGTAGCACAACACACAGGACGTGATATTTTCTAAAGAAGTAATTCAACTAAGAGTATTTTCCGGAAGCAAAGAGACGGGGGAGCTACTGCTGCATCAAACCTGTGAAAGCACCGATCAGTGGAAGACAGGCCCTCCACTTTCTTTCAACATTTCCCATCTCATTCTCTACTTAACACAGGCTCTAATGCTCCGTGACAGCACCTGAGAACACGGGCCAGCCACAAGCCCTTCTGCTGAGCTCCTCAGAGCTGCTGGCAGCCAAGGCAGCCATCGCTCCGGCAGAGCTTGGCAACTGCAGGCAGCACCGGCTGGCCACGGGGTGCCTGTACCTGCCAGGGGCAACCTCTTTGAAGTGCGGCCACTCTTCCCGGCCCAGATCCCTCCCTTCTGCTAGGTGTTAACACAAACATCTCCCCGTCCAAAAGAGTTTCACTATTTATTGGAGGCTACTTTTCTGCCAGCTGAGTCCCAGACTGCAGGAGCCAAACAACTGGATATGTGTCTCCAAAGATATCATAAAAACCTGGGTGAAATGGCATACAGAGCACCTTATGAAAGTAATCTCTTGTGAGTGTCAGAGTGCCACGTGCCAAGAGAAACAGTGAGTGAGCCCTCTGGAAAGAGGTGCTGACAGTGACAGGTATTAGCATGCTGATTACAATGGAAACATTTGTATATTAATGGCAAACCACTCCCCCTCCCTGGTTTGCCTTTTTCTTTTTTCTTTTTTTTTTTTTTTAAAAAAAAAAAAAAAAGGAAAAAGAATGGAGGTTTTTATTATTGCTGATCAGGGAATATTACTTGCATCTTTCTCATGGCATATGTTCATACGCCTGTGGGCTCACACACAGAGCATTCTCATTTCAAAGCTGAACAGCTCTCTTAGCTATTTTCTTTTCCCTTCTTCAGGACTTCAAGGAGTGAGTAGGATGTAATCTCAGAGTGAGGAGGCTTGGTTCTGTGCCAGGCACTACTGACTTACCACGTTGTCCCTGAGTAAGTCACCTCACCTCTCTTCTCCTTCATCTTGCCACCTGTAAAAAAAGGGAGTGTGATATTTTCCTTCCTTTGTTTAATTAACTAGCAGCGCTTTAAAAATTCATAGACTGAAAGTCTTCACATCACTTTTTTTTAATTCTTAATTAAAACCTAATTGACTTCAGGGCATTGTAAGAAACCTCCAGAAACATGCAGTTTGAGTCTTATCTTACATGATTACTGTAGCCTTGTTGCTTTAAATAATTTCCATCATTTTAAATGCTAGTCTGCTTGTTACAGGGGATGTGATAAGAAGGCAGTCCTGATCCAGCAAGGCTCATCAGTGGGACAACACTTATATAGACCTTTGCTGAGCACTAGGGGGGAAATCCTGCTTCACTGAGGACTATGGGAAAGAGATTTTGCCCTATGTAACAAGAAATGGACATATTCCTAAAGCAGAGATTGAATTCATACCCTATTGTAAAAGAATCCAAGGTGAGGGGAAAACTGGACCACTGTCACCTGACCCAGCTTTCTGCATGTTGCCTGTCTTATGCTTTTTAATTTGTCTGTATTTATATCGTTGAAAATTAAAAATTAGAGATGGAAAAGGACACCTGGGTCTCCTAAATTGTTTTTGTGCACTGCAAAGTTGCCTCCTACAACATATCTCCTGTTTTATGCATCAGCACTTAGGGCAGAAAGGAGCAGAGAGGTGATCAAAATAAGGGCAATTGCCCACCCCAGAGACCCCCATTCACACTTTTCCTGTAAACCCTTCTTTCAGGTAGCAGCTGGGATCTGATTCTGTGATTCCTGCTAATTTGAATATAAGCCATTTTTGTATGCAAAGGATTGCTGACACCAGCAAGTTTCACTGTAATGATTACTATGGAAACGTTTATCTATAAATATAAAATTCTTTAAAGCTTAGCCTTTTATCTTTATAGAAAAAGGCCTGTTTATGTCACTTCTAAGCTTCCAGCTTTAATGTAGACATGAGCTGTTCTCATGCCAAACAAGATAACCTCGGTGTTAGAGCTGTATGAGCTTTGAAACATGGGAATTTGAGCTAAAACTATTATTTTTTTAATACAATATTAATAGCTGAATGGAAAATATTTTAAAATGCCTTTCTAAGCCCAAAGCTCTAGTTCATTTGCAGTCTTCTTTTCTATAGGTTTTATTGTAGTGTTGCTTGTATGGAATAGCTGCTTTCAGCTGCCAGTCAGTCCTTAAACTCTGTGTGTGTGTACGTGCGTGTGCACACACACGTGTGTGTGCACTTGTGTGTATGCATGATGGTGAGCCTTGTGGAAGCAGAGCAAAAATGGAGAAGTTACTTATTCATTAACCTTTTTCCTTTGGAATGTTTTTTGATTTTGCTTTTAAAAGCCTATGTAAAAATACAGTTTCTAAGTTTAGGACCCCAAAAGACTTTTGGGGTTTTTTTTTGCTAAATAACAAAAAAGAGGCATGAATTTAAGTTAATAAGATTAAGGAGTTTGTTACTTAAAACCTACAGTGAAAAGGATGCATTAAGAAAGACAAGGACTAGTATCTTTTCTTTGCATTTCTATCTAAGAATTTTTAAAATATATTTTTTCTTAACTTCAACATTTACACTTGAGAAATATCTATATTAACATAGATTCTTTTTCAAATATACACACTAGTACCACAAACACCCACATTTGCAGATACTCTAAAGCTACTCCATTAAATTTATTCTCAAATAAGAGGGAATCATAGGGGTTAAGTAATATATATTTAGGGTCAAAACTTAAAGTGTTCCAAAATGTTTGCAGGATCAGGTCCCCACTGACTTTGGGAACAGAATTCATGACATATGCAGAGTAAAATCATAGTTGATGACGATCAGAAGGTTAATTCATTATTCATTGCCAGGGAGCAATTGATAGCAGCAACCTTGTCTACAAGGGCAGAATTCATATATATGTATTAAACTTTCTCTTTGTGTAGGTTTTGATTATTAATACCGATGATTTTTTCCTTCCACTTTTGGGTGGAATGAGAAAATAGACAATTAAATATTTCATTTAAAATTCAGCGCTAGCCTGATGAGCTAAACCTAAGAAGTTCAGTTCAAGGATAGAGGGGGCTTTATGTTGCCTTCTATTCTTCCAATTTTATAGGAGGAATAGGGAGATCCTTGGCATAATTTAGACACTGGGGAGAGTATTTTTTTACATTAAAATGTCTTTCCTGGTTGTTTTAGGGATTGCAGTCCCATCCATAGTGCTTCCTGCATGGGTCTTTGACAGGGAATCCCGTGTTATAGGACTGAAGAGGCTGCTAGCAGTGAGACACAGTCTCATCTTCTTGTTTGATTCTCACTTTGTTCATTTCCCTTTCTCAGTTTTTCTCACCAGTGGACTGTTACTGAAGTTCTCTGAAATCTTAAATGGAAGTGAAGCTGAAGTACAGACAAACCATCCCAGACTTCACTGGACTGTACATACCTCTGCCTGTCCTCGCTCTGCTCTTCCAAGTTCACTTACAGTTTCATGCTCTAAGAGTGGCAGTCAGAGGAGTCAATTGGACACTGTTAGTAATTGAACAGATTGCCTGGAAATAAAAGATCTAAGAGCCAGCATTAAACCCTTAAACAGGACATGTAGTAACAGCACAACAATACACTGTGGCTCCCTTAGGGCTGAGGGAAATTCAAATAGTAAAGATCTCATATTGGATTCAGAGGCATACTCCCAAATTTAGAAGCTTATTTGAATCCTATCCCAATAACTCAAACTTGTTAGATCTGTAAAATTAATCTGTAAATCTCATAGAAATGTGTGTGGGGTATTTCAGCACTTTCATTTGTGGTCCTGGCAGGAGCATTGAGTATTAGTATAAAAACATAAAAATGACCATGAAAGTAACATTTAAAGCAGGGGCAGCTTTTTATTCTCTTTCAAATCATACAGAAAGGATTAGAGTTATAGGAAAAGATTTAGCTTACTTTCTATTCAGTCCTAATTGGTTTGCCCAGTCTTGATATATTAAACCATACATTGTTAATGTCTTTATCACGTCTTTATTTCTTGTCCCATTTCAAGGTTCAGATCATGGTCATCCATCCTCACCAGAAAACAGCCTCCTTTCCTAGAGTGTTGCACTGTAAATGTAACAGTGATTAAACTGGGAGGACTGAGGGTATGGGCTTACCATGATAACTGGTACCTGAAAGGAGGGGTCTGGATGAAGTTCCCTGAAGTAAAGACAAGAATGTCACTGAGAGGGACTTGCATCTATGGCATTCTGCTCAGCCTAACACTGCAGCATATTCCTCTATTCTCTTCACAAGCTGTGCTCAATGCGATGCTCCGTAATCAGGACCAGTGTGGAGGGGTCTTCATGATATGAAGTGTTTTCTACTGGATGTCTCTGTGGCATCTCACAGGAGGGGGCAGGACTCCAGCAGGCAGTGGGGAAATGCATGGGTGTGTAGCAGAACCATAGCAGTAAAATCAGCATCTTCTTTCCTTTAGTAAACTGGAACCAGACTCTTCCCAACTATGCCTAGTGGCAGGAGAAGAGGCATTGGGGGCAAAATACAACATAGGAAATTCCACTTAAACATAAGAAAACACTTTTTTACTGTGAGGGTGATTGAACACTAGAAGGGGCTACCCAGAGAAGCTGATGAATCTCCATCCTTGGAGATATTCAAAACCTGCATAGACATGGCCCTGGGCAACATGCTGTAGGTGACCCTCCTTGAGCAAGATGGTTGGATGAGATGATCTTCAGAGGTGTCTTCCCACCTCAGACCTTCTGTGAGTCTGTTACTGCAGTATGGCTAACTGTTGAGTACACAGGTGAGACACTGCCTAGGAGGGACAGTTGTGTGGGGACTACACAAAGCAATTTGCATAGCTTTGCATGTAGTAAAGCCTGCCAGACCTGATTTGAGAGTACAAGCATTCGCTGCGACCCACAGAAAAACCCCTAATTTGTTTGGCCTGAGGACTGGCTAGAATTCTGGGAGGATAAGTAAATGATAGTAACCTCTACTACCTGCAGATACACTGGTACAAGTGGGATGCCCTGTCCCTTCTCCAGAAGATGAAGACTGTGTGACAATAAAGAAAAATCCAACAGTTTTTGCTTTCACTGGCAGAAATATGTGATATTGCAAGACAGTAGTATTGTAAGACGTAAAATTGCAAGGCATGTGTGCTCTGTTTGGTCACGCTGGGGTATTCTGGTTTTGCATTCTGAGAGGGTTCATGTGTTTTCTGTGCACCCTGGTGATGTTCATCCCATATTTCCGTCACAACTGTAAATGTTATGCAGAACAAGGCAGACATGTATTACATGTATATCTACACGTATATGAATATTAGGCCTGAGGGTTTGGTGGAGAAATAGGTCACAGCTCAGTCACTCAGTTTAGTCAACACCGTCTTTGCTGGGAGATATTGCTGTTACATGATAACAAGCATCAACCTTTCTGATGTGTACGAAGCTGGAGGTTTTTAGCCTCCTTGTATAAGTACATCATAGAAATGGTGATTTATCTGAGGAACTAACCCATCAGGGTGGCCAGTTTTAATAGCCAAGGGCTAGAAAGCGCACTTTCCAAATTAAACACGTTGTGTTTCTTTGGGTTGTGTTTCCATATAGGTTGTGATGGAAGTACCTGTTTCTATTCACAAAGGGATAAACACAAGTATATATTTACTCTTCCAACTCTGGGAAAAAGATTGCTACCAGGCTGACATGGAGGGGGCCCAATGTACCTGGAATAATATGAAACACCTTTTTTGTATGTATTAGTTTACATACTGTGTTCAGGAAACAGGGTACAGAAACTTCCTTAAAACTCCAGGAACAATAGCTATTGTTGGTTGTTGATATGGCATGAGCTCATATCCAGGATACCAAGAAAGGAACTCCTGACTACAATAAATAATATACTTCTTAACTCCTGGTGTGAAAGAATGTATTTATTGTTTCGCAAAGAGAGATGGAGAAATAGGGCTTTAAAAAGAGGGTGTTTGCATGGCAGGACAAAGGCTCTGATTTTTTTTTCTTTCTTTTTGTTTTCTCTTAAAAATTCAATTAAGAAATTTCTTATGGAAGAAAGAATATTTTATAGTCAGGTTCCCAACAGTCTGTGTCGAAATCTATTTGGAATTTGATTGCATTATATGAAAATGATGAGATTAGTGTAACAGGTCTATAAAGCTATTCTTTCTAGCTGTTTTTTTCTGCAGTGGGGGTGGGAAACCATCACATAGAGCTCAAAGATCTTGGTCAAAGTTATACAGGAATATGTTTCTCTGTTTTTTTACAAAGTTGATTAGGGTAGAGGAGCTTCTTTAATACTACAGTCTGTCAGTCCTTTAGGAGCACAGCCTTAAGCTGTTTGAAAAAGAAATTTACAGAACCCTGGCTGTTCTATCTCAAACTGACACTTACACTAGATTTAGTGGATACTCATGGCTAAACTGTGCACTACAAAAGGAAAGCCTTGAAGGGAGCCTAATCTTTAAATGGTATTCACCAGTTAAAACACGGGAGTGGGAGTTAGGGGGCTCTGCAGCATTTCTGATACTGTGGCACCGGTCACGTCACTTAAGAGAGAAAAAGGGAAAAGGCTCCTATCTGTCCTGTGAATCCTCCACCTCCTAGGAGCATTACCTCTTTTCATCTCTTTAATGCTTCCACAGAGAGACATCTGGAGTACTTTGATGAAGCAAGACTTTGTCACATACATCATTTTATTGAAATGTTAGCCTCTGCAAAGCTTTGCTTGGATAACTTTTGGGTTCAGAGGGAGTGCTTGCTTGGCTTGCTGGAGGACAGGACTGTGTAACACTGAAGTTGAACACCCACTCCCTACTCAGTCACTTGGAGTGGACACTCATACCTCGCCACTCCCAGCCTTGCTATAAGCACCTAGCTAGTGCCTGAGTCCCCTGGAAAATGGAGTTATCTTTCCTTCTTCCTAAGACAAAAGCAATGGACACTCAAAGCTACTATAATTTTTTAAGAAATGTCTCCTGCCCTGAAGTCTAATTTTTAACTACCCAAATGGTTATTATTTCAGATGTTCTATGTGTTAATGTTGCTATACAGGTGTCTTGTAAGGGCAACTATTAAGCCTTGCAGTGACACTTCTTAAAGGGTAACTTTTTAAAACTCAATCAATATTAAAAGCCCAATAAATTCTAAGCACCAATGTCCAGCAGTGGGTTTTTTTTAATGTTATATATGGTCTGAGGTGCCAGTTTCCTGTAGAATTATGTATTAGTGGCCACGGTACTATATAGATGTCACAGAAATAAAAATACAGCGTTACAGGTTCCAATCTAGAGGTGAAAAAAGGAGAGTGACCCTTGATGGGTTATTTTTTCTTGATTTCTTTTAGTTACTTGCTCCTACTGAACTGAAGAATTTGTGGAATATCAAAGTCTTTCACTAACTTTTTCAGTAAATAATTCTTGGTTAGAGACAACTCAGAATGTTTTTTTTTAATATGTGCACTTTACATGTGCTTCAAAGAGAACATGGCATTCTTTTGGTTCCTTGGTTGCAAGGCTTTAAAAATAAACTTAGTGCAACATTGCAAATGAGATAAGATGCATACTTTGACATTTACTTTTGTTTCTCCAAATTTTAATGAGAAATTTAAATAACTTACTACGAAACATGCCTAGGAAGTGGTAAAGCTGTTAGTGTGTGGCTTTAAGGCAAAAAGGGTCCAGTTCACATTGGTCTCTACAAACAGGCCAGTGTTTGCTCAACCTGGAGCTGCTGACACACTTAGGTCTAGCTCTTGATTTTCCAGGTGAAAAGCAAGGAATTTTGGATGAAGCTTGTTCTGTGTTTTTTTGACTTTCTTGTTTTAAGTGCACATAGGAAAAGACTGAAAAGCAAACCTAAATCCCTGCAGGGTAAAGTTGTGAAACTTCTTCATAGCTCTTAGGTCCCAAGGCTGTGATCCTGCAGGGATGTTGGGCAGATGCTCTTACCTGTCCAAAGCTCTCTACACACACAGAGCAGCCGACCTCCACTCTGTCAGTCGCAAGGTCAAATCCCACTCTTACAAGCATTAAAATTTGTTCCCAAATGAACCCCAGACAGCACTCCTCCTGTAAAAATTAACCCATATAGGGTTAAAACCATTTACCAGAGGAACAACATTCCCCCCAAATCTCCCCAAGTGTGCTGGCAGAGATGCATAAAACCCATAATCTACCAGAAACAGGGCCATGTTCTGATATCTGAAAGACAGGCACTTTTAAATTTATCTTAGTTTTAAACTGAGTGCTACCATATTTAAAGAATAAGAGTAGTTTTCTTCTGTTGGCTAATCAATAGCCAATTCCCTATGGGATTTTCTTCCAGAAAATTAGGACCTGTTTGTCTTTCGGTGGTTAAAAATCACACCAGTTAGTGCTGAAATGATGAAGACTACATCTAGTCTTATAACATTCTTCAACATTATTGATGATTCCTTATACTGATGTTTGTAACTCATGTATGATAGTGAGAACAAGTTATCTAGTTTGGAAAAAAAAAAAGCATCTCACTTGACAGTCATAATTAAATTAAATAATTTTTAAGTATGTGGAGACTTTGCTTATATTTGAGAACCATTTTCTGAATGTTCATATTCCAAGGCAGCCAATTGGACAGCTCAGTTAGTATAAATCTGAGCAAGGAGAGAAGCAGGTTTAGAACTAATTTTGTATGACTGTTTTTTGTTACCTTGGAAAATTACAGGGATGTTAGTTTAGCAAGTTGCAGCTTTGACTAGAAGGTTATATACTCTACACTTTCCACAGCTACAAAAGCTGCTATAAAGGCTGCCTTTTAAATGTTCAAGTTCAACCTTGACAAATTAGAATAACAAAACATTCCTTCCTAATGGGATAAGCCTTGTTCTCATAACTTCTGATGTGTCTGTATCTCCTCTGATTATTTTACAACAAAAACCAGAAGTTGCTGCACCAAAAGCACTGAAAATACTTAATCCTCCCATGCCAGCTTTTTCCTGTTGATCCTGTTGCCAGTTCTGTATCAATGTTTATAGATATTCTTCTTCCCCCCTCTCCTGCTTATATTCTCATTAAAGAAGCACAGAGAATATAGTTGTTCAAGTACTCAAAAGCTGGCTGTTGTGGGATGACATTGAGACAAATAGTTTACAGATTTTATTTTATTTTTATTTTTTAAACAAATAGATTAAGCACTTCTGCTAGTAACTGGGACTAAAAGAGAAGGACTCCAGTCACTATGCTTCTCTGCAGGGGACACAACATCTGGGCTGTGACTCAGTCTCTTCAGTATTAGGACAAAGGTGGTATGAAGTGCATCATGGGAACCTTTTTTCTTCTTCTGATGTACCAAACAGTAGCTTTTGTTACAAGCACGACACTAGTAATATATGGTACTCACCCATTTTGTGTTTGCAAGTCTTAAAATAATTGTTGTTCTCATGATCTAGGAACTCTCACACCAGAGGGAAAATAATATTTTCCTTACCTTTACCCTCACCTTTTATCTATTTCAGTAAGTTTAAATGAGGAGGTTGAAAATTATTTCACACTGATTCTGTAGTAGACTCTGGTATAGTTTTGTAAAGTTCAGAGACCAAAGAAAGATGGGAAAGAAATACGTAAAAAGATAAATCTTCTGGGTTATGGTCCAAAGATAGGGCTTAAGTAGTCCTCCCAAAAGAAATTAAAGAAGTCATGAAGGGTGCTGTGATACTAAAACAGTTGCACAGGTTGTCCACAGTTCCCAGTACCCTTTCACTATGTCATCTATACTAACACTTGCAGAGAATTGGCCACGTAGAGCCCTTTATGTTTGTTCTAATCTGTTTTATACAATTAGAGGCTATATGCCACAGTTGTCATGTGAAGAAGTTAGAACCAGTCCCTCTGATTCTAGTTTAAAATAGCTACATTTTTAGGTATGTGCTTAGGATGTGTGTTAGAGAAACAGGTTTGTTTTTTCAGAGGTCACTTTGAAAAGTAGTCTAAGTGTCCTGAAGTAGTTAAAACATCCCCCTTTACCCACAACGGGACAGTTCCTTTTTAATTCACTTTCCCTTTTGGTCATCTGGTGGCTTCATTCCTGTGGCTACCAAGATAGTTTTAATAGACCTTGGATCTCTACTTGGATGAACAATTTTTTATGCAAGCATAATTCAGCTTTTCAGACTATCTGAAGGCAAATTTATCTGTGCTATATTGCAGAATTTGGAGTAGGTTTTGTTTTACCTTTCTTTGCTTTTTCAAAGAATACAATAGTTCAGGTCAGGAAGAATCTCTCTGGCCAACCTGGTGTACTCCAGAATAATTCAGCTGCTATGGTTATGAGCTTCAGCCTATGTAAAGACAGAAACATATAATAAGAAGATAAGCATGAACATAAGATATCTCTGTTATTTAGTTTACAAGAGCATCACCATTACAATGGCATAATCATGATGGAATTGCAGGACACCACATAAAGTATCTGGATATCAGATAATAAGGAAACACATAATCCAAAACTTCTTTGTCATAGTCAATATATATAAGGAAATGGAAAACTGATACTAGAGGGGACATCTCTTCCAGCTTGTTCTGTTTCTTTTTAGTGTCTAACATTCAGAATCATCACCAAAAGTAATTCAATGGCTTCGTTTTCATCCAAGCATTGCAATTCCTCCCTGGAAGTGTTGAAGGCCAGGTTGGATGGGGCTTTGAGCAACTTGATCTAGTGGAAGTTGTCTCTGCCCATGGCAGGGGGGTTGGAACTAGGTGAGCTTTAAGGTCCTTTCCAACCCAAACCATTCTATGATTCTATGAATTCCTCCATAAAGCTGATGTAGACAATCCAGCAAGGGGAGCTGGATCCACAGAGCTCTTTAGAAACTAGATCCATCTGTGGCAGCTGCCCTTCTCAAAGCCATCCCACAAAAAAGGCATGATATTGCTAGGATTGACCTATCCACTTTCTTCCAGTACTCTTAGCTTTTAGCTCTATAGTTGCAAGCAACTTTGAAAAAAATTGTATTCCTGACTTAGAGAGAGGAGGCTTTATATTGATGTGCCATGTGGCTATTTTTTTTTTTTTAATGCCAAGCATTTGGAAGCTCTCCAGTATTTCCAATATTTGCACTCTCTGCATCCCTCTCTACTGCTGCTATTTGGAGCTGCTGTATTTCAATCCATTAAATTATAACCCCTTTTCTCAGAGAGTAACTGACTACATTTCAGCAATGAGGTGCACTTCAGACATGTGAGACCAAGTCTCTAATGATATGAATGACTTTTGAATTATGGGGAAAAAAATGCAGCAATTTCAAAAGGAAAACCAAGTATCCCTTTCCTCAGCTTCCTCCCACCTGTGCCACAACAGACATGACCATGGTCTATTAGGAGGCAGCTTTTTAAAATAGCCCTCTAGAATGGGAGAGATACAAATTAAAATGCCTGGATTTAATCATACAGAGGAAGGAGAAAAAATCCAAAACTCTTCAAATCCCAGTTGACCACTCAAACTCAGAAGCTACTGAGCTTTTCTATGGCTGAGTTTATTTCTGGTTTTCAAAAGGAAGTCAAGATTCAGAATTAGTTGAAAAAACCTTCAAGTTTGTTTTAGTGGAGAGGCAGATTCTGTATGCTCTGTGACTTTACTGCAAGATTTAGTAAGAAATCTGATTCAGTGTGTTTGGTGAGCCAATAATCTCCAGCCTTCATGTCCATTTTATATGATAGACACCTCTTACAAACAGGGACTAGACAAGAACAGGATGGGCGATAAGCTGTTAGTGAGGTGCAATGGAGTTCCCTAATTTCTGGTGGTAGTTTCTGGCACGGAGGAGGGAAACTGCACTTCATAACTGTGGGTCATGGCTTAGCTACATTGTTGGGTACCTGAGAGGAAGCTATGAGGCAGTGCTTTGTTCATTAGCGTTTGTCAAGGCAAATGCAACTTCCACAAATGGAAGCAAAGACATTCAGCTGAGAAATAAAGCACTAACTCAAAGGC
Source organism: Strix aluco (assembly GCF_031877795.1). NCBI lineage: Eukaryota > Metazoa > Chordata > Aves > Strigiformes > Strigidae > Strix > Strix aluco. Next base: position 22,806,331 of record NC_133935.1, read on the forward strand.
AAAAACCAATCCAAAGTATTTCCTTTGCAGTGCTTTGCACCAGGAGCATGTCAGAGGAATGATCTCACGTCTGGTGAACGCTCACGTCCACATGAGTGGCTGTGTGTGTTGAGTGTGGGACTGTTGAGTGCGGCCAACCGTTACAGAGCCAAAAAGATGTTTTAAAAGAGTGTAGAATAAAGACTTAATAGGAAATATCTGGCTTTTTTTCATCCGGCTGTCATTCTTATCCTTTAAGCTAAAAGCGGTTCAGGTGGGGCTGCTCCTTTTAGGGTGAGCAGCTGAGTGTGGGAGGGGGGAAGAAGTTTCCAGTCCACAGTAATCAGGTGGAAGTAAGGTGAGTGTGAGCAGTAGGAGTTAGAGACTGAGGCTTACAGGGCAAAGAAGTTGCAGGGTGTAAAACCCACAGCCGGGTCTCTGGTGACAGAAATGAATGGTTCCTAGGGAGCAGAGGGGACCTGTGTAGTTTGCTGCAAAGCAGAGCCATTAATTTGCTTGAATCCATGCTTGGAAGCAATGACCTACTTGCAAGAATGTAGTTAACAGGGGAAGACTTGGGTATAAACCTTTTTTATTTCTGTTCTGCTTTACCTACCCTCTTTTGAGTTTTAGAGCCAGCTAATTAGTTTATAATCTAATTAAATTTGGCTTTATTTTTGAGTTTGTTCATCTTTAGGGAGCTCACTATAAGGAAAAGCTCTGGGAAGATGTAGTTCAAAGCTCTGATTGATGAATCTCATCAGGCTTTCCCCTGCCTTGTGCAGGGGAGACCCAACTTGCAAGGTTTGCTGGCAGTTAACATTTGGGCAATGGTGCAGCCCACTCCCTACCCCAATTAAGATAAGGGAAAGGAAGGAGCTGATAGAGGCTAGAAGCTCCAAGCCTGCTGAGCCAAGCCATGCTCCTGTTTCTACCCTGAGCACAAATGGTGGCCCCTGCAGTAAGATCTGCCACTCACTTTGGTTGTTCTCATGGGTGGAACGTTTTTGTGGCAAAGCTGAAGTCTCACCTTTTCTGATGTGAGATTGTTGCATATAATGCCACTATAGAACTAACTATAACCTTCAGATGAGTTGATAATTATTAAAGAATAACCAAACCATCTGCAATACAGCTGGGCATAGGAGCACCTGGCAGACATCTTAGAAAATGAAAAGGGGATTTTGGAGAAACATTTCCTATTAATTCATGCTGCCGGTTGGTACTGGAATTCCTATGGATATTACTGGGAGTCAGTCATCTAATTATAAAGGGTCTTCAGTGACCCATTTGATTCTCTTACACAATGATTTGTCACAAGTTTTTTCAGTTCTGCCTCCCTGAAAACTTACTGCTGTCCACCCACCTTTTAGAAGGGACTCTTTTATATTAAAGACGTTTATAGAAACATAGAATCATTTAAGTTGGAAAAGACTGTTAAGATTATTGAGTCCGATCTATTCATAGCAGTTTTTTGGGGGGCCTTGCTGTTATCTATTTATTTCTAAAGTAAACTCAAGGTTAGAACTGAGTGCAGGCATTAATGTGGTGATTTCTTACAATAACTAGTATCTATGCAAAAATCTCATTTCCATCTGCTTTTGAAAAATCTTGGCCTTCAGATTTTATTGTGAAGTTCTTACTGGGTCAACCAATTAATAGATTGACCTATATTTATTTTGTTTTTCTTGCTACAGGTTAATTTTGACCTCTGGAACTCAGCAGAGAAATGAAGCACAAAATAATGCTGAATCAGATAAAAGAAACTATTGCAACATAAGTTGAAAAACCAAAACTGAAGGGCAAAGGTGGCAGGAAAGAAGGCACAGTATATGATTTCTGATGGCAATATTCATGGCATCTCACAGTAAGTGCATTCAAATTCATTTCTGGCAACTAACAGATGCTTCTTTTAGACTGGGAGGATTAGCAGTAACAGGAGGTAGGACTTTTAAGTGAAAAACATATTAAAATAGTCTACTTACAGAAGAGCATGGCTCCTATGATCTTCTTTTCGAGGCTTACATCTTCATTGCTATGTACTGTGTTTGCAACAACATAGCAATTTGTATTTGCAGCTTGTAGAAATTTAATTTAACAACTGCTACCACCTTATTTAGAGGACTGTATGTTTTATTGTTTGTTTGTTTTTTAAAAAAGTAGGTGCAGGTCTTTAGCATATTTTCTGTCTAGTCTCCAGAAGGTCTTAGGCTAATACTTTACTGAGAGGAATCAGCTTCTTTTGCTTAGTCCACACACAGGACTAGTTAGGTATGCGGACTAGATTGCATTGGACCTCATTTGGGCACTGCAGGATTTAGAGCTGTAGCCATTCAGAAAGCATTAGCATTTTGAAAGGTTTAACCTACAAAAGCACACTTGTGGCTTGGGGAACACAGATGCTGAGAAAATGTTTAAATTCATGTAACAATTTGGATCTTCAGGACTGCTTGATTCACCCTTGCAACCTTGTCTCCAGACAGTGCCACAGGCTTAACTCACCTGCCAAGAAGTGTGAGCATTCCTTCGAGTCTCAGTAAAATGCATCTGTGTGCAACTTTGATAGCTTTTACAAGGCATAAAATTACCGTTCAGAGTAACTCCCTTCAGCTACTTTTAAGTCAAGTGAAGTAAGAGTAAATATTTCTCAGCAGGTTGGAATTCCAAATGTCAGTTTTCTTTCTGTCTTTGGAGTGTCTTTATATTTTTGTATGCATATATTTCATGCAGGTTCAAGCTGAGACATTTAGGGGTCAAGGGAAAATGAGTCTGGAAAAATCACAGAACATTCTTGATAAATATTCACCAATATGGTAAATTCCATGAAAGTGTGGGGTTTTTTAAAGAAATATGAATACATGAAGTGCTAAATCCATACGTAGAACTTTTTACGTGATGATAAAATGAAAAAAAAAATTTACCTTGAGATTTTGTTGATACTCTTAGTATATAAAACTTCAATTAAACATATCCATTACTATTTTTCTGTGTTGATAAATATGGACTTTTATGAGAAGGAAATTATGTGCTGAAGTGACAGGCATTGCACTAATGTGGAGTCTTATTGCTAATGTGATGAGGGTGTGGAAACTATGTATGGTGAAATCAGCCTTGTAGGGAGTTGTGTGTCTGGAGTAGAGCTCCCCTGATCGGTAGCAAGGGTCAGCTCGCAAAAGCATGCCAATGGGTGGTGGAGAGGGCTCCTACTGTGCTTCTCCAAACTTTCAAAAGGGAACCCCACAGAGCACTGTGAATGAATTCTTGTCCTGACCAGGAGTAGATGTAGCCTTGATCTAAATGGTGCATAAGTTTTTGCCATGTTGCATGGGACTTTGTGCTATGCTGACTGGTGCTAGAGCCTCAGTACCTCTGTGGTACACACCTCAAGTACTTGGATATTGTTATGTATGTCTGCTTTGGCAAAAACTTAGGTTTAAGCCTTCTCTACCTCCTGGGACCAAGCTGTTCAATGTGTAAAAAATTTACACCTCCTTTTCTTGCTCCTTCTTTCTCATGTTAACAGGTTCCACACGTCTGATAAATAGTGGTTAGTAGTGGTTTTTCCACTTTTGTGGAATGGATTTTAATAGTGGCTAGTCCTGTTTATCTTGGTTCTGCATGTGTGTTGGTGCACTGGGGAATGCTGCTCTAGTCTGGGTCAGCTCTGCTCCACAATGAGTAAGCAAGACTTGCTCCTTCTCTGGCCAGTGGTGTTGATTCACAGCCCTGAAAGACTTATGATAAGCTCAAAGTACAACTCTTAATTTTTCAGTCCAAATCTACCTTCCAGTAAGGCAGATAAGACCTTCTGCTCTGAGTCTATTAGTTAGACCATGAAACCGGTGGTTTATTTCCCCATTTTCAGTCCCAGGGCTGAATCCTTCTTTCGTGGGCAGAATCAAAGGGTTGAGTCTGGGCTCTCCAGATTCTAAACAGGCTCTTTTGTAGTGGCTGTGAGCATAGTGCAGGTAAGATAACTCTCAGGACAACTTCAGATGGCTTAGGCTTCTTGCATGTCCCCAGCAAATGCCTTCTCATTTAGAATCGACATGAGCAAGGTCATGAAAGACGAATTTGTTGTTCTTTGTTCAGAAGGTGTACTGGCTTTGCCTCTTTACCCCTGTCTTAAAAGGAATCTTCATTATCTCATTATGCATGCTCTATTCTGGTTCACATTTCAGATTCTGCTTACTTCCTTACAGTTCCTTAGGTTTTGTTTTCATTTTTTCTAAAGTCATGTTATCACCTTGTGTTAACTGATTAACGCAAAAAAGGGCTGGATGAATAATTCATTATGTATGATTTAATCAAAGAATTTATGTTTCCTTTTGTTTCATAAAATGTCTGCAAATATATCAAAGCTTTCTTTCAGCTATTTGTTTTTGCAAAGTTATTTTGCCAAATAATTGCAATAAATATTCCTTTGTGTTGAAAGTGAAGCATTTTTTGTGCAAGAATTTGACATGGGTATCCAACACCTTTACAATGCCAGTACAGACAAAGGAGAAAGTTGTTATGGATTGCTTTGGTTGGGTTTTTTTGAGCTCCACTCCCATCATTTTTGCTCACACCTCACTTGAAGAACCAAAGGAGGATAGGTCTGCTTTGGAAGTAGGTAGGGAGCCAGATTGCTTCCGCTCTAATTCTGTGTCTGAAGAGTTAGGCAGGTGATCCTGTACTAATTACACTTCAGTTTCTTCTTTAGAGCTAAAAGGGCTAGAAATTAGATTTACACATTATCTTCAATATTTACCTTCCTAAATCCTGCTGCTCATCTGTCTGAGAGTCAGGTTATTAGGCATGCACCTAATAATGTGTATGGAGCAGCACAGACAGCTTCTCCCCAGGGAGATAGTCCTGTTATCTGTTTTGTCCTGTCATGGATCTCTTGCATTTTGTCTAACAAAGTTAGAGAAGGAAATGGCATTTGTTATTTGCAATGTTTCAATCACCCTTTGAAATCCACAGACAAGTACTTCAGATGGTCGAAGTAGATTTAAAATGGCAGAAGCTTATTTGGTGGAGGAAAGATTTACTAGCTGTGCAGAAAAGGCCTAGAATTTGGGGGCAGTGCATGGGCTCTGAGCACTTCTTTCTCTGTAAATGGCTAAACTGATAAGAAAGTATCTGGTGGTGCCTGTTAGCTGAAGACCAAAGTGACTTTACCAACAATTTCCCACTGCAGATTTTGGGTCTTACAGGCGTTCTTTTTTTAATATGTGTGTGTGTATATATATATAAAAATTATTCCTTTTTCTTTTTTGTGTTGCACACATACGTGTGTGTATGCATGTGTGTGTTATTTTGTTTTCATAACCATTCCTAAGGAGACAGAGGCATGATTTGCCCTCTTAAAATAATGGCAAAGATAGCAAATCAGATGGTAATGGAGGGAGGAACAGCCTTGAGGAGACTGTTTATGAAGGTTTTCATTCCATCATGTACCTTGGGCATAGCTCAAGTGAGGGAGAATCTGCTATGCCAAATCTAAACTTGGCCCTGGTAGAGGCAGATAAGGACCTGTGCCTAGTGCAAGCCATGGGAAGAATCATATTTGGAGACAGGCACAACTGATTGAATCAAAGATAGTGATAATCTGTGGATCAGACTATGCATCTTTTTGACAAGCGTCAGCTGTTCCCAGCCTCTGGGTGACTCCTTTATACCAGATGCAGTATTTCAAAAAACAATTGCTAGTGATGTGGATTGTGGGGAAAAAAATGTAAATTGGAAGTGACCCAAGTTCCGACTATGCATGGGTGTCCCATGGGTCAGATGAGAGAGACTGCTTCCCAGGAATCACAGGCCAGATGACATTTGCAGAAAATGTGGAGGCAAAGGCTATTAGAAATGGAATTATCTGAAGGGGGGGGGGGGCGGGGCACATAGGAGAAATTTAAATTTGCTAATGCAGTAAGGTCACCATTAGCAACAATTAGTATCCCCAGTGTGGGCAGCCACCCCTAAGCTGATGCTCTTATGTGTCTGGAGACATCAACAGATAAAAGGTTACAGTGGACCAAGAATCCAAATTTGGTGATCCCTGGAAAATGACTAGTGTGGAGAACAAGTACATTTTTGACTGCAGGAGTTAAATAGGTGGCCACTGCTCGTCAGCTACTGAATACAAGCAAGAGAAGTCCAGCTGTTTATCCAATCAAGACTGCTGCATAGCTACATGCTGTTTCAAGCTGGATGAAGCAAAAGTAAAAGCAAATGGTATTACTTTGTGGTGCAGTCAGTGGAAAAATCAGATGTCTAGAAAAGAGTTTCAAAGCCTCTCACAAGAGAAAGACAACAGGCAGGACTTGACAGAAGCTTCTACTGATGACGGCTAACAGAAATATACAAGCAGTTGCTTTTACATTTTTTTCCTGGAACATCTTTGTAAGACTCTGCTCAAATAAGGGAGTGCTCAGACAGACAACTTTCATATCCCATTCCTCAGGAACAGCAGGCACCAGGGAGAGCCCAGGTGTCTACCTTAATCCTCAGGTGGGTTTTACAACCTTAGATGTGCTCTGTGCTTCTGCATCCATACTGCCAGCAACATCTGTTTAGCAAGTTCAGAGAAAGCCTGAGTATAGTTTTGTGTTCCACATATTTACCGAAGTCCAGCAAGATTTGTTCTTTCTCCCACTCTCTACCTCCTGCTCAAATTGATATTCATCTAACTGTGACTTTGCCTCCAAGATGACTTCTCAGAAGTGTCAATTCCATGTGAGTTAGTGCAGGGGCAGTGGCAAGATCCTGCTACAGTCAACTATAAAGACCCATGACGGAGCTCAGCATTAGATCTGAGACCTGAGGACTCCTTTCTAGAAAGATGAAGGAAAAACTAAGACATGAAAAGCAGAGAAAAGGTGGGGAATGATGTGTCATGCAAGAAGAGAAAGCATAGCAATGATCTGAAGAAAAAGCTTTAGAAGTTCCTTTCTTGTGGGACATCATAACTAGTCACATGACTTGCAGTCAGAGCACCAGAGAAACCTGTGGTAGACTGCTGTTACTTGGGTTTGGAGGGGATGCAGTAGTATCTGAACTTCTCATTGTTGCCGTTTCACACTGGAAATTTTACTGTTTGAGGGGGGGGGGGGTTTGTCCCTGAGAAGGAGAGAGGGGAAAGGAGAAAATTAAGTCCCACATGTGCCAGAACAGAACTGGTAAAATAGTTCAATTCAACTGGACTACTTTTTCCTGAAGCAAATGGTTTTTATGCTTTAATCTGCCCCAAAGTGTGTATGGTTGGATTTCACTTTTGGCATTGTGCTCTTTATTATAAACCGTTATGGAGACCTTGATGTGAATCAAGCTCAACTTCAACTGCAGCCAAGCACAACTTCTACAGTAATGGCATAAGCATAAGACCTCTGTTGCCAAGCCAACTCAGAAGTCACAAATCCTTTCTCACAGTGTTCAGTTTGGAAGGACAAAAAGCAAGTTGCAAGATGACAAAGATTCAGAATGATACAGGAAGATTAACAGGTGACGTTCTTTTTTTCCCTAACATTCTGAGCAAATCTACTACATCTTTTTAAACACATTAAAAAGGAGAAGAGGAAAGGCTAGTTTTAACATAACATAGCCAACTGATGGGAGTCATTGCTGTGGGATAACGATGAGCCTTGAATTTTAATGGATTTGAAAAAGAGAAGTGGGCATATTTAAAGGGATGGGAAGATTAAAAGATTTAAAACAGAACCATGGAGAGTTGCACTCAGCATTGTGAAGATGAAATTTAAGCACAAATTGACAGAAACAGGCAGATGTTTCTCTCTTGGGTGAATCTTTCTATAACTGTCCACAAGGGTTTCCTTGCCCTTTCCTCTGAAGCTTTAAAGTAGGACTGTTGTCAAAGGCAGCAGAAGTAGTACTGCTGTAAACTCTGTTGTGAAGCTAAAAACCCAGTAGAATGGCTTAATGCTTGAAAACAGCAGCTTGTAATGCAAGCATCAGAAAGCAAAAGTTCCCAGCCATGAAGGGTAAGTAGTGGTAGTTGTTTAAAGAGTAAAGTAAACCAGTTTTATCCAAAGGGTCTACTTAAGGCTTCCATTAGATGGATTAGGTCTTTTCTTCTCCATCAGAGTTTATTCTCAGCTTGTACATCAGTCTGCCAGCAACATAAGACTAAAACTGTTGATCTGAGTCAACTGAATCCACTTTGGCATGGGAGACGAGGGCTTGCTGTTTGGAGGACTAGTTTTCAAACTCTAGCATCTTAACCCAGAATACTTCAAGGTAATGAGAAATGCACTACTCTTTAAGAGGAGGGATTAACAAGAACCAGGTAAAGACCCTTCCCAGAATGTCAAGTGTTTCATTTCAGAACTATGACAAGGCAAATGAATAAAGTTATAAACTTTCATCATGTGAGGATAAGTGTGTGTATACATGTATATGTATATATACACATATGTATAAAGTGAACTGAACTGTAGATGAGTTCTGAAGATACCAGGCCAAATAACTCCACAAAGTACCAGGTTCAAAGCAAAATAATACAGATTCATTTCTTTCATTTTGTTTTCTTAGCATAAGAATAGCTGGTTTGAAACCTGCAAGCAGTTTTATGTCCATAAGAGTATTAAGAGAGAAGTTTTGATATGAAATCATTATCTTCACTCTTCTAAATCCAAATACTAATTGCAACCTTGCTGTGAGCCTACAATATTAAGTCTATCATAGCCATGGCAACCAAAAGCAACATTAAATGGAATACATATCTGCTGCACAAGATTGGTTGGGGTTTTTTTTGTTTGGGTAGTAGGCATGCATTTCTTTTCAGCAGCCATGATATACAGGTCAAAGAACTTCCAGTTCTTCAAACCTCTGAGCTATTTTGCCACATATGCTCTGCTACAACTTAATATCCTGTGTATCTGTATAATTAATTTCAGCTCAGGATGGCTTGTTAATCCACAGACACAAATAAAAACAGAAATTAAAATTTCAGCATGGATTTTACAAGGGTCCATTTACATTTCAGGATTAAACCCATAATAAAAACTTTTGTATAGTTATAATTGGGCTGATTTTTCTTAAAACCAGGAGATAAACATCTATGTAAATAGCCTCAAAAAGATACTGTGTTTAAGAAAAGAATACTTCAAATGAGCTGCTTAAAGTCACCTTCTATGCTTTGCATGATAATTGTTATGCAAAATAATAAACAACACAAGGCACCAATCACAGCACTTCAAGGATGATATTGTGCCATCTATACAAAGATAATTAGGCATTTAAAAACAACCAATATCACTTTAAAACTTTCCAATTAAAATTAAAAAAAAAAAAAAAGTGGGAGGGTGCAAGATAAGATTATTGAAATAAGTTTCCATTTCCTTGATTTTCCTGAGGGTATGTGTCCGTAATGATCTGTCTGACTCCAAAGCATCTGAGTACACAGTGAAATTAATTGCTGGGGACACTGCTGTGCACCGTAGTTCGAGTGTGGATATACTTTATCTCTGTGGGTATATACGAAGGTTAGCTTTACCTGGAAAAGATGCAGCTGTGCATAGATAGTCATGTAGCAGAGAGGAAAACTTATATTATCTTATATTAGCATTGCTTGGATTGCTTATTCCAGTTTTCAGAGAGAAAATGTGTGAAAGCTGTATTAACACAAACGTCTTTATGCAGGTACAATTGTATCCATGCTAACGAGATCTCTCTACCAGAAAAAGCTCTAAAACATTGCACCTTAATTCAACACTATCATCAAAAATTATGCTATAATGTAATATTTATGTATGTTTATAAATAGTTAAGAAATGGCTAACATAGTCAGACATCATTAGCATGGGCAGAAACTACTGGAAAGTGTTAGAGATTGGCTCCTTATACCCATGATTTACCGCAATTGTCCTGCTGGAACTAGTAATTATCTAGCAATTGATTATTAAAACACCCTTTAGCAAATTATTTATACAGATGCTTTTCATGTAAATTACACCAAAAATTGTTCAGAAGAGAGCTTTACATTGATAAATAAATATTTTAATACAGACTATTGAAAAAGAATTTTCACCAACTCTCGAAGTGTTACTTTTCATAGTAGAAACGTGTTCAGGTAGTTCATGCACGTAACGAGAAAACCAGTGTGAGCCCATTGTGTGCGAAGGACTCTCTCATGCCCTGCCACTCTGGGGCTGTTGTTGCAGAGGGCAGCAGTGGAGGCAGCGCCAGCGGGTTGTGGCCACTCAGCTCTGCAGCTTGCACATGGTGCTGTGTGCTGAGCCTGGTGTCCTCCAGGCACCCAGTGAGTCTTGTCTGAGGGACTCCTGCAGAGCACCTGAAGTTGTAATCCTTTCCCCAGAATGGGATCGATCATGCATTGTTCTAGATTCTGTCCCACAGGCAACTCCTGTGGTGGTTGGGTGTAAACCACAATGTCACTTCAGGCTTTCATTTCCCACTTGTAGAAAGAAATATTCCTCTGTGTTTCAGTGGACATTGTGGGGATGAAGGCACTGAGGATGATCCTGCAGTGACATGGCATGAATTCCAGTGGCAATTTTTGAGAAGACTATTTCCTGCTAGTGAGAAAACCTAAACCAGAAATCTTTGCAGTGCTCTTAGCCATTAGCAAATGGAAGTGAAGCAATATCTCTGATCTTTGCATAGGTTCTTGATTCTATGATTCTTTGCATGGGTGGAAATGTTCATCTTTTCAGCTCTGCATGGCCACTTTTTTGTATGAAAATTCAAAAAAGGATTTTTTTGTGATGAGTCTGAACTGTGATGTCCACTGAGCTAAACAAAAGCTTGTAGACTTTAGATCAACTAATACCACTCTCAAAAGACATATTATCTCATCCTGCAAACTGTATTTGCTTGGGTGCTTGGACTATCATGTCTACAACTACACCATAGTTAACACTCAGAGATCAGCTTATTTAGGGAAAAGGGGTAGTGTTTTAATTAACTCTACAAGGGCTCAGTGTAGTGTTCAACTAAGTTACTACAGGTATTTTGTTTACCCTGGGCATGCTCAGAACCTTAACATGAGTTTTGTGTAGCTACTCATTGTTCTATTCATGCTGCTCAGTCATTTTTTCCCATGTTAATAGCATGACACCTGACTTTGTGTCATTGTTGTAGGAGGAAGAGTGAAGGTAACTCTCATAAATTCAAATATGCTTAAACCATTTTGACACAACTTGTAAAAATTAAAAAGCTGATTGCACTTTTAATAGCAATCTTGTCAGTAATATTCAAAGTGATAAGTCTCTAGTACTCTAAAGGCACAGATTACCCTAAGTACCTGAAAGAGACTTCAAAGAATCTATAATTAAAATCAGTAATACGTACTGTGTGTTTTAAAATCCTGAACTCTATTTGAGAGATTATTTTTATAGTACCTAAGGACATATTCAGATATATTGATAGAACCATTGTCTTATTTAATGACCATTCCTGACGAAGACTAGACTCTGTGTCTGTAAGCTGTGTCCTGCATGTGGGACGATATGCCTTTGTACTGTCCCAGGAGGCATGCTGACAAAGAAATGTGTCTCGGTCACAATACTGTCCCGTTCTCTCTTGATCCAGATAAAGCATAAAAAAGGTGCAGTTTACTTCCCCCTGCCTGTCTATGGTTCCCCTGGCAAGCATGGTATGAGCAAATTCCTCTTAGCCTCCATTCATGTGCAAAGGCACAAAAGGAGAGAACAATATCTGCATTTTCCACTATAACCCATATAATATCTGGGTAGGCAGTGTGGCTAGACAGGGATTTGCGGAATTGTTCTCCTGCTTGGGAGTGAATGACAAACTGTTCTTGCAAGAGCAGAGTCTGCTGGTGTCATTATACTGAACTATCACTGACACACCTGGAGGATGAAAAGCACTTTATAACCAAAATTTGTGCCCTTCAGAAGGATTTACGAACCGTTTGTACAACAGTGTAAATTTAACAGTGCTGCTAATAAGCTTTTGGTGATTTCACGGTGAGTTGTATATGCAGAAGAACTGAGGATTAATCTCTCCTTAAAGGTTTTGAGGTTTATGAAATTGAAAGAGGCAGGGGGCTGGCCTTTTTCAACCATCTGGGACTCCTTTCTTCCCATCCTCCACAATCTCTCAAAGGTAGACACTACCATGGTAGGATCCTTAGGTGTGTCACAGCAAACTTCACCCGAAGAACTGACTTAAATACCTCTAACTTACCTAAATGTTCCTTAACTCTTTCTTCCCTAGTCTGATCTTTACCCTTATTCTATTATTAACGTTAATTTTTTGGGCACATCTTGTCATAACTAACATTTTGTGTGAAGATGGAAGCAAGAAAAGACATGAGAATGGGTCAGCCTTTTGTCATCCACTGTTTGTTGTTCTCTCTCCTTAAATAATGGAGTTATTCTTTTCTTTGCCTTCACCTTATATTGTTGAACATAGTAGTGGTAGTGAGAAATATGACTTTCTTCTTTCTCGGTAAGTTGACTTGTTAAAAGTTGAATGATAGTGTTCATTGTGGAGACAGGTTTTTGATTTTAATTCTAAAAAATATTTTTTTTAATTTGAATAAAACTAATTTTTAGGCCTCATCATCATCTGTTCTCAGTGAGCTTTTAGAAGCTCCCCTTTAGTAGGGCTTTGAATATAAAAGGTCTGAAAGCAAAATGGGTTATCTCTTAAACTGTTATCACTGAGTTGTTTGAAATACAGATTAGAGTAGAGACAAAATAGTTTTGCTGGCCTGCTAGCCATTTATTTAGAGAATGATTTCTTCCTTTCTCCTAAGTATTCAAGTCTAGAGCTGGAACTAGCAGGTCTGTTAGAAATAAGGAGTAAAAGAGTAAAGCTGAATCGTCTCTCTTTTTTTTTTTTCACTGTGAGCAATAGGAATATAATTCGTTATTGTTAGCTGGAGGTAGAAGGGAAGACTATGTAAAGAGAGTGGTAAGAAAGAAGATTTGGATTTAAATATTCATGTTTTGGGGACTATTCAATGATATTAGGAATAAATTACCAGCTAAGGACACACTTGATTGATTCTGTCTGAATTTGTTTTATAACATTTTCACATAATTTCATTTATTCGTTCCTTTAACATGCATTAGAGGAAAATAGAAAAAATATACAGCATATGAAAAGAATACGGGGAAGTTTTTAATATAATGTTAATAATAGTTGATATTTAATTGAGATCGTATCTTTAATCTTTTCTTCTTTTCCCCTGCCAGTGTTTCATCTCTATTCTTATTATCTTGTTTTCAGTACAGAATTATCACCCACTGGTTTTCAATTACAGCGATGCCCATATTGATTCTCCCCTTGATTTTAACTCGAAGCTGAAAAATTACTCACTTAAACCAATAAAAGTAGATGATGTGGTTAGTTTTGGGTTCCTTTTTAAAAATAATAAATGAATAAAGAAGAAGAATGATAAGCTTATAATAATTCTGAGTTACAACAAACTGGTATGGAAATGCAATTTAAATCAGAACTCAGAATAGAGTTATAAATTTATATTTATCTCTTCACACTGAGGTAAGTGGTCCCTAAGGACCCAAAACCCATGTCTACAATTCTAAGTTGCATTTGTCTGCTAGTATTTGGGTGCTGAGACCACCTGGCAGATAATAGATTCTGCCTATGTTTCTCTTAGCTTCCAAAAACAGGGTGTCTGTATGCAAAGCACCTGTTGGGAATGGTCCATGGTCCATGCTAGCTCCCAGGCTGTGGCCAGGAATTGTCTGGGGGAGTGCCAGCTGGCATGGGCTGAAATCACTGCTCTTTTGGTTTAATAGCAGAGATGATCACGTTCCCAGGCTTGGGAAAGTTCCCAGGCACCGCTAAATGTACTAACACAGATGTAGCCAGAGAACATTGTCCCTTCTAGAAGAAGTTATGTTGTTTCTCCAAACGCTTCTGTGCATACCTATCTTCTTAACACACAAATAGTCCCATGATGTAATGATAAATTACAAGCTTAAAACCAAGATTCGGTGCAAGGTTTGGCCTTTCACAGAGGCAAATGTCAAGAGTTGTCATGGTATGGTTTTGGTGGGCATGTGCAATTAAGAATCAGTCTTATCTGATGTTTAGAAAGTCGGATCCAAATGAATTCAGGAGCAGAAGCTGAACAGAAGCTTTCCTGAGTGGTATGCTAAAGGATTTGATTGGGCACTCATTGATGTTGATGGAAAACCCTCTTACTAGATTCTGTTAGAGCAGAGCTAGCTGTAGGTAAAAATCACTTGAAGCTATCAATTTCACATATGATGCAAAATATAGATAGAAAATGTTCAAAGTTATCTAACAACAAAAATTAAGATCTTTCAGAACCTTCATCTTAAATACCACAAGTCGTCTAAAATACTTTTGACAGAATTAGTGGTTTGTAAGGGAATCCACACAGATGCACACATTAAAGTAGGTGTGCGTAGGTGGGATTTCTCTGCAGAAGGAGGAAGGAAAGGTATTATGTCTCAACTTCAGGATGTTGATGAATATCTATAGAAGAAAATTGCCTTAACTAACTGCAGACAGTGATCTGAGTTTGATATCCCAGCAGCATCCAACACCTCCTATGTAGACATAGTATAAAACCAATACTTATTAGCTTGACTAGGAAATGGTGAGAAGCCCAATTGCATATGCTTTTGTGCTGTTGTTTAGATTACTACATGTAATCTCTCATTTTCTTTGTTCAGTATTGCCCACGTTTTATTGTGAGTCTAACTTTTAAATCCAAGACCACTAATCCGCAATGATACTTACAAATATTTGAGTCAAGATTTTCAGACATGTTCTTGTAGTCCTGGAAACTCCAGAGGACCCCTCATCCAAGAGGCCTTTTTTGTAGAGCAGAGCCATCATGAAACTTTTGGTGCCATCCAGCTGCTAGACAACTGTCCTGCCTGTCTGTCTCTGGTTGTCCTCTCCTTGTTTCAGAAAGACGGACAGTCCTACTTTTTCAGGCGCCCAGGTATGTTTGCCCCATTTCAACATTCATCTCTCATGCTTAAAATCAAATATTTGTTTTAACAAAGGCAAAGTTTTTCCTAGACTTGGCAAAGCACAGGGTTCTTTTTACACGTCTAATTTCTCCACCTTTTATGCATTGTAGCAGCGTACCCCTCTTTGGAAATGTTCCAGAAAGCACCTGCACGCACTTGCTCATTTGTGAAATGCCAGTATGGTAGGTTGTAATTTGCCAGTCCATTTCTTCTCCGAGAGTAAATTAATTGAGTTGATAGCAGCAGAATTTATAGTGTTATACAGGCTACATATACAGGCTATGGTAATATTTTAGCATTAGGATGGGGTAAATGAGTCATAACTGATTATGGAGCAATTCCTGTCTAGGTAGCAATGGGAAACAAAGGCTTCTCTTTCCGTTCTTTCTGGAACGCCTGCCCTGCGAGTAAGGTACCTTAAACGTTGCCTATCTATGTCCCCTCCCTTTTCTTTTGCACTTCATGTCACACAGTCTAGGGTTGGGCCCTTTAAAGGGTTTGTGAAACTACAGAAGACACAAATTTTCTGGGGTGGCTCACCACTATGTGACATTGTTTTACTGCCTTTTGTATTTGAGGCAGGCATATTGATGAGATCTTTAGACTTGCTGGGTGCTCCTGCTCAATATACAAACTCTAACTTTTACCCCCCATCTGCCAATTGTTTACATGGAATTTATTTTTCTTTCTTTAGGGTTAGGCCAGCAGATCTGTGGCTCTTTCTGAACCTGCACAGAGGCTCTTCTACCACAGTCACACCTCCCTCCCACACCCCCATCATACTAAAACATTTATTTAGACTGTAGTACCCTCTATACCATCAAAAACTGTTGTAGTTTCCTGTGAAACACCTCAGGTGCCAAACATAACCCCAGTGCAGCCTGCGGAAATGGAGTCTCCCAAAGGGGGATGCTGAGTGTGCATAAAAGCGAGGTCTGTTTTTTCCAAGGCACCTGCCAGAACCTTGCTGACATTTTCAGCATAGGAAAATATTTGGCATTGGACAGCTGTTCAGAAACTTTTCCCCTTGCAGGTAGTAGAAAAATCTTCCCTTTTTAAAACATATTTATATAGTGGTTCTTGGGCCTATACATATGTGAAAGGCTTAATTTTTTTCCCCACTGGGATCTTGAGGGAATTTACCTCCTCAGTTCTTCCTATTTGCTCTATCATACCTCACAGTGAACATATCCAGCTCTTCTTTTTAGTCTCTGTCTTTCCCAGCAATCTGAGCTGCAGGATGGTTAATTGCTTTTACTCTGTCTTCCAACATGTCACCTTAGAAGTCTGACTCTAGCATCTATTTATTAGTTTTAGGTTCCTCTAATAAGTACGCCTTGTTGAATGCTTAATGTGTTTGTTTTTAACACCTCCTCCCCCAGTAGTATTGCAAATTGTTTCTCTTTCAGTTTATTCACTCATAGAATTCATGGGGATAAGATTGTACCTGTGAAAGCACCAAGATTTACCACTTTCTACTTTTCTGTCAGTCAGCTTTTCTAGATCATGATGTGCAATTGGCTTGTGTTCCTGTACTCAGTGTAAAATTACTGAGCATCCCATTTGCTGGTAGGTTGAAATTTTAGCAAAGGGTAAGTTGATGTTTTAACCATTGCTTATATAAAGAATTCATAAGAGCTAGTGGCCCTTGGTCACCTTTGTGGCCTGCACAGTTTGCTGGCTTTGGTGAAGAGACAGTCCAGTGCAGTTGCAAATGCCAGGCACTGTTTTGACTTGTGGTAGCTCTGAAGTGTTTAGCTGTATGTTACATTGTCTTTTCCCACACCTCACCTTGCTTTCCTTTTTAAATCCCAGCTAAGCGTTTTGCATGCCTTTCTACCCAGGTCTCTTTCAGTATTTTGGATTTTCCATAAAGTCTACTGAAAGATCATATAAATTAGACCAGGCTTGGACCTGGTCACAATAGGCCTTCTACCTTTCTTGACATCACTTGTCCCTTTGCATTTGGGGGCGGGGGAAAGCAAACTGCAAACCTACTCTTCAGCCTTGGATCATATACAGACTTACCTGTTACTTCTCCTGTTTTATACCTTGTTCTAAGACAATGTAGGTAGAAGTAGAATGCAATATTCAAATGTCTCTAATGCATTGTTTTTCAGAACTAGAAATTGTCAGATATACAGTAGTCTTGGAAGTTAATTACTTTCTTTTTATTTTTTAATGTGCTTGCTTGGTGAATACAACAGATACTGTGCAGGGAGAAATTCTGATATAGACCTTCATCACCCTTAATTTTTCTGGACAGTTTCAACAAACAAGTGTTGTTCATCTTGTTATTAAGCAATTGATCAGAGCCCAAAATTTGCTTTTCCTCACTGCTGAATTCTCATTGACTAACATTATGGAACCTGAGTCTTTGTCCAGCACAGAAGACAGCCTATTTTAACTAATTCATTGTGCTGGGCTGCAAATGGGAAGGAGATACTAGTAAAAAGTCATGAACTCTGTTGTTAGGACGTGCTCCTTCATTTTATTCTATAAACAAATACAAATAGAATATAACTAAAATATAGGCTGCATTCCAGGGAGAAGTATATGTAAAGTGTTAGACCATGCGTAAGCTAATATGCAATTAATTTAGTGGATCATAATTGAAGAATGAAGTCAAACACATTGAGAAAATTTCATGAAATACCTCTCCAAAGTACTTTAGGATAGTGTGAGCTTAAATGTGTGCGTGGGAATGGTGTTGAATAAATAAATAAATACTATGGACTGAAAGAACAACAACAAAGTAAGCTTTAGTCATAATTATTTCTTCTGCAGTCATGTTCACTAATTCTGCTACCTCGCTTATGCTTTCTGTAGGCAGAAAATAACTATCTCTAGTCTGATAAAACTGTGCAAGATAATGTAAAATGAAACTGTGCAGTTTCCCCACTATTCATCAAAATAGGACTTGAAACGTCTGCAAGGGGTAAGCAGTGCAATGCACACCACCAGTACCAGTTTCAACCTACTGTCCTTAGGAAAAGAACAAATAACTAGACTCTGATAGATGTTTTTTAAAGGGTTCAGGCATTTGTCTACAAAACACAAATTGGAAATCAAATCTGAGGAGAAACTGATAAAACCATCAGACAACATGAAATTTCCTTTTAAAGAGGTATCTGGAAAATGGACACACAGAGGGGTTATTTATAAAGCAAGTCTTTCCCCATAAACTAGATTAGTGGTAGGCTGTGGTTTAAATCAGTGAGGTGAACTAGCTGTAAATCTGTTGCTCCTCAAAGTTTTAAATTATTAGTACTCTGTTTTACAAACTGACCTTTTCTTTTTTTTTTTTTTTTTGCGGGGGGGCAGGGGGGAAGCTGTCCCTTTAAAATGGGGCAGTGTGGAGTGTGTGGGAGCAAGAATTACTGAATAAAGGTTTCTTTTAATTTATTCACTAAAGATTCCTGGCAGGTAAAACTCGTTTAAAGGAAACACATTTTTTTCATGATCTTCTATTTCCATCTGTACTCACAGTTGTATTTACACTGTTATATTCTTCAGGAGCAAAAATTCTCTGACGTGAAACTCTAAAGGAGTTGTATGTGAACATTGCTGAAAAACATCTATGTGCAGAGTATTTGTTGAAAATGACAGTGGTGTTCACCATCACAGCCTCATGTAATCAAACTCCGAGGGTACTGATATGTACTGATCTAATAAGTTGCTGCAACCCTAGCTAAGGAGATGGGGATCTTTTCATTAAGTTGTAACAGCTCTTGGTTTAAATTCAGAAGGTTCTCAGCTTGTTCCCTGATCTGTCAAGCTCATGGTAGCTAAGATAACTGTGCTAAAGATATTTTATGTCTGAGATACTTATATTTAAGTATACCAAAAATAAAGCAAGCAAGGAGGGAACTGACAGCAAGAGAGTTGTCCAGTAAGTGGAATCAATAGAAATTATTTTGAATTGTTTAAATGGCTTTATAAAACCCAAACCAAACTCAAACCCTAGCTCCCACCCTTCTATTTGCTGGCACTTTCATACTTAAAATGCCTCACAGATGTCTTGTTCAGATCCTGGGAAAGTTCAAACACTTTTGGATTTGCCAGGTTTAAAGCTGTATTTACTGTTCGTTCATCTTGGACCTAACAAACCTTTTCTGTCCATGATCTTTGCCATGGTCCTGGATTTTGCAGCATATTTAGGCACTGACTTCAATACTGCAGTAGAGTTTTCTCACTTCAAAGTCTCCAATCACCTTCCCAGGCCAACAAATCTAGGTGGTATTTGGTATCCGAAGTCCAAAGGAACAAACTATTTTGGAATATCAATAAAAGAGTGGCAAACTTTCATTATGATGCTAACAGCGGTAGCATTACAACAAAGCAATTCACTTACAACAGTGATATCTTCTACAAGACACTAAAATTGTGCTGGAATAGAAAACCTATATAACTGTTTTCCATCCTTCTTGGATGGTACTGAGTGCAGGTTGTCAAGATTTCAAACTCTGTGTATTGTCAGTATCTTTATGTTGCAGTTTCTGAAATACCAGAAAGTAAGTCGTTGTCACTGTTTATAGTACCTGCAGAGTGTAAGACAGTGACTTCACCATCCCTTGCTTGAAATCGTCAGCATATGCTGAGATGTGTTCTTCCATGATCCTTAGTAAATTAACAAATAAGGATTTCTTTGTTGGAGTTTTATACCAGTGTGGGGAATCCCTGGACTTCAAACACATAAAATAGGGTATCTACAAATGAATGAAGGGTTAAAATATGTGCGTGGCAATTTGGTAGTGGAGAGTGGATAGAACAACAGTACTTTGTAGAAAGCATCAAAATAACTGAAGATATGAAGCTTGATGCATTTCAAAGCAAACGCAGGAACCATGGATGGATGATTATGCAAAGCTTTCTGTGTAGACATGCAGAAGCAATGTAGTATAAGGGTTCACATTCACAAGCCTAGGAAATTTCTGCAATAAATTCCCAGCCAGGCAACAAAGGAGACCCATGATACATAAAATGCCTTGCTGTCCTTGAGTCAGGTTGGGTATTTGCTTGTTTACAAGCACTGACAAGAAACCGCATGGTGTCTGACTCCTGTTTGGGTGACTGGTAAACAGATCCCTCACATGCAACAGCAGCCACTCTCATTGAGAGCTCATTTGCCTGGCATGGAATTCCAGAGACTGTAATTAGAGATAATGTAACTCAATTTTCCTGTCAGGAATCTGCTATTTGTAGTACCAGTAGAACCAGAGTGTGTCACATCCCTGCCACACTCCAGCCAAAGCAGAAGCAGCTGTTGGGGTTGCCAAGCATACTGGGGTAAGAGGGATGCAGAGGAACTATTTTAGTACTTTATATGGTGATCAGCAACCCTACGGGATCATCCTGTGCCACACCACGCATTGACACTGTGGTGCACAAATGCTGCAAACTCAGTTAAGGTAGAAAAGCACTTAAACTGCTGTGGACTAATTTTAAAATAAGACTGTAAAAACAGAAACAAATAGCTCTTCTTGAGTGAGAAACTCTTATGCTCAATATGTATGTCCCATACCACAGAATAAGAGGATGTATTTGAATAAGGATGGATGTATTTTATAGTCAGTCAGGCTCTCAGAATCAAAGCTACACACAAACTCAAAACCAAGGCTGTTATATTTAAGGATGTTGTATTTGTTCTAATTCATGCATTTAGCAAACTAGGCCTCTGGCTTTTTCCTCTGTTTGCAGTAAATATTGCCTTCTTACCATTAGGTCCCACAAAAAAAGACCCAGTATGAAATTCTGGGGAGGTACTGAACTTTCATTGCCTGGGACTAAACGCTGAAGCTTAGAAATAAAATGTCATCATTAAAGCAAGTGGAAATGACAGTAGGATTTCTGTTTTAAAAGCTAGCATCAAGACACCTGCTGTTAGTGAATAACAGGTATTGAAGATTTTTTCAACAAACAAAGGTCATCCTTTCTCTTCAGCTGACTCTTTGTATTTGTAAAAGTAAAGTTGACTTGATTCAATCAAGACTGGCTTTTTTCCCCTCTATGCATAAAGGAATTTAACTTACATGAGAAAATGAAGGACATTTCCTCAAGTTCCAGAAATCCAATAGCTATTTGTGATTCCCTTTTAGTTTGATTCAGGTTAGAATAACTGGTCACTGAATCTAGTTGACTATCCCTCATGCTTACATGCTTTGACTATGCATCCTACAGTTATTTAAAGCAGAGACATCTTCACCCTGATTGCAGGAAAGAGAATCTCCACTCTCCTATTCCTGTCTTCCATCTTACCCATAATTTTATCCTAACAAAGATTAAAATCAACTTAGAGGAACATGGGAGTTATATTTCAATGCATGCAGATGTAGTGGCCCTGAAATAGCACTAATAATGCTGTGACAAGTACCTTG
This sequence comes from Strix aluco, assembly GCF_031877795.1. Lineage (NCBI taxonomy): Eukaryota > Metazoa > Chordata > Aves > Strigiformes > Strigidae > Strix > Strix aluco. Next base: position 22,827,653 of record NC_133935.1, read on the forward strand.
TAATTTCTAGAGATGTTACAGTTCATTTGATGTCATGCATATGCCACGTACTAGGAAGAAGAAAGAAGCAGTGCCTAGGATGTAGAAACTGTTGTATGCTGGTGGGGTGGAAATTGGGACAGACTTTCTTGGGGCAGATTAGAAAATGAGAGGATCTGAACAATTCAGGCCATAAGGACCTCTGGAGGTAATTTAGTCTAACCTCCTGCTAAATGCAAGGTCAGCTTGATCAGGAATTCAGGGCTGTATTTAAGTTTTGAAAATCTCCAAGGATGGAGCTGCTTCAGCCCCTCTTCACTTTTTCCAGTTCTGCACAACAGTCTTCAGAAAGGACATTTTTCATTTAGTCCAATCAGAGTTTCCTTTGCTGCAACTTGTTATCTGTTGCCTCTAGTTCTTTTTCTGTGCATCCCTGCAACAAGTCTGGCCCAGTCTTCTTTGTAACCTCCCTGTAGGACTGGGTAGGCTGCTGTTAGGACCCCTGAAGCCATCTCCTCCCCAGGCTGAACCAGCCCAGCTCCCTCAGTCTCTCCTCACAGGGCAGGTGCTCCAGCCCCTGACCATCATGGTGACCCTCTGCTGATTCCCTCCAGTTTGTTGGTATCCAAAATTAGACACCACACTCCAGCCATCTCACAAATACCAAGCAGAAGGGAATAAACCACTTCCTTTGAGCTACTGGCTGCAGTCTTGCTAATGCAGCTCATGATGCAGTTAACCTGTGTTGTCAATTGATTCATTTTGCCCTCCTACTGGGCTGTGAAGCATGTGAGGGCAATACGGATAGATACCAGCTTTATGGAGGCAAGGAGGCAAAAAGAATTGTTCCTATGGCAAACTGAGCAGCATATCTCTTCCAGCAAATTGACCATGATACAAGACTTTGACGATAAAAAAGAAGGAAAGGGGAAGTGATATAAACAGAAAAAATGAGTTGAAGACCAGACAGCTCTTAGGGCTAGCACACAAAAAGGCTTACAAACAACAGCCTCTTGTTCTTAAATATATCCAGACAGGGATCTGAATGTTTCTAGAGACATTTAAGAGACGTTTATTGTGGGTTTGAAAAAATACCTGTGGATTCTGGCTCGTTTTGGTTTCTTCTTTTTTTTTTTTTTTTAATTTCCTACGTCAAACCTACATATGACTTGTCCATAATGACGGATTATATTCCCAATTGGTGAGTACAAACAATTCATTTTCACAAACTATGCATCAAGTGTACCGTAGGTCAGTCATGCTTTGGCCACTGGTCATGCACATTAATTGTCTAGGATAACTAATTGCCCAGCAATCCCAGCAGCTCAGTCTCTAGAAAACTGGGACATTACTGCTCAAAACTGTAGTCTCCTCCTTAAATTAGGAGAATGGGGATTGCAGCTTTTACTAGCAAGATAGATTAAAGCTAGTCCTTCAGCTGAGAGAACACTCCAAGATATAAATAAATGTGGTTTTAGATGCTGGTGTTTAAAGTTTTCATTTTTCCAAGAAGATGCCATAAGTAGAGTTGTATAGAAAGGTTATACAGAAAAGGCTAGCTTATTCACAGTGACATCATACTATAAAACTTTAATATCACTGTATTATTTTGATTTTTTCCTCTTTAGCAATGTCTGTCTCTTTTGCAGTATTTATGTCATGGAACTAATGGCATAAGTAAAATAATTAGGTAAGATATTAGTAGACATACTTCATGCTTCAATTTATGAGTATAAAATCCAGTAAGGTTTGGTAGTAAAATGTTCATATTTTTAGGTTTGTGTCCCTTGGAAGAAAGTACTGGCATGGAGAATAAACATGTTGAGAACATATAGCAGCATTGAGTTAAATGTGAGGACTTCTCAATGGAATGAAGTGGGGAAAACTTTGCAATCTTTAGTCACACCTGTTAATCTTTAAAAATTGAAAGTGCAACTGCATTGCAGTCACAATGTATTTATTTTTTTAAAGACAGTCTTCCTGGTATAGCTTACTTTGTATTGTGATGCTGCCTGGAGCCTTTGCTAGGGGTAAAGACTTATTCCTCTAGATGCTGTGCAACTGCAATCAGAACACAGCACTTTTCCCAGCACACCGCATCTGAATTTATTAGCAGTTGTGCCTGGATGCACCTGCAAGATCTGACACTAGAAAATAAAAAGTGAGTGATCCTAGATCTGCTTTTGAGATTGGGTGAATGAAACAAGAAAACTTGTCCACTGAAATAGTGGAGGCTGTTGCAAATACAGCTGGTGTGAAACGGGAGTGAGGGTTTGAGTACACCCCATGGTAACACATGTGACGGGAGGTTGGTGCTGTGCAGAGCCCTGGTGCAGCAGCATCAGCACGGTGTTACACCAGCCTTTACCCTGGCTCTGCATGCCCTACTTGGGAATCTGCGTACCATGGTCGCTGGTCCCATGTGTGGATTTACCTGGCATGTTTCAAACAATGACTGCATCCATTTCACAACTTTTTAAAACAGGAGTATCATTGCACGTGAAATGCACTGTTTGCATTGAGAATTAACAGCCTGAATTAGCAGGGGAAGACAGGAAAAGACAGAAGGATAGTTCTCTCTGTTTTCTCACAACTTCTATTTACGTGAGGAAAATGTTAGCGTTCTTTATCTCCTCGAGGTACCCGTCAGTGCCCCAGTTCCAGCATCTCCTATATCACTCCTTAGGGAAACCCTTGAAGCCATATGGTTCACTTGCTGTTCCTACATTTTTGTGTGCCTAAGGAGTTGTTGGGTGGTAGTGGTCCCTATTCTTTCTGCTACATCGTTCCACATCTCATATGCTTTTTATGCTTTTTCCAAATGGAAGAGGGGCTGTTGCACTCTCTAGCTTTCCTCTAGCTCAACACTAGCAGCATATAAATACGCTTCTGCCAGCGCATGTGTTCCTTTTCCCATATTAGAGCAGCCAAAGAGATACAAGTTTTCTGTGTAGTGAAGGTATTAGAAAAATCAAGCTTATTAATGTTTTAGGTATAGTTGATCCTCTCTTAGGTAAATTGATGGACTAGATTTTGCTTTGACTATATTCGTACACATCTCTCCAGGCCTTTTTTTCTGGGACTCTAACCCCACAGGGAGAGAAATCTGTTGTTCTGTTTTACAAAGGCCAAAACCAAAGAGGTTGCTTTAGCAGTGTGCATGCGTGTGTGTGCAGCATAACATAACTGGCAAATAATTTCTGAAGAGACTGTTACAGGAAAGGCCTTTTGATGGTGTACACAGTGAAAGAGACTACACTATGAAATATATGAAAATAGCACATAAGTGTTTTCACCAGGTAGGGATCCCCAGTGTGTTTGCAAGGGATCTGTTAGTCTCAAGTGACAAAGATTTAAATGGTGCATAGCTGCCAACTAAATTTTGTCCTGTTGTCAGAGCTTGCTGGGACTCAGACACAATGAATGAAGAAATTCCACTTACTGTCTGTGGACTACTGGTATGCTTATTTTAAAATACATAAGATTTGGTACAGAGGTTGCATGACATTTAGTCTCCGCAGGCATCGTCAGTGGAAAATAACATGAAATGTGCTCTCAGCAACAATTTTCCATAGCTACATGTAAAAGAATTACATACAAATGCCACAGTAAGTACTGCATGATGTGAAGGTCAGTGTTGCATGCTAGAACTATGGTTCTGTCCTCCAGGATGCAAATGCTTTTACTCAGAGCACTACATGTTCAGCAGAAGAACAGGAATTCACAGGATTGTTGTGGGACAGAATATTGTCCAAAGTGTTTGTCAACAGCTCTCAAAAACAGAGCTTGCATAAAGAGCTGGCAGAGTACTCATGGGAGTCTACTTCAGCCTGAACCAGTGAACCAGTTCACATTTTTTCCAAGCAATTCAGTCTATGACGAGCTTAAAAGAACCACCTGAAGGCTAACAAAAACACTGAACCTGAAGAATTAGCACTTCTAGAATCATTAAAAAGAATAAACTGATTCATGTATCCAGAGATTTGACCATGTATCTCTCAAGGGGAAGGTATTTGTCACAGTATGATGTATTTGCAGCCAAGAAGAGAATGGTAATTCAAACAGCAAAAGAAAAAAGAGTTGTACTCATCTTCTGTAATGCATTATTTTGGATATTTACATCTGAAACCTACTTTTCCATTGATATATTTTTCTCCAAGTTCAGACTTGTACTTTAAAATTTTACTGCTCATCAACAGTAAAACAATTTAACATTTAACTTTTTTTTTTTCAATTTAATTTTACTTAAGTCATTTGAGAGAAAAAGATGCAGAGGTAAACAGAGGTTCTGCAAACACAAAAAGAGCAGCGCATCTGTTCTTGAACCTATTAATCAGTAATCCTTATCCTACGAGAGGTGATGGATACTAAGGCACCATATCCAGTATTTCAAGGACTTGGGCACATTATACCTCATATTTGAAAAAATGGCAGTCTCATTATTTACATTGTACAGAACAAAGAAGTGTTTCAGAAAATTTCATGGAAGCCGGGAAAAAATGGATTCCATTCCCCATACTGCCACTAATTTTCTTTGTGTCCTCATACAAGTTTCATCTTGCAAGCTGTTAAGCACATGCTTTCTGGATGATCCAACTCACTTCAGTGAGAGTAGTCTGATACGTACAAGTATTATATATTCAATACATGTAAATGTTTTCAGAAAGAAAGAAGGCCTTCAATTTTGCATGTCTCATTTCCCATATCCTTAACATCAGGAGGATATATTTATTAATTTTGTGGGACTGTGAGGACATATTATTGTTTGAGATGTCAAAGGGAAGGTTTTAGCAAGTAAGATGAACATAGAGATAGCAAAAATGCCAGCACACATGGTACAACTGCAGCTCAAATAAAAAAATCTACCCTTTTCAGGGAGGTAATATATCCACTCTCCTAGATTTTTATCTAAATGTTTCATCATTAAATGATTTTAAGCTCTGAAACAAAAGAGTCCTTTAAATAAGACTGCCTGCTAGAAGAAAAAGGACATCAGAAGAAAAATATTTATACAAATTGGAATTACAGGCTTTTAAGGTTTTTAGTTCAGCATTTACGTAAAAGTAGCCCATCCTTAAGCATATCTGTAGATCAAAATTAATTATTTAGTGTGACACTTTGGTGTCATTCAGAATTCTTATTTGATTTGATTCTCAGTGTTTGTTCGGTGGATACACAACTATGATGGTTGTAGCTGACTCCTACGGAGACATCCTTTGTCACATAAAATAGGTACAAGCTGATTGCAAAGCAAATAGCACGTTCACTTCACCTTGTTCCTTAAAAGGAAATTTAGTCTTTTGAGTGTTACAGTGTTTGGAATTTTTTTCTTTTTTAGTGGTTTATCATTTCTGTGAGGTGTCAGCTTAACAGTCCTCCAGATAGCGGTCATGGTATGGGTAACAGTACAGTACAACAAGAGCAAAGAGAGCAGAAGTTTTATTTGGAGATGGACACTATCGTAAACTCTGTTTTGTTGGTTTAAAGAACTGGGATTTTTCTTGTTAGTTTGCTTACCTTTCCTCATAGTTCTGTACATTAGTGATTCTACAACAAAAGAAAACCCCCCCAAAACTCCCTCAAGACATTTTTAGATGCAATAACCTATAAGAGTGTATTTGTTGGTTTACCACAAAAAGGAAAACAAAATTTTCAAGAAACGGAGATGAACCTTACACATATACTAAAAAGTAAAATATCTGTCTGTCCACAAATGTGAAAGAGTTTTTCTTCAGTCCTAGGATTATTTTTCTTTGTAGCAGTATTCATGGTATGTCTTGACATCCAGAATGAAATCCTTATATTTACTTCATGCTGCTCAGAAGAGGGAGGTACAATTGCACAGGTACAATTTGGTCACTTGGGCCCACTGCTAACTTTTCACTGAAACTGATGTAAGTTAAAGCCTAAGTACTTTTGAGGATCTAGGCCTTATCTAGTCAGCATTACTAACCCAAAGGCAAGAAACCCTATATCTTGCTACAGCTTTAACACTCTTGCTCTCAGAAAATGTTCTATTTAGACCTATTTTACTGTGAAAAGTTATGTCCAACAGTCACCTTGCAATCAGACACGTACTGGGACACCGTAGGAACTTCCTGATGTCTCGGTTATTAAACTGCTGAAATATGCAGTGTCATCAGTATTTTGGGATTCAAAAAAAACTTTTCAGAATACTTTTGCCTCTGAAATGTTAGGATATTCTTATCCATCTGGGCCTTAATTTCAAGAAAATACGAAGGAAGATACTAATATATACCTGCTGAAGATTATTTTATTCATCATTAGGAGTCCTCTCCTTTTCTGGCCATCAAGTTGTATTCATTTTAGATCAGATTTCACCAAACAGAAGCAGGCGTGAGGCATACCAGCTTTTGTTAACAGGTCAGAGACCTATTGCGTGAGGACCCCCTGCCCTTCATACAGAAGAGCCACTGGTCTCTGGTGCCAGTCCATGGCAGGAAAACAAAGGCTTGAGGAATCTCCTTTCTATCCTTCCTGAGGCACTAAAACTTCTCCCTGAAGGTGTGATTTCCTTCTACTTGGTCCCTTTTACTTTATAATGAAGTAGAATGAGAAGAGTAAAAAAACTTCAGTTTATATACTGCTTACTATATTGTGCTTAATTTGTATTATTCCCTATGAATGGACCCTTTGAAGGTCTCTGGAATGAGTGCTGTATTAAGGTGAACTCCATATTCTACTTGAAGGCTTTAGGAAGTTTCTTCCTTCTTAGTCCCCCATGACAGTTTTCAAAATAATCTTGTTTGTGTAACCTTTAGCTATACTGTTTTAATGTTATAAATGCACCTGAAAATCCTCAATCTTTTGAAAAGATTTGTCTTTATAGGATTGATTTTCTTTAACTTATCAACCCCAAATGGGTACCTCATACATGTTTGTTGCTCCAGGCCATGCATAAAATCTACAAGAATAAATGGGAAAAGGCAGAATCCCTACCATTTTTATGTACACAGTCTTGGGAGTCTGGCACTTGCTCATTTGCAGTTACCTGTCTGAAGGCAGGCAGGTTTTTGGATCAGATAAAATGAATAACCTGGCTGTTGTGCTACTGTGCCATGGAGCAGGCGCAGCAGCTCCAAATTCTGCTGTTTGCCAGCTAGGACCTCCTTATAGATAGGCTAATCAGTCCTGACAGCAGAACTACAGGTTAAGGGATAAGTATGTCAGTTCTGTGGAGGTGGACTCTGTTTTGAGGAAAAGGAGGAGTAGAATTGGTACGGCTACCTTTTCTTCAGTATACAGTTCAGAGAGAGTAAATGCTCTGTGTTATAGCTATAGATAGGGTGGGATTTGAGGCATGTCACAGCATAGAGCCAGGAGCAGCTGCTGTCGTTTTTAGTGGCAATTCCAGAGCAAACTAAATTCGAAAACCCTTATGGTAAGGGCATCTTTATGAATTTCATCCTTATGAAATTATGGGCTACGTAGATAAGACAATGAGTGAGAGGAATGTATATGAAAAGCATGTACTGAATAAAACACGTATCTTGTAAATGCAATATAGATAAATAATATAGATTATATAATTATAAATAATGGAATGTATGAACAAAGACTGTGCTTTGCCTAAAGCATGTGGGAAATTGGTGGTAGAGCTACAGATTTGTACAACACCTCATGTGTTAGGCAGGAGATCATTCTGTAACTGCAGCAAAAAGCTGAAGGAAGGTTTATTCCTATATTAACTTTCATTTTTCAGGCAGCATTGCCCTTCTAAAGATATCCCTTCAAAAGATGGACCTTTTAAGAATGTCTGCAGATCTGGACTCCCTCAGATTAAATGGGGGCACACATTTCAAAGGGAATTGGTGTTCATGGAGAATTCTCTGCCAGCCACCCAGATCTCAGCTGCACAAGGATAAGTAGTAAAGGAGTTTAAATTTCCTCAAGCTGCCTTCTGTTGTGCTTCAGCTTTGATCTGCCAGGATTACCTCAAGAGGTGGGAAAAGTAGTTAATTTTCCACTTTCACTTGACACTTCCCCTTTCTCTAGGGGCTGCTGAGTTAGTGCCCACTACCTACTAGGTGAGCTGAATGTAATACCAGAACTTGCACTTTCTTGGCATTGACTGACTTCACAGACTGTCAGACATGGGAGGCATTTGATGATTTTCCTTGGTTTCAGTGTAGCTGCCAGCCAACTACAACAACTGAGGTGGACTTTCTACTCCGGTCAGACCATGAGGCCACAATCTTTACCTTGTTTTTTTCCTATGTTTCTCCTGTGGTCCCACAGAGCCTTAGTCCCCAGGGAACATTCTTTGATATATTTATTCTCCAGCTCCAGATTAAAACCGTTCTTTGTGGTGATGCCCACAAAAAGGGTTGACTGTGCTTAGGTGACTTCTGCTACACTTATAAAGTTAAATATATTGTCTTATTATGTTCTTTTTTCTCTCATCTTTTGTCTTTGGAGTTATATTTAGACTTTTATTATTAATGAGACACCATCCTTTTGTTCTGCTCTTGTAGCACCTCAAATAACAGATTCTCAGCCATGGACAAGACTCCTGACTTCTTCAGTAATACAAATATTTGGCAACAGAGTACAGTGTGTGTTTGTTTTTAAACATCCATCACATGGAAGCTCTCATGCCCTTGCACCGTTGTCAGCTGTTGCAAAGGACAGAACAGCAGATGGTAAAATGGACTAGAAAAAATAACTAACAATGACTTGAGCTCTACTTCTGCACTAAGAGTAAGTGGGATCAGAAGTAATGCTGTCCTTGCCTCCAGGCTCCATGTTTTTGCAAACTTTTTGCACTGGTATCCTGGTAGCATTCATACTCTGTATCAGATGAGGCTGGTCCCTGTGCTGTGGCTGGCTGACCAGCCTGCCTGGCAGAGGCTGTCATGGAAGAGAGAGGTGGTGGTGGAGCATGATGGCTGGGTGCACATCACCCGGTGACTCCTCACTCTCAGAAGTGCCTTACTGTAAGATATACTCCTTAACTGCAGTGTACTGTGACAGCCTTTCAGGTACCATTTGCTAGTATTATCTACCATGTATCTATAGCCTGTCATATAGCTCAGATGTATATTGCAGACTCTGCCCCACACAGCAAAAACAATAAAACCTGATACATACTTTTTGTTTCCTCTGTGACAGGAAGCAGAGGAGACCTCTGTCGTCTAAACACTCTGACTCAAGCCACCTGGATGGTCACAACTATCCTTGAACTGATATAGGTATTAGTAGCCCCCAGGACTTTCAGGATGTCTGAGCTCTCATGGTAATACGTGTTCAGATCAGGGACAATTTTAAATCAGGTATGCAAAAAGCCAAATACAGCTTCTTCACTGGAACCATGTCACATTACAAGGGACCAGCCAGGCCTGCCACCATGGTCTATGCTTGGGGTAAGCTTCTTCTGGCCTTCTCAGCTCTTCTCTCAAGACACAAAGGGCAGATTAAATAGCATCGTGGCAATTTCTAACAAATGCAATGAGTCAGTTCCTGTTAATGATGAGACCCCTGTGAGTCAGATCATTAGCACTGATTTCCATTTCCATTGCTCTTGCTGTTGTTGGTTTTGTGGTTTTGGTCTTTTATTTTTAAGAAAGGGGAATATTTTCATTTTATAACTGTTTTTTAAGCTGCTTTCCTAAGGAAATAGGTCTTACACAGTGATGATCTCTACCCATCCTTCTTTCCTTTCTCAGGAGCTTTTGTGTCCATCAACAAGAATTAGTAGAAAGATTTCAAAGTTGCTAAGTCTCTTCAGTCTTCCTGAAAATAACTGGCTGGATAGAAGAAAAAGACTCTATTAGTGCTGTGGTGAGAGAGAGGCCACAACGGCAACTCTTTCTATTAGTCACCAGAGAATCCACATCTCTAGATGGCAGGAAAAGCTTCAGAGTTTGTATGTTATTAGACCTCAAACAGAGACACATCTATCAGAAACTAAAAATAATCTTCACTACTGCTTCCAGGAAAAATTATTTTTAATTGTATAAAATCTATTCTATAAAAGAAGTGTCTGTATCTTGCTCTGTAGGTTCATATGCTTCCCTCTCTCCATATGCATTAAGATTTAAGGCACTCATCAATGGGAAATATGTGTAATCTCCCTCAGGATTGCAGTCTCTCCTTCAGTACTAACATATTAAAACTAGATTTCTTAAACATTCATATTAAATAGTCTGTAAGGAACCATTATCAAAATATGGTGTGAATACATAATTATGAGGGTGTGTTGTCTGACAGGAAAATGAGGGTCTGATCCTGCTTCCTCCAAAGTAAATGGCAGTTTCACCACTAATTTTCGTACAAGCAACAATAAGCCCTAAGGCAGCAGAAACAGGAGACAATTTTCCCCTTCCTGTCTCACTGGAAACACTGTCCCACCCTTGCTGAGAAAGCACTTCACCCCTCCTGGGAGGGGAGGTAGCAACAAGAGCGTTTGGTGGGTGTTATCAATATTCATGTACAGCTGCAATTTGCAGGCCTTATTCTTTGCTGAAATGTGCTATTAGCTTCAGCAGGGCTCGACCCACAGGGAGTGGGATGGACCCCTGTTAGCAGCAGCCAGGCATGCCCGGCTGTCCCCTAAGTGCATCTACTGTCCCGCTCCAGGAGACAACAGCCTGGGTCTTCTTCAGTGTCAGGGCTGCCTTTATCACCTGGTCCTGGGGCTTGTGAGAAGGGGCAGCAAACTGTCCTGCATGTTATAATGCTTCAGTATAGACTGGAGGCTTCAGACAGTTGCAGAAGTTCAAATTCTGCTACTTCACTGGGCTCAGAACTAGGCAAAACCTTTGTTTGCCCCACATAAATGCAGTTCCAGAGCATACAAGGTATGGCAAGCTATGTGTTAATTTTCAAATATCAGGCCTGCAGTTCATCTCAAATTAGGGTATCTTGTTTTGTTGTTTGTTTGGTTTTGCCTTAAATAAAAAATAGCATGGTCTAAGAAATGCAGAATGGGACTGGAAAACTGGAAAAAGATCTTAGATCTTGTTTTTCTGCCACTGATTTGTTTGCAGCCCTGGGAGAACATGAGGATATTATTTCTTCAGCCCCAATTACCATCTTGTTTATAATTTGGTGGAAGAGCTTTCCCTGCTGTTTCCCATCGCCAAGTTTCCCTTCTTCTTGGCTTAGCCATATGCAAAAGCAATGGTTTCTGCTATCACTAGAACATTTCCCCTCTCTTAGCCATCATTTCTTTCTCTCCTGCTGTTCCTGTCTCTCCCATTCACTTCAGCAAAGTTGTACGGCTTTGGGAAGAGCAAGGGTAGAATATGGGTTTGTTCCCAGCTGCCACCTTGTTGCCCTCCCCACCTGAGTGCTGGGGGTGGGGGGCACTGTCCTGACAGAGAGTCCTCAACGTGTCCAAAAGTCTGGGTGCTCTACCACCCAACATAGCTGCTCTCCTGTTTTAGGGTATGATGCTCTGGCAAGACATCTGCAAAGGGATTACATTTCACTTACACTCTATACTGGTATAACTGGACTGGCATGCTTAAAAACACACTCATGAGATTTTCAGTCTTGAGGCTTTATTGACTCTTACTGCAAGACGGGCAGCCTTAGATGTGAAAACCTCTTAATGAGGCACATAACCTCGACAGTGGCAGTACGGACCTCCCCTTGGTGTCTTGCTGTAAAAAGTTCCCACCCCAGTCAACATCAATGACCCTGGTGGTGGTTGGACACTAAAGGCCGCATGGAAATCCTTACTTAATTTTTACCAAACAACCATTACATATCACTAATGGTGAAGGTCAGTTATTGTTGTGAGAAAACTGAATGTATAACTGGGTTTTCAGACGGGCAGACATTCAATGGGATTTTCTCCATTTACACAACAGAGAATTTCAGAAGTCCCTTCTAGGTGCGTAACTTACCTTTTTTGCATCTAGCTATCTCTCAAAATCTGGCCTTCGGTCACCAATCACTTGAACTGAAATGTTGCTTGTGAGCAAGTGGAGAGGAAGAGAGAACCTATATCAAGGTAGCAGCCTTTTAACGCTTGAATATCACCCTTTTTTATTATAATTTCCCCCACTTGAACATTCTTTTGACTTTTAGGAGAACAAGATGTTGAAATATGTCAGGAGCTGAGAGAAAAGCTTATTCTCACCCTCTGTCTAAACATTATATATTCTTGGGGTTTTAGAATTGTCCTGAGACTCCCAGTGCCAAAACCTTGTGTTTGGTTCAGACATACTTAGCCAGAAACAAATTCCCAAACCTTGGGTATTTTCACCGACTTTCGCCTCTAAGCAGTATCTTTTCTGTAAAATTAAACAGCTAACAATCCCTGCAAAATGAACATTTGCTAATTGGATTTAGCAAAGTCAGGACTGCATGTTGATGATGTGCTCAATAAAGTGCTTTAACCTGGGACTTTAGCATAGAATTTGACTATGGCAATGATTGTTTAACTAGAAAATGCCATCAAAACGGCAAGTAAAGCAGGCTGCTCTACTGACTGTACCTAGCCACTAGAGAGAGACATTATCCCATGTAGTAAACTGAAATGTTTCACTTGAGAATGTCCAGGGACCTCTCCTCAGATCATATGGAGCAGTTGATAGAATTGACTCACTGACTAAACCTTGGGGAGCTGTGGCCATGAGGATGTCATGTGCTGCATGTACAAGGAGGACATTCCAAAACACTGTAGTGATGACATGGGGAAGGTGTTAAACTTACATTTATATATTTTCAATCAAATCAGTGCATCTACAACTAAACAAGAGAAGATGCAAGTTAACCGTTGTTCTTTGACGGAGCAGGGCAGATGCTAATCAAACCCATGCAGCTAGCTTCTTGCAGCATGACACTGGGACATACACAGACTTCTTGGGTTTTAAAGACAGACCAAGAGCCAGATCTTATAAAACGTGCATTGAGCTGCACAAACCTATATTTTTTTGTACATGTTGCAGAACCTTCAGCACCAGAGGCCCTCTATGGTGTTTGCTGAAAATAAGTAATGCCGTCCCCATTTTGATGAGGTTTGTTATAATCCCCGTTTGCTCTTAAGTGCTCCTTTACAGATGTTACCTGCCCCCTCTCCCCTTTCAGATGTAAGTGGGGCAGTTGGTGGCTGGCTGAGCATAGTGCCTTTTGCACTTGTAGACCTGCTTTTTCAGCTTTTCAGTGTTGATACAAGCCTTGCATGACTAGAGGATTTGTAACCCGAACGTGAGAGTGCAAAGGCTAGCTGTGCTGGTGGTGATCTCGGAGGCTGCACTGGTGTCTGAAATGGGCTACCCAGTGCTGAGACTAACAGGTGCTCAACTGATCAGAAAGGAGAACTGGGCAGACTAGAAACTGTCATGAATTGATAGTGGAAATGTCCATAAAACTAACACTACGCTCAGGCTGATAAATGTGTGGTGTGGACTTGGATAATGCCTGGAGGTCAAAAGCTGCGCTTCTATTTGTAATGCCTGCCAAAACATTCAAGCTTCCAAGCACAGGAAGATCTAGTTAAAGTAACAGTGGTGGGAAATGTAGGAAGTCTGGATTGTGCTAAAAATGCATGTGGATACAAAAAAACAGCTTGTCCTGTGAATAAGCAGGATAGTGCCTGAAGTGTAAGTGGGGCTGGGTATTTAATCTCTGTGATTTTCTGCAGCCAGGTGCCAGCTTTGAGTCCCAGAAGGAATTCCTTGAGAGGGGAGTAATCACTGCCTTGCTGTTTTGATCTTTCACAGAGTACTGAGCAGGGATCTGCTATTAGGATCAAGTGGTCATTTCCTACATGATTAGTTTTCTTTTAATGCAGGCAATGAATGACACTACGGTAGCATGAGTTCTTGTGTGTGCTGGTTAAGTTATTTAGGAAGTCATACAGTTCTCCTTTTTGCTAACAAGTAAGTACTAGATAACAAGCATTTGATTTATGACTTCTAATTAATTATTTTATATTGGTTCTTTAACTTCAAGTTAGAATTTATATTAGTATCTTTGTCTGAACCTGCACTTACTCTCAATTTCTCAAAATAGAGTAAAGACTCATATGTGAAAATCCCACTAAATTTCACAGATTGCTTTGAGAATCTCAGTAGTAGCACTTTAATGCTCTGAAGGTACAGGTTCAGCTGTATTCAAACATGCAAAGAGAAGTCTCAGATGTGGGTTTCTACTAGGACTTAACTAAGTGCATGTTGAAAGTGAGCATTCATTTTTTGTCTTGCAAATTAGCAAGCACTCAACTGAGGGGCATCCTCAATCATTATGCAAATAGTAAACGGGTAAAATCCCCTGTTCTCTTATTTTTATATAACAGTACACCCTTTTGCACATCCTCAGAATTAATCAGTTTTAAGGACTGATAACTGTAAGGCACGGAAATCTGCTGTGACATTGAAATATTAAAACGAAACCTCTTAAAACCCCCTTTTTGAAAAGCTGGCCAAATGTGAGTTGAAGGTAGGGGTATTTCCTGGCCAGCTGTGTTGATTCTGAGAAGCCTTTCTAGAATCTGTCATGACACTTTCTAGCATCTTACGACTGTTTCACACTTCTACTTTTACAGCGTTTTCTGAATATGGAAAATTACCTGTAAACATGAATGTTTAAATGAAAAAAACGTGTGTAGTACATACTCACGTATCACAGGATGGTGCAAACAGCACTTAAAAAGTCTGAAAATCAATAAAGAGTCTTTTAATCTTCTAAGATGAGGAAACAATTTTTAAAAAATGAAAAGGAAAATGCTACCCTCAGTTTCCATGAGGGGAAAAAAAAAAGTGTAAGATAGATTCACAGAAAGGAGAATTGTTTTCTGCTTCTCTTCAGCTTTCCAAAAATGGACAAGGACAGGTCCCTCTGCTCCTCCTGTCTAACCAGTTGTCCAGCTCCAGGGCAACATAGCATATTGCTATTTGCATTTGCAATATGGATCCATCATCCCACCCTAAAATTCAGCAAGTCCATACTGTTGTGCAGAAGGAATAGGAGGAGTTTCAGGAACCTTCTGGAGACTTGAGCTCAGCTGTGAGAGGCCTTCAGTTTTCTCCTGAAAGAAACTTGCTGTGACAAACTCGTGGCATTCCCTGTCTACCATCTAAATCTAAATTAATTAGAGTTGTGCACAGGCACAACACGATTAACCTGGCTTTGCAGAGTGGTTTATTAAAGCTTTTCTTTCACAATTATAATTTTGCTTAATGAAAAAAAAAATATTTTGTGCTCTCAAATACTAATGACCTCTTTTGGAGGTTCAGGGATCTTTTTGTAATGTGTCTAAAAGGTTATTGTCTGTTTTCATTTAGATATGGAGGTGACATAGTGTTGAAAGAGTGGCTGTCTTTGCAGTACAAGAATTCCTGACCAGGACAAGAAGCACACAACTAAGATGTCGTTGCTTAGTGTACCCGGGCCAGTGTTCATCTGTATGCAAAGGTGGGGCTCTGGGAACTCAGGTGGCCAGCGCTGTGTGCTTACACACTCATGCTGTGTGTATATACTTAATAACTTTCCTTTGCTGCTGAGTATACACTTCATCTTTGAGGAACTCCGAGGGAAAGTATTTTCACTAGTTTGAAGATGGGGAAGCTAAGATGGGAGAAAGCCAATGGCCTGTATAAAGACGGAAGTCCTGGCTAGCTCAGGACTGTGAGGCTCAGAGTTCTGTGTTCACACCATGCAACCACAGCACTGTGCAACAATGACATGTTTCAGTTCATTCCAATCTGTGGAGGAAAATGAGACCACTCAAATAACTAAGTAGGCCCCTTTCCTGGAATGGGAATTCATCCCATTAAAACATGTCATAAGAAGTAAAGGTAGGCTAAGGTTATACCTGTTGTCTTTTTTTCATCTTTTTCTCCATTAATTGCATTGTTTCAGCATCCACGTTCTAAAGGACTTTGTAACTGAAGTGACTGTTTATTAAAAGGAAACTTCTTAGGGTGGCTCAGCTTAATTGTGTTCTCATTGGAATGAAACAGGATGCTTGGCCCAAACCCTGTTTCCTTCATTTCACTCTGTTCTATTACAAGCACTTTCCTACATCCTGCAGTAAAATATTGGTGACGCCGCATCTTTTCGAGCACGGGGCATTTGAAGGGATGCACGATCACGGAAATTTTCATTTATCAATCGCAGAGGCAATAGGGATGCCCGTGTCCTACAGCGGGCAATTTAGAACCACTTTTCCACTTTTTCCTTTTTCCACTAGAGGGGGTTACATGTTCTAGTTCAGAGCGCTACAACAGCCCAGGATAAGATGGAGCTGCCTCTAGTCCACCTATATTTTTAACAGATAGAGTTAACTCAGAAATACAATAATGAACTGACAGTACCAGGATTTGAGGCCTTAATAACCATTACAAAAAATCATTAATTACAAGGAAATTAGAGAGGTGTCTGTTAAGTGCTTAAACTTGCAACCTTATGTCCACAAATAAGAAATCCAAACGCTTGCCTGAATCATAGCTAACTTCCCACACATTGGTTATAAACTATATGTTGTTTATTTCTGCATATATTACTCTCAGTAAATGATTAGATTTGTCACCCATGACCCAGTATGCTGTTTGCAATTATTTCCTATATTAAATTAATCACTACATATTTACTTTGAGAAATTATGTATGATATATCAATGCACGCATGTGTATAAGTGTATGTGAGCACATCAACCTTCCTGATTGCCTTTCCTCTTGTATGGCAAATTAGAAATAACGGGCATTAAAGCTGACAGAGTTATACTGACAGGGAAACTAGCAGAGAGAGGGGGAAAATTGCTATACAAACTTTTCTTTCTTTTGTATTTTAAGTATTTCCACTTATTTACTGAATTCTAAGGATACGAATGCTCTAGTCTTCATTAGCAGATACATGAACACTTGTGGCTCTAAGTTTTAAGGCTGCTGGTGTGGACTGCGCCCAGCCTCGCTTTTTCCACCTCCCACGTCTTGCAGTTGCGCCTGGGTGGGGTGATCTGCATACATATGGACTCTCACCATATCTTTGGCACTTTGTGTAGCAGTAATACTACCCAGATAACTATTTTGCAGAATCAGATCCTTTTTGAATTACTTACTGGGTGAAAGTAATTCACATGGCTTGTAACTTTTTCCTGGGTAACGTAAAGCCTCTCCTTTTTACAATGATAATTAATTTGTAGCAGGTCATTTTCTAGGAAAACTAAAGCTTATGCTATGGATAGAAACAGGACTTCCAGCAATTTGGCCTCCCGTATTTTTTTTTTTTTTCATAAAAGGCTTTCTATCTCTCTTTAGTTTCCATCTAATCTTTTAGATTTTTCATTGTCTCAGACTTCTGTATTGTGTTTTATTTTTCATTGTAATGCTTTCTCTGTCTTCTCTGAACATAGTTTCTTCTCAGCAGAATTCACACCCAACAATCTGATCTGAATTTACAGATCCATTGTGTTTGAGTGGGTTCAAAATGAGACAGAAATATTCACTTTTAATCTGTTATATTTCTGAAGTGCTAATTACTTTGCCACCTCTTATTTGGCACCCAGTTCAAACTGGCAACCTGAATGCTATGAGAAAGTCTTTTAATAATCTTTTAAGAAAATTATATGGGGTAATTTACTTCTGCAACAAGTAACGCTTCAGGAAGGGGATCACTGGGACCCAGACAGTTGTGCAGTTGTGATAATGTGGATTTAAAATTATAAACACTTCAGCCTGAAAAGAAATGAGATTTATATCTATTAAAAAACAATGTTTAAACAACCTTGGTTTCATTACTTTTGTCTGTAAACACATAGTCTTCTCTATCCACACATAAGGGGTGGACTGGAGCCTCCAGTATGTACACATACAAAGTCCTTAGTTGACTTTTTGACTGTTTCTTGTTTAACTAATGATGAATTCAGGGACACTGGGTTTTACATCACCTCAGCAGATATCTTCTCAGTTACACCTTGTTGCAAGGCAGAGATGGGAAGGAAGCGATATTGCTTTGAAAGAAAATGCCTCATACCCTCACAGAGTGAGTATGTGCATGAACCCTTATTGACACACAAATGAACTGTGTTTTTTGAAGTATTACATTGTTTTGTCTTCTGGGCTGCCTGGAGTTCTTCCAAGTGCAACTAACAAAGGCTTGAAGAAAGGACTCAGAATATCATGGGGGGGGAAAAAAATCTTTGCTGAAGACTAGAATGGTGTTTTGGTCTGTTGCCAGGTGCGCAGGGGAGAGTGCACGGAGCTCAGGCAGTGACAGGGAGCTGGGGCAGGTACTCAGCCACCCGCACCACTGCCAGGCAGCCACCCCTGCTCCAGCTATAGAGGGAGGCTGAGCGGGGTGTGGCAGAACAACAGGTTTGGGGGGCAAGAAGGTGGGGGGAATCCCTCCTGGGAAATGCTTCTGTGTGCACCACCTGAGATGTACTCTTAGGCTTTTTCTTGGTTGTCTGCTTGCCTCTCTCCTCTCTGCTCCCAATCAAAAAATATGGTTCATCACAAATGAAAGAACCATTGGTCCAGTTAGACATTAGCAAACTGTATGGATTATAAACAGGCAGATAAACGTACTGAGTAGAAATTATTTTCTCTCTTTATACAAGCAGAAGAACCTCTAGTAGTAAACTGGCTTGCCTTCAGAAATTAAACCAACAGAAGAACCCTGCTAGCCATAGAGCCATAGCTGGGTTTGCTACGGGTTCAATTTAAATATTCAGCTCAAATTCTGTAAGACATCGTTTTCTCTTTTGGACTTAACAGAGACTGCTATGGGCAGTTTTGATAGTAGGTTTCATTGTACAAGCTGAAATATCCAGCATCTGCTTGCACACGGAAACATGTAGTTTCATGGAAAATGATTTTACCATACTTAAAAGCCCCATAGCTTCATTTCTATATAGACATTTCAGCTGGTTTTGTCAAAAAGAGTATGCTAATGGTAAAGCAAAATATCACATGACTGTGGGTGTACTTACTTACTTTGTAACCCTGAAACTTACGAGTCTTTCATTAAAAAAGAAATCCCAAACCAAATAGTTTAACATTGGCCCTCAGTCTGCAGTACCAGGATTTGGCTTATGGATTTGGTCCATAGTGGGTACAATTTATCTATGTACTGTGTCAGTGAAAGATACTGTCCATCCTGTCTAGAAGCCTCCCAGTTGCAGAAAGCATGTGGGATGAGTTTTTAGATGCAGAAGCATGTGGAAACTCCAGCTGTCACTCTGCCAGGTAGCCCTGTTACTAGCTGTGGAAATGCAGCTCTTAAAAATGCCCGCAGCACCTTCCTACAAGGGCATCTCTGGAGAACTCCCCTTTTAGAATTAAGAATACCAGTGGCTAGCAGTATACCTGAGGAAGGCCCAGTTAGTGCCTTTTAGCTGTTTTGCCTGCGCGATCACAGATCCCACTGAACACAGCTGCCAAGATGATAATCACTTCCAGCCAGTGACATTTTTCATGAATGCTACAGTTTGAGAGGAGCATATTTTTTGATCTGCTATACTTCCCTCCCCTATCTGTCAGAAGTTGGTTATAATCAATTGGCACTCGTACAACACTTCTTCTAACCAGCCAAGGGTCTTTAAAATAGCTTCACCTACTTCTGTTCTCATTTTTCAAAGAAGGGATTTTGAAGCCAGAGAAGCTGGCATGCCTCACTCCAGGTCACACAGGAATCAGTGATAGAGATGCAGCTGGAAGGGGGCATGAATCCTGTTGGTTACTTTCCTACACTGGATTTTCCTCTGTGCTTACCTTAAGCATTTTTTCTCCTCCCATTTCTGTCTGACATCCTTTACTAGAAATTTGCTAATCTCAGGATTATGCAAGGGAGCATATTTCCAGTCATAGGATGCTCACATGCTTCATGGACCACGGTGAACTTGAGCTCTCTATTGCACACTTGCTGCCTCATACACATGCAGACACGCATGCATACACAAGCACTGGCTGGGCATTGATCATCAGGGAACTGATTACGCCAAGAGGGGTGAAGATATGAGCTTGTGAATTACCGTAACAAGCAGGATCGTGCTTACCACCTCTGTGGAATAAATCTGTCCAAAAAAAAGTCATTCCTTTTGCTACAAATAACATTCATCCATGTGCATTCTTCTCTGATAAGCTGTGTCACCACAGAAATGGTAATCCTGCCACTTATCAGTAAACTGCTTTTTAGGAAAACAGCAGCTGAGGAGGGTAAACAGGTTGTAGAGGAAGGTAACATGAGAGTAGGATGGGTGGTGATTAGTTTTCAATGCCATTCCAACTATTCAACAACTAAATAGATTGTAACTCTGAACAAAGGAAGCTGAACTAGGAAAAGATAGGTTTTCCAGCTCCTGAGCGTTTCAAAAGATGTTGTTTCTGAGTAAAACAGGCTATAAACCAAATACAAGTAAAACCTGCTATAAAGAAAAACTAATTATTTAGTTATCCTGAGCCTTTCAAAGCCCCAAAAGGCTGGGAGCAGCTGAACTGCCATAAGCAGTGCGCAAGCTTGCTGCTTCATGACTGATGCTGTTCAGGGCTCCAGTGAGTCTTCCTTGTTGTCTCTTCCTCTTGTCCCAATGCCTGTTGTTGACCCTTTTCCCCTGCCATTAAGATTCAGTCTCTGCTTCCTTATCTAGATACTAGTTATCTCACAGTCACTTTTGTCTTTGAAAACCTCCTTACCTGAAAAGGAAATTTAATTAATCAGCTGCATGAAGGCCTTTACTATTAATTAGTATGCATCTAAGAAAGAGAAATGAATATTCCAGATATAAACAGCTGGTATCTAGGTGAGAAGGACTTCAGCAATACTACAGTTGGAGACTCCTTGCTGTGAACTCTTGGATATGCTCTTTGTCTACAAGCCTGGTTTCTAATCCCTGCTCTGGGTTTACAAACACCAGCCCTGCTTCTGGCTTGGAGGATGAATACAATGGAGTTTTATTGTAGTTTTTTTTTCTGAACAATGGTCTACACTAGAGATCTTCTCTTTCAGTTTTTTTTTTTGAAGTCAGTTAACAGATAAAAACCAAACAGAACCCCCCAACAAATTCAGAGTCCCCTAATTGTTCTGACAAGAGTTCTGTGTGAGGTTTTTTTTGATATGCCTAATATATCCATTTCTGCAGTTTCCAGAGAGCCACTGGAATTGTTGTTTCTATCTTGATTTCATCCTTATGGACTTCTATCTTCTCTTCTGGCCTTCTTTCCTGCTTTGACTTTTCTGCACAGTGCCCTGAAACTGGTGCCAGTGGGTGGCTAAGCCTTGGGTTTCCCTGCCCCGGAGCACTGCCCAAGGGCTCGCCCTTCCTCCCAGAAAATGCTGGGACAGTCCCACGGTCAGCCATAATGCAGGCCCTGAGCTCTTCACCTGCAGCAGAAGATCAGGCAGAGGTGATTCAATTACATGGTCAGAAGATAAAATAAGCCCATTTAAACCCATCCAAAACAAATGCTATCTTTTTTACTAGTGAAATTTCAAGTTTACCAATAACAGTTCTTCACATAAACAGCTTCAGAGATAGATCATTGGTTTACTCATCTCTTCATTTTGTCTGGAGGGAAGTAGTTCTGTGGGAATCAAAAAAAGATAAAAAACCACTTTCCTGAATGACCTTCATTTTTTGGCAAAAGATTTGCAATCAAGTCTTATGTGTCAGAATGACTAAGAGGGAATGGATGGTGGGACGCATGTTCTTCTTGAAAGCTTTTATGTGCTGTGATGTGAACTAGGGAAGCTGGATCACCAGTCATATGGCATATGTTTAAAAAAATTGTTGAAATGAAACTCTTTTAAAGAATAGTATACAAACCAGTAGTGTAAGAGGGGTTTTGTGCCTGTATGCATACGTTTTCTTTGTGGTTTTTTCTGATGCCTGAAACTGAGCTCCAGAGAAGCTATTTAGGGACATGTATAAGTGCCATTGACTTTCAGTTAGATAGCAGGTATGTAATTGCTTTTGAATAGTCGTATCCGTTATGTGACAATTGGGATCAATGCATTTAACACGTGCACTAAAAGTTTTGCTTTTCTGCAGAAAGAGGGCTTTGGATTTTTTGGATGCCGAAATCAGCATGTTGAAATGTTTTAGGAATATGTGTGCCTTTGACTTGATTAGCTGCGATCGGATTCTCACTGAGGTTCAGCATATGAAACCTCTGACAGATTTAGACAGTTTTGTGTGTTTATATATTTTTGCTACTTCATGTTGCTGGTAGCAGGCACTTCCTATAGCTAGATGATATTTGCATACTGTATATAATTATTGTTTATGTAATATTAAGTTACATTTCTGACTTAAGTGGAAAATTATATAAAGTTGTAAAGTTCCACAAAATAGCTCTGCAGTGTAAAATACCACGATGTAAATTATGGTATACTTATTATGTGTTTCTTATATTGTGGACTCTTTTCTTGTACCACAGAAGCATATGAAAATAGTAAGAAAGTAATGTGTTTGGGGTTTGTTTTGCTCTCATGCTATTATTTATAATTTCTAATGCCATGTCTTACATCCTGTTTCACAACAAGGGTCAGATACTCTTGTTTAACCATTAAGGAGATCTGAACAATGTGATCACAAATGAGGACAGTTCTGATTAGATACACTAAGAAAATAAAAGACAAACCCCACTCTCCTCTCCTGGATGCAACCTGACTGCCAGAGTAGTTCCCT
Source organism: Strix aluco (assembly GCF_031877795.1). Classification (NCBI taxonomy): domain Eukaryota; kingdom Metazoa; phylum Chordata; class Aves; order Strigiformes; family Strigidae; genus Strix; species Strix aluco. Next base: position 22,850,232 of record NC_133935.1, read on the forward strand.
CAGTACTACACAGATAGCTGGGTTCATTTTGGAGCATCCAGCTGTGAGGTGACACACTTAATGCACCAGTGATCTGATCCAGTACAGAAAATCTTTGGGGCCTGATTCTCCAGTGCTTCTCACCTTGTGCAGTCATTTGTAGTGAACAGCCTGAATGCCTACGCACTGTAAAAGCAGAATATAAAATATTTTGCACTGCTTATCCTTCACTGAATACCTGTAACCACACAAGCAGGTGTATGAGGTGAAACAGGCTTTAAGTTCCTAAGAGAATTTTATTTGTATGGAATTGTAAGACCCTTTGTTTTCTTTAAATATAAAATATGAAGATGTATGTGCCTTCTAGACAGTGAGCTGATGAGCATACTATAGGATACTTGCAGAGCAACAGAAGGTGCACACATTTTAAAAAGCACAGGTCTAATAGTCAAAACACAGACTAGAGCAAGTGCGAAACCTTTCTTCAGAAATTCAGATGTCGCTAGTTGGCTTAAAGTGTTGTTTTCCTAACCGAGCAATCATTTCAGAATAGGAGTTCCAATGCCAATTTTAAATCAGTGATTGCCCTGTTACAAATACAAACAACATCTCATTGCTTGCAACCTCCTCTCCTCTTTGTTTTTATGATAGTAATTTAGTGAGATTAGGAGCTGTGTTACTCCACAAAAGATGGTAGTGCAAGAAAACAGCTTTACATGAAAAATGTAGCAAAAACTGTACAGGCTCTATGATTTTTCAAACAAAGATCACAAATTAACAGAACAAACTTCCTTGTAAGGAACAGTATCTTTGGCTGGGGATTTGACCACTTCTTAATTTTTGTTTGGTTTTGATATGTTTGTTGGCTTTTCTTGAGGGTATTATTTACTGCGTACCTGCTGGATGATAAACCTACAGCAACGGTGCTAAATTTGAAACAGGGTCACACCATTTTTTTCAGCTTTATTTTAATATTAAATACTGCACCTTAGTATTAAAAAAATTATCTTTTGGCACAAAGGTTGATTAGATTCAAAATTAGAGGCTTTTGGCAATGATGGGAAATTGAGTCATCTTTTCTGTCCTTTTACAGCATTTTTTTTCTTTTGTTTTCATTTAAGGAGCACTGTAGAGATACTAATCTTAATAAAACAGTATATAAAAATCCCTGTTCCTGTGCTACTGATAAGATACTAAGTGCTCAGTCCTGCTGAAACTTACTCACAGGAACTGGCCTCTATTTTCAGAAGTCACAGATGATTTTGATTACCTCCCTTTTTCAGTCAATAACCAGTTTTAGAAAATGGGGCTAGGTTTAAAAAATGAGACACCTGCTTTTGGAAAACTCTGTGCCACCTGAGACACCACAATTTCTTCAACTCGTAGAGTGCCCAAAACTCCTAATCGCTTTGAAAACTTTATGTTGCAGTCCTTGCTTGAATTTAATGTGCATACTGTGCACAATGCTGCACCATGCTGACATACCTGGATTACTTGGGGGTCTGGAAGTACCACACCTGCACTGTCCTGATGGTTTGCCTTGACTAATTAGTCCTAAGTGACCCCACTGAGCCATGCAAGACACATTCCTAGTGGTCTCCATACATAAGTAAGCATCACCCCACAGTTTCTCATCCTGCAAGTGCTTCCTCTACCTCCAGTGGAGGCTCCATAGAAAACACTATTAATTAATCTGGTGGTGGGGTAAACAGCCATGAAAGAAAGGGGACATCCAGAATATATGCATGAGACCGCCAGCTGCGATCCTTGACTGGTTCTCTGGCTTTTGGTAGGCATGTAAGTGAAGATAGGGTTTGGGTCTCTTTCTGCCTTAAGCTACATTAATCCTCTCCTTCTGTGTCATGGCATATAAACTATGGTCTTGGGATGCTCTCACTTGATCAGGAAAAGTATGTTCTTCTACTAGGGTATTATTGGGAGAGGCATAAAATATTTTCACAGCCTTTGTAGCACCATGAAGTCATGGGTAGGCTGAAAAATTGGATTTGGAAATGGAACATATGAGACTATACATATTTATTCATCTGTTGGAATTGATGGAAAAATTTAGATAATGTTCAGTGTGGACTAAGGCTGAAATTAAAAAGAAACATGGAACTTTGCAATTGGGTTTGTGCCTAGGAAAGAAGCAAACCTAAGTGAAGTGTTGTGGGACCTAAGGTCCTCCTTTTTCTTGGGGGAAGGTTGAAGGGCGGCCTTCAGATATGAGCTTGTTGTAAGAGAGAGATTAGGGAGGATCTGCCCTAAATTGTAGTTTTGTAATCCCTGCACTAGGCCCACTTAACTGCTTGACATGTGAAAATATTGCGTTAATGAAGTTTCAGACTGCTTCTTAAATCCATCCTTGTGACTGTCTTTATTCATGTGTGTGTCCTGATAGATTATGCTTATTTTTATATATGTGAGTAATCTCATTGAAATCTAAGAGTTACTAATGGTAGCATGATAGATGAGTGTTGCTCGGGCCTGTAATCCATTAGTGAAACAGAAAGCTGTTTACAGATTCCTTTAATATTTAATTTTTGCTTAGCATGGACAACTATAAGCAAGTATCTTAACTTTTTCAGCTGGCTTCCTTTTCTTTTTATCGTTCTGTATGCTTGCAATGGTTTAAATTACAGAACACCTAATCAACACTTAATTTAATCAACATTTCCTGTTTCTTTCAGATTTTGTACCCACCTTCTACCGAAGATAAATATATTCCTATTTAGTTAATAGGACCTAAATGTGAGATCTAAACTGCATTAAGTCCATCAATCACTCTGCTGAAACAAGACTGTATCATTTAGTTTGAGGAACCAGCTAACAAGAAACTGGATAGAGCGCCCTATTCAGGGACGCAACAGCAGCATGTTTTATATTCCCTAGGAAGTTATTTGGATGTCTTTTTGAAATATCATGGCTGGGATTCTCTGTTGCCTCTGGGCAAAAGGAGACAGGGCCTGCATAGAAGTAGATAGCTTCAATTTAAGTAACAGAAGCTTTTCCTGCTAACAGAAATCAGTGCAAGTATCACCCTGATTTTATTATGGAGAAGCAGATAAGCCATGCTGAATGTAAAAGATGAGAGCAATACTTTGACTGATTAGGACCACATAAGGGTGTTCTTGTGCTGATGCACTCTGATACGAAAACAGATGTTTGTAAGTTCCTAAGTGGTTTCTTCATTTTGATATGGCTTTAAGGTTATCACAGTACCTCAATAATTGGATTACTTTGGCACAAAGATAATGTTGTTTCATAGGACTTGGGCTTTGTTCTTCAATGCTGTCATTTATACCTCTAAAACATAGCAATAAACCCTTTCCATATGAGAAAGGTAGCATTTTACACCAGCTCTTGTGAAAATAAGTGTACTAAGACTCAATGTAGTAGAAAACCGTAGCACTCTGAATTTTCTAGGAGGGTGAGGCAAGAAGGCACATGCAGCAGCTTGTGAAGAGTGGTAGTGAAGAGACGAAGTCGGGGAGAACTGAAGATGGATCAGCTCTGCGCAAGCAGAGAGATCTACCCATATGTTTTTTCCTGATGGAGTCATACCTAAAAATGTAGTTGTTGAACTTAGAGGTACAGGGCTGGGGGCAGTTTAGTGGAAGTGGACCTGTGTATAAACCACCTTCACTATGTATGCACATGTTGCTTTCTAGGTGCATGCTGCTCCCTGTAAAGGTGGGTGATACCTTTCATTTAAACACAGTCATGTTCCATGAATGCTAGAGCAGAACCAGGCTCAAGCCATGCTTCCCTAGTGTTGGGAAACTGAAAGTTAGCCAGGGCTTTGCAAATTTCAGATCTAAGATGGGTAGCAATTTTTGCAGGGTAGCCTACCTTTCATTGGGTAAGTCACGCCGAAAATTTTCTCTTGTGCTTCCTCTAGTTATTCGGGTGGACAAGGGGCTTGAAGCTGTGCTCCCAGCTGCGTCCAGCCTGTGTGTACTAACATTCAACATCCTGTGCTCTCAAATATGCAGAGCTAAATAAGGAGATGTCTTTAGCTTCTACTAAAAACGCATTTGGGTGACTGAAAATTTTGAAATGAGTCAATGCAGAAATGGTAACATCCTTCCTTTAAATAATAAAAAAAAAAAAAAGGCAGAACGAATCCTCAGCAATAAATAGTAAAAATTATTATTGGCATTCACAATTATTGTTTAAAAAGTGTTTGGCAATAGCCTGATACAGTCCTTGAGGGATGAAATGTCCTCATTATTTAAGAGAAACTCAAATGCAGCTAGTACCGGTCCAATGGGTTGTTTTTTTTTTTAAATTCTCTTTTCCACTGAACACCTTAATCCTGTTGTAGAAGTAGAAAAACACAGCTCCTGTAGAGAGCATAATACAATCTCACACCATTGTGCTTTTGATCTTAAATAAAATGCACCCGCATTTGGCTTTGTCTCTTCGGTCCAGATTAGTTTTGGACCCAGCCACCCTAATTCTTTGCTTCTGTTGAACTGCAAGGAATTTCACTGTGATTCTAAGGAGGAGTTGGCATAAAGTAAGACGTGAAGGGGGGTGGGGGCAGTGCTTATGGAGAAAAATGGGTGGGAATTGTATCACCAGTAAAGAGCTCTGAAATATGTGGGGAGGACACACATACCTCTGCCAGCCTAACCCCAAGAAGTCTGGCTTTAGGTCCCTCGGCTTGAGATTACCTGAGGTAGAAAGGACCTACATACCCAGCATATTTCATTATCCATGTCAGTACTGGGGGCTGCCAGCCATCAGAAGGGGGGTTTGCATGAGTGGGTGGGGACTGAGGACTTGTGACTTTGACGACCAGTGTGAGAACCTGTGCAGAATTTGGTGGTTGGGGCAGTATAGGGTGACACTTTGCCATTCAGCATGTGGGCACCTTTCTCAAATGTCTGAATTTGAGCCAGATGAGGCAAGTTTGGGTAGGGTTTTTTTTTTGGATACAACTGGGCCATGGGCCACTGACTGTCCAGCCTGCTTGGCTCGCTGCAGCTGGGCAGCAAATGGGTCCTGACAGCTGCACTGCAGAGCTCAGGAGCCCCATTCCTCTCCCCCTCTGGATTTTCCTCTGGTAAGAGGAGTTAGGGGGCTGGCTGGGAGGGCTGATGCTCCCACCGAGGCAGCCCCATGCTAGTCAGTGGTGCATTAGATCTGCGCTGCTCCCATCCCGCCCACAGGACTCCCGTGGGAGTTCCTGCCACAGAGGTAGGGAGGAAGCCAAGAAAGAAACATTCCTCTATCTTTTTTTTATTTTTTTTAATTTTTCCCATCAGGGTTACCACCCTCTCTCCCCACTCCTACAGAGAGGTCTGAAGTCTCACTGAATCAGCAGTTGTGCATATTATCTGTGCTGTTAATGGTTTGCATCTTTTTGCATCAAAGGGTAAAATCACTTAGGGACACACACACACTGAAAAGATCATATACAATAACGCATCCAAGCAGAAAGAAAAAAAAAGGTTGTAATGCTCATGAATTCCAGATGATGACTTTTTAAATCCCCAAGAAGGCAGTGAAATTGTTTGATTGTTCTTGTTAATTATTGGACTTGTCCCAGTATCAAATATTTGTAGAAGATAAGACTTCCCTCGTGGAGATGAATAATAACCGAACTTGCTCTTCTCTGAACAATTTGGCTCGGGGTGCGTAGCTGTGCGCTTCCCCCTCTCAGGCTCAAGCCCCTTCTAGCCGGCTTCACCGCTTCGTAAAAGCACGTGTACAAAGCGCTCAATTAAAAATAAAAGACCCCGTAAATAAACAAGAGCGAGAGACCGACCGCTTACTTGCGGAGCCTGACTCTACCGGCAGCGGGCTCCCCCCGCCGGCCCCGGGCTGCGGCCGCCGGTCGCGCCGCTTCTTGCCCCCCGCGCCCGGGCACCGCGGGCGCGCACAGGGGCGCGTGGCGCCCCGCCGGCTCACGCCGTGCTCCCGACAGCTGGTGGAGGTACAGCCAGCTGAGAGGAGAGCACAGCTCCCCACACACACCCACCCATACCCCCACCCACTCGCGGAGCCCCGGGAGCGGCCTGCCGGGTCCCCGCGGGCTGGCGGCAGGGCCAGCCCGGGACACGGCTGAGCTCACCCGAGGAGCGGAGGAGGGGGTGCTGGCGGAGAGGAGGAGGAGGAGGAGGAGGAGGTGGTAACCGGAGGGTCCGGGGCAGAGGCGGGCTGCGGAGCCAGGCGCAACGGCTCGCTCCCCGCCTGCCTGGGGGAGCGGTGACACGGCGGGGGCTCCCCCGGCCCCTCCGCCCCCGGGACGGGTTTCAGGCCGCCGGGCGGAGAGCGGAGAGCCGCAGCCCTGCCGGCCCCGCGGCGGCCACCCCGGGCGGGGGGGGAGCCCGCAGGCCGGCCGCCCGCCGCTGAGGTAACCCCGCCGCTGCGCGCCCCACTCGCGGGACCCCACTGGCGGCGCGGGCCGCGGGGACGGCAGAGGCGATCTTCAGAGCCGCCGCGGCTGTTTGAGGAGCGCGGGGCGGCGTCTCGTCGCCGGCCCCCCTCCCCCGGGAGAGCGCGGAGGGGAGGGCGCGGGGGGGACCCCAAACTTCTGCACCCCCCTCGGGTTCCTGCGCAGGCATGGGGGCTGCGCCCGGCCGGGGGTCCCGGAAATTAAGGGAGGGAGCTGAGGAGAGGGGCTGCGGTGGGCTTCCCCACGGGCGGCTGTGGGTATGGTTGTACCGGTGTGACAGGGGCTGCCGGTGCAGGGGGTGCCAGCAGACACGCACACGCAACTCCCAGGTGTTTACTCTTCGCAGAGAGCGGGAGGGGGGATTCCTCCTCGGAAGGAACCCGGTAACGGCGTCCCCGGGACCCGCGACAGCCCCGCTCGATGAAGAAGTTCCCGGCGGGGGGGGGCGGGGGGGGGGCGGGGGGGGGGTGGGACGACGGCGGATGGACGGACGTCGGACGGGACACGGGACACGAAAGGCGGGAAGGGCTCGGTGCCCCCCGCCACTTTGAACCACTCGTTCAGCCGGCGGACAGCCGCCCTCCCGCCCTCCCCCCCCGGGGACGGTGGTGAGGATGATGAGGCTGGTGGCGGCGATGGCCGTTAGCGGGCTCTGCGGGGGCGACAGGCGCGTCACTTACCGTTGGCCGCCCCGCCACCGCGTAGGGCCGCCCCGGTGCGCGGCGGGGCGGGCGGCGGCAGCGGGCGGGGAGGAGGCTCGGGGCTGGTCTGAGGCAGCCCCGGCGCGCCGGGGGGACTCCCCGCACAGCCCCCTCCCCACTGCCGCCACCTCGCCTTCCTCCTCCTCCTCCTCCTCCTCCTGCCTGCCGGGGAGCCGGCGGCGGCCAGGCGCGGCGAGGCGAGCCTCTCCTCCCCCATTGTTCCCAGTCTCCCTCTCCTGTTTTTTTTTTTTTTTTTTCGCCTTTTGTTATTTGCACTCGCATTGTGTTGTTTGTCTCTGAAGCCGCCTCATGACCAGCAAAGGGATTTCACCTCGTCCTTGAGAGACAGAAAGAGAAGGGGGAAGGGGGGGAAGGAGGGGGGAGAGAAAGGAAGAGATCACCAAACACCCATCTCCCGGTCCCTCCCCGCACCTCTGCCTCTCCCCACCCCGCCAGTGTCTCACTTAGCACCCCGAGCCCGGAGGAGACAGTGCAGACAGCGGGTAGGTGCGCGACCGCCGCCGTTTTAACTTTCTTCCTCGCTGCGGCCGCCGGCGGCTGCTCCGCTCCCCGGGCGGCAGGGGCGGCCGGCGGGCCCCGGCGAGGGGCAGAGCGGGGGGTGGGCGCCCCGGGCGGGGCGGGGGAGGTGGCGGGGCCACCTGTCAGCGCGGCCGGCTTCGTGCCGGCCGCTCGCACACCTCCCGAAGTTTGGCACAACTTGTCACGCCCCCCCCTTCCTCCCTCCCTCCTCCCTCCTCCTCCTCCTCCTCCTCCTCCTCCTCCTCCTCCTCCTCCTCCTCCTGCCGCCGCTGCCGGGGCTGGGGGCGGGCGGGGGCGGGACGGCCGAGGTGCCCACGCGTGTGTGGCGGGGAAGCCGCTGCTGCGCGCCCTGCCCGGGCATGGCTCAGCCCTCGGGATGCCAGCGGACAGGAAGCTTTAAATTATTATAATTGCTTCTTCATGCGTGCGTGCGTGAGTGCCAAAGCGGCGGCGGCCGCCGCGCCGCTGCCGGGGAGGCGCGCAGGGGCGAGCCGGGGCGCAGCGCTGCGGGCGCGGGGGGCACCGGGGGAGCGAGCGAGGGGGGCAGCGGCGTGAGGCTCTTTACATCTGTCTGCGAGCCATGTTCCTCGCTTCTGTTGGAGCAGGAGGGTGGCTCCGTGGAAGGGGCTGAAGGCTCTCGGTTCACTTCTTTCGGCTGCTTCCCCCTGAAAAAGGAAAGGGGGCGGGGGGGTGAAGAACGATCGCCCGGTCAGGGTGCGGAGCGCGGCCGCGCTCGTCCCAGCTGGCCTCCGGCGGGGCTGGCCCAGGCACGGTGGCGGGAGCCAGCTCTGCCCTCTCAGAAAAGTTAAGGGACTTTCTTCCAGCCCGACTGCGATCCTAGAATAACCGGAGCCGCTCGCCGGGAGGAACGTGATCGGCTTTTCCCTGGGGATGGCATGCTGCCTTAGCTCTCTACTTTGGTCAAGGGTAGAACCAATAGCAAGCTGTGGGATTTTGGGTAATAAGTGTGGGAATCTGCAAGAGGAGTAGGTCTAAGAGTGATTTGTTTTCTTACTGCTCATGAATAATGGCCTGTAGAATTTTTTTTTTTTTTTTTTAAACCAGCAGGCCAACGAAATAGGCACGTGGGAGATTTGTAGGCGTTTAACATCGCGATCATCAACAACAGTACAGTAGGGGCATCCAGGAGGACTCTTTTTTTTGAGAGGCCAGTATTGCATGCTGGTAGCTTTTGTTGTCGTTGCTATCTCTTAACTCTTGTGAAAGGAAAGCCAGCAATATCCTAAAATTAGAGAGGAAATGTTTGGGTTTGTTTTTTTTTTTTTAATAGAGCTGCATTTTGCTCCATCTCTGTCAAAGAATGGAACATTAACTTCAGTTCAATTTAAAAAAGGAAGTTTGATTCCAGCTGTAGAACTGTAAGATAATGTGTCCTGGCTTTCCTCCTCCTAGTTCAAATACAGCTGGCTGTCTGCAGCCTTGCTGAAGTGAGCCACTCAGATTAAAAAGCAACTTCTTATAAATGAGGAGCTAGTGCAGTTCTTGATAAAAATATTTTATCACCTGAAACTTACCTGAGAACAGCCACTTGTATCTGCTTCTATTTTTATATCCTCTTAATCTTTCCCAGCACTGGAAAATACATTATTGCCTCAGAAACTAATTCTTCATCCTGCAAAATGCACTATTTACAACTATTAAACTGGGATTACAAGGGGAGATTTTTTTTTTTTAATTTAGCTATAATATCTGTCCAAGTTAGAGCCAGCTTTGTTTTATGAGGCTTCTCCAGCTGAAGAGGGAGAGGCTGGCATCGATGTGTTGCATCTTGCGAATGGATAGCATGTCTATTCTGACATGATTTGAAGACGAGAACCCAATAAACACATGGCCATTATGCATGGAAATCTCACAGCAGAGATTTCTCGTTGAACTTAAACTGTTTTGAAGGAGTACAAGACTTGAAAGCTGCAAGTGTCTTATGTAAACAGATGGACATTTGAGATGTATTGACTGTTTCAAGTTAATTCAGTTAACATGTGGGTGCACATGTATTTAATTTAGCCTAGTATAAGTTTTTGCAAGCGATGGAAGCTAATGCATGCTTTTTAGAAAGAAAATAAAAGCCTGTGAATTTTGTCTATACATGTTGGCACTCCAGCTGTAGGGGTTCTTAGGGACTGTGATCGTTCTGTTGTGATCTGGTAGTACCAGGTGAGACTCAACAGAGAGCTTACCGTTTTTCACTAAAGTATACAGGTAGCTTGCTAATGAATTTTGAAATGGTAAGGTACCTTTCTGAGGTCTCTGTGCTGAGAAAATATAGAAGTGCTTAAACATACATCTTGCTGCACTTTTATCGTACATGCTGCTTGCCAAAACCAGTTAGGTTGAGCAATATCATTAAACTGTCAGATGTATTGTTTACAATGGGATAGTTCCTCAACGTTCAGGATGAAGAAACAGCAGTTTTCTGTTACTCATCATAAAAACGTACCACTGTGTTCCAAGAAGGTTTGTAAGTGGCGTAGCTAACTATCGCTGCATAAAGCATGGGAGGAGATTGAGACTTGGTGTCTCTGACAGTGCTGCTATCATGCAACGTGTGTACAGGAGCTTTGTTTCTGCCTGCAGTTCATACTTACCCTGGTATAAAACACTCTGATGTTGGCATATGGATGCACCAAAAAACAGCGTTTGTTGAAAAATAAGAATTCCGCATTTAGGAGAAAGTAAATGAACAGTCCTTCTAAAAATACAACAGTATGCTAAAATATTGCCAAAGCACTGCTGTGACGCTGTTGTAAGCTGTCATATTTTTTGACCATTATAAATAGATTAGTATTATTATAAGGATTTTTCTCCTGTTAGCAAAGAAGTTGTTTTTCCCGTTTACATAAGGATCCTTGCGTGTCTCCTGAAGTGGGAAAGCCGTGCTCGCACTGAAGGCGGAGGGAGTGTTGCTGGTGAGAAAGTGGACAACTGGGCCTAACACCTTGGCAATGGCCCTTGTAAAGCCTTAAAGTCTCCTGTCCTGTAAAATAATTTTTTTATGATCTGTTTTGCTTATATTCTCCATTTCTTCAAGACATTAGAGAAAGTCCAATTAATCACTTATGATATATTATGTAGTCAAGTTCAGATCCAAATTTGGTTTAGACAGCGTACGAATTGAAGCCTGAAACAAGAATGCGCTCCTCTTTGGTGGCACTGAAGTGTTGGGGCCTTTTGGGAGTTTTCTTCCTTTTTCATGGTGTGCTCAGACCCAATTAGGAAAATTTCCTTTCAGGTCTGTGACCAAACTGTAAGACTAGGGGAATTTGAAGCCAAATCTGTTTCCCTTTGTGAAATTTAATAACAGAGAAAGACATTCAGGTCAAGACCAAAACACTAGATTTGCATCCTACGGCCAGTCATGCTACAGTTACACCTTTTCTGGGCATTGTGTGGAGAGCAGAGGCTACAGGTGAAGTGGATTTCCAATGACTTGTGTCCAGTCTATTAAAGCAGCTCAAGTCCACGTGCTGCTTAGTCCACGTGCTGCTTGGTCCACCGATGGACATCCTAGATAAGTGTAAGATGATCCGTCTTGCAGTACCTTTCCCCATGTCTCTGTCCTCTTCAAGCACGTGATGAACACACACAGGCACATGCACAGTGCATTCTGTATATGTAAAGCACATTCTATGAACAAGTTTTTGTTGCTTACAGAGCACACATCCTTTGTAGTTGCACACATTTATAGGTGAGGGGACCATACGCTTCATGACAGCTTGAGGAGGGTCTCCTCTAATATTTCTGACAGCTTTATTTTCTGTCTTCTCCAGCCTCTCTTTTTTCCTTTGAGCTGCAAGCGTATATTGAAACTCAGGTAATACATCAGAGGATCCTTTAATATTGGCTATTTTCAGAGGCACAAAGGACAATTACTTTCTCTTCCCACTAACCTCCTGCTGGTTTACTAGCTGCTTGGGAGGCTGGTGATTTTAAGAATGCCACTTTACCCAGTGCATCAAATACATAGCAAATCTTTGCTCACCAAGATCCCAGTTCCTACACGCCATGGTAACACCAAAAATTGAACTTGAGTGGCCCAGGGCGCCAGCTCCTACTGTGATGACTCATACAACCATCAGCACTTTTTAGAGTTAAATTTGATCCATTGGCCCTGAGCAGTGCTGACAATTGCCAGCTAAAAGACCCTTCAGTCAATTGTCCTTTAAAAGAAATCTTCCCCCCCCCCCCCCCCATTTCCTGTTGTTCTTTTAAATAAAAAGAAATCCTGGTGACAAAGCTAAAGTGTATTCTGTGATTATTGTTTAAAGAAAGAGTATTTACCTGCACTTCAAGGAAATTAATTGCCTGAAAATTGCAGGTCAAAGTTACTTTTTAAGGATAGTATTCTTCACTACTGCAAAATCTCAAGAAAAAATTTCACACTATTTAAATTATATATTTATGTATGAGTATTTGATCCTTTGAATAGTTATAGTTAAAATACATGGGACAGTCTGTACTGTATTATTACTGTAGTAGTCTGATAAAGGACACTGAACACTTAAACCCATCTTTTTTTGTTTGTGAGCTTGTCCTGAGAGAAACTGAGCAGGCTCAACTGGCCAGTGCAATTTGGTGACACTTTGTTCCTTCTGCAAGGAGCATAGTTTTACAGAACGCAATCCAAATAAAACCACATCTCGTAGAGGAGTGATTTCCATTGTAGTTCCCTGGTCCCTAGCAGTTTTTACTTGGTCCAGGTTTTATTTGAACTGAGTCTAAAAGGTTTTGGGAAAGCTGACGTCTTGTTCAGTAGGCTTAGATTTGCTACATGGGGTATTTGCCTTTGCTTAGCCAAAGCCTAGAGAGATGTTTAAGGTATATTGGAGTATTAGTAAAATTGTATCTAAGGTCCTGCTCTTAGTGGCAGTGATGTTAATGTATTTAATTTGATTTAAAGCCAGATTTTCAGCACTGGCTTTTGGCTTAGGCAGGGTAGAAGGTTGGCTAGTACAGCAAAGAACTGGTGGGATAGGGTGAGGTTGCTTATTCATAGCGGGGCAATAAGGGCTTCTCCTTCACTAAGGAGTTGCTTTGCCCATGTTTTGGAGGAGAAGGGACACCATTCAGTTAACTTTGCTCTGCTCAGAAGCATTGAGCTGGCTCTGAAACAGATGTAAATATGGTTTGCAGTATCTTCAGTTTCTATAGTGGGTGAGTGAGTACAACAGAATTAAATGAGACTGAGTGCCACACTGTGTTTTGTGTCAGTCTAAAGACATGTTTAATTGAACTGGTTCAATTTCCAAACTAGGATTACGGACTCTACCTTTTATGCTGCTACAATATCCTTGTGTATGAGTAAGCTTTCACTGTAATGAAAAGGGCTGGGCGACACAGTTATCCTCAGCTAACCAATTAAATATTTAATTTACTTAATAAGGATCTAAAAGTTAATTTTACAGTCCATTTTAGAAAAAGTAAGCAAAATACCTGTTATAGGGCTAAGTCACTGCCTTTGGTCAGTGAATTTAAGGGTTGCTTTTCTTATCTGGGAACATCATTTTAATGTCACAATTGACCTTCTAGCGGGAGACTGTGGACCAGGTTTATACTGAGAAAAATTCAGAAACCATTTGAGAAGAGAAGAAAATTAGAAAATGAATGATTTTCAAGTGATTTCAGAGCAGACTGAATTAAAGGCAAATACTGACTTCTATATTAAAGAATTCTTTGCAAACTCAGAGAAAATACCTATTCTGTAACATCCACATCCTATTCTGATTCATCCACCAAATCACACTCCAGTGGAGTCTCTCCTTCTCCATTGACTCTAGAAGGAGCCTGGGGACATTGAGGTTCCCAGGGAAAGGCAGCCATTGTGGTCTTTGTGTGCTGTCCTTATGTGTGCATCCAGTAACATACAACTGTTTTCACTGGAATGAGATTGCTCCTTATGCCGTGGTGTTAAAGATCATGCTTCTCATGCTAGAATATAGGCAAATGCATAAAGAATAACAAGAAATGCAATATATGTGTCAATTACACTTCTGTTTAATAATAAATTGAATGCATCTGCTACGAAACGTATGCAAAATATATAAGAAGCGTATACAGTAATGGAAAAGTGAATGTGTTAATGCAATATTCTGCTTTACAAGTTCAAATCTGGAAGAAGAATGTGTTTAGTAAGAGATTCTGTACTCTTCGATGTGCTTCAGATTGATTTTCTATTTGTAACTGTATGCAGGTGGCTGCCAGAAGCAGGACAGTCTGATTCTGAGAAAATGAAATTATATGTTCTGAGTCCTGGGAATGCGAGTTTGTTTAGCGGCACCATCGTGCATTAAGTGTACTGTGGTTGAGATTAACAAATGTAGGACAGTTAATTAGTTCAGGTTTGCAAGTCATGCTTAGATTATTCGGTCAGTATACGCACACATGGGGTGAGCTTTTCAGTTCTCGCTGACACTTGTTGCTGAGATCAGTTTCGTGCCTCCTGTTGATCGTCAGAAAAAACAGAGCTGGAGCAGAAATACAGAAGTACTTGTCACTTTTATAAAACAGTTTCCAGCTGAAACCTGGAATTATATGTAATGAGACATTCCTATAAACAGGGTTGCCATAGGTAAGTAGCGGTTTGCATGGGCTGATGGAAGTTTTGCAACTGTAGAGGAATAATATTAATTCTCATGAGAGATTACAAATGAGTAAATGCTGATGAATACGTACAAATACGTATGTGTGAATTTAGTGCTTCTGAAAGGCAATTGACAGTTCTGGAAACTGAAGGCCTCTCTCTGCCGAAAAAGTGCCGTAGAGGAAAGTAGCAGTGTAAAAATGTGCGCGGTGCACCCCTGGTGTGAGCTGGCCTGTGCTCTGAGGGCAGCCTCTCCCAGCTGGAGAGGGGTGCCAGGTCTCCACACGTTTGGGGCCCACACAGTAAAACCCTTGCAGATGTGATTCTCTAAGCATGCGTGTGGTAGATTACTAACACGTTTAAAATGCGTGCTTGGGAACTTTACACGGATGCTTACCTCCTCCTCCAGTTGCAGAATGCCATTAGGCCAATATCTCACTTTATATAAGATGTTATCTTTGATGATAGCAATATGTGTGTTTTTATGAGAAATAATGGCGGGGAGGGAAGGAAGACACAGTCTTGCACCTTCTACTCTATGTCCTGCTGTTCTTTTAATAACTAATGCATTGTGTTGGTACAGAAAGTGGCACCTAGTGAGAAGTAACAAGCTGAAATGGGGTAGAAAATGGAGAAACCAAGAGATTCTGATTCTTAAAGGTATATTGGAGGTAAAGGTGTGGGTATAGCGGCGTGAATAGCAGCAGTAGTTACATACCCAAACACCTCTGCAATGCACACAAATATAGCATAATTAGCAGTAAAAGGCTACATAGAAGAAAAATGCTGTTGCACAATAGTGTGAAGTTTTAAGAATGCAAGGTTTTTCTTCTTGCTTTGCTTAGTTTTAAATTCTGTGTTTTTACATATGAGAAAAAAAGAAAATATTTACTTGTATAACTATACAGCTTTATATAATTATTTTTATCTTGACATCCGAAGTGTTGCTCCTTCTAAGTCTAAAGTGCTTAGAAATGTTTCTGTGTCTTCACTGTACAGCTGTAATTAACCAGAATACGGCATGTGAGTTGTAGAGGTGTGGTTTGTGGCCCTGATTAAGAACAGTATTTGAGTTTAGGCTTAACTTTAGGAATGTGACTTCATTTAAATTCCGCAAAAGTGAGTGTTTGCACAAGTGCAGTGTTCAGTTAGAAAAGTGAGATTTCAATGCAGCTAAAGTCCCATTTTTGAAGGTAGCGCAGACGGTGCCCTGTTGACCTTTAGGGTGATTTAGGTGCCTCAGTCACTCTAATGAAGGGGAAAAAAGAAAAAAGTTGTTTTCCTAATTTGCCTGTGGTGTTAAACATTGCCTATTCTGAAAGCCTGCAGGGACTGTAATGAATGTGAGAGGTGTCTTCCAGGAGCTTCGAGACTGCCGGATTTACGTGGATTCCAGTTTTAAGGAATGATATCAAGGAAATTTTAAATGGTTAATAGTAGCAGAGATTGGCTTCTCTAAGTCCTTATACAGTTTTGTTTTCTTTCATAGCACTGGGTATGTTGGTCAGGTTGGACCTCAGGAGGCCACCTGCATGGGCAGGACCAGTGCTAGCAGCAAATCAGTTCAGATGTAGTTTTGTCTAGTTGAGGCTTGAAAACCTTCATGGTTGGAGGTGCCAAAACCTATCTGTGAAGCTTTTGGTTTGTTTTAGTGTGTTGTCTTTTTCTGATTATATTTCAGTTTGTGTTACATTGCTGTTAAGTATATTGGTGTTCAATTTAGGATATTTTCTGGTCTTTCTTCCTGATTTGATATACTGGATTGATAATGTGAATATATATAGGATCTTTGTTTAAAGTTTACATAAAAAGGGTAGCTTTAACCTAGTGAAGCTGATCCTTCATGGTTCTCTCTGTCAATAGAGAGGGAGTCTCCTGCAGAAAGTATTGCAGAGAAAGAACTTCCATCTCGCCACTGGCTGTAGCAGGGACGACTCATCTCATGGGGCCAAAGTTGCCCATGTGAGAATTGAGCTTAAGCCATGGGAAGTAAGAATTATGGGCTTGGTTTTGTACCTGCTGCTGTCAGGGCAGACTTTGCTATTTGTTTTAGTCTGTTGATGATAAAACTCTGAGGTGATGAGCCTTTGAAAGCTATAACCACTTCAGTGTGTATCCACATGGCTTTTCCAAAATTGCATGAAAAAGTTCAGCAGTCAGTGTTCTCTGGTGTTTGATGGGCTTGGGAACACAGCTGTTTCCAAATCCAGCTGTTTCAAAAAAAAAAAAACACCTTTCAAAAAATTATGTGAGCGAAACATTGAGAGTTTTGCTGTTAGTTTCCTTTATTTAATGGGACAAGATTTTGCCCTCTTCTTGCTGTTCAGAAAGTGTAGAGTCTTTTCAGTGTCTTAATAGGTTTTGGTTCAGCCCCTGATACAGTTTCCCGTGTAGAGCTTTTGTTTGTTTGTTACAGCTCCAGCCTTGGGGAGCAATGAGTGGGGTGTTTCTTTGGAGCTGTGGACTTCTTTTTATTGACTCAAGCACACAGTTTAAAGAAAACGGGGATGTGTGGAGGGGGGCAAATGTAAGTATATTGTTTTTTACAAAGTGTCACCTGCAACGCGCTTTTAAGTAAACCCCTATACAACCATGTGTGGGTTTTTTTCACTTGAAAGACACTATCTCCTTCTTCTAAACATTTGCACAGCAAAGTAATGCATTATTGCATTTTCATAAATAATTGAAAAGCAACTTAAAAGAAAGTAGGCCAACATAAAAAAAAAAAAAAGTGTCGGTTTCAAATTTGAGAGAAGAAAAATATGTTTCCTTCTTGATAGCAAGTCAGTTAAATGTTATTAAATCCCATTCTCCCATGCCAACATGACCAAAGACAAATCTAACAATTGACAGTTTCATTTAAAAGAGGGAGAAACGGGGGAAAAGGTTTTGGAATGCCGAGTCTGGTTTATTTTGTTTCTTCTTCTTTTTAACATTTTTTTTTCCTCTTGGTAAGGAATTATGACCCCTTATCAGTTTGCAAGTGACTGGGGAGGAAATCTCTAGAGGTCTGCGTGTTGGCTTTTCAGCACCGTTCTCCGTGCTGGGCTGTAATAATGCAAGCTATTTTAGAACTGTGCATACGTTAGTGTTCTGGCGCGGCATGATACAATAATGTGTGAAAAAGCATAAGATCACACCTTGGTGAAACTTGCAGATTTCCTGCATAATCCGACAGTGAGCTCTTGTCAGGTTTTGACTATATGTAAAGTGAGAATAAAGTTTCCAGAAGCAAAGCGCAAGCCTTGGATGCATTTTGAATGGCTGTGCAGGGATTTTGGCCCTGACGTAGTGAGGAATGTGCCTGACTTTAAGCACTTTAGCCCCACCGTAGCCAGCAGGCCTCCTTCAGCACTTAAAATCTGGCAAATTCTTTAAGGCCTTCACCGAATTAGAGCTTTACTTTTGCCACTGCTGAGAAAAATCAAAGAGCCAGTGTAAAAGATTTCTTAAAAAACAATCAGTAACATGAACAGTTTTCATGTAACATACAATGAGATGTATCTGGCGACAGAACCAGGTGTCATCTGTGGGAATGGTTTATGGCCATGGGTCTCTTCACAGGGCTTCTGGCACATCAGTCCTGAGCTGGTGTGGCTGAGAGAAGGCGGGCGGGCAGGCTGGAAGCAAAAACGTATTCAGTTACAAATTCTCTGAATGCAAGATGAGGACCAGGGCCTTTATTCCAGCAGGGCCTGTGCGCGGGCTCTGGCCACTGATTTGTGCTGTACCAGAAGTTACAGGCATGTTGTCAGAATTGCTGGGTGAGGTTCTTGCGTCAGGCAGGAGGTCTGACCAGCAGCTCCTAAGAGTCCTTTCTGGCCTGGTGATCAAGAGATCAGTGATTGCTGGTATTAATGTGTTACTTAATGTGCTTTAAGATTAGAATTACTCAAAGAGTAGACCCCAGTGAGGGGAAGCTTCACACAACTGATCTGTCCTCCAGAGGAAAAAATGGCAGCATATGCATTCTCTCCTGCTTTCCTCCCAGATTTACTCCATCTCCTTTTATTTTTTATAACCAGTGAGGCTGTATTTTAAGTCACTGCTCACCATTTCCAAAATGTATGATACATTTGTTAAGGATTTGGAATTTGGGATACTTTGATATAACTTCATGTAGGTTTTATAGAAACACCTGATGTGTAAGTTTAGTTCGTAAACACCTTCTGTGCTTGATTTATCCTCACAGGTTGTCAAGGTATTCAGATGACCCAAAACTGAGGAAGTGAGAGGGAGCTCAGCTGGCAAAAGTCCGATATTGAGTCTGACTGCGGCTCAAATTTGTTTTGCAGAGTTGAGCCCAGGCTGCGTAGGCAGTGAAGAAAGCCTTCTTCACCTTCACCATTGTATCCAAAAAGCTCTGAGCAGCATTATTTTTTGCAAGTGATGAATAACCTAGTTAGCTCACATTGTTTCAATCCAGTGACAGTTCTCCTCTGAGAAGGCATGGTGGTAACTCGTAATAGCATACTCACGTTCAGGCTCAATGGTGGAGAGGGTGTGGTGGTTCTTCAGAAGGTTTTCTCAGTCAGAGAAACCATGCTGTCAGCCGTCTGCTGCGGACCACCGTGCACTAGTTACTTCTTTACATTAGACACTACTGTTTAATATGGCTCAGCAGGTTGGCTTCTAGTGAACCAGGCTTACGACTTTTAAGCTAGATGGGTATTTTCAAGGTCCTGCGGCAATTTTGATCACCAAAGGCATGCAGATCTTGAGATTAAATATGTGGAGGGTACTCATAAAGCTCTCATCATTTTCTGTTGTCACAGAATTTACTTTCCCTTTGGTTGTCCTGGCCAGTGGCTCTTTGGGTGTAAGGCCAGACCTGTCTGTCTTGGGAGGTTTCTTGAATGTGTTGAAGGAAGGCTTTCTGGGCAGAAGACTGTTGACACAGAACAGTGTGCATCATTGTTTGTGTTATTACTGTTTTACATTTTTTGTATTTGTAAGAAGAGCATATTGATGACTGCATATTAAAACTCTGTCTTTTAGTGGCTTGTTTTCTTTCTGAAAAAGGAAGAAAGCTACATTCTTTCTAAGAAAACCCCAGAATTATATTGGAACAAGTACTAGTGCTGTGTTCATACATGATCAAATTCAGGAAGATCAGGGCACTGTGTATAAATTGTCTCCGTATTCGTTGGGTTAGCAGCTGTCAAATAAGTGATTACAGACGTTGGCATAGCTTTTCTTTCCATAATCGCTGTGAAACAGGGATGGAAATGTAACAGATGCCATTTAATATGGACCAGCACCTAGGTTCTGTTTCTGGGTCTGGCTCTTTATTGCCTCGTGGCCAAAGTTTCTTAACATCTTTTTTGCTTTAATTCCTCACTACTTATAAATGGAGATAATAGTACTCCCTCACTTTACAGGAGATTTCTGAGGCTGTTTGTTAAATCATTTGAAATCCTTTGATGAAAGATACAGAGTATATGCAATAACATTAATGATAAGATTAAATAGAATGATTCTGTTGAGATTGAGGAAAATTATTGCTCCTAGATGAGTTTTGCTTTGTTGGGTAGTGTTAACTTTCTGCAGGAAATAATTTGATCTGAGACTGTGTTGGGGTTTTATTCCTGGGATTTTTTTGTTTGTTAACTGACAAGGTTTTTTGATACCAGGCACTACACTTGAAGTCCTGTTGAAGAGCAAATGAAGCGTTGTGATGCTATTTTTTGCAGCATAGGAGTCTATGATGACTCATTTAGTGTTTGTAATGCCTGTGACAGATTTAAAAAAATCAAATCAGTTACTCCCAGTGAGACAGATACACTCAGCCAGACCCTATTTGAGAATTATTTGCTGCACTGTTAAGACCAAAGTACACATCTTCCCCCTCCCCGCTGAAAGAATCCAACTTATCATGAAATGTTTATCAGAGCCATATAAACATTTCTCGACTGCTGAATTTTGAAGGGAAATTCTTTCGGTCTAACATATGTATTGCAAGCAAAACTCTTCACAGATTTTTTTTAAAAAATAAAATAATTAGCTTGGTTACAGCCCTACTTATTACCAAGCATGCCAGCATCTGACAAGGGTACGGGGATCTGGGAATTCACTGCTTGAAGCCATGGAACAAAGTGTTCTGATCCGACCCCAGGCAGCGAGTTCGGGACTTGAACTGGAATATTCAGGAGCAGAGAAGTCTTAAGTGGCTGGAAAATAGGCCTGTTGAGTCACCACACAGGCACTAAAACAAAACTAATTTTAAGCAGGTCAGAGTTCAGTGGTTCCCTCTGGAATCTTTTTTTTTTTCCCTTAAAAAAAAAAGTCTCATGTTTTAAGTGAAAAGGGTCAAAGTTGATGCACTGCTACGATTTTTGAATGCTTTCCCTTAAGAACAGCCACCCAGGCTAGGATTAGCATGAAGGGCTGCTAGGCTGGCACTTCAGTGTCTGGGTTAAAAATATTTTAAAGCAGTAAATGCAGTCAGAACGGAGAGAGAGATCCCTGGGAGCCTTCCTATTCAAAAATGTGCGAGCTCAGGGCAGCAACTGCAATGTAATTTAGGGCAGTATATGCTTCATAGCTTTGGAGAATATTGCCTCTTGTTAATGTTACATTGGAGGACAGTGGGATAGTAGTAATTTTAGAAAGGTGGTATTCCTGTTTGTTTTACATTGGAAACTTCAAAATAAATAAAAAGAAGCATCAATTGAGGAAGAAATGTAACTGCCGAGACCCAGCAATGAATCCATCTCTGAGCAGACTATAGAAACGACAGGGGAGAGTGGGTATAGAAACATTTTCGTGGGAATGCAGCTCCAAAAGGAACTTAGCAGACAAAGGCAAAATCAGGTACGTACTTTAAAAGGCATGTGGGCAAACTTTTGTCTGAAAGCCCAGTGAGGAGCCTGTTCACAGTAAATGACAAAATGTTTGGGGGGATCAAATGACAAAAAGCTTGTATCGCTTTTCCATTGCTGAAGAAGTGGGACTGTCTATAAGCAGGGATGATTCAAATAGCTGTTTAAAAAAAAAACCACTTGCGAGAGTGAGGGAGATTTTTCTTTCCTATTCCTTTATTAAGATGATTTCCTTCTTTTTCCCTTTGGATCTTGCAGAGTTCCCTTTACATTTTCAAGTGAAAAGGACGGGGTCTAGGCTACCTAGGGAGGCTTGAATCTGAACTCTGTGTCAGGCATTGTGGGCTTGGTGATCTCTGTTTATCTCTTAGGAAATAGTCATGCTTGCACAACAGGGCACATGCAATGCACAGATGTCAGAGGGCTGTCTAGGAAGAGCAATGCCAAAACTAATGGCTAGACTGGAGAAGTAGCAGCTAGGACTTCTGACTTCTTTTCTTCCCAGTGCCTCTGCATGGCTGTAGGCAAATCTCTAGGCCAAACGGAAAGCTCGTTTTTCTTGGTGGTGAGTTGTAGCTCATGCGAACTGTACTGTTGATAGGAGGATGTCTATGGGAATGGTTGCCCACATACGGGTGCAAAGATTTGTGCTCTGGTCATTGGTGCAGTAGTCAGATGGGTCTGTGACATAATACCTGTTCCATAGGACTTCCCCTTCAATGTGTAATAATTGCTAAGTATGTGGCTTTTTGAGTGAAGGAGCTATAAAGATTAAATTTGTTAGGAGAACCTCAGTCTGCCTTGCTAGTACCCGAAGTTATTGGAATGCTTCTCCTTTGTATTCCTGCAGGTATACAATGCACGGGGATTTGAATGGGCGGATGTGTGAGGCTCTGAGATCCAATTTGTCCAGGTTATGGCAAGGATCCATTCTTCCCAGGCTTAACAAGTAGCTACCATAGTTTACTAAAATATTTATTTAAATTTAGGGAAAACTTACTGACATGCAGTTGCTTTTGCATTTAAGATCACAGTTTATAGCCCTTTGAAGTCTGCATGTTTGAAGGAAAAAGAAGTGCTTAGAATAAGCTGAATTTGAATTAAATCATTCAGGCAGATACCAGATTGAATTTGCACTATGGCTCGTTTTGCTAAGGAAGTAAGTCAAGCAATGCGTAATGCTGGGCCAACTTGTATCACAACAGGAGATGGTGTAGCTTTAGTGAAAGGTAGTGTGGTTCATTGAATCTGAATTATGGACCAGTTCTCCTAACTTCAGGGTTGATGGTGGTTCTGAAGAAAAAAAAGTTCATTTATGATTTATATAACTTTATGATTCACGATTGTAAATCTGGGATAAATCACACAGATTTCCAGTCCTGATACTTTCATTTGCAGTGATTTGAAACTTGAAAGCTACAAATTGTTTAAAGGCTTGTTCTTTTCACTAATATGTGACCCAGTGGAAACTTTGCAATAAGGAAGAATTTTAGGGAGCTAAGAGGCAGAATGTGTTTTGAGTAATTCCGAAATATAGTACTGGTTTTTTTGTTTGATCTCTTCATTAGTAACTCCACAGTTGTCCTTGTATCCAGCTCCTTTTAAATCTTCTCTTAGCTCAAGAAGGTTAGAGCATATGCATGCTGTGCTGATCCTTTTTGTTTAACTAGCAATGCTTTTGCACTCAACCTAGCTATCAGAATATGATGGGTCAACAGGATCGTTCTCTTTATCATGAAGTACACCTGAAATATCTGCTCAGGTAGTGCCTGTGATTTCTCAGCAAATATTCAACCCAGTGGGGAGCTGCAGGACTCACCTCCATCTCCTAAGGGTTAACAGTAACCTATAATAATAATCTTGTGGCACAAAAATGCTTCTTTTTATGCATTACCTATTTCCAGAGGCCTAATTTAGGTTTTGTATCAAAATGGATATCACAAACACTTAAGCTTCCTGCTGAGAAGGAAAGTGCTACTGAGAGACTTCATTCTCTGTTATTCTCATGGTGTCCAGGAGGGGTGAGGAGGCAAGGAAACAATTGCTGATATCTGTAGCAGTAAGTATAAATAGTAGCAGAATGGGTTGCAAAGGTAAAATAGTTTGTCAGTATTGTTCCTGTGAAAGCCTGGCCTTTGCTCTTGGTTAGAATATGTATGTGTGTGTGTAAATATATGTTTTCATATATGGGGCAAATTTACGTATCAACAAGCCAAAAAAGAGTTAGCTTTATTTTGTAACTGCACAAAAATTTCACCTGTCATTAAAAGAAAAGAATAGTGTCATGGAGTAAAATGAGACTGTGTATTCATGCTTAAATACACAGACAGCTACACTCAAAAGATCAGCACACGTGTGTCCCTGCTCTCTCTGTGTGTGTTTCATGCCAGATTCTGCTGTAGATCCAGTTGAACTGTTTTCATCAGTTACTTTCCTCAAGGATCTGTTTGTTGAATATTTTCACATACAAAAAGTCATATTTAGATTTGTTGTTGTTGTAAGAAGTAGAAACAAGGAAAACAAAAGCTGGATTTTAAAAAATAAATTTTTTTTTAGATCAGAAATGCTTACTGAACACCCAGAGAGTTTCTTCCTGATACTGATTTTCCATTGGAGGAGATGGAAGATTTTAACAAAACCTAAAAAATACTGTGTTTCTGAATTTCCTGGCATTTGCTATTTTTTCCCGCTCTTTTGTACAATTCTTGGTTGTATCGAATTTATCCGAAACCTGTCCTCCTCTTTCTGCCCATGCAGGTGGCCTCAGAGATGGAGGAGCTCTTGCCTTGCAGCCTGTCTCCTGCCCAGCCTGTGGGCACATGCCCCCTTCTCCTCTCCCAGACCCCTGCTTTGGGTGAGAGGGCAGTTCCTGTTGGAGAAGCCGTGTCTTTGCTTGGTCTCTGAAAAGAAGGGGTTCCTGGGGTTCCCTGTTGCTTTAGTCTGACAGGTTCAGGTGCTGAAAAGTGGATGGAGTGAGAAGTGCTCACCTGCTCTGTGAGCTCCAGTGAGTGTAGACACAGTGTTTTACATGTGAGGTCTAACTGGGCACAGCGGTGGGGTTTGGTGGGGAGAGGACAAGAGTCCTGTCCAGTCCCTGGTGCAAGCCTGCCTTGGCATGCTGTCCAGTCAGGAGGCCACCCATGCTGGACGTACAGTGAGTGCGCTCGTGGGGGTGCGTGTGTGTGTATTGGTGTATGTGCTGTGGGAATAGAGGGGGCAGACTCAGGTCAGGTCTGGTGGGATTTGATCAGTTGGTTTCAGCCCTGCACATGTAGGGTTGCATTGGCTCTGGCCTGCAGTTGCCTGGCTGAGCTTAAAAGTGGTCCTTAAACAGACTGGCATTCGCCATCCTGAGTGTAGTGGATGAGTGTACGACAGAGAGCATGGAGAGCACGAGCTGCGGCCCTGCTCTGCAGCTGAAGTGCTCTGGTGTACTGGGTGAATCTCTTGACCTTTTGTTCCTCAGTTTTCTTGTGTTTAAGGATGTACAGACTTACCATCGCACATGGGTGTTGCAAGAATTAATTAATTACCATTTGTACAGTTTTGAAGACTTATAACCCTAAATAAACAAGAACTTAATCAGTTATTTTTCTTCATATTTATACTATAGGAAAAATCTACTAATTTATTTCCAAGCGCATGACACACAAAAACTATCTTCACACTTCTAAGTGGAGCTGGGGCTCGATGCCAACACTTTTTTTTTTTTCCTAGTGAATATGGTATACTTGTACACTCAGATATAATGGTACAACCTTACAGTTTCACTCAGGAGGTGGAAATTTTTTTCTGACTGTGTTTTTGTACTTACAAGCCGTAAATACCAGGCACTTCTTGTTGGCCAGATTCTTTTTCCTCATGACTGCACCCACTGCCAGTGTCCTTTAGCATGTGAACTTACTTCTTTGGAGTAGCTCTGACTAACTAGTAAACTATATGTCTTTTTTTCCCATATGTTCTGACATCTCCTTATACATTAATTATTGCACTTAAAGAATCTGGGGATTAGAGAAGGAGAATGGAGACAAAATGTAATAGGGATGCTTGTCAGCTCTTAACCTCTTTGCTCTGTGTGTGGAGAAGCTCTTTAGTATATTGTTTTGGGAAGGAGTACTTGTGTCCCACACCTGCTGCAGCCCTACAGAAATGCCATCCAGTGCCCTGGCTTAACGTGGAACATCTAGGCACAATGGGGTGAAGGAAGTAGGAGTTCATGACTGTCACTGCATTTTCCGTCATACGGGAGTTAAAATCAGAGCTAAGGGTTTTTTCTTTTGTGTTTTAATTTCCCTTGTTTTAAGAAAGTTGTTGTTTTTTGTTTTTTTGGTTTTTTTTTAAATGAAGTGGGGGAGGAGAGTAATATGCCACTGACATGCTTTGGGATCTGAGGCTCCTGTGGACCCCATAGGATGTCAATGGACTCATTAAGATTTAGCCAAGTTTAATGCATTATTCATAATATACATTCACAGCATGCACCCTAAAGACTGTCTCCTGTGAATGCTTAGTCAGAATCATTTGCATTCTGTATTATGGATCCATAATATAGAATACATTTAGCTACATTTTGTGTATTATCCTTTACACACATTTCCAGCCTTTACTGTTCTGGCATATGCAGCAAATGCGTTTAAACAACAGCATGCAGTTGTGTTTTGTCACTCCATAAAAACTAATGCATAATAAGGACCCTGATGAAAATTAATTATTGCATAAGAACAATGGACAGGCTTTTTCCTCTTTCTAGCTTCAGTGACAATTTAAATTTACTTTTCTAACATGTTTAGGAAGTGTTTTAAGTTCTGAGCTGATACTTTGTAAATTTTTTGTTTCAAATACACACAAAAATAATTTTTGATGTGGAAGGTTGGCAGGTGATGAAACATCAAATTGAAGCTGAGAAGCTTAATAATCATAGGAGTCATTTGCTGTGAGTTTAATCCTATGAACATTATTTCTGCAGTACATGAGAAGACAAAAGATTCAACAAAACACCACATCAGAAAATTAATTCCCTTCTTGTCATCTGAAGCGTTGAAGCTCCTCTGTTTTCTCTTTTCCTCAGCTGCCATTACATCATGGTGGTTGATCTGATCTCAGCTTTGCCACTGATCCACAGAGTGGCCCAGACATGTTTCTTAGCATGCCTCTGCCTTAGTTTCCCCATGGGAAATGGTTCTCCTTAAAATCCTCTATAGTAGCTGTCTGATTAGATTTACTCCTTCAGCACCCTGCCACTGCCAGTAGAGAACATTCCTGTGGGAAATACTGCTTTTGCGAGAAAATGGGATTTCTTTGGGGGCCAAATTGCAGTAGAGTGAAGTCAGGGAGGTATGAGGATTATCTTCCTTGTGCAGAATCTGTTAAGGGATCATTTTTATAAAGTGTCTTACAATTTGTGGACCATAAAAGTATTTCTAGTTGCCAGTCCCTGCACATGAAAACAGCAGACAGGCAAAATCCAGGATCCTGTGGCATCTTTTGCAGATCCATTTTCTTTGGGGAGCAGCCCCTGTATATCTGCAGGAAGACATAGGGAATGTCAGCCTTTCATCTGTTTCCTTGTTCAGGAAAATGCTACAACGTTGTAAAGGTTACAAAATAGCTGTTAGTGTGGTGATGTTTTTGTCTCAGGACCCTGGCTTCATGGTGGGCAACAGTGGTTCCTTGAGCCTAAATATACACAATATACTCGAAGGATATCAAGTGACTTACTATGTCACAATTTTTGCAAGTGTTGTAATACTCGATTAAAAGCCAATGCTTATCAAAGTACTTAAAACAAAGAAAAGGTCTTGATATTACGCAAGATTGAAATTTTTTTCCCATCATAGGCTTAACACAGGAGAATGTTTTGGCAGAGTCAGGAGGCAAACAGTTGCTATAAAATGAGTTCAAAATCGTAAGGATTATTTATATTTACTTTTCTCCACTAGTTCGTGAAGTTTACCTTTAGGCAGCATTCATACATACATGCCCTGAAGATACAATAGAGTTAGGAAGGATTTTGCTGTGGCCTAAGCAAAGTGGAAACATGCTATCCTTTGGTCCAAAACTGACTGTTGAGCTCTCAGTAGAGTAACATCAAAAATACAAACATTTAATTGCCTTTCTGTTCAAAAGACATGACCAGTTTTTTATGAGAATTTTTTACAAGTGAATTGAGAATTGTAAATTTGTAAATAAATTTATTTTGCAGTATGCCACTGATGTTACTTGTTCCTTTTGCTTACATAGCAATTGACAGTTCATGATGTTTAAGTCTGATGTACAGAAGCAAAATGTTTCTTTTTTCTTTTATATAAGATGTAGTGCAGTGGAATCCTCATCTATGTCTAGTGTAGTAAGAGTCTATGTAGAGTGTAGTAATGTGAAGTAAGAGTAATCATTGTAGAGGGAGTATTGGCTTTGAGAGCAGACGTTATTGGATGTGTTGCATGGTGGCTTGATATCCTGTGGAGGAAAGGTACCTTTCCGTCTTAGTTGCTTGTGTTACTGTTGTATACATGGGACAGGGGACAGGAAAAAAAAGACAGTAGGTTTGAAGCTGAGATCCAGGTCTACCCTCAGCTCTGTGCTGAAGTTTTTCTTACTATCTCCCTTGAATCTTAAGCTTTCCTTCCTTGTCCTCTCCTATTCCCTCTCATCCCCAGCTCTTGTTACAGCCCTGGCACTTCTCTGCGTCACCCCTTCCTCCTTGTTGTACCCTGAAAACTCCAGCATAAAACCCGAACTAATACATGCATCACAGATCATTAGCTTGGTCTCTGCCACATGCTTAGAAGCACTTACATTGTTAGTCCACCTCACTAGTTGGACATCAGCATCTGAGACCAGTGAGAACATATTTTTTCCCATTGCAAATGGGAACAAGAACAGGGAACAGGAACGTAAACAAGCTCAAAAAACCAAGATGTCAAAATACCCCTTTCAGGTTCATGAATATGCTATATATAAGCCTAAATTCTGAGATTTTCTTTTATCCTCATGAATACCATTTACATTTGAGCAAATGCAAATCCATTTCCACTTTTGATATGCTGGAAGCTGCTTCTGGAAAGTGAGTAGAACATGCCGTTTAGTCCATCCTGGTTCAAGCCCCAGTGCTGCCTGTACAACACCTGGATCTCCAGAGCATTTGACAGTTCTGCTCCGTCTGTTTTTCTTTTCAGCAATCTAAATTCATATTGCAAAATGTGCAGTAGTGCAGCACTGAGCATGCTTTTTGTTAGTGTTATTAGGCATATGATGTGGAAAATAAAGAACTTGCTTCCTACTGTTTAGCAAAATTTCTAGGAAATTCCTATCAGTTTTATTTAATATTTGCAATAGGTAGCTTTATCTTTCTAAATAATTTTAAACAGTCTTTCTTCAATGAGCAGCTGTTTAAATAGGATCTAGGGTACATAGAAAATGAGCATTCATTGTACATTAGCTGGACTCACAAGGGATGGTAAGAGAAGGAGAGTTTTCTTTTCCTGTACTAATCTCTGTACCTCCATGATAGTATCTGGCTTAAAAGAGTACCTCTATACCAGGTTTCAATTTAAGACTCCTCAGGTACTGTGTTACCATTATTAATAGTTATACTATAGAAGCAGTGGTTTTAATGGACAGATTTTAAAAGGTTTCGCTGGATTGCCTAAGGTATTGTTATTCCATTTTACAGATGTGGGTTGTGGGTTTTGACTTCTGACTCAGTTCATCAGAGGAAAATCATACTTTCCAGTTAGATGACATTGATGTACAATTTGTTCTCTTGGGGTTCTCTCTGTCCTTTGTCCAAAATAATCTGCATAGTATTTTTGTCCATCCATAGTGTTAAAAAGTCTACCGTCAGAACCCTCATGCATCGTGGGGTTTTAAAAGTAATAGATTCTGATGTTCTTTTTATGGTTCTCAGCCTTTATAGTTCAGGGTCTTTAACTCTGCAACAGTAAAATTTAGCACTTTAAAAAAAGAAGCCAAGATTTTCATATGATCACAAGTGTTGAGGCTTTAAGGAAAGCACCAGGTATTCCAAGACAATAGAAAAAGTTCATGGGTATTTGCAACCCTGGAACTTCCTGGAATGCATGATTAAAAGGGGCCACAAAGACTCTCAGTTTGTGTGTTCCTCCCACACAGAAGATCTTGCACCTTGTGGTTCTTCATGGGGTGCATAATATCGAAAGAAAAAAAGTGAGACTGTGCCTCTCATATCCCCATTGTCCATACAGTAGAGTTGGGAGCAGAGGGATACTGAGAACTAGGAACTGCATTTAGTGAAGATAACATCATTCTTTCTGCTTAGGTAAAATTATCAGAGGAATAATTTTCCCCAAAATTTAATTGAAGGAGAAGTGCAAATTTGCACAAATTTCTGTATTGGGTATTGCTCAGCCACTTTGACAGACTCTGAAGACTTGTGCCTTTGAAAGGAGCATTCCTCATCAGTGCTCTAAATCTGGCCCCTTCCACTGATCCTTGCTTTACTGCCTGTATCATCAGGAGGGCAGGGAACAGACCCTTCTCTCCTACTCCCCTGTCTTCTTCCTTACAAGAGGCACAGAAATCAGCCATGCTCAGCCAGCAGGACTTTTTGCCTTCCAGTGTGGACAAGGCATCATCTGTATTCTGGCTTTTGTTACTTATCTAAAATACTCAGGTGTCTGATGTGAGTCTATTCAGAATAGTTTCTTTGCTGTTTTTCTGTAACATTTTCTGTGCGCATACAAGTTTCTCCTAGAAATAACACCAAAATTCCCCCCACCCCTTTTCTGGTGATTGCTAGTAAAGCTTGAAGTCATGCTGGGGCTTGCTGTCCTTGCCAAGCTGTTCCTTCTCACCTCTTTTGCATCTTATCCTCAGCCCAGTTAGCAAGACGTGCAGTAGCCTGCCTGTTATTTGTTCCCAAGTTTAAAAACCTAAACTTGCTTTTCACCATTTTCTCACTTTTGCCAATTTTGCAACAGTGGTACTGCTCTGATTTTACTGATTTGCCTTAGCACTTGAGACCATTTTGTACTGATAGATGAAAAAGCAAAGACGAGGGTTTAGAGCTACATTCATTCATCTCTATGTTATTTTAATGCTAAATCTCAATGATAAATATTATTGTTATATTACTGCTGATTAAAATTTACAAGAAAAGAGCCCTGTTTTGAAGATCTGACTATTTTACTGAGTGGAGAGGATGAGAGCCTTGTTGAAAAGGGTAAAAGCTGAGGATCCTGGTAGGTATGTCCATTTTAAATGTGTGCCATGTGTGCTGTGGGTGACTTGGTTCACACAGAATAGTTGCAGTCAAGTCAAAAATAGAACTCATAACTTGCATGCTTGTGCTTCCTCAGTCCAATCCCTTCAGAAACAAATCTCCACGTTACTTAAAACCAACAGAACTGAGACATGACCACTGGAGTTTGCATCAATTGCCTGGTGATCTAGAGTGAGGAGGAAGGCAAGGGACAAAAATTAGGACAATGTATTGGGAGGCTTATGCAGATGTTATGAGTGTTGTACCTGCCCTGCTGTGTGTACTTTGGTCTTCATGGGTGTCAGTCCAGCATTTCATTTAAGTACTGGGTTAATACAACTATTTCAAAACTAGTGCTAGTACAGTGATGATTTATTACTCCTGTTCACCAGGACTAGGGATTATATGTAGTAAATAAACTGCAGACAGTTGCAGTCTTGGTTGCAGCTGGCTTGTTTCCTAAATATTAATACTAATACTACACTGAAAAAGTAAAATAATTTAAAAGAACTGGTTGGAAAATCTGTACAGGTGTAAAAGTTAAGCATACGGCAGAGCGGAGATTGCCAATGAAAATGACAGATGATTAACATTCATTAAAAGTTTCAATTAACACCTTGAAAAATTCCATAAAATAATACTGCATGTAAATAATGTGTGATCTCTCCAAGCATTCTTCTACCTGTTTTTAAGGGAAGGGAAGAGAGACAAGAGGGGAAGTGTATTCCAAAAGTACTTACTACAAAGATTTTTTTAGCCCTTGGTTTGTTTTGGAGGTCAATGATCTAGTGATGAATAAATTGAGCTTGAGCTGTCAGTATGGGAAAAGATTTGGTCTAGACAGAAGTTAGTCATTTATGTCCCCAAAGATGAGCAAAGATTTTCTTACCCATATTTTTATTGTGAGCATGAAAGAGAACCCATGAGAAACTGCAGGACAATGTGAAAGATGCTCTGATCAGTTAGCTAACTACAGAGATTAGTACATGACAGTAGTTGCAGTCCTCTCTATGTCATTCCACATTGCTCTCTGCTTCAGCAGGATCTCTTCACGTTAAGGAGAATTCTAGGTGTGTGCCTTTTCTTGTTGGTACATACACATGAACTAAGGAAGAAAGATTTGTCTCAGATCTAAGTAAGCTTTGTAATAAATTAGAAGTCAACATTAAGAGCTGACTTAGATGTCAGTTCTTAATGTCAATTGTTAATTGTACTGAAAAAGGCTTTCAAAATCAGGCATGCCCGGGCTGCTTTGACCCAAAGAATTGTGTTTCTGAAGGGAAAGAAGCATCTTGGTCTTGTAAAAGCAGGTGTGTGGTTTAAACGATGCAAGTAAATTCGTGTAAGTATTACCTATGGATTCTTTGACCCTTGGGATTTGACTTGTTTATTTCAGAAAACATCCATTGACACTGACACTTGAAATCTTTTTTCTCTTTTTTATTTTGGAGCATTTCTGTGGTCCTGGCTAGACTGAAGTGCCACAGAGGCTCTGGAGTTCAGGGTATCCAGACTTCAGACTTAGTTTCCTCTACTCTGCTCCTGTTTGAAGTTCTTGCATTCGTTCTTTTATCATCTTTATCTCCTCTTCATAACTGGGTCCAATCAAGGCACGAGTGTGGCATTTTAAAATGTAACCCCCCCTTTTCCTTCCTTCTTAAAATGCTGTTTTGTAGGTTTAGAGTGTGTGTCTATATGTTGTCATGTTTTCACAATGTTAGAGCACAATGTCTTAGAGCTACCATTTGTTTGAGGTAGCTGAGGACTCATGAAGAGGATGTGATGGCTAGTGAAAAATACTGCGAAATAGCTTCATTTGTAAAGCTCTCTGCCTTTGTGGTTGTGGGAGGGATGGAGGGATAAATAAGAAGTCCTCTATCTAAAATACCAATTAAAATGCTCAGTACCTGCTTGGGCCACTATTTTATACATGTGGTTAAGAACTGTTTTTTCCTGTTTTAAACTTGTCTGTCACTGTGTTCCTCTTACCACCACCTGTAATTATTGACTAGATTTTGCTGTATCAAGACAGCAGCTCCTTCCCCACCTGACTGCATCTGCACTCCAGTGAGGGCTGCACCAGGCAGAGACCTCTGGCCCTGACACCAGCTTTGTGGGTTGGTGTAGATCCCTTACGTCCTCTGCATTGAACTAGCCACCTCCATATTGCAAAGGTCTGGGCCTGTATTTTTTCTTGGTCCTTGTGGTGTCCCTGGGATGGTTTTGTGGCACATTTTGAATTCTGGCAATTCAAAATGCCAGAAATACTGAGCAGATAGCATAGCAGAGTGGTGGTGGGGGGTGATTTTTCTATAACATACCATTGTGTTTTGTGCTTCATGTTCTGGGTTGTTGGTTTGTGGGTGTTAGAGGATGAGAGGTATTCCAGAAAGGTTGAAGGAGTTGGTATTACATATGGACATACTCTTTTGTGTAGCATGCATGCTGGGATGAACTGTCCTGTCAGACAGTTTCCCCTTGGAGGGTCCTCACAGTTTGTTCCAGAAGGAAGCCAGGGAGAAAACCAGGGTTTTTTTCAGTGTGGATGATCAGGGCACCTCAGTACAGGAGTAAAATAGGAAGTGAACTAAATAAACCATGTGCACACACCCACCCTTCCAGTTGAAGGCTAAATGAGGAAGCTGTGTTGGAGAGACAGCATCAATTTAAGCATACTTGCAAAGGGCCTTGACATCTCCATTCGATCCTGGGGACCCCTCCCTGAAATAGCATGCAGATGATGGGGTACGGTTAAATAAAACTATAATTAGAAGCAACAGGAGGGAAAGGAAAAACTTGTCAGTCTGCTATCTTTTTGCATTTGACTGCTCTTGGATTGCTATTTTCAAAAATGATCTGCAGTGGCATCTCTTGGCTTCCAGAAAGGCAATGGGAATTTTACAGCTGACGTCAGTGGGAGCAGAATGAGACTGATGTTAAGTGCTTTTTTAATAACCCCGTTCCTAGTGTACAGTCAGTTTCACTGTTTTTTCCAATATTTGTGTAGGTGTTACGTAGATCAACAAGGAGAAAATAGTACTTAAGAAAGACAAGTTGTGATTGTGATTGTGAAACCACAAAACTGTCAGAGAGGCTCTGGGGGGCAGCTGTGGGGCTTGGGACTACTGTTAATTAGTATTACAGATTTGACTAGATTTTAGTATGACACTATTACTTTGAGGACCTTTCCTTCCCAGAGGACATCATCAGTAAAGTCCACACTCTCTGACACAAGAAAATCCAGAGCAGTTCCACTCATGAGCATATGATTTGCTGTAAATGAGAAGAGTTTGGCCCTTTGGTTTCTGGTTTGTGTTGTCCACCTGAAGCCTGACACCACTCAGAAGTTCATGCGTTTGGCATGGGATGTAGAAAGAATACATATTTTCCTACAGCCTTTTGACAGGCTGATATGTGGTGAGACCTTTACACTGTGATTCTACTCTCCCTTGTTCCGTGCCTGACATTCACTAACATGAATGGCCAATACATGTGTGTGTAGAAGGGCTATTTAGACCTAAGACTTGCTTATCCTAGCACTGAAGCTAATCTCTTTCACTCTGCTAAGGTCAGGGTTGAGAGATGACTCTGAAGAGCAAAGAAAGGGAAGACAGGTTTGAAAATGGATACAGGGAGAACACACAAAATATGCCACTGTAAATGCTGATTTATAATCTCTCCCTCTCTTGCCTTCCTTTTTCGTTTCGCTGTTGCAAGTTATTCATTAAGTATTTATTGAAATACATGGTAAAAAGAATTTGTCTAAGAGCTGAAGTGCTAATTTTGGATTAGGCAATATGTGGTGGATTGAAATTTGGAGAATTCATTTTCAGACAGATGCCTAGGGTGGGGTCAGAAGTTACCTCCTCAAACTTCATCCACCTGACAGTATGTATTCTCACATGCTGCGATAGAGTGCTGTCCTCATGGTACACGGGACAAAAAACTGATTACGTCGATCAGCCTTTGCCCCATCTCCAGGGGATTGCTTTTTAGGTCAATCAAGAGAAATCTGTGTGGAATGTAGTGGCATTTGTTGAGCAATCAAAAACTTACCCTTGAGCCTACAAACTGCTCTTGTGGTATTTAATAGGACAAAAAAAAAGAGAAAAAGATAACCTGTGTTGCTTTTTTCCCTCTCTTTAAGCAAGGAATAATAGATGTTTGACATTGGAAGAAGTCTGTCATTTTGTAGCTATGTTACTGTTTTTAATTTAGTGGTTAAAAAAGTTGTGTGAGGGATAGTCAGTACAGGTAAGTTAGAGGATGCAGTAAGCCTATTTTTCAGTAGTCATGTACCATAATATGTAATACAGTATTTTTTAAAATTTTAAATGCGTTGTAACATATGGGAAGAAGCCAAGCCTTGCACTGAAAGCATTGATTTCATTGATATATGTTCTATATCATTCTTTGGGTTTTATTCTTTTAACAATACTAGCCAAAACAAACTCTCTCTTTGCCTCAGTTTCTTCTTCTAGTAGAAAGAAATAATAAGGTTTCTTTGTATAGGTTTATCACCTTTATATCTACTCTAAAAACCTTACATGAAAAGAGCACTAAAATTATGATTAAGTGCAGTAGATTTGTAAAAGTGGACTCTTTAAGATAGCATTTAAGTATGTAAGATGAGGTAACTTCCTGCTTCAGAGCTCATTTAATCATACATATGAACTCCTAAGATAAGAAGAGTAGCAGAAGTCTGACTGCTGTACTGCAAAGACGGTAGTCATTTCAAAACTCTGCAGCCCCTCAGATGAGTGCTTCTGTCTACCTGTGGTGGGTTTTTCTTCAAAGTGAAATATGTGTTCATTAAAGCCACGGTTGTGCAAGTTGTTTTGCAAGAGGAGGACCTTTATTGGTACTCTTGTAGCAGCATGGAAGTTGATGAGGCTTTGTCTGCAGCCGTCCACACAGATGTCTGGCAGGACTTTGGCCTAAATTCTCTGGCTAGTGATCTAAGAAGAAAGAGTTCACCCTTCAATTGCAAGGAGGCTGTTTTTTCTGCTGTTGTATGTATAAAGCCTGAGGTTGTCTTTGTTTGAAAATAATTTTGGTATTTCTTTTGTTTGGAACGTACCATGTCATAGCATCATCTGAGTTTAGCACAGCATTTGCTTTCAATATTGGAAAGCCAAAGCTCTTGTAAAGATTTTAAATTGTCTGATAATATTTAATCAGTTCATAGACTGTGCATGCTTGAATAATAAGCACTCCTGAAGAGCTTGCACCTTTAAAAAAAAAGTGAAGTACACTGATAATATTGCAGAGTGTAGAGAGGTTTAAAATTATTGGAGCACTTAATTTTTTCTATAATTGCTTCAATTTGAAGGGAACTAGGCAAAATACCAAGTTGAAAATGAGTTGCATTAATTGAAAAATTCATCAGTCAGAAAGTAGGATTTAAACCAAAACACCCAATTAGAACAAAAAACCACACTAAAAATGTTGGAGTGAAATCCTTAAAGTGATGTGGCTCATATTCTTCTGTGTTGGCTGTTGACTTCAGAGGATATTAAAATAGCTTCACACATTCATTTCACTGAAAACAACAGAGGAGCTAAGGTGGAGTCTGAGACACATTGCTTAGAAAGGAAAGCAGCACACAGGGAAACCCTGGCTTCTTGCGGTGCCCCACAGTGGATAACAATCAAATGCGAGGATAGATCAGCTAAAGGTTAAAATCTTTTTACAATAAGCTGACAATATGATAAAATATTTAGCAGCACTGTAGATACCTTATGCTTGGTAGAGAGCTTTTTGGTACTATGTAATTATATTTCATAATGATTTAATAAGCCTTATTTAAAAAAAAACCCTGTCTCTTGAAAGGTACCACACAAACCAAAGGAAAAGTCAGGCACATTGCTGCAGTTCAAGGCTCTTTTTAAATTTTCAAGTCAGTAAGTTTACCACTGGAAGTCAAATTTGGCTGATAAATAGTCTGTTTTTCTGGTCTGACTTAAATTTAGCATAAGCACTGATTGTTACAAAACAAGGGAAAGCTAAAAAGAATTTATTTTCAAAAGAGGATGAAATACTAAATGTGCGTATTATATGTCACTGGAACTTAGTAGGTCCTAACAAGTCTTGACTACATATGGTTTCAGTACACCACATGGTAGATTTTTACATACCAGGTTTCACTGGGTTGTTGGCACTGATATAGTCAAGCAGAGATAGACACCCAACTTTCAGTATGTAAGTAGTCATCTTTGAATCCATGGGACGGGTCATGGACTGGAACTTCTTTATGGACTTGCATATCTTTCTGAACCTTGTTCACCCTTGCTTTGCAGTCTTGCAGAATATTTCGTGATACTGTACTTTGGCAGAATGTGGAGAAGTGCTGTAATTTCCTATCTCACCTTTTACTGTGCACCACATAGATGGTTGTGACATGCAGAGGCATTCCAAGTGAATGGTGGCAAATGTCTGGGTGAAGGCGTTTGGTGCACACTCTGTTCTCTGTGGATCCTGAGGACGTTTGGTGTGCTGGTCACCACTGGTTTGCTATGAAGGCATCAGTGCTTGCATTTTGTCCGAATGCCTGTCTGCTGGTGGCAGCTGGCTTCACAATAATGCTGGCAACAATTCCCTTGTCTCGATCACCACCTGCATAGCTGCAGAATTGTGTGCTAGTTGTTCCTAAACCGCATATAAAGAGAAGGTCACTGGGAAGGTCTGCTGCGGTTGATCTTTTTGTCATCTCTTACACGAAAATGTGTTTGGGCCACATGTGTCACCAGTGCGTAAGTGGTGCACAAATTCATTTTTTAGTAAATCACAAGTGGAGAAAAACAATGCACTTCCTTTTTATTTAAAGTCTAATAATTTAATGACTACTTTCAAAGGTTCATACTCCTTTTGTTCATACAGGAAAATGCTGTGTTTTGTGTTTGGCCCTGTTGACAGGACGGGGCTGGACCCACAGCCTTTTCCAAAATGGCAAAAAGTGTTTGAGGGAAGGAAACCTGCATCCAAGTCCTTGTGTTTCTTAGCTGGGGAACAATAATCTGACCTGCAGTAAAAGTACCATTACTTGGCTTGAATGAAAAGTGATGTCCGCCTCAGAATTTATTATGGTGAAGAAAATATTTGTAACCATGGCCTCCACACTTGCTTCACTGGGAGGTGCCGGGGGTGCCCAGTGTTGCCTGTGGTGATAGCAAGAGCAGTGGGGCTGGAAGCAAGCAGCATGTGGGGGACTCATGTCAGAGCAGCAGGTGAAGGGAACATCTCTTGGTGGATAAAACCAAGGGGCCTGGAGGAGTTGTAGCCTTCTCCTCATCACTTCTTTGCTCCTCGTCCTTGTAGTCGTGGGAGGATTTGAGCCGTGTGCCTCATGCAGAGCTCAGTGAAGCTGGAGTAAGGTGGATAGATTGGAGATGGGCAGTGATGGAGCCTGTGGGGAAGATGGGTGCTCAATTTTTTGGCCAGTTTTTACTTCTGCTCTTCCAAAAGGATGTGTTGCTTTACAATTGATGCCACTATGTTCAGATGAGTTCTATATGGGCTCTCAGACCAAGGGCCCAATTTGTGAGGCAAATTAAAGGTAAACACTTGGTAGCTGTGAAAACAGTTTGTGGTCAGGCCTATTACTATTTTCTAAATATCCTGCCTTATTTACTTAGAGATGATGACAGATAATTAAAATTTTGTAGCATTTCTCCAAAGAAAGGAACGAAGGATCAGATTTTTGAAGGAACTTGAGCATTACTCCAGTCAGGGCTGGAAAAACATCTCTGGGCCATCATTGACATTATGTGTGAGTTTCTATCACACCAGTTTTGATGTATCAGCCTCCTCACCTAACCAGCCCACACCTCATGTCTTTGTCTGTGGTGTCCTCTTCTTGTGCCACATATACCTCAAATTTACCTCATTCTGATCTTTCAGCTGAGGTCTAGCTTGCTACAGATAGTAGGTAGCTATTAATCTGAGCTAATACTCTGAGAAATTATTTTTACTATTTTCATGTGCTTTTTCCCCCAGAAATGTGCACAATAAATATTAATAATTTAAAATTCTAAAGTAGTTGATTACCACTTCAGATGACCCAGTTGCATGCCAGGTTTTTACTTCTGATACTCTGCTTCCATTCTTTTCTTCCCCCTGCTTTTTCATCCCCCCTCTTGCTGGTGGTAACATAAATCATTCTCAGGAGCACAGATACTCTGCAATTTGTTGTGCTGGAAGTTAATACTTTAAATAGTCACTGCTTTGGGTTTTTTTCCACTTTCTCACCTGCACTTAATCCTATCTTCAGTGCAGAATGAAAAGAAGTGAGAGGAACACCAGTGATGGTTAGCTGTATTGCAATTCCACTGCATTTTGATTAGCCTTAGGCTCAGTTTGCTTGGGTTTGTAATCCACTCATCAAGGTGGATACAAACTCGGAGAAATGAAACACCAGCTGTGGTTTTGAAGGGATTTTGGTCTTCTTTTTTTTGTATTGGAAACCAAATTCACACCATTAAGCAGTGGTGATGGGAGAGGGGAGAAGAGAAGCTGCTCCCTTTTGAAAATGCGTGCATATTTTTAGATTAATTTTTATTCTTCTGTGTCTGGTAGTATTGAAAAGAATTGTTGTCCAATATGCTTATTTAAACAATAAAGATTATTCTTTTTTACTTCTCAGTGAATGCTACTTGTTTTTAAGAGCTACAAAGCTGGCTTGTGTGATCTCTTATTGTCTCTCCTGTGTTATGTCTCTGTGACATATCTGTGAATACCTGTGAACATTTCCTAAGATTATACCTCCTCTGGAAATAAGTATTTTGGTGGAAATACAATAGTGAGTCACAAACATTTCAGTCATTAATCCTCTATTACCCTGCTTTGACATGTACAGTGCATTCTGTTTCTTGGTTTTGTTAATCCTTTTTTTGTTGGCTTCTTGATGCTCACAGAATCACTGAATGTTTTAGGGACATGTGGAGGGTGTGTGGCTCAACCCCACCCTAAAAACAAAGCCAGCTTTGAAGTTAGATTCTATTTTAAAGTTAAATCAGGTTGCTTGGGTTACCAATCATGCCAAGCACTGCTGACGATTAGGGACCAAACAGATAAAAGTCTGGTTGTACAGATTTTCTCCACACAGCCTGGTTGTGTGAACTCCAGCACCTACACCTCAGATGGGCACCCTGAGGGAGAGCTCCTCAGCTGCCAGAGACAGGCTGGCGTGCTCTCTCTCTGCTCCCTGTGAGGGTCAAGGGCCAAGGGCTTCCTGCATCAGATCTTACAGGCACCCTGCAGCTGATGGCAAGTGGTACCAGGCTCTTCAGTAGCGACTTTGTGGAGTAGAGACTCCACAGCTGAAATGTATGGTCTAACTTGTGGGAGGAGACTTTCTTTTGAACACAGATATGAATGTTTTCATCCACATGCATCAATCTTTTTGAGTCCTGCCAAGGTCTTTTAGCTAGTTTCTCAAGTTAATTATATGTGAGAGTGTCTGGATCTTTTTATTTTTCTTGAAAAAGTGTTATAATTTTAACTATAGTGCTATTTAACTGTGTGTCTCATGTTAAGAATAGATGTAAATATGAGCAAATGATCTCTGCACCATTTATCATTTTGCCTTAATGCCCTCTATGAACTGCAGAGTGTTTTTTTCGGTATGTCATGTAAACATATCCCACGCTTCTGAGTATTAGAGTAAGAGGAAAGGGGTTCTTTCCAATCTGTCCATTTTAAAACAGAATAATCAGAACTAGCAAACACTGTTTTGAAAATAGGGGGCTCAGTTCTGCCAGTTCTTATATTTCAGCAAGGTATGATCTTGTTACAGGAGTCCTTTTCCCAGTCTTTTCAATGAATGTTGAAAGATTGTGGACTACTTCAAAGCACCTGTGAATGGTATCTGGGAAAAGCAAGTGGTTCTCAATAGGCTTGAATTTGTTGTCCAGGGGCCCGAGTTTTTACTGGGAAGTTGTAAGGTTTCTACAAAGTAATGAAATTCATAATATATTTTGCTAACTACTAATCTATCTTAAAATCAATGGACTAAAAGTGAAAGACTCAAACTGTACCTGTATAACCACTTTAAAGTGGCACCAGAATGGGAGTCACAGTGTAGGGCAGTCATGCATCCTTTCTAGAGCTTGGCAGTTGTGTGAGGAGCCAAAGCAAGGGACTGATCTGGCTCCAAACTAATGTTTAGTTAGTTTTTTAATGACACACCCTGTCACATAAGTGTCAGCAGCTGTCCTAATGATGTAGCAGGAACATCAGGCTGAGGGGCGAGGGGAGAAAGAGAAAACTCTCTTTTAGCAGATGCTGGATTTTGCTCCTGGCTGACCACAGCTGATCCTCCTTTGAGCAGGAGGTTAGACCAGAGTCCTGCTGAGGTCTGTCTGAACCTGAATTTTTCTATAATCCTATGGAAATGACTGTGGAACTGCAACATCTCTTTTAAATACCTCAGTTTATTTTTTTCCAACTGCAATGTCTAAACTAGCTGGAGGAGAGAATTTTCAGTTTGGAAGTCAGTTGGATAAAAATATGGATTCTGCTTGTAGAATCTGCTTCTTGGAGAAGTTAGCCATCCTGCATATGTGAACTGGCTTCATGTGTGCTATGTTACTGCCCTCACTGCAGCTTAGTGGTATATGGGGAATATACCGAGACCGTAGCTAGTGATGGTGTTTGCAGCTGCCCAGCAGGAGCTGTGAATGCCTGCTTTGCATTGACAT
The DNA here is from genome assembly GCF_031877795.1 of Strix aluco. Classification (NCBI taxonomy): domain Eukaryota; kingdom Metazoa; phylum Chordata; class Aves; order Strigiformes; family Strigidae; genus Strix; species Strix aluco. The sequence goes on from NC_133935.1 coordinate 22,891,212, forward strand.
ACAAGGCAAAGACATTGGGGGAACCCCATTGTGGGGGTTTATTCTGTCTCGAATGGCACAGGTATAGTTGGATCTACTTTGGCACCAAGTATGAACTGGTATTTTTTTATACAACTGTGAAACTCTACCATGGGAGGTTATGGGTGGTCTAAAGTATAACTGTGTTAGAAAGCGATCAGACAAGTGGATGGAAGAAAAGTCCATCGGGGCTGTTGAATACAAAGATACAGCCTGGAGGCTCTGTCTTGGGGTACTTGGGAAGTCTACAGGTTGCAAGGAGTTGGGAAGATATACAGGAGGAAGAAGCACTCTATCTGACTCTCTTCTGTAGTCTCCCTCTGGGTATATGTTCCTGATTGTTGCCAGAGAAGGGAATAGATGGGCCTTTTTTCTGACTGCATATGACTTTTTGTACAACCCCTTGAAGTTCCTTTTGAAATATGTTTTATGCAGTTGTGGGAATCAGGGAGTGTAGCTGAACTGCTTATACTCTTCATGGTGAGAATTTGCTACTTGGAGTTGAAATAGCTTTGAATGACTTGATGACTTGTACTAAGATTTAAAAAAAACCCCAACAATATGCTAAATATCATTGTTATATTTTATTATTAGACTTAAGTTTACAGAACCAGCTGTCATTGTAAAGCAAATCAAGATCTTGACTGCTTAAGTTAGAGCCCATTAAAATGGGCTAAAGACTGAATATCCTACATCAGGCTGCTTACTGTTGTATTGAAGTATGCTTGGGTATGAGAACTGTTCATCTGAGACCTTAACAAAAAGCTAGGTGAGACTTTATAAGACTCTTCTACTGTGTAAAACTGACCCACAAAACTGACTGTGCAGCATGGAAATACTGATAAGGGATTAATGTGCGTTTAGATGCCATTCGTAAACAACAGGAGAAAAAAGCTAAACTAAATATTTTTATAAATTCTCCTTCATGATCCTCATTTTAAAATAGCTCTTACGGTATTTCTTAGGAATTAAGGTCTTGCAGTTAGGTCTCTGTGCTTTTGCATGACTAAAATCAGCAGGGCTCCACAGCAGCACAGGGGTTTGTCCACTAGGATCCAGCTGCAAGCCTGGAAGCAGACTTTGTGCATTGGTCTTAGTTGCTCTGGACTGGAGCCAGAGTTTTGCCTCTGCTTAAGGGCAAAATTGTACTCTGACAGGCCTTCTGCTGGTGCAAAGAGCTGCTGGACTGTATGCTGATCCAGTAGGTTTTAAACATGTAGTGCAAATTAAATTAGTATCCCTAACTTAATGTCAGCACTTTGACTTTTCCTCCTGAAGCCTGGTCATACTCATATCAAAATTCATACTCACATTGAAGTTAGTGACAAAGCCCTTCTTCACTGTGAGCAAGACCTGGTTTTAAGAGGCATCATTAGGATTGTGTGTGCCTGTGTGCTTTTTTATGGGCTCTAGGATTTGCATAGCCTCGTTTGTTTAATCTTGTAGACTAGTTATGGGCTTATGTTCTTTTTCAATGTCTGTCTGGTTTGTTTTCTCAAAGTGAATGGCAGGCCTTTCCCAAACAACTCTGATCCTCTAATTGATCTGGTTTTGGAGCTTCCATTGAATTCAATAGATGTTCTGAGCATGGAACAATTACAGGATCAGAACAATGGCTATTTAAGTTCAGTCAAGTCATATAAAAGTGTCTTTTTTCCCTCCTTTCCAGTGGGGAATTGATTTCATGCTTTTCAATCTCTCAGTATATTTATTAAACTATTATTTATTCATTTAGTTACTTTATTATTTAATTTTATACCAAAATGTGGCTTTTGTCTCTTGAAGGAAGAGTGGGAAACATTTTGATTTTTTTTTTTCCTCAGAAAGTGCTTATGTTCTTGCCTCTTTTGTAAAGTGCAGCACTACTGTGCACCTTGGAACAACAGTGGCTAACAGCTCTTAACAATAGGAGTGGGAATAATGGCAGGGGTAGCAAAGACATGAAGAATTTTGAAAAGCAATATTCTTCAATGTTGGGAAAGTAATGAAAGGTCAGAATGAAGCTCAATAGAAAAGTCATTATGAAGGGAATGGGCAGAATTCTGATTTTATGTTGATGTCAAGGCTCTGAATTTGTTTTCTTTCCATTCTGACAAGTTTTATTTAGTTTAATTCAGATTACTTTTATCAGATTATTATTATTATTTGCTTTAACTCATGCAGGTGTGATTTACTAGGTGTGATTTTAACAGTGCACAACTGTAAATGGCTATGTTTTAGAGACTTCTTTCTCTTTCCCTTTTTCATTTGGAAACTTCTGTATAATAAATTCTTAACCAAGAATTATTGTTTGGTATTATTTACTCAGAGCCAGACTGTGCTACAGAAATACAGACTGAGTAGCACCATACTCTGCTGTTAGCTCCACTAACTACTGTAGGACTGCTTATGAAGGAGGGTGAGTGCTATTGAATGTGTTTCATGTACTGTTCAAAAGTCCTTGCCATTAATTGAGTTCTGCTGTGTCTGCAGTCAGTGTTGAAGTCTTCATTGACTTCCATGCCAGCAAAGCTAAACTGGGTGTGACTGCTTTTGATAACATCATCCTAGAATTTACTTTCTTACTTCCAATTGATTAAAAAGACATTCTGACCCATTAGTTATGGCAGAAGTATGTTTTGAAAATAGGACTGATAGAAGAAAATATGTATGGCTTAAAGATACATAACAGGTATTGATGCCGGAATCTATTCTCATTTCCTTTTGGTTTTGACCTAGGGAGACAATTCTGTATGATGGGGTGCTCATGTAAAGCATAGTCTTCCTCTTCCCTTCCCTATATGTAAGAGCAGCAAAGTTGGCCAATGCAATTTAAAGTCAGCATCCTTCAGATAAATCTTTCCTCCAGATGTATTGTTGGTTGTTCAGGAGATGCTCAGTCAGTATGTCCAGATAGCCAGTAATTTGGTCTATTTCAAACCTAAATAATGTGTAGTGACTACATGTGGGGAGAGCCTGCATAGCTCATGTTTATTTCCTCTCTATTACATTTCATATTTTTTCATTATTTTCATTTATCCCAGTCATGTCTGATAATAAGATCCCACTGTAGATAGTGCTGGAAGTCTGAAAGGTCTATAGATACGTCCTCCCACAGCCATTAAAGACAGATCAGACATCCATTTCAGCAAAGAAATAGTCCAAACCCTGGACCAGTCCCTCTGGGTGGCTTTATGCAGATGTCTTTTTTCTGCAATTTTTTAGAGCAGTTATCAGAGGCTATTTCTGGTCTTGTTTTGTAGTAGGAGGTGGTGATTTAAAAGTGCTCATGATTTCTCTCTGCTGCTATGGAATTAAATACTAAAGCTCTCGTTTACCTCAGAGGCAGATGAACTGTGCCACAGGCTGTGGTAATCCCCAGCCTAGAAGTCTAATGGTGAGTCCCATGTGCAATATGCCATTGCCACAGTAGAGGTTAGTCTCAAATATAAGCAGTGAGCACAACAGCTGCCAGACTGCTGCTCAAAAGACGCAGGTCCCCAGATAAACAACTTATTCCTTCACCATTTCCTCTTCCATTATGCACGGGGAGGAGTATTCTGTTTTCTTTTATGTGTCTTCATTTGTTTTTGCCAAGTACACTTAGGGGATGAGAGAGTACACTTCCTTGCCTTCGCTGGATATCAGCGTTCTGAAAAATGAACACAAAACGCATTCGGACTCTCTCTCAGGTCCAGAGGTTGGAATTTCAAATCATTGTAACTGAAAATCTTGCTTACGCTTTGAATTAACTTTACCTTTTTCCTCCTGCATTTTTTAATTCAAAATTGTTAGACTAACATGTTTCTTGAAAATTGTTTTGTCACTGGGAAAAGGAAATGTTTTCAATATTTAAATCTAATTGCAGACTGGCTTATCCTTTTTCTTTCCTTTTTTAACCTCTCCAAACATGTACTTTTCAGATTCCTTCTTAGCTGTCTAAATTTCCCCTATGCCCTTTCTGGTTGACTTTGTTAGCGTGGTACATTCCTTTTATGGAGTTGTACATTTTTCATTTTTTGTCCCTTCAGTGGATTCTTCAGATGGGATTCTTGGCCGCCTACATCTGTCTCACTTCTGAGTACCAGTGTGTACTATCATCTCTTTCATGGGAAATTGGGCTTGCCTTCTTCTTCCCCTAGGGAGTCAACATGGCGAATCGAGGTACAAAGATGTCCCTTGCCTTAGCCAGGGCTGCTGCTAAAAGCGTGCTAGTGGAGACCTCTTTATATGTTGTGGTACTTGACAGTGCTGGGCATTTGTTTGAATTTCTCAGGTGAGTGGGTGATGTACCGAGTTCCTGGGATTCTGCATTTGTCACATATTTCAGGCGCTCAGAAGTTTTGTCTGCAGTGGTGCTTCTGTATGCACTTCTTACTTTAAGGAAAGTGAAAGTATCCAAACTATCAGGTTGACCAACACTTGCTTTAAAATATTGGATGAGCTTAACAGGAAGAACATGTCCTTTTAATCTAATGGATCTACGGGTAACATTCTTAATTAGAAAACTGGAAACCAAGCTACCAGCAAAAAGGGTGAAGCAATAAAATAAACCTCTAGATTGTATTCACAGCCTCATCTTTTGTTGCAATACGTCAGGGGAAGTTCAGATTGGGCATTAGGAAAAGGGTGGTCGGTCACTAGAACAGGCTCCCCAGGGAAGTGGTCACAGCACCAAGCTGGTCAGAGTTCAAGGAGCACCTGGACAATGCTCTTAGTCATACGATTTAGTTTTAGGTAGTCCTGTGAGGAGCAGGGAGTTGGACTCGATGATCCTTATGCGTCCCTTCTAACTCAAGATACTCTATGATTCTACAAATAGTTCCTAAGCTGCTGTGAGGACTGGCAGCAAAACCCCCACCTATACTGCTAGCCCTGAAAAATTCTCTTGCACTACGTCTTTGCTCTGCCTTCACATCAGATGGGATTGCCTTTCTCTGGTCTTTCTGCAGAGGGCTCTGCGTGAATCATACTGCTGTTCAGTGCAGACGAAGTGAGTGGGATCTCTGCTTTCCCCATCCTGAAGGCTGCTTTGAGTTTATGGTCCCTCTGTGGTCTTTAACCAGCACACTGATCCCAGCTGGAAGAGTTTACTTGCTGTTTACAGCATGTTCCGGAAGAAGTATTCTTTGCACATACACATTAAATCTCCATGAGGATTGTGTATTTCCTAATAAGATACAGTGATAGACTTGATACTCATAGCGTTTTGCCCCTCTGCCTTTCTTCAATCCATCCTCCTTCCACATGTCTTTTTTCCTTTCATTTCATTGCTATCATGTGTCAACTGCATACTCTAGCCATTGCTGTCTGTAATGCATTGTTTCAAAGCAATTAACTTGTTATGGAGAGTAGGATAAAAAGCAATAAACAAATTCCAACTATGTGGCCACTTGCTTGGTCATGTTTGAATGCGGTCCTACCAATATCATGAAAGTGCAGGTCCCACAAAATAACCCAACAGCAGAGTCTACTTTGCCAATCTATATGAAACATAGCTGTTTCGATGTTTTAGATGAAATTAATAGGCCAAGGTTGGAAACCTAATTCTGTTGCCAACATTTTTCATGGCAATGTCAATTATGAATCATTCTTTCTAATCTAGTTGTGAGCACTTTCAATACAACATGATTCACTACAATGTATATAGAAGCCAAAAGCATAGATGAAATTGTAGAGCCATCACTGAAAGCTAGAGTTCTTTAATTTACAGTTATTTACAGTTTGGGGTTCCCCCCCCCCCCCGATTATTATATTTTATGTCTTTGTCTCTCTCTTACAGTTTACTTTTACATTTAAGTAAATTGTTATTCTGCCCTGCCTACTTCAAGCATTACAGGAAAACTTAGCTTGGGTTTTTAGTATGTTGAAATGACTGATTCTTAATCTAATTGCAATTTGTTTAACTTCATGTCCAGTTTAGAGCTTTGAACTTCTTGTAAAACACTGTGTAAAGTACTGGGTGTTCTTGTACTTCCTAATTCTGCCTGGCATTTACAACAATTCTTTCACTATCTGTGAGGGTATGGCTCTTAGCTCTGCCAAGACGGACTTAGAGTGTGATCCACTCCATTGCTATGAATAGGAGTCTGTCCATGTACTTCAGTGGGAGTTGATTCAGACTCTTTATTGCTTCACCTTTACAAACTGAATTCCAGGCTATTCTCCATGGTTAAAATCTTGGTGGTATTGAAGTGAATGGAATATTTGCTGTGGAATTCAAAGGACCCAGGATTTCAGCTAGAATATTTAATATCTCACAATTTAAAATAACCTATTTTCAGCCCTTGGATTTGACTTGGACATTCTGCTTTGAAACAGACACAGGAGATTAAGAAGAAATAAAATTTCCATACTGAAGCTTGATTAAGGTCGGAGTTACTATGAGATATTTGGTATTAACTACAGCTGTGTAGGACAGAATTTACTAAAGTCTGTAATTTGCCCATTAAAGGAAATCCTGTGACGTGTCTGAGTCAAGGGCATACCACCCAAGTGGTAACTCTGACTGTACATCTTGTGTGTCAATACTTGCTTTTGACTAATAAAAATGCATATACTCATTGCAAAAAGGAAACAGAGTGTGCATGTGTAAATCTAATTGTAGGTTTATTTATTTATTGATACGCATTTTATGGGGCAATATTTCATACATTTGTGAGCCAACCAATGAACCCTGAAAAGTCCAATGATGGCTGCTCTTGTAGAGGCTTCACAGGGGCCCTGGGAGATTCTCCATCTGTGAGCTGAGTATTCCTCTTGTAACATTAATATCTGCCATCAAGTGCAAAATCAAAACAAGAATCACAACTATTTATGACCTGATGCAGATATGGTATCCTTCTTAAATCTCCCACCCTCAAACACAGCACCTTTTTTTTTGTTTCTAAAAGTGTATGGCTAGTATTAAATATAATAGGATTTCCTGTAGCCTTCCAAGAGGACTTACTAGATAGCCAGGTAACTAGTTTGTTCTTGGATCCTTACATTAAAGAAAATAAATATTGGAATTGGCAGAAACCATAATCTTGTCTGAAATGTTACTATATTTTTCTCTACAAGTCTTTCCAACCAATTGAAAAAGAAAAAAGGTATCCAGGAAACTCGTTAATGTAGTTCATGCATCTAACATAGAAATTCACTCCTAAAATCTGTGTATAAGAATATGTATTAGAATATATGCCTGTGCATATTTTTATTTATTATATTAGTCTACACATATGGAAGTCTCCACTTCGAATTTCAGAAAGGCCAAGGTTGTTCTATATTTCATAATGTTTTAATTTTTAATTTTAAAAAATCCTTTTCACAATTACCAAGTAACTAAACTCTTAAACTGTTTCTGTCTGCCCCAAGGGTTTTTACTCTTCCTCTATGTGTTGAAGGGAAATCTGAGCCTAAGAACACTAAAGAGGAAAAACATGTCTCATCTACTTGTCACGGCATCTATACTTTGCCATTTTTTTGCCACCCAAATGTGACAGGGCAGCACATAAATGTGTGAAGTCTGTCACAAATGGCAGCCAGAGCTGGGAATTCAGGAAAATGAGCTTTGCCTTTTTGAGGCTTTTGCATTTAAATCCTGCAAAGTGCTGAGTGCCTTCTGAAAGGTTGCGCTAAGGCTGCTCAGCATTAGTTCACGGGAGGTATTCACCTTGCATGATTCAGCCTGGAAAAGGCGTATCTTGAACGTGGAGCCCTGTGGGGGATGCGTGGGGTAGGAGCACATGACATGTTGCCCGTACTGTCATATGTCTCATGTATGTGATGTATCATACGTCAGAAATCACACGTGTGGCTCAGAAGCGTGGGAATGACAGCTGTGGAGACAAAGTTTCTCTTCACCCACAGAAGAGAGTGGCAGCAATGCAGGCAGCAGTGGAGCAGCCTCACCCGGTGCAGCAGGATTGTCTTCTCGGAAGTGAAAAGGTGTTTACAGTTCCACCATGCATTTATCATAGTTCCTTCTTCTAAAGTGCTAGTGTCTTTTTGTGTCCCACATCTGCAGGAGCTCACAATATGTTCAGACTAAGGAGACTTGAGGGTAATGTGACAACACCAAGCAGGAGGACGAGGCCACCACATTGATCTTACACTAACACTTCAGAGAGAGCATCTGTGCACTAGTAAAGATGGGCTGTGTTTTAAATTATCACATGAGGCTCCAGGTGTTTTGCCAGTCTGCAACCATTTGGAGCCTTGAACTTCATATTCAAATCTATCTGTATATCTGTCTGTCTCTCTGTGTGTCTATCATATGTGCATGTATTTTTTTATTTCATCGGCAGCACCTTAGCAACACTGATCCTCCCTCTGTTACAGCCAGGCCCTTCTGAGAGAAGCAGCTAGATGTGACCCCAAGAGGCTCTGTTTAGGCAGGAAAACAGCATCATTGTAGGTTTTTGAAACAAGAACCAACCATGTCACCAAGTTCTACCTTCTAGAGCACATGGCAGCAGTGCTCCTTTTCTTCCTAGAGGCGAGGGTAGGTCTGCTACCTTCCCTTCCCTTTTCTCTCTCTTACAAATACGCTACCTTTCACTCGGTTGGAGAGCAGTTTGGGAACAAGGCACATCAGCAAGCTGCTTGTCTTGGGTGTCTGGCAGGCTGGGCAGAGCAAGGGATGAGCAGCAGGAGGTGGGCATGTTAACTTTGCAGTCCGTGCTGTCTTCTGTGGTGAGGTATTTCATGTGAAAGGGAGCAGTGGTTAGAAGAAGGGAGGGGGAAAGAGTGAAATTCAGACATCACCACTATCCTCAGTAAGAGATTTAGATCTCTGTGTTGGCATAAAAAGGTCATTCTGGGCCTGAGGGTTTTGACATTGTTCCTTTAAGTTAGACCCACAACATAATCTATTTTCAACACTTGCCATGAAGAACAAATGACCTTTAGTAACTTGCCCAGAAGACAAATGGTACGTTAACACAATAAATATACTTTGCTAGTATTGTGCTTCTTGCTTTAATTTTCAATTAGAAATGTTACCTTTCCCCCTCTCTTTTACACAAAGGACTGCACTTTCATGCTTTGATTTTGTAACAGAGATTTCTTCGCCCTCTCTAGGATTGGTAATATTCACTGATAATTAATGGCTGTACAGTAAATTTTCTTCTGTTCAGGGACAGCATTTTGTACTCATCTGCTCAAAGTGGGCTGGATGGAGGGTATCTGTGAGGGAAGGAGAGGGTAGTTAAGGACCATCACCAGGCAGGTCTGCTGCAAGAGCAGAGGAAAGGGAGTCAAAAGGACAAACAGTTAAGAGCTGGTGCTGGTAAATATACCTCTTGTTAGAATGAGCTTTGGTAGCATGTAAAGTGAGAAATGAGACTGGAAATTAAAGGTGATATTATTTCAATTTACATCAGTAAAGGTAGGAGGTATGGCTGTTGGCATGTTGACTTCTGTTCAGGGAAATGAAGGGCTGGCACTCTTCTCTGTGCTCATTTTTAATTTCAGTTAAGGTTCCCAGGCTGGGTTGTTGTGAAACTAGCTGCCAAAGCACAAACTCGTTGAAGGACCTGAAAGTGCATCACCAGTTGTATGAGGGTGGGAACACCAGGATGCTCAGGCCGTAGCTCAGCCAGCTGCTGGTGTCAGCTTCACACTCAGGCAGCGCAGTGGAAGAAAGGGAAGTCTATGGTGTGCTGGTGTGGGAGGGGAGGACACCTGAGGGAGGAGAGGAGAAAAATTATGAGTAGGGATGCACCAGCTCTCCCCCATGCAGTGCTGTGGCTTCCCTAAAAGAGTGGAGAAAGGAGGTGGGCGTTAGGAGATGCTTCCAGAGAGCTGGGTAGAGTTTTGTCAAGGGGATGACAGAAAAGATGTCACCGTCACACAAGCAATAAATGCCTGGAAGAAGGGAGAGGTTGGTGGTGGTGATAAGATGTAGATCAAGGGATGGTGCAGTGGCAAGGAAATATTTAGAAAAAGGAGAGTGATTTGTTATCCATTGGAGTCACAGATACAGTCCCCTTAAAATGAATAGTGTTTGGAAGGTAGGAAGATCTAATGAGTAATGCAGAGGCTTGTTTGGCATTGCATTTCTTAAATGTTGGTTAATTATTTCTAGGGCTGATACAGTGCTCTCCATCTCAGAGGGATCCAGAACACTTTACACAAAAGCAGATTTTTCAATTTGGTGATTGGTTTGAGGATTATGGTTATTTCACATCAAATAAAAACATTTTGGAGAAGGTTTTTTTTTTCAGGCAGGGGGAAGATCATTTGTTTCAGTTGAACAGAATGTATTTTACAGTATCAAAAATGAAAGGTTTCTTCTGTGTTTAGGATCATAAATCCTTCGGAACCTTACTGAGGGTGTGTTTAAGTAAAGAATTTTTAAACAAAGTCTCTGGAAATGAAAAATTGAAATACTTCAAGTTAAAATAGCCCTTTTACATCTCCAGAATTGTTTGTTTCTTCTTTTGCATCAGACTGCCAACTGAGTCTGACCTTATTTTATACATAAATTAGTCATCCTTTTTTTTTCTTATCAGCTATAATAGTCTCTTTTTTTTTTTTTTCCCCAGCTATATGTTTATGCCCTTTTATGATCATTGAAGTGGGACTTGGAGCTGGAGAAGTGTGCTGCTCTGAGGCAGTTTTATTAGGGAAAAGCTGAGCAGGGGAGAAGGAGCTTGAAGTAGAAGGAAGCAAGGGATGAATGAACTGAAAATGAGGGAAAACTGAAAAGAGTTGGACAATGTGAGTAATGGTGAGAGTTACTCCCCAGTGTAAAAATAGGAGCAAGGAAATGAGGATTAAGGACATGAAGATGATACAGGGAGTCGAGAGGAAAAAAATAAAAACTGACTAAAAAGGCAAACATAGGACATTCCACCTTTATTTTAGTGAATGGTTTATTTCTCCATTTTCCTGAGAAATGCTATATATTTCTAAATTTGGAAAGGAGGATAGGATGGCTATTTTTAGGAATTACTAATGTTTCTGGCTGCTTGCAATTCTGTAGTTAACCAGAGAAAAAAGAAAAATACAACTATGTAAAAGTTAGTGGAACTTAAGAAAGTACTTTTGAAAAACAGGTCCTTAGTAATACCTAGACTTTCAGGTCATTGTACCTCTAAAGGGAAAACACGAGGTCTATATTACTTAAATTTCATGTGAACATTACAGGCGTAATCCTGCAAACAGTTACAGGTCATTGCCAATTTTTTTTTTCTTTGAATGGAAACTGATACTCCTATGCAATCAGGTGGCCTCAGAAACTAAGGACTGAAGAAAAAGACTCGGTCTTGCTACACGTGATAAAAAAATCACAAAAGTTGGGTCTGCTTTTTTATGCTGGTCTTTAGCCACAGGAGGGATTTCACCCCAAAAGGTTTTTTGAGTGATTTTTCATCAGACATTGCAACCTTGTGTGCCTGGTTCCCAGATTAGGGAGCCCAGCTTGCATTTATTTAGCAGACAAGACTACTGGAAACTGAAAATTTCTTCTGGCGATTCCTCAATCTCACTTTTTTTTTTTTTTTAATTTTACTCAAAATTAATCAGTTGAAAGGACATACTCGTCTTATTGGCCCTCTCAGAACCCCTGAGGCGGGTTTTGCTGATCTCTCTCTTTCGATTGTTCATCCTTTTATAGAACAACACTGGGAGCCTTGAGGATATGTTTGACTAGCAGCCACAGTCAAGCACTCATGCTGTGAGAAGGGGGAAGGAAAAAAAAAAAGACCTGGGTCAGCAGTGCAAACGGGGAAATGACACCAGCATGGTGGTAAGACTGAGGATTTCTGCTTCGCTGGTAATTTCTAACTTTCTTTTTAAATGGGTTTTAGATGTGGATTTTCAAATGAGCTCTTTAAAGTAGAGACAAGACTATGCAGATTTTTTTTTTACAAGAAAAACATACAAGGGAAAATTAGAATGATCCTTACTCTCCACTGTCCCTCTCTCTTTCCCCAGCATGGTGTATACAGTGAGGGACATACTGATTAGTATGACCACAGTTCAACTACACCCAAGCTACAGGGGAGGTATACTGCAGTTACCTGGGCAGGGGACACCATTTCAATGCTCTTACTCAAACATTAGGTCAGTGCTTCTATGTTGGTCTGTTGTTTTTTAATAACATATTGGGTCATGATCCTCATCCCATGTTGCAGATGTTAACGAGTATTTTGTTAGTGAAATTGGGATTGGTGTCAGATATTTCATGGGTTGTTCTATGGTTCTGTTCGTGCTTGGACAACACAAGGCATGTGTAATGGTTGTGAGCCTGTTCGCAGTCTCTGAGTCATGAGTTCTTGTTCTTAGGAATCAGGTTTTATGCAGCACATTATTTTTACATTTGAATGTCTTCATTAAATTCAGCTTTCCATCTCTGTAATTTTACTTCAAAATTTGAAATTCCTGCTTTTCTTATAGGTTGATATTGAGTTATTTTAAGCCCTCAATTTTAGATGGTCATGCTGGGTAGCAATAACTTATAGGTAAAAACAGTATTAATTTGGTTTTATGAAAATTCTATGGAAGTTTTAAGCAGAGATAAAGTCTTGCATATTACAATTAATTTTACTTTATGGGTAAGAAATGAAGAAACCTTAGGTGCAAGTACAATAGAAACGTTTAGAAATTTGATTTATAGATGAAAATTCAGAAAAGAAAGATGTCTGCTTCAGTTCATCAGCTTGGGGAGCAGGTATCTCTTTAAAGCACTGTAGGAAGTGGCAGGTTGGCAGCTCCACCTCTGAACCCCCCTAGAGCGGCAGGATCCACTGAAATCAAAACTGAAGAAAGCTGACACATTGCCAGTGGAAGAATAGGTTTTCCTCAGAAATATCTGAGTGCCTGAGCATGTAAACCTGAGCAGAGATGCCAAGAAGACTAAGGAAAAAGAAAAAACCATGTGAGTGTGGGAAGTGTCTGTGAATTGGACAGACAAAAACCCAATGACACAGCCTCAACAGTGGAGTCTTATGAGTTGTCTGAGCTTTAATGATGCGACAAACATATGCGAAGCTGAAAGAGAGGGCAGGAAGGAGACAGGACCTGAATGAAAAAGTTTCCTTTGCTGGGGAAAACAGATCACCTGCTTGTGCTAGTGGCCAAGGAGCGGATAGTAAACTTTATAAACGGGCTCCTAGGGAGGCCTGATTCTCCTTTGCTTCTGCACAGTGCAGTCATTCAGGGCAGTGCAAAATGTATACGCAACAACAGCTTTTAAATTTGCTGGAGTCCCAACATGTGTTGATGTGTGCGTGTGGGGGTAGATGTGCCCTTGCCTCTTAGTTGTCTGGCAGCAGTCTACTTCTCGTGCCTCTCACCACCAGAAGCTGTGTAGCTGCTGTGGTGTGGCACTGTGCCCTGCACAGTGGCCGTGCTCACAGTCTGCATTGCTGTGAATGGGAGACAGCGTGCATGCCCCTATCTTCATATTTAAAGAGACTCAATACTTAATGTAAGAAAAATATAAAGGATATATTAATGTGAGTGACCTGTCTCTTAGTTTATTCACCTTCTAAGATGGCTACAAAAGGAGGGAACCAAAAGTACTGTATGGAAGACAGCAAGGGTAGTTGGACCCCGTAATCACCCATGACCTGCAGAGATTTACCATGTCATTTGGCTTACTGGGAGAAAGCCACGGTTTGGGGACAGCAGCAGCAAGAGGGTAAGTTGGAAGCTTGTGGGTCAATGGGAGATTTAGGTTAGTTGAGAAGCTTCAGGGGGTTTCTTGATGATGGGAAGAAGCTGAAAGCTGGTGATGCTTTTTTAGCAAAAATACTGGAAGTATATTAAAATTTAGAGTTTGAGGAAAGGGAAGTCAGTGGCAGGAAAGCATATCCAGTACAAACACTTAGGACAAGTTGGAGCTCTGTTCTCCAGTATGAGCTGACCTTCTGAGGAAAATGGGGCAAATCCAGTCCCCACAGACACAATTTGGTTGTGCCAGCAGGGAAGAATAAAACAGAATGAGGGTAGAAAATGAGACTGCCACCTTGACTATAAAGGTTTGAAAGTGAGACTGCTCTTCTGAGAGGAAGTCAATCAAAATGTTAATCAGCCTAATATGTTTCCCAAGTGCTGTATTTTGCATAACTTCAATAGAAAAGATTTTTTTTTTAAGTGGCAAAATTGGAAATAAATAAAATGACAGAAATATTACTTAATATCATTGCTTGAAGTGGAAGTGTGGTGTCATATCATAAAGGTGGTCAACAATAGCGTGGAGATTAGCAGTGAGGACCCCAAAAAGACTGAAGTGTATGGCAGGAACTGCAAAGCCATCAAAGTGACCTTTCAGTATAGGAGAGTGTCATCTCGGGGAGTGTGTATCGGTTTAAGTAGAGTCACAGTAGAAAATCCATACTGTCAAAATTAACTGTTGCTCTACTGTAGAACTTTGTTACATTTTGTTTTTAAGGGGTCATTGCCCAAACGGAATCAAGATACTAGTTCAGTAAACATTTCCAGTTCCTCTGAAATGGAAACACCTTCGTTTTTTTCCAGTTTGTTTGGAAATTTGTTCTCCCATCCATCTGATTCTTCTTAGTGCATTAAGTTGTATGGTCCTTTTTTGTTGATGGCTTCTTTAGCTTTAATTCTTCCCTTTCGCTTGATTTTCTACATGGAATTGTCTGGTGTGGCTCTTCAGGCTTGTTAGGCAAAAAAAAAAAAGGTCATTGTCAATATTACTGGAAGATTAAACACACACAGAAACTGGGCCGCTCTCATCCCGGTAAAGAGGAGTCTTAAACATGAGGTGGTGCCGTGAGCTAACAGCTGCTTTGCCTGCAAAAACATCTTCCCCCACTAAAACTTATTAACAGTTGTGTAGCTTCACACTGTGGGAGTAGTGGTAGGAGGAGGCCTAATGTAAACAAAACACAGGTGGCTGTGTGGGGATTTCATTGCAAGGGCATCTGGACCTGTTCTGAACAAAGCTATCTATCTATATATATATGTATAAGCAATCCCATAATTTCTACCACTGGCAGAACTGAACTGGTTTTAATAATGCTGGGAAATGATAGGGAAAATGAGTTAGTGCTGCTTGAGGGAGCAGTGGCTTCCGTCCTGTCCATGTGCCTCTGTAGACCTCTCTTTGCCTCTGTTTCCCAGCTGGTGAGATCAGGATATTCCTTACAGAGGTACAGGATGAGGCTCACAAGTAGTTAATATTTTTGAACTTGAAATGACCAAAAATGATGAAAGTAGTAAGGATTGTTACTATTCCCCATTTAGCACAAAGTTGAAATATTGAGAGGCTAAAGCTCTCTCAACCAGCCAGCCTCAAGCCCCAGTTTGACTGCAGAGGAAATCTATTACTCATTTCCTGCCTTTACTTAAAATAAAGAACACCCTGCTGCCCAGTACCATGTCTAATCATCACTAATTTTTTGCCAGAATAATAAAAGTGACAGAAGGGGATTCCCCTGAATGTTTGATGCTTTTCTGCTGCGTGGCTCCGGCAGTCCCAGAATAGCTGTGCAGAATCTGCACCGAAACGGGAAGTGGAAGGGTGCGCGCTGGGCTTACACGTGCCTCCCCTCTGCTTTGGCCTTACTGGAAATGCGTGTCCTTGTGTCAAGAAATAACTGAAGGGGCATGGCAGGAGAGGACCGATGGACTTAAATCCAGAAAAAGGTGTCATTAAGGAACGGAAGAGAAACTGCCTCTTTTCAAAGAAGAACTTGAGGGGAAGGCACTGAAATGGCCTGTGTACAAATTCCCTCTGACTCCCTACCCATAACGTAACCTTAATCTCTGCCATGCTGAAGGCATACATGCATTTGTTACTACGGAGAGTGCTGTCATCATGAACTCAGAGCGCATGTACCTGTAGTGCTGTGGAGGGTTATACAAACAGAGCTTGCAGAAATGGCACGCTGGTTTGAAGATGGATGTGTGCACTTGTGTGGAGGTGAGCAGCAGATGAGTGGGCATACTGGAATGGATATAGGTAGCTTTAACTGTATTGACACAGATAAATCAGTACAATTTTTATATGCTGACAAGACATGAACTTTGTCAGCATGTGCTAACTGCATTATGAATTGAAGGCGTTCAGCTCTCCTTGGCTGATACTTGCAATTCTTAGGTTTGGCCTCTTTGGAACAAATTCGGCATCTGCAGTGAGGCTAGATTTGAAAATGAGGTTTTCACATGCAGAGATTTCAGCATCCCAAGTAGGTAGGCAGATGTGCACAATGGGAGCTCTTAAGCATAGAGAGAACTTGAAAATCTGTGCCTTGTTTAAGTATCTGTGCAGACCCCTCCAAGAACCCAGTTTAAAATGTGGATGTTGAGCACCAAAAACTGCACCCAATGTCAATTTTTGCAGTTATCTAAACTTTGTTTTTGAGTTACTAGAACTTTGCAGTGGGGATTACATGTCAGAGAAATACAGTGGAGGCTGGAGATCAGGAACATGCCTTCTAACAGGTCTTCATTGAACATGGGGCCCTCCTAAGCAGCTGCTGACAGAGAAGTAAATATACTGATTACCTGGCATAAGTGGAAAACCTTTAAAATTAATTCAAAACTTGCAGCATGCTGCAAATGGTGTTATTTCTACAGCCTTATGTTAATTTAAGACAACAGGCCACCACTTAGTCAATTGTAAGAAGTAGAGTATATTAGCATTACTGTTATCATCATGCTGACAACTTGAACATAATTTTCTAATAATTGAAATAAAAAAGCCAGACCCATAGCCAGCATAAATCATATTGATTCCACAGACTTTAATGAAGGTCCAGTGCCATTCAGTAGCTGCACGTCATATGCCCTATGGTGATCTATGGTTTGCGTTCAAAGAGAAGTAATGTGGTGATCCTAGACTTATGCAGCAGTATTTAGTAGTACATGTGAGCATCTAGTGCCATACTCTACAAATATCTCGATTTAACAGTATTGGAGAGAGTCCCAAAGTGTCCCCCTGCATCAGCACCACTCCATGTGGGAAGAAGGTGGCTTTGCAGGGGAGCAGTTGTCGCATCAGGTCACTGGGCAGACACACATGGCTCTTCCTACATTCCCCAGTGCTGAGCCGAGGGGGTGTGCACACAGAGCAAAACCCCAGCTGCAGAGTTTTGTGTTGGTGACGATGGGGCTTTGCTAGGGGACCCCCTTTCTGGCTGCAGTGCAGTGCCGTGGCCTCCTGCCTGTTACCTCTCTTCCAGGTGCACAGGCAGGGCTGTACGTGGTTTCCTGGAGAAGGGGAGACCGTGGCCCAGTGCTTTGAAGGAGGGGAATACAGGCTAGTGATGGGGGAGCATAAGGGGGGAGCCAGTTGCAAGTCTTGTCTTCACCACATAAAGTTTAACATTCCTGTCTTCTGTGGGCTAAAATACCCTCACATGAGGGTATCACAACATCTGCTTTCTGTAACTGATTTGCCCTGCAGTTTTTGTTTGACCTTGGGTGAGTCATAAGAGGCTACTATCCCATTCGGCTTAACTATAAAAGTAATAAATAAATACAGGAAATAAATAAATGCAGTGAGAAACAGAAGCCAGAAGAAAGATCTTTAGGTCTTCATTATTATTTTTAATGAGAAGAGGAAAAAGCTGCTCTTTTTACAAACACACATTTTAATATTGCCTACAATAAATGGTGCTTGAAAGTGTAGAGGGTCCAAGGTAGCTGGTGAGTGTCAGTAACCAGCGAGATGAGACTTTGACTACATCTGCAATACAGCCTCTCCCACTCAGAAAAATGCACTCATGCATACATATATGTATTAATCTATAAGGCACAACACTACATACGATACTTTTGAGTATGAACTGCATGTGCATAGCACTTTCCTTTTGATTTTTCTCTCTCGCAGAAGCATGACTAAAATGACTAAAATATGAATTTTGCACTCTTTGTTTGGGAGTCTCTTTCTGGGGAGGAACACTTTCTTGGGTGGTTTCAAGACTTACTGAGTTTTCAAAAGAGCTGACTTCATCCCTCTGATAATGAGCAGTACATAAGGTTGCATTCTGCCCTCAGCTGTACAGACGCAGCTGCCATTGACTTCAGCAGGAGCTGCATGTACACATTCAAGGGCAGAATGTGAACCAGCGTTTTTAGATGCATGTAAATTATGTTGGAGGCTAAACAGAGGTCATGTAGAGTTGCTGGCATAGACCCATGTATGATGAAGCAGACTATGTTTTATCTTCCTCAGGATGCTTACTTTTAAAGCCTCTTGTATTTTTTAGAGATGAGGACATAGAGTCTCTTCAGTTAGTTGGTGAAATTTGTTTTAATTATATCTAATGTGTTAATTTCTTGCTGTGAACTGTGCTGTAAGAGTGTTGTGTGCTGTTGATCAGCTCCTGGATTCACCTCTGGAAATGGCTGCATTTTCAGTGATGAGACACTATGAAAATTCTGCAAGCTGGAAGATGAATACATAATTCTAATCAATATTTTCATTAGGTTAAGATATTTGATCTTTTTTAATAAGGATGGGATGAGATCAGGAGAAAGAGGAGTATGTATGATTTCACTGTTTTATATTAGAAATGTTTGCATGTGACCAAAAGTGCATTAAGGAAACAATGCTTATGCTTATGTGGCATGCCACCAGAAGGTATGCATCTTTTTATTGCTTCATGTATGCTGAAAGTATGGAAACTAAATTAAGGTCCGCACTGATGAGCAACTTTACATGCTGCAAAGTCTTCTTACGTTACATGATCAAGTTTTTTGAAAGAGAGAGTTCGAGACCTGTAAAAGGATCTTTCCTGAGACCTTTGAGATTGTGCTGAAGTGCTTTAAGAATGAATTTTCAACTTGCTTATTTAAGTGCTGTTCAGGTGAGCTTTAGATCACTGTGATTAAGCCTATTTTAATAAATCTTTAAAATGCAAATCAGCTTCTGAAGCTTGTGAATGTGTCATGGAAGAATTTGCAAGAAACATGTGTGTATATAGTATATACATGTATGTGAGTGCATATATATATGTATATACACACACTGATGGAGACATTTATTATTTTGATATTTGTAATATTATTGAAGTTATTCTGTGTGAGGCAGAGATCCTGAAAATCTATGAAAGCTAATTCTGTTGCATGATGGTGTGGTCTAAGGATATGAATCTTCTCACATGTTCATGTTTAAGTTTTTTAATCCATATGAAGAATATCTGAAGTGCCAAAATGTTTAGGTGTTCTAATCCAAATGATATGAGTAAGAGGGATAAGTATTCTTCATTTAAGAAAATATTATATAGTTGCAATGAACAAAAAAACCCAAAGCTAAATCTGTTACTCTTCACAAAAAATAATTTTGCTTCCAAAGCATCTCTTGAAGCCACCTGTGATGCTTGCCCAGCCACCTAGAAGAGGCCCCAAGATGTATTCCTGACAAAAAGCACTTCCTTGACTATGGTCTTTGATTTCTTTTTTCTGTGTCTGTTTTTCTTCAGAAAAGAATGGCTTACAGAGGAGATTCTGTTTTCAGATTCTTTTTTTTTTCACTTGGCTGAGTGATGAGAGCAAAAATTCCATACTGGATTGGACTTACTAGGAGCTGTATCTCCAGAAAAGCAGGAGGCCAGTCAGGGTATATATTTGAGTAATTCAAACTGCTGGAGAGATCCATAAAGCGGAAAGGACACTGTGAGCAAAAAGCTATAGTGATGCTTTTTTTAGCAAGTTCAACGGAGAGGAACTACTGGAGGGAATCTAGTTAGTGTCTTATTAGAAATTCTGAACACTAAAAGGCTAGGGAGGAATTGCTAGTGATTAAACTTATTTTAAAGTATGGAGTTTGGGCTTGATACAGTGCTATACCTTCTGAATCCAGCTATCAGGAGTGCCGTGGGTTTTCCCTTTCCTTTACATACTGCATGTGAGCTTATGAATGAGGTTTTGATAGGACACTGCTTTCCAGTGTAAGATAACATCTTCATCTTCAAAGGGGTTCACTGCAGGCTCACTTTTGAATTGTTCCTTCCTAAAAAAAAAGCCTGCTCACTAAGCAATAGTTGTGAGCTGAAGTATAACTCCAGTAGACAATTTACGGTGAAATTCCCTCTTCCATAACTCAGTTACCTGACTGTCTTCGTTTGCAAATGAAACCTGCTGCTTCTGTTGCTGATCCTGCCACTGTTGTTATGAAAGAGTTTTGCATGTACACCTGAAGCTCACTGCTTCTTTTCTTTTGTCCTATACCAAAAGCTCATGTTCAGTGGAAAATACAGCCTGAGTGGTGTACCTGAAGAAAATATGACAGCAAATACCACCAGTACAATAATGTAAATTTCGACTAATGCAAGTGGCAATGCAGTCCTGCAGTATCTGTATTACTAAGAAGATAATCAGAGCTATGTAAAGGTCCCCTTCAGCTGGATCCATGTGTGATACCACAGTGTGGTGCTTACACAGTCCACCAATGATGACTTGGCTTTTTTTTTTTTTTTTTTTATCTGGGCAGAGTTGTACTCTGCTGTAAAGCTGGAACTAGCAACAGTGTGTGGCTTGGCTTTATGCCATACTGTTACTCAGGTATTTTCTCTTAATGAATTCAGAATACAGTTTATGCACGCTGGATAGATGGGAGGTAGTCTTCCTTTATGTGTCTCTCTGAACTACAATTTACATATTATAGGTCATCATGTCTCAATAAGTGTCCAGCTGTAGTTCTGATATGAAAATAGGTTTTCCTCATGACAGAAATCAGTGCACTAATTTAGTTTTATTCCACTTTTTGAAACTGTACTATGATTGGTGTGTCACCCAGATGGATTTATTCAAGCACAGTATGAAAATGGCCATTACAGAAATAGGCACAGTCTCTCCAGTCACGATGTAAAACCTGACAGACATAACACTGTAGTGTAATGTAACTTCATAAAATCACATTTACTGTTCTGCACTCAATAAAGTCCCTTTATTTAGGTATTGGAATGAAAACATGATTTACTACTTTTGGGTTTGGATGAAAACTAAACCCAAAGGTTTTTCCAATGGAAAACACTAAATATGAAAGATTCAGTGATAGGACTTCCAAATTCCAGCATACAAAATTTCTGCAAAGTTCCAAACATATGTTATACCTTTTTTTTTTTTTTTTTTTTTAACCAACCATACAGTGTTTCTGTTGCTATGGGAAGAATTCTTTGAAAACCTTTTGGATACAAAAAACCCTACCACATTTATTGATTATCTCTAGTTTGTTTTACTCTTGTCCTACTTGTGATTATATTCCCAGTTACTGCCATACTTCTCAGTAAGGTAAATTATATATTTAATTTTAACAGGAATTCCTAACTCAGAATTACAATAATGTGTACTACTTACTTGAGACTTCAATTCTGAATTCTTCAAATGAAAATACTTTTGGATTTTTTTCAATTTTTGTAATGCCTAGATTTGCCACAATTTATTTTAGAACTTAATTTTGAGGAATTGGCTTGATATGACAGATTATTGAAATGTTTCCTTTGGAAGAAGTATGATAGTCAACAAGGGTAGTTGGGTCTTTGGAGGCAAATTGTTTATGTAATTTGTTCTGCTGTGGAAAATTGCTGCTGAAAGCCTTATGACCAATGCAGCTGATAGTAGCAGTAGTTAGAATATAACATCTGATTTTAATGCAGAGTTGTCCCTTAAAACATTTCCTAGAAGAGAAAAGAGTGGACACACACACATAGAGGAGAGAATATGCAAGGCTGTGTACTTATTTTGTGTTATTTTATGGGCTTTGGTTATGTTTGCTAAAATTGCCCTTTTAGGTAAGATGAAATACTGTTTTGTTTTGCAGAGCTAAAACTTGATGGAATTATTTTTTTTCCTTATTTGACTTTGGCAGGAGGAACTGAAGTTAAACTGAAAAGTTAATAGGTTCTAGATTCAAGTCAAATAGCTGCTTTGAAAATTAAGAGCTGTGGTTGTAATTTTAGCTGTTTGAAACAATTTTCATACAGGCCAGAAGCAAGCCAAATTATTGTTTCCTTGTGTGGGTAATCTTTTGGTACAAAAATTTTACCAAGAGTGGTACTGAAGTAATTATTGCCTTTAACATTCACTGAATAACCTGTTGATACATAAATATGGCCTGAATTTGAGAGTATCACTTTGGCCATAGTGAGCTGATAAACCAGATGCACGTATGTATTACTCATTGCTCTCCAATGTGGTTGCTGACGTGATGCTAGAGGTAGGATAATGCTAATATCCACCTTGTTTTCTGACTTACTTTCCTTTTTATGTCCTATTTCCCACAGTGTAATTCTTGTAGGCATATTTTGGCAACCTTGATTTGTGCTTCTTGGAAAGCTGCTGCATCTTTCTGCCTGTCCTTTTTCAGGCAACAACACCATTTCTGTTTTATGACTCTGTGGGATTTTAATGTTTGAAAACCAACAACATGGCCTTGTCTAAATCGAATTAGCCCAGCTGTAGTCTGTTCTGGCTGCTGATCTGAAAGCTGAAGTCATTCAGTCTGAGATTCCCAGCCAGCAGCACAATACATTGTACTGTTTCAGTAGTAATGAAATTCTCCTACAGTATATACTGATGCTTGTTTTTGATAGGGAATATGTCTGATGTTCAGAGTTATATTAACAAAATATTTGAAGGCCAAGGAGATTGCTCTTGTGATGAAGTTCTTCTCTGATGTTGTTATTATTAAAGCTGGCTGAAAATGTTTCATTTGAAACTGGTTTTGGAAAGTTGAGTTCTGAGAAATTTATGTAGGGTAATTTTTACTTTGCAGTTTCAGCTGAAAACAGAAAAATCTTTGTATGTGAATGCTGCTGTGGTGCCTCATGGGAATTTTAAGGTCAGCTGCACCCTGCAGATCTGTATGTTCAGCGCCCAGGCTTTCCTGTGCATCCCAGAATGCCCAGAGTCACTTACTCCTGTAGTCCTAGCAAGAAGAGGGACTGTGACCGTTTGAGGAGATGTAATCTGTGCTGTCAGCTCTGTGCCACTTTTCTCACTGTAGTATCTACATTTCTTGCAGCAGCACCTTCATTAATGCAGCTAACACATGTTACAGTCTTCCTTATCTCTCTCTGTTTCATCTGACAGAAATTGTGTGTCCAGTGCAAGTCTTCATATCATTTTCGAGTGGGGCTTCTTTTGTTGCTTTAAACATATGAACTGTGGTGCGTAGCTTTAGGAAAAGCAGGTTGAACATGTTCATACATCAGATGTAATGGGAAACTATGACGTTTTTCACAGACTCTTATTCCAGTGAGAGCTGCTGCCACATTTTTGACCAGCTAGTGCAAAAACTCTGCCTCCTGCTGTACCGTTACCATGATGGCATAAAGGCCTTGCAGTACCTAAGTGGAGCAATTCACTGTGATTTGGGAACTTTAAATAATATTTTGAATATGTTGAAAACATGCAGTCTGTGCGGTGTCCTGAAAATAAGGACCTTGTTCTTATATCAGAAGTACTGTGGAAGCCTGTGTAGATGAGTCAGAACATGCTGTTACACATACAAATTCGTGATGCTGAGGACGTGTGCTCCAGTTTGCTGTACCGGAGGACTTTTTATCGAGAGGAGCATGGGGATGTTGCACACTTGAAGTGCAGGGAAGCACTTCTGAATGGTGATACTATTTTTTTTCAGTCTAAAATATCTAGAGTTTGCGCTGTTTTTTAGGGGGGGAGGTTTATGGATTTCGTTAGTGGGGAAAAAGGTGAAGGAACCTTTTCATGTAACTAGAATAATGGTTTTGCTTCATTGACTTACTCTGCAGTGTTACATGTTTTAATGCACTTAAAAAGCAACTTTGAAGCTATGTTTGAAAAGTGATAAACGGGATTTGTCTAACAGAAGTAAGCAATATTGATGCAAAAAATTAAAACCCATTGCCTTCACTGCGACTCCAGGCTGCATTTCAGGCTCACTGAATTTAGCTGGAAAACCAGATTGTGTCCCAGGACTTCCCCTGCACGTTACTTACCTGGACTTTTCAAGGACCTCAATGGTCTTTCTGGAGGTTGGCAAACTGAGCAGTACGGTGCTGTCAACCACTATTCTGGTGCCAGGGCTAAGTGCAAGCACAGACATCAGAGTGCCTTTTTCTTGTTTCTTCCTTTTCTACATTTTATTTTCTTGTCAGATTCTGTATAGAGATGCTTGTTGTTTCATCTGAAGATTGCACAAAATCGGAAACCACTGGTGCATACTTGGCCCTGCAGAAGGGCAAGCTGCTTGCAGGCAGGTGATCAGAAGACAGGGAGACTAGAGAAAATAGGGATCAACATTTTCCTGCTGGAATGAACTATAGCCATGCCTTTCCACCTTTGGAAACCATTCCTTCTCTTGTTTTGCTGTCTCCCTTCTGTCAGTCCAGAGAGTGTCTCAAACTTCATTTGCGCTCATTTCACACAGAGTTTGCTTATCAGTCTGAAAGGCGACTGTCTGATCTTTCCTTTTGCATGCTTTCACTTTTAAGATCTTCCCTTTCTTATGTAAAAAAGGCAATTAGAGTCGTATCTGTTTATTTTAAACAAAATGGCTGTTAATTAGCGTGATCAAAAAACCCTGCCATTGTAGACTATGGGTTTCACTTTGTAGTTGCACTAAATTGCGTACAGTTTGGTGCCAGCTGACATGATAGCAACACAAAGTCTAGCTTTTTTTAACTTAATGAACAAACAGATTTATGAGGCTTTGTTATCTTCTGGTTTAGATCTATAGGTTCTGAATGCATTATTTAGAGTTCTTGTTTCTTAATGACTAATGTCATGTTGTTACTTATTAAGAGTGCTTTAACTTGCTGAAGAAGTTTCCCTCTCTTTTGTCTCCCCTTTTTTCCCATTTTCCTTCTCTTTTTTTTGATGGCTTAATTAAACAGTATGTCTGTGGTACACAAAACAGTTGAGATGCACTTCTCCAGTCATGTTCAGATGTTTCAGCACTAACTCTCTAATGCTATTGTCCTCGTGAGGAGACTGGATATTCTCTCACCCCTTAAAATGAGCAAAAGGGCAGTTCCTTAAGTTTTTCATTGCCTCCATTACTGCCTGATATTCATTCATAATGTCTGGAAAAAAGATGACCACAATAATCCACCAGTGCAGTCTTGCTTTGTTTTGGAAAGAAAGAGATTAAGAATATTGGTGGTAAAGCTGTAATAGCTTGACTCCCATCCTTCTCAACTCATGCAAGCAGAGCTGTCATCTTAATGTGAATGACAGCGTGTCCTTCTAAATGAAGAAAATTTTTAAAAATAAAAGACATTTAAACTAATAAGTGAAAATTCTGGTTGCCTTCTTTTTTATTACTATGACTGTTATTTTTGGAGGGAAGGTGCTCATTTCAGAAATTTTTAAGGTCTGGGTTTTGTATTCATTATGGTAACTTCTAATTGTCATTGAAACAGTGACTAGAAGTAGTGAAAATACAGAGTTGGGCACTGATCAGATCATCTACTTGTCACCACTGGAGAGCTGGGAACTGCAGTGTCGTTTCCAGAATTTACTCACCTTTGATTGCACGTATCCCCATCACTGAAGTTTCTGCTGTGTCCTTAGCTAGCCATTTTGATGGGAACGTTTTCTGTATGCTGATACAAGGCCTAATTGACCCAATATTTCTAAAAGCTGATTATTCAGGTATGTCATTATTTCTCTGCCTTTTTATCTGTTGGTCATTACTGAAGGATTCAAGTGAAATCCTTATTTGCATAGAGAAAATCAAAATTGCAGTCAAATCATAAGTAAAGTCAGTGAGCTGGCATAAATTTGATTAAAAGAAGGTGTGATCAGACCATTTTATGGGTTTTGCTTTCATTTAAAACTTTGCATTGAGTGTAATTCTTGGTTATAATCCTCCAAGTACGTTTAATTTAAATACATAAGACAATTAGTACTTTTTCATATTTCAGTATTAAACCATACACAATTTCAATATAAAAATATTGAAGAAAATGTACTTGCTAGTAGTAGCTGCTAAATTAAGGTAATAATAATATTCTGTTTGTTCCATGGAATAAACAGTCTGTGTAGACTCAAGGCAAGGGAAAAAAAAAAAACAAAACAAAACATAAAGATCGGAGAAAGTGAATATGAAAACAAATTGAAAGCACTACAAATTTTAGTGATGCTCTGATAGACTCACATTTTTTTAACTGTTGCACTTGTAATTTACAAATTAAAGAGAAATGAAAGAAATTTGAAATTTCCAGCGGAGAAGCATTTTTAGAAAGTTTTTTGGTTTGATCTGTCACAACACTGTATTGAAATAAAAGAAAACGTTCTTTTTCTGTTTTATCACCATAAAATAAAATAGAAGGATCAGGTAAAAGAAATTTTCAGATGATAATTTGCCTTTATATATCAAACAGAGCTTTTTAGGGCTAATGATTAAAATGGAAAATTTTTCAACCTTATCAAGAGGTCTTTTCTAGGTTTTTCAAAATGAAATATAAAAACTGGTGTATTGAAAATGTTCAATATAGACGAAACAGCAACTTCAGTGGAAATAAGATTTACAAGTTTTTTGAGTAGATCTGTTTTTTTAATAGTGAACAGAAGAATAAGAGATGGTATACAGTTGAACAAAAGAAATAATTCTGGAGAGAATGGAATTCAAGTGCCAGGGTCCATTTCATCCTTAATTCAAGCAAGGAATTGGTCAATGAAAAAAAAGAGGAAGAAATTTTGATAAAATAAGCTTATTAGGCACTAACTGCAAATAATTTGTGTCTTTTATTAATAAAGTTAAATTGATTTTCAAAAAAAGAACATTAACAAATCAAGCTTTTACATGAATCATTGAAATGAGATTTGCTTTCTGTCTCTATTTTCTCCTTTTTGCCTCAGAACATGAACTACTTAGTCAGGAGATGCTTTATGAAGGGAAGTCTGTTATGGCAAGTTATTTGATAATTGTTCAATTCCAGGAATTTTTTACCTTCTGATGAAATGGCTGATATTAGCAGTTGTTCATATTGGCTAGCTGGAATATTCTGTTATTACAAATTGTATAGGGGTATAAAAATTTATGCAAGTGCTATTTTTCATTTGCTAGTTAATTTACATATATTTTACGTTTAATTAACATATATAATTTTTTTTTTGTAGATGTAATAGAAATGGGGCTTTGATCCATCTGAGTCCTTCAGCAGATGCTTAACCTTAAGCATATAAATAATCCCATTGTTTTCAGTGTCTTTAATCTGTGCCCTTAAGTGCTTTGTTGGATTGTGGCCTAGTATAATTATATGTTTCCAATAACAGTTGCTTATTAAAAGCAGTTGTTAGATCTCAAAAATAATATAAAAGAAATAACATGAAAAAATATGTATCAAACATAAAAGTTGTTTCAGAATCCTTATTTGCTTGTCATCGCCCATCAAATTGCAGATTCTGCTTTCTGATACACTCCTTTAATTTATGAGGTCAAGACCAAGGCATATTAAGTAAGATCCCACAGATATTTATGTAAAAATTCAGGAAATTTTTATAAAGTTTTATTTGTTATTAATACTGAATTCTATAACAAAGGTGAGATTTTGTTATATGGTTTTCTTATATATCATTCTAAAGCACTTAGAGGGACAATCACTAGCTGTTAGTTCCTACAGGACTTTGCTTCTCTCTTTAGTAAGAACAACTGAGTAAAACTAGTGTTCATATGTTAGAAATACTTGTCTCTGTTTCCAGTGTTTCATCTCTTTATGTAGTTAGTGCCTTTCACATTTCCTCGCTCTTTTTGTGCCTGGATCTGTTCTGTAACGTTCCATACTGTGTCAAGCCTGTTTTATTTCCTTTAACCCAAAGCAAGGATTAAAGACCTAAGGGTTAAATATTGTATTATACTATGATAAAATACTCTGATTGGATGTGGATGATGTTGTCCACCTGACTGCCACCCCAGCTGCATTTCAGATACTTGCAATGAGAGTGCCTAGATTTCTAGATTATAAATCCTCTGAAAGTTGTGGTTGATATTAACAGAGATACATGAGGTTTCCACTGACAACTTTAAGAAAGCACTTGCATGGGTAAAATGCTGGTCTTACCATGCAGTGCTTGTGCCTGCAGCTCTGTGCTGGTATCTCCTCTCTCCATAAATTAATTTACTGCTTCTTTGATCTGCCTGGTCCTCTGAAATATTTGTTCAGTTTATTTTTCTGTAGAAGCTCAAGAAAGACCACAATAGTGGTAATTTAAAGGCAATTTTGCTTGGCCTTTTGTGTTTCTGAGTCAGAGCTTACATATATTTTACAGTGAATTGTACCTTCAACTCTTCCAGCACAAGCATCTTCCCTGGACTGCCAGTCAAATTTTTTGAGTGCATTTTCAACAAATAGGGAGCATGAGTAAGCAAACAGAAGCATACAGTGGCATTTAAAGGGTAAAAGAAATGTGAAATCACTGTTGTCTGTGATAAAAAGGAGGGCATGGCTATCCTAAGTTAGAATATTGAGCAGTATGTAGTGAATATAATACTTACTGGAATAAATTCAAGGTAAATTTATTTCTTTACATATAATGGAGGTTCTCTTGTGGGTGCGATGGGGCATATGCATACATAGGTTGTTCTTTTGCAGAGGAGCATATAGCCTGGTGTGCCGCACTGTGATTTCGTGTACATATTGTAGGATGTGTCACACAGAGCTCCCAACTAGATGTTCTTGTCTGAAGATGCTGTGTATAGCCATGTGAAGTAACACTGTTTGGAAAAGGTGAAAATACAGCAAAAGATCACAAGAAAACCAGAATCCCTTCTGGTTGAAGTGGCGGAGTACTCTCCTCCCCCCACCCACTTGGGAAGTAACAATTTCCCCCCAGAAATTAGTTCATTAGTGTGTATTGCTATTCATGCAGGAAGGTGTGTGATGTCTGGCGGCTGTATGTATTTGAGTGGAAAATGTCACCTCATATCAGATTTGCAATACTCCCAGCCCATGCTGGCCAAGGGCATATAATCTCTTGAGATCTTTTGTAATGCACAGTGACTGCATCACTACAGCTGAATCAAAACTTCACTGTGTTCAAGGAGAGGATAATGGTTGCCACCTTTTGCAGCTCAGATAAATGACAAGATTGGGGAAGGTCACAGCTCAGTATGTAGAGTCTTCCACATCTCACAAGAAAAAGAAAAATCGCACATCCTGCTTGGAGCCTCCCCCTCCATCTCTTTGCTTACACAGGTGGAAATGTTGAGATGAAATAGGCACTCAGCAGAGTGAGTGTGAGCGTGCGGCTGTTGTATTTTGATGTGGTTCTTAAATTGCCCTTCATTGTCAGAAGCTGTTAGCCTGAGGAGTGAAATATTCTCCATGAGTGGCAGTAGGAATTGGTAATTGTCGTTAATTCTCTACAGGGGCATGTGGAGGTGGGGGATTTGCCCACATGTCAGTCAGAGCTGACACAGAGGGGCGAGGACTGCCCGTGACGCCAGAGTACGTAGTGGGCGAGACAGGTTGCTGTCATCCCCTTTCTCAGCAGCTCCTGTGCACAGGGAGTGCTATGGGTAGGTCAGGGGGCAGCTGAGTGGGAGCTCTTTGCTGGGGCTCCCACCCTGCTTAAGCCCCATTGCAAGGGGAGCCTTGGGGTTGTACAGAGGAAGGGTTGCAAGCACAAAGGTGGGAGCATCCCTGATTTTTTTAGCAGGTCTGATCAACCATTTGCCATCCCAGGCCCTCTAAGAAAGCAGCCTTCTCACCCCAGGAAAAGGCAGAAGGGTGAGGGAGGTACATGCTGAAGCTGGGTGGGATGATGGGGAGCTGTGGGCAATTTGCACTAGGAATTGCTCTCAGCCATGGTTAAATGAATTTGCAATAATACAAGGAAGTTTTTGCAGTCACCGGCCCTCCAGTTGAAGCAAGACTGAAAAATGTAACACACCATGCCCTAATCCAGTTAATATGGTCTCTGTCCATAGCTAGCCACTCGCTGTCTTACAGTAAAGCTGTTCAGTTTCTCCATGTCCAAGCAGAAGAGAAAGATTAAGTAAGCTGCTGTGCCACGTAGTTTCTAGCAGAACTTCTTTTCTGCTACACGGGCTGTAAGATGCACTTTGTTTTATTTTCTCCCATTCTTGTGAAAGGTACAAAGTACAGTGACAGGAACTATCATATTCAATTGGACATGCTTTCTACAGATTTGTTAAGGATTTACTCTACACATTTGTAGCATTTAGTTGCCATGGCAATGACCTCGGTGCAAGAGGGAACAGCCTTTAGGTTGGACCTCCGATTTTCCTTTCATTTCCATTTAATTTGATTTGACTGCGAAATGTCACTTCCATTGCATTGATTAAGCTTCATTGCGGCCACCAGCTCTGTTAGAAAGGTTAAAGGGCAGGCCAGTGGCTGTCATTTTTCTTCCCCCTCCCTTTTCTGATATCAATACAGATGGGGTTTTTTCAGAAGAAGAATAAGGTTTTACCCCATGGTGTTCCACAGTAAAAGCAAAACTAATGCAGCAAGAGTTTGAAGCTGTGCTAACCTGCAGCTTCCTCGTATGATTCTGTAGTGCTTTAAAAAATAGGAATTTGTTTCTCTTTTTTTTTCCTGACATATGCTCCCCCCAGATAAATAAAAGTGAATGTACTCTCCAACACTAGAAACCATATTGGAAGAAAGACGGCTGTCTCTTTTTCAAAATCTCTGTTATCCCCAGGGTGTATAATAACTGCCTGCCAGATTCCGTGAGGCTCGTAATTACTGTGAGCTGGGTGCAGAGTTCCCCTTTGGACAGGCTCTTTCTAGTTCGTTTGGTATTTGCTGATTATGCAACAAGTGTAAAATCGAGAATGGCAGTGCATTGGGATGGGAGGCTCCAAAGAAGACCCAGGCAAAAGCAAGGATCGCTTAAGCAGTTTTATTAATGGCAAACAAAATAAAAACACAACTGTGGTATTCTTCAGTAATAGTCAAAAGCATTCTACTTTTGAAAGTGATACTGCCCATCTGCAGAATACAAAGGTGCAAAAATTGTGCTGTATTTATAAACACTACCCCCTCTTGGTGCCCTAAGACCCCTGCTTTGTGCTGTGTGGGCTGTCAAGGACTTAGATAAATTAGGTCTGTTCATTTAGGTATTGCAGAACCTAGGATACCTCTTTTGTCGACATCTCTGTGATAGCAGGCACACAAGCCTTACTGGCAAGCTGGCTTTTTGCTGTAAGCCAGATTTTCTGCCACAGGCTTCAACATCAGCTAAAGTATCATCTTGAAATTTGCATATTGCAGAATAACTGAAGTTAAGATTTCTCCTGCATAGTTTGGTCAAAACTTAAGGTAAGACTCTTATAGTTACATTGTTTTGGTTTTGGTTTTTTTTTGAAATATATCAGATGTTCATTTTGAAAACATTGGGAAACAAGGCATGTGAGTATGAGCAAGTGGGTTGGTGAGGCAGAGGCCTGGAAGGTC
The DNA here is from genome assembly GCF_031877795.1 of Strix aluco. Classification (NCBI taxonomy): domain Eukaryota; kingdom Metazoa; phylum Chordata; class Aves; order Strigiformes; family Strigidae; genus Strix; species Strix aluco. Next base: position 22,922,525 of record NC_133935.1, read on the forward strand.
AAGGGAGAGAAAATTTTTGTCCAGCCACAGGGTAAATGATGCAAAGAAAGACTGAAAACCCGAAGTACTACATATGGCTTGAAAGACTGCAGCTGAAGGACTGTTTTTCTTTCCTGACTGAACTGAGCTTCAAATTAAGCCTCTTTCTTTTTTGAAAGGAGGACTGAACTAGTGTGAAGAAGACATCAGTTCTGGAGCCTTTATATTGTCTTGCATGGAGAAATAACTCACACATATGCGAGAAAGGGGGAATGTATTTAATTACTTTTTCTTATTTCTGCTCTCTTCTATATGACATGCAGCATCTAATATCAGGGCCACCCTCTCATAGAGACATCTTTTCATCACTGGTGGTCAGGGCCAGGTGTGCAAGGGTGCAAGTGCCTGGAGATGCTCATCTTTACTTTCCACAGCATGGTTTGCTGGTGGAGAGGGCTTGAACTGGAGTAAGGGCTTCAGAGGGAAAATACCTTCTCATGTGTTCCTGCGTATCATGGAGGAGGGGTACAACTTGACTTCGCAGCCTTGAAGCTCAGGGCTTCATTGGCAGTTGAGGTGAAGAAGCAAGCCACCTGGCTGTGAGCTGTAGCTCCATTATCTGAGTTTTACACTGCCAGTGGGCTGGCCGCCAGAGTGGGGACACAGCCCTCATGGGGGGTGCATCATCCACTCACCCTTCCTGCGAGCACTGGCTATGCTGGCTCCCTTTTCTGTTTGCCTCCAAAAATGGATGACTGGGGGGAGAAAGAAGGAAAGGAGGGGGAGAAGGAAGCAACTTCCTACATCAAAGAGTAAGATGAAAAAAATAACTTAAAACTGGAATAACTTGGAGCAGTCCAGCTGGTGGCCTGTGGGATGATGCTGTCTGACCTGCTTGCTTTTCTGCTGTGGCCTTGCCTTGGGACTGGGGGTGAAGGGGATAAGTTGGATATGAAATCCAGCAGCTGTTGAATACTTTACTTAGCCATGCAAATTGTCACCGTGCCCACAGAGGGGGAGGGGAAGTTTGGCATTGTTTGAGCCCGGACACCGGCCCGTGGAGGTGCCCCAAAAATCAGGATCCTGCTCACAGCTTTGGAAGTATTGTCTTAGCCTGGGTTTGTAAAAGAAAATGTTAGCTCTCAGCTCTGTGTGTGTGTGTTTCTGACAAGGTATTACTATCACTTTTTCTGCTTTCTATTGTTTGTAAAGGACACCAGTTTTAGAGGAAGGTGATCAATTCTCCTTTTGAACAGAATAATGTTAATATTCTCAGAGTATAAATACAGATGCTGTGGACTTCCTCAGAAGGGGAGTGTATTTGGAGATAAAGTATGGGACTGTGGATAAAACATCAGATTAAGAGAGAAGACTTGACTTCACTGTGCACTTTAGTTTTTAGTTCTTTAATATGAATCATGGTGTTTGGTTTCCTGTGCAAAAGCAATTTGAGGCCCTTAGAGGTAAATGGTCAATATTGGTATTGCTAATTTTTGTTGTGATTTATGAAGTGGTTCATTTTAGGAAAATACTGTTTAAGACTAAGTATTGAATTTGGTGCTTGTTCTTCCTGGCAGTTCTGCCATGTGGTAGGAATACCAGCTTTCTGAACTGTCAGCCACACTCTGTGACAGAGACGGGAGAACAACAAATAGCTTCCTTCAGATGTCTCCTGTGTCATCCTCTCAGTTATAAACACTGTATAAAAAACCTGAAGGAGCTGCAGAAAGTTAAAAGCCAGATTCTGAAAATCCCATTTTATACAGTATCCCAACTCCTTGCTCAAAAATTAGAGAAAATGGATTTATTTGGGCAATTCCTTAGGGCTTTGATGTGTTTTGGGGTTTTTTTGGGCGCAAAACCAATTGCCCCTTCCTTAGGGCTTTGATGTGTTTTGGGGTTTTTTTGGGTGCAAAACCAATTGCCCCTTCCGTCACCAAAATTTTGTTGGTGACTCACGGTCTGAGCAATCAAGATGCTCCTCCACAGAGGAGCTGCTTCATCTCCTTGTTGAGGCAGGTGTGGAGGGGCTCACCAGCTAGCACAGACCAGTTTCCATCTCCCTTGGATGCTGCTCATGGCAGCAGTGGAGTTGAATTGACACATCGTTTTCTACCTCAAACCCACATCATTTTATTTTGAGTATTTGCTTTACACTATCAGTGAAAGACACTATCTCACCCAGGTAAACCAGATTTGTCCTATTTAGTCACTAAAGGGAGATGCTGTTTCATTCCTTTGCACAAAGTGAGCAGGATTCAGCAGCTCCAGCTCCAACATACTTTTTTTTTTTCTCTTCTCAGCAGGAGTTGAGTATTGGCATTTCTCCCACAGCATCATTTCTTGTTGTTTTCTCTCAAGCAAAAACAACAAAAAAGGAAGATTAAAAGGAAGAAGTAGACAGATTTGAAAGAGGATCGTTAGCTCCAAGGTCTGATGGGACCTCCTTGAAAGTGTTCACAACCCTGTGTCACCCATGCCAAAGTCATACTGCAGTTTTCAGAACCTTTTATAAGCTCCAGCATACAATGTCTTTATCTTTTCCTTTTTCTGTTTGCTGTTTAACAGAAACAGTTCATAGTAGATTTTGTTTGTTTACCTCTCCTTTTTAGAATTTAGTAATTACTTCATGACATTCATGTGTTCGTGTCATGGTACACTATTAATATCTTTGTTTTGTATTAGCCTTCTCAAAGCATTTGTATGGAGGCATAAAAGGAGATGAGTCTCCCATAGTTTTAAGCTGAATTACCAATTTGAATGTCAGGCCAGGTTTACAAAAATTTCCAAAATAGGTGAGAGTTATAAATAAAACTGAATGTGTTACTGTTTTGGGGGAAAGCTGTGGAACTCAGTTTTTTCTTCTAGCTCAGCCCCAGAATAGATACATGCTGTTAGTTTTTCACTTTGAGCTTTTAGATTCCATCAGACCTCAAACTTAGCAAAAAAGATAAGAATTTTATGAACTGAAGAGTGAGTTTCATGCAGATATGAATCAGCACTGATATCTTGGCTACCATCATCATGTGAGTATGCTGTCATTGCAGCATATATGATAAATTTGGGATTCTTAAACTGAACACGCTCGTCCACTGTGCCTGTGAGGCAAAGCAGGGAAAATTTTTCAAATGCCAGAAATAGTATTTCTAGAGAAAAAATATTTTACCTGTAGTCTTTTAATTCAGTCTGTAAGCTCCATTCAGATTTTGAGATGCAGGAGGACTTACTGGGCACCAAGCCAATATAAATATTAAAAACATGAGGAAATCATAGAGCTATTTTCTTATTGTTAACAGCATAATGCATCTTTTGTTGGGTTTCCTCTCTGCAGGACTCTCCCTGCTGCAGTAGGGCTGTTTACCTCTGTCTTCTCTTATAAACATAGTTCCAAAGGCCCTGTTCTGCAGAGCTGCTTCCACAAACTGTACTAAAGGTTGCAAATTCTTGCAGAGGATTGGACAGATTTGATTGACCAAGTAAACTTAATTCCCAGTGACAACAGAGACATTAATTCAAGCATCTAGAGAGATGAGATTTGGGGGAGCTTATAGTGCTAGTCTATAATATGAGTCTTTAATGTCTGAAGGCTTCGAATCCATGTTTATAAAGAACCCTTTTCACTTCGCCCCTTATTTTCCTCTCTGCTTGCAAAGATCTTAAAAAGATCTCAAGTCTTTGTACTTGAGATTGCTTTTGTTCAGGGTTGTCCAGTGTTTTCTCACTTTTCATGTTTTTTGCACTGTTTGCTTTGCTGTGTGTGAACATGCATCCTGGGCTGTGGGTTTTAATGTAAAATTCAGGTGGGTGAAATTGTGCATATCTCCTCTGGTTTTGCCCTTTCTTTTTACTACATGAAGGAACCAGCAAAAAGGAAAATGCTGTTACTAAACATAGAAATAAATCATAGAGTTGTAGTTTCATAATCAGTTTAGCAGATTTAATTGTAGTTGATATATAATGTTGCATGTTTGTATGTGAAAACGAAGACAAAGTAAAAACAAATTATATTTATCATCAATTTTGTTAATTATGTGAAACTAGTTCACAAATACACAGGAGTACTATCTTCAGCAAATCCTTTGTCTTCTAAATTAGATGGATGTACCAAAAGCATGCTGCTGGGGCAACATTAATTTTATTATAGAATAAAAAGTAGAACTATTAGTCTCTGTTTCTGGCATGTTTGTAAGCTATCTGACCTATTTTCTTCTCCCACCCTCTTCACAGTGCTTACCAAATTCCCCTCTCCTATGCCTTACATAAAACTGTCTTACAATTAAACCAGCTGATAGCCCTGGAGACATTACCTAGTATCCTGGCAAACAGATAAGATATACGGTTTTATATATATATTTGTGCAACAGGGAGAGACAGCTTCATCACTTTAAGAAAAGGAATAATCTGTTTATACTAGAGGAACAGGCTCACTTGGTTTTCTTCCCTTCAGTTGTGAAGATAGTTGCAGGGGGGGCAATATTTACCTCATTTTCACCAACAGAAATATCTGGATGGTTTGTCTTAAATTTATTACATTTTAAGAGAAGAGTAAGCTAGGAGACTACAGTTCCCAGAATCCTCAACAAGTGTATAATGCCTAATATGGACTTTTAAAATTGAAGCACTGTGTACGCAATTAGTTTTTTGCTACTGCATGTCTTTAGGAGTTGGAAGTGTCTGGACTGTTCTTAAATGACATCCCTTGCAGAAAACCCAAACCAACCAGAAAAGATCTACTACTTAGTATTGTGTTGTCACTGAAGATGAAAAGCAGGCCCTTAAAACTGAAAAGATGTTTAATTAGCGATATAGTCATTCTAGGTCTTCAAAAATCATGACTCTGATGTGAAAAATCTGCCTTGAGTCAAAAATCTTTGACATGTTGAAAGTCAAGTGTCTTCTTTCCTCTGAACAACTGTCTTTCCTGCTTTTTGTTTTGCGCAGTTGGTGATGACTTTCAGGTTTTGGTGCATTGAAAGAGGTATACATTGTTTAAGGTTTTATGTGTGAAAATAAAGACTACCAATTAATATAGCCTTAATATAACACAACTTGGAATTTCTGGTATGACCTTGATCTCTTATTTTTTGGTAAGGGACACGTTTGCAGGGAAGGGCATGGTCAGACAGACTAGTTTGGAAGTGAAGAATCTAAGTTAATGTATCCCAGCACTGCAGGTGGAGAGAGCATCATGCTAAGGTGGCTGTATGGATGAGGATGGATTCCAGTTGGGCAGGTCAGAGTGCAAGTAGATGTCTGCCCACACCTTGAACTGCACAGGCATTCGTATAGTCTTCAGCTTGGCCCGACTGACTGCATACTTGGCCCGAGGAAAAGTGTCTCAGTAGCCGAGTTAGAAATGCAGCTCCATGTGGCATGATACCCAGTTCAATGCCTTAACCAGTAGACTGTGCTGTTTCCTCATTTCAGTTTTCATCAACCCCTATTCCTCTATTTTGTCCAGAGTTTTGAGCCTTTTGTCACACATTAGCAAGGCCAGTGTGAAATATTTGGATACTGAGGAATGCAAACTCTCAGGGATGATTATGTTTTATTATAACACAAAATTATAATAATATTTTTCCACATCCACTATAATTTTCCTGTTGAAAGCACATTCTAAACTTCATCTTATTAATAGTCAATAATGCATGTATAGTGGATTTTTAATGGTAGTGGAGGGAACTGCCATTTGAGAAACCTCACAATGTGTTGAGATCCTAAAATACAATGTTGTCTCCTTCCCCACCATCCCTTCGGTTCATACGTTCTTTCAAGATGTGCCAAAACAAGTCTTAATCTCTTGTCTTCAAGATACTGTATTGTAGCGTGTGTTTCAGCCTAGCTAAGCTATCTGGGATGAATTTTTATTACAGTGCAAGATACTATTATTGTTCATGTACAATAATAGTAAAAATACTGATTTTTCATTTGTATTCTTTGAGCTTTGTATATACCCCAGAGGTCGATAAAGAGTTTATGAAAAAAGGTTATATTTAAGAGAAATGGGTATCAGTGCTATGAGATTATACCCATGACAGATGGTTGTAACTAAAGCTTCATCTTGGTGCTGAAAAGCTGAATGAAACAGTATTCAGATTTCGAAGTAATGTTGGCTTCATTTCAATGGGACTTTTGCCTGAGTAAGAACAGACTAAAAACTCACTAATGACTCTAATTTTTTGTATCAGCTTTGAATAGATTTTAAAAATTGAATTTTCTTTTTTCTTATTTTGGATTGATAAAATTCCAACAGAAAACATGGAGGAGTTGTTTGTTTGTTTGTTTAAATAAATGTGTGCAACATTATGCCTTTGTTAGCTAGTATGAGAAGATATAAACCAGCATTGTTTTATTCACACTGAAAAGCAAAGCATCTTACTGGGAATCATGAAAGAGTTGTTAAAGTAATTTCTTTCACTCTTAGTTTCAGAATTGGTTGTGAACCTCAAAATTTCTTGAGGTTCAGTCTGAATAGTTATGTAAAAGTTCAGATGCTAACCTTAAGCAAATCCGAATATCTTGAGGCTGGAAATCTCTACAAGAACATATTTCCCCTTGACTTGTCTAATACAATGAGTTCAGCAAGGCTACACCCTGGGGAGTTTTGGCCCAACACGTAGTGTGTATGCTTTAAGTGCATGAGGGTATTTTTAATTTCATCATGAGAAACTAAACTGAAGGACTTCACAAATTAAACCATCAGGAAGACAAGGTTAATTCTGGCCGCAGTTGGTGGGAGTATGGTGCCTTCAAATACCAACACATTTTTTTTTCAGTAGTGGCATTTGAAAGAATAAATGAAGTGTGACTCCCGGCATCTCTTTAGTTGCCCTGAAAATGGAATGTCAAACAGCATATAATCATCTTCCTTGTTTAAAGAAAGAGGAGCAAGTGAGAGACCTAGTTTTCTATTTGTGTCAGTTTTTGGATGTCTTAATATTCTATCTTGTCTAATTTTCCAGAGAGTGATAATAGAGTTCCTGTCAAATTAGAGGTTACAGACTTTTTAACCTATGTCACAAAAACCCCCCTGCATTACTTGTTATTACCATGAATATAATCCAAATAAAAATTTAGTTTTTAATGCTGTTATGCTGAAGGTTGCATTTCAAGCATATAATTTTATTCATTATAAATATTAAAAATATTCAGCCTGACATTAGCCTGCTTGCTCCCCCATCGCTTCAAAACGAGGCTGAATTTGATGTGGAGCAAACGTGTTGCTGCTTGGTCTGGGGAGCAGAAGTTCGGCCTCAGCCCCCTGCACCATCAGGACTGAGCAGGCATTGCTGCCATGCTGCGAAGTGCAGTTCTCAGGTTTAATTGATGTAGCAGAGAGGCTATTTTCAAATGGGACAGCCTGACATAACCATCTTCTAGAAGGGACCGGGGATGAGCCATGAGGGTTAATTAAATGAAGTCTACATTGCCCCGTGTTGGGGCTTTGCTACAAGAGGAGCCTGATATGGCAATGCTAGGTTTATAGCTAGCGTTGTGCTAAGGTGGCTCTTTCCTGCTGCACAGCACTGAGGGAGCTGCCGTTGAAGCACATTGAATTTCAGACAGTGGTGCAAAGGCTAGAGTTTCTTTAAAATTAAAAAGCCCCAGCCCCCTTCAGTGTAAGTAGAGCTGTGGCAAGTGTGACTTACTGTTTGGTCAAGTTTTATTCTCATTTACATGAATTCCAACAAAATTAAACCTGCCGTAAAAGGGTCCTACTTTCAAGCTTATAACAAATGAGCAATGAATAAAAGCATCTCATTATTATGTATTTTTGGTTCAATATCCGAATTCCCCGGGACTTCTGCACCGAAGTCTGTAGTGCCTAGTGTTCACAGAGATGCAAATCTAAGACTATGTTTTTTGGTTTTGTTTTAAATCAGGTGAGTGTCACATGCTTCAGTTTTGTAATGAGAGTTTTTGTACTGTCCTAATTAATACAGTGTGCCTGTCCTGGACCTTTGAAGTAAGTGGGAGTTCTGCCACCAATTTAAATAGGAGAAGGATTCGAGCCAATTTGAACAGAAGTTTTCACTTATCTTAGTGCCTAATCTTCTTTTTAAAGGGATGTGGGAGTATCAGCACCTCCTACATAACGCTCAGCAGCATGCAGAAGTAGACTAGTCTGGTCACTTACGGATGCCCATTTAAAACCAGTAGGATTACTCAGGTGAGTGACAAGGCTTTGAGAACAGATTTTAAGGAAGTTAATTCGGAGTGCAAAATGACATTTAACCCATCTGTGTGAATATTACCAGTTGAAGCAGGCCACAAAATCATTTAGAAATTGTAAGATTAAAAAAAACAAAAACAAAAACAACAAACAAACCCCTCTCTATATTTTTCTTGCTTTTGAGTTGTCAGGGTTCACACTTTCAAGGGTGGTTTTTTTTAAGCATCAGAGCTAGTAGCTCCATTTCTTTGTTAAATTGGAGCTGGTATTCTCCAGTAAGCAGAGCAGATCTTTAAGAGAACTGCCTATTATGAATCTCATGATAAAATCACAATATTTGACAATACTAGGTCTGTGTAAATACGTATGTACCTTTGCAGTGCTTAATCCCTGGAGAAACACGGTTGTCTAGACCTCTTCTACTGTCTCACTGAATTGCAATGCATAGTTCCAGAGTGGCTGACCAAGTATGGCAAATTTATCAGGAAACTGGCAGACTGACTGTTATTTTAGGAGGGTATTGCAAAAACTAAGGCAAATTTACTGTAAGGTTTCTGCACTTCACTGGAATACTTCAAGTATCTGTAAATTGAGGAAGGTGAAAAACTGATGTTCCCTTCATACTGTGTCTCTTTTCTTCACTGAGTGCAAAAGGAGCTCATAAATACTGACTTCCTCTAGTCTGCCCCATGGTCTTTTTAGATTAACCCTGATTTTTCCCAAACTGCCAGTAAAATGATGTGTTGCAGTTTGTGTACTACATGCATGTCTCTTCAGTCTCCATACAACATTCACCTAACTAAAGCCTTGCAGACAGCAGCATTAAAAACTTGGTATATTGTATTAGCTTTATGGAAGACTTTCTGTCCTCCATTCAAAATGGCATGTTACATCACATAATTGACAAAGTTTTATTAATTTTTAATTTAAAGGGAGTCTCTTTCCCTTAGATGTTCATTTTCAGACTGGTAAGAATAAAGTAGCCATGACTGTAGGTACTGCTGTGTGAGGACAGTACTGCGAAAAAAGCCTATTTCCTGTGATGCGTCTCTGGCTGCCACTTAAAATAGCTCTGCATTTTGAAAAATTACAATATAGCTTTATTTATGGGTTTTTAAATAAAATTTAAAAGATTATTTTATACGTTCTTTGAAGCAAGTACAGTGAGATTTTTTGCCTAAAGTTTTTGTTTTCCTCTGTTGCATGGAGGCCAGCTGCTTTGCTAGCTTGAGTGACCTCACATTCCTTAAATGTACTCATAAATCAAGCCAAGGCCATGCACTAAAAGCTCAACTCTGACATTAATTGAAAGGAGGGAAAGTTTGATACATTGTGGGAGAAGTACATTGCTGGACACCTAAGGCTATATTTTTCAATTCTTACTCACATTTAGCAAACCAGTATCATGTTGAGAGTCTCACAGAAGACATGCAAGTCAGCTGGACCCTGTATTACTTAAGGTAAATATAAGTTGAAAAAACATGCGCTGAAGATCCAACAGCTATTTTAAGTAGTGTAAGCAAGCTGATTAGAAAAAAAAAAAAAGATAGTGAGATGATTATTTAATACTTAATTAGTTGGAAGTGTCATTCTTGTGAATGTCTCTAATAAAGAAAGTTTGGCAACATTTTCAATGATACTGCCACAATGGAACATTTTGGTGTGATTTAGTGAAAAGGATGTAAAGCATCAGGTTTGCATTAGGAGGTTAGCATGTCATTATATTTTTGGAAAGTAGTGATGTTTCTGTGTCACACAAGGATTTTGGTCCCTGCAAATATTTCATTCTGAGAACCCAAGAAATGATGAGCAAAACTGGTCTGATTTTAGAAGGAGAAAGACAATAATGATTAGAAACATGAAAGTAAAAGACTTTTTAAAATTCCTCTACTTTTTGAGACTTCTTGGGTCTGTAGCAAATTAATAGTGGTTAATTTAATATCCACTTTAAATATGATAATTTATTCTTCTTTACAAAAAGAACATGATACAAAAACTGATACAAACTAAAAAATAATATTTCCAAGACTTAAAGGTATTGTACTGCTGTCAGCTTATCACTACGTTTGCTGAGTGATCCCTGTTAGCATACAGCCACTCATCTTTTGACTTGGTATGAATGAAGGCAGACTCAGGCTTGGCACCACCATGGCTGCAAAGACTCTGCAGTGAGTTGTGTGTGACTTGTGTTAGGCAGCACAGAAGAACATGCAGAGACAGCTCTGGACCAGAAGCATCTCTTCTTCAGTTAAGATGGTGTAGAAAGATTTGATCTGCTTAGGAGAGGGGGAAGGACTGCATGAATTCTTCGTGTTCCTACTGGCCACAGTAGCTAGGATTTGGTGATAGGTGAGCGTGTTTTGGTACATGGCCTCATCAGCTCGTACACAACACTGTACAGTCATGGCTGAATGGTCCCTGCGATGTTCCCTGTCCCATTTGCACTGTGTGATATTCTGCTGTATCTTGAATTTTTGCACAGTGCTAACACCATGAGTATCTCTAAGATTTTACTGTTGTTTCTATCTATCTTTAAAGTAAAAGGTATCAGAACAGTATTTATCTAGGTCATTAGAACATTGTTAAGGTATTAGAACATTATTTAACTATAAACTTGTTATGTGGATGCCTATCCTCATGGACTAACTACAAGGTAGTAACAGCAAAGTAGCACTGAAATCTCATTGTAGTAACTTCAGGTCAATTCTGATTTACCTTAAGTTGAAAGGGTATGTATGAGGACCTTAAATGAATATCAGTAGCAGGAGTCCACAAGAATATTGATAAAATAAATACTATTCTATGAGTGGACCCAGATTAATACCTCTCAAAGCTGAAATACTTCTGCTTTAAAGAGTTACTGAAGCATTTTTAACAGCAAGTCCAAATGAAATGTTAGAATTTGGGAATATTTCTGTGGATCTTGGCTGGCAAAATTGAAGCACTTACAGTTCAAAATGAAACAATGTATTTTAAACCCTCTGGTTAAAGAGATTAAGTATATGAGAATGCTCTTATCAAACAGGGGTTATTCATAAAGGCTAACTTAAGGCTAGCTTTCATCTGTTACCCTCTCAGTGGGGAAGGCTGTAGGTAGAAGGTGGTTCAGAGACAGTGTTTAGCTTAGGCTCTGAATTATTCCTTGAATAAGCTTTTATCTCTTTAGTTATAAGTAACCAAAGATTAGCTTCCTAGTGCTTGAAGTAACCCTTTTGAATATGCTCCTCGTTATTGTTGATCCCTGACTGATTTCTCCACAAGAATAGGAAGTGTCCACCTCTTGCAGTTAAAAACACAGTAACAACAAAATGGAAGTCTTCCTACTTAAAATATTGTTTAGCCTCTATCAAGATGTTTTCCTTTTTCTGTACTTCTAAACAGTCTCAACACTGTCCTTACCAAATGTCTTTTATACAGTCACTCTCCAAGTAATTGTTTCATGTGCAAAACAGAACATAGCTAAGTGTACTCTAAACAGATATATATGTTATTTGTTCCTTCAACAGATAGGATAAACTCTGAAGCAGGGTTTGTATTGGTAGGTAAAATGTCCTTTCAGATAGATAATAAGTTGGAAGGTAAAAACATACCAAAAGATAAGACAAATTATTAACACTAATATTTAAATACATCGTTGTTGAAAAAGTTAAGTTTGTAGTACAGACGCTGAGCCAAATAATTCTTCAACATAGTGTCACTGTATGAATAAAGATACTGTGATAGGAACCATATCGTGGAGTAAGACCTGCCTGCAACTATCCCCAAGGTTTGCTGTCTTAAACTCCACCCTGCAGTGGGGAAACTGGTTTAAATTACCTAGACCCAGATGGTTCTTGCTGCCTTTGCACCTCAATTATTTGCACTTTAACTTGTGCCATTGCAGCTGCTTGTGAGTCCATGTAAACTGCAGCCAGGAACAGTCTTCATAGAGTGGCTTTACCACATGGTGTAAAATTTTAACATAACTTGAAGATTAAAAAAACCCACAGGATATGGATAAGGAGGTAGAGAGAATGCATAAAAAAAAATATAGTAGTCAGCATTGGCTACACCTGTCTTAGCATTTTGGTTTGGAGCACTAGTGTAATTTTGAAGAAAATCTCCCTGGTCTTTTTTACTTAGCATATGTCAGCTTGGTTTGAAGAATGGTTTTGGTTTGTGTTGAACTGGATTCCTCTGGAGGAAAATAAAACAGAAGCTCCTTTCTGGAAACACACCACAGATGCTCTGAGCGCTGATGGAAATACAAGGATCTAAACCAATGGTTGGTCCCTTGAAACAAATGTGAACTACATGCAAGATTCAGTACAGAGGACGAGGCTGAATCTAGTTGACAGTAAACCTGAGCCCCAGATAATATAGATGTAGGTGCCCCAGTATCAACTGCTGTGATCTAGTGCTCTGTGTCTGTTGCACCAAATTGCTTGCTAATGTAGACATATATTGTATGTAGTGATAGGCTGGTATCTTAATACACCAGCTGCCCAGCAGTCAAGATATCCTTTGTAGACATCAAGGGAAGTAAGGAGCCTTGACAGAAGATTTGCAGGAGGACAGTGAGGTAGCCTTAGTTAATATAATTTAGTTAATTCATCTTGATAGCATGCTCGAGAGGAAAATACTATCACCCCATTAGCCATGAAGGGAACTGGTCTAAGAGATGGTATGGTTTAGCCAATTTGACACAGGCAGACTGGAATTAGAGCTAGGAGTTCTGAGTGCCCAGCTCTCTACTTATTCTTCATTTTCTTACTACCTATCGTAAATGCTGGGCATAGACCTTCTCTATTTATTTGCAACTGAGTTCTTAAATGGATTTTAAAGTAACTGTAAATAGATTAGCCATGTCCATGTAAGACATCACTTCTCTCACTTCTTTTAGCTGCTTTCTTCAGAGTTTTTGTTTCTGCCTATGTCCTAATTTTTCACACCTTGTTTAGACTTGTGTTTACTGTAACTACTGTGTCAAGTTTCCTACCTCCTTAAGACCACAAAGCACTTCAAGAAAGGATTTCCATGTATTATTTGTTCTGAAAGCCTTATCTCATACAGACATATTTGCCATTTTCTTTTATACATATATATATATAAATATGTTTCAGAACCATTATATATGCAGCATTCTGCTTCCATAGTCTAGGTTAAGATCTCTTTCTGAAACTGCAGACAATAAAGCATTTTTCCTAAGAAAAGTTAACAATGTGATAAATACTGATGCTGTGTTTTAGCACACTTAATTATTTCTGTTTTCATTGTTTATCATCATTTTGTCAACTTTCCATATAATTCCCCACAATGCTTTGTGCTAGATTTTCTTTGAAAATTCCTTTCCTCTGAACTTACCATGAACTTGTATGTAAAATATGGCCATAAAATGCCACCGACAAAACAAAACAAAATCCTCTATTCACTAATAAAAGAACACCCCGTCTCCCTTTCATCCTTCACAAGAAAAAAAAAAAAAAAAGAGATAGAATTTGTATAGAAAAATAATTTTCAATTGCAGGTATGAAGCAGAACATAAAGGCTGAGTAGAAAACTGAAATAATCAGTTGTGAGGATGTGGTTTAAGCTGTGTGCAGAGTTTGTGCTTCATTCCATTTGTTCTCACTGTACTGATGGCTATGTAGCGGGTAATGTCAGAAGTGTTGGGATTAGATTTGTTGTGATTGAGGGGGAGGAGGAGGATTGTGTTTCTTGAGATGCTCTGTGGGAGGAGAAGGATTATGCATGTGCTTTATGTAATGAGGAAGAGGCTGGAGAACTTGTATGTCTACGAGGAGGAGGTGGGAGGATTAGCTTTTGATGTAAAGGCAAGGGAATGGCCCTGGTCCTGATCCCTGGAGAAGAAAATCAGAAATACCTTACCTTCCTGTACATCCCATTTTGTATATTAGAGGGTTTGGTTGGATTTGGAGGCTCGAGGAGCCTCAGCACGCCCTGCTCCTTCCCAGGCCCTGCCCATAAGGCTGCAATTCACTGCCCTTTGACGGGAAGATAAAGAGTAGGTGCCTCAACACCAAGGGATTGAACAATGGGGATTCAGGAAGGAAGGGTCATAGGGGTGACCTCCCCCTGCCCCATGATCTGAGGCAAGATCCCAGGCCCCTGCATACTGTTGTCTGTGCTTTCACCTTGTTGGAACAAGTCATGGTGGCATGGTTTTGGCCCAGGCCAAACAGCCTTTACACCAAGGTTTTGGAGTTACCACAGGCCAGGCAGGATTCCCGGTCGGCAGTTTGGATGTTCAGTATGGGCACGAGCCGTGTTGTACCTTGTGGTTTTAAGGCCTGTTTTGTTAAATAACGCTGATGTAGCCCCAGTGGCTGGGCCTTTACTAACAAAAAGTGGGCAGGACAAGGGCAGGGAGTCAGCACTACCAGCCCGTGGTTTGTGGTGGTTGTTGGTGTGCTCTCTGGCCTGGCTGTGGCCCATGGCAGTGGCCATCATCCCAGCCAGTATCTGGGCCTCATTTGGGGGACAGCAGCAAGCAGAGACATCCTGTGAGGCATCATGGGGGAGTCTGTCCTATGTAGGGGGAGGAAGGAGCATCAAGCCATAGGGCTACAAGCCATGTTGTGCTGAAGAACAGTCCTTGGTCCATGTTTGCTAGTCAAGGTGTAGCAGATGATGCTGGTACTTAGGCTGAAATGTCTTCTCCAGCTTCCCTTGGAGAGCCTGTCCCTGCAGGCTTTCATCCTTCTCCCTTGAGGTTCCTGCTGGTTGAAAGAGTTCTTTGGGGGGGGGGGGGGGGGGCTTTGGGGGGGTCCCTCATATCGCTCTGCAGCCTGTGAGCAGGCTTCAAATTAGTTATGCGGTGGCAGTGAATGTCCTTTCCCCTGCTGATGGCTGCTTACTTTTCTGACCCCGGGAAATCCAGTCTCAAGCAAATGTGAGAAGAGTCATGAGAAGCAGCATGGGGAAACTGGGTAGGATTTTTGGTTTTAATTCTGCCCCTGCTTCACCAACCAACGAAAGGTCTGTCATTTCGAAATACAAGTAAGGGCACATCCATCTGCACATCCATCCCAGCAGACGAATTATGAATTGAGACTCCACAGTGAATGAGGATTCTGGCTTTGGAAATTCAGGCAGGAGCTACTTTTTTGAAGTGGTTGAATTATCACAGTTCAAATGATTTTCAGAGGCAGTTGCAACAGCCTAAGCATCCATGCAGAAAGTTATGGCTCAGCTGACACATGGTAACCATTATGCTGTGGTAAGTGTGTCTCACTGTCATGTCTGCAAATGCTTCATAGATGCATATATCCTGGACATATGAGCATTCGTTCTCTGTAATGTTGAGTTTACACTTTGTACAGCTGAGTGAAGAAGGCAAAGACAGTCTGAAAGATTAGCCCCAGGAACTAAGTAACAAAAAATCAGAGCCTGGGTGCTTTTATATTATCTTTATTTTTGCAAAATGCTACTTAGACTATAGTAACACCTAATTATGAAATTCAACTGTTTCATATAGCTTTTTTACTCACAGATTTCAAAAAACTTTATCAAAGAGGTTTCTCAAAGACATTATTATTCCTCTCTTATGGGTGGAGAAATGACAACAGAAGTGGTTAAGATCACCAACCCAAACAAGGATTAAGCTGCAATAATAGATGTGTATGTTTTCACTCTGGGTCCAGTATGTTACCCATTGAATCCTGATACTGTTTTCATAAATGTGAAATTTTGAAGAGTTCTGAGGAAAGGACTAGGTTTGGGATTTGCTAATTGTTCGGGGGCTCAGAGCTGAACCTAAAGATCTCCAAGAGTCAGCTGACTTGCAGATTCACAGGGGAGGAGGTGATTAATAGGCCTATCACCATGTCAAGTCTGCCCTGTTCTCTCCCCTGCATCTACTAGTCAACATGCCTGTGGGAGCATATGCAAGGTATGGTTGCACAGTTTCTCCCTTTCTTGTGTACTTGGCTCAGCTTTTGGCATGAGAAAAGGAGAAAAGCTATCTCAGGTTAGGCTCAGGTTAGGCTCACCCCCACCTCCTGACTTGACCTAGATTACTTAGAAAATCTCCACAGGACTCTATATTGGTGTTTGTGGAAGACAAACAAAGCTCTAAGAGACATGTATATTATAAAAGGAAGTGTTTTCAGTGCTTTCAAGTGTCTAATTTTTGTGTTTGGACCCAGTTTTGGAATTATTTTTATTTTCTGCATAAAACCAGCAATACTTGTTGTTGAGAAGTTGTGGAAGATACCTATTTAGAGACTGAGAGAATTTGCCCCATCAACTTTGTGAAGCAGCAATGATATTTTCTTTAAAGAAGTGTAATTATTTCTGGAGAGCTATCAAAAATAAATCAGACTTTATTGCATCATTTTTGTAACTCAGAGAAGGTGTCATAAGTAGTCAGGTCCAAGGTGAGATCAGTGATCAGAGATGACAAAGCCCACCACACACCTTTTAGTGCCTGTGGATTTACCATAGCTTTTGTTTTCCTGTGCCATTGTTTTTTTCCAGCGTGATCATTTCTTTCTTCACCCAGTATTGAAAAAAAAAAAATTACAAAAGGTTTCAATATACAGTAGTTAATTACTATATTACAGCTCTAATTAAATTCTTGGAGACTCTGCACAGTATGATGTCCATGCCAAGAGGGACATATCCCGTTCTTAAGTGAATACATGTTCTTGTCAAGTTAACTTACCCGCATTTTACTCACATGAAATATTCCTCATCTCTTGCTTCTTGACACACATGACTGTTAAATGTTTTAAAGGCACATTTAACATTGATATTTTTGTCATAGGAAATGACAATGGCTTCAATAATTCCCAGATTTTATTTTATAGAAAGTGACACATTATGTGGTGGCAGACTCCCCAGACCATAATGTAAGCCACACACTGGTAGAAATATATATTGCATCAAAACTTGGTCTTTGTGTGATTGAAACCTAGACTTCTAATGTTTCAGCCACATGTGAGTAGTTAAACCTAAAGAGTATTAATATTACAACACATCTTACAAATACCATGAACATTCAGAATAGTCAGAGCTCAGCTTCCTCTATCAGCTATTCCGTTTTCTCTGAGATATTTAATGAAGAGGGATTTTTTCTTACTTTTTTGTAATCAAGTCATCTGAGAAGGGAGATACAGTAGAAAGCCAGATTTTTATCAAGTCATTTGCAGATTTAAATGAAGAGTTATGTAGGATTTTATTAATTCTTCTACACTTTTTGTCACACATCTGTCAGGGTCATAGGTAAATTTTTTGTTCAGATTTTTAGATAAACATTTAAGTCCTTGTTGTATGTGTGGACAAGTCTGTCTCAAACACCTTTACTCTTGAGAGAACTTTTGTATTCACAAACCAGTAATTTTGTTTTCACATTGAAATAGATGGGAACGATTATTCTGCTTGACCTTAGAATTCCATTAGATCAGATGTCTCCAGGAATTATGTGTGTGTGTGTAGCTTAATGACACTGAAATTCAGCTGAATGAGTTTTTTGTTGGCCTCATTATTCATTTGATATTAAGCCTTTATATTATACCACATCAACATTTATTCTGACTTTGGCCCTGATTCAGCTTAATACTTAAACACCTGACTAACTTTAAGGACTTTAGTAAGCACTTATTCAAATATCTAAAGCTAGGCACTTGCTGAATATGGGCCTGTTTATGTGACAACTAAATATTAATGCAATATTTAACAAGTATGTTATGTTGGCAGCAAGCAGATGGACTCACATGTATGGTAGCTACATCTATATCGTAATATGCATCTTCATTTGGAAGCACTGCAAAGTACTGCAGAGCAGCCAAATACTGAGTCTTGATGATGGCCATGATAAGCAGGAAGAAATAGTTCACGCAGTTAGAATAGTGTATCCCAGGCGTGGTTAAAAATGTAGTCATGTGCTTTGATGCTTCAATTTGACTTTTTACATGAATTGTAAGTAAGCTTTGGACTTAAATTGCTGTTCAAAGCTGCCAGAAATTGCTTTGTTTGGTTTATGATGGTGCATAATGCTGACCAAAGCATCGGGGAGAACTGTGTACAATGGGTTGAGGGTTTATTTATTTATTTTACTAAGTCTGTGCTTTCCTGTACTGTTAGCTGGGCATTCTTTTGGGCTTATTTATATTTTTCTATACGGGTCAGTTTGAAAGCAAGAAGTTCTACCTCTGAAGCTAATATTGATGAGAATGTCAGTGTATAGAATACATTGCCTTCCAAGCTGATACAAGGCCAAATAGGCTTACCTTACTACTGGGAGTAAACAAGCGGCAATTCTGTCATAAGCAAGTGAAGCAGAGTTTGACCTTTTTTTATGTATGCAGTATTTCTGTAGTGAAATGTCCTCGTAGGTGAGGAAAAGCTATCACAGGCATCTCTCAGGAGCCAGTGAGAATTTAGCTAAGGACATGGGGACGTGAGTCTATAGCTTTGCATGGACAAATGTTTTAAAGAATTGGATATGGGGTTTTTTTTTGGTTTTGCCTTTTTCGTATCTTAGGCAAGAATTTTGGAGAAATTAATTGCTCTCTTTCACTGGTTAGCTTCACTTCTTGGTTTTCACTGAACATAAAAAGCCTACATCATTTCTGTTTCTGTTGGGTGAAGCTGAAAGCTAGTCATGTCAAGAGGGTTACAGTGATTTAAATGCCACTGTGTTGATTTGTGAAAGTTGAAGTGCTGCCCATTGTACTTTTCAATAACCTTTAAAAAGACCCTCTGTTCTTATATTTTTCTGAATCAGAATATAAAAGGAAGCTTTCAGGAATTTTCACTTAGAAAAAAAATGCCCACCATCCCAGAAGTCAAATCTAACCTTGAGAGATAAACACCACTTCAGAGTAGTTCATAGCCCTGAGGTTATCATGCTCCCACAAGACATGGAATCATGGTTCAGAGCTCTCATCTGAAGCAGAGGTTTGAACTCGCAGCTTGGGTGAGCATCCATCCTGCTGGCCTGTGGGGTGGTTTTGGGGTGGGTTTTTTTCTGTTTCCTTCAACTCAGTTATTCTGGGCTTGACAATTTTGCTATTGAAACTAGCCAGTTTCCATTGAAAAACATTTTCAGTTAAAATGCATTTAATTGAAAAAATCAGAGTAAGTAGCATTGCAGGGTAAATTCTGGTTAGTGTACCCAGTACAGTGCTGAGATGGGAGATAGAAAAGTTGCAGCAACTGAACAAATAAATTGGTTTAGCCTGTGAGAAACAGACTCCTACCCTACGCTGGGAATCCCTTGAACCTGCAGTAGAAGGAGAAGGGATCTGTACTAGCAAACTGCCTTGCAGAGCTGTCATCTGCAAGTTGAATTTTTGCTGTAGGGAAGAATCAGCAGTAGAAACATATGTAACTGGCGACCTTTGATTTTATTGTTTCTTGTTACACTTCCATGGATCTTTTTGTTACTGATTTTATATGGAAGAAAGTACTTTCCCTGGTTTTCCACTTCAAATGATATGTAACTTCACTGCAAATGTAGTATTGTTTCCTAGTCATGTAATTAATAGGTTTTTCCTTCCTTAAATTGGAAGTTATTTGACCTGGTAGAATGAAACACCACTTTCAGAACTGGAGATCCACAGACTGCATTTTGTTGTACCAAATCATAAAAGAGATAAATTCTTTTTGCTCAGAGTCATCTGTGTTGAAGAACTGTCCCACAGAGCAAGATGAGATGGCTCAGAGGGTTCAGTACCAGAGAACTGCTTATTTTTTCAGGAGCAATCTGTGGCTTTGCTTCTTCCATGAGTCAAAGCTCACTGAAAGAGGGGAAGGATTTCCACTGACTTCTGTACTCCTTGTATCAAATGCTCCATCCTGTGCTTCTGTCCTTTAGAGGTAATGGTATTCCTGACTTAGAGCTGTATGTTGTGAATTGTCTGGGGGTGGTAAAGGTGTTCCTTTACTGTTTGTTTGTGCAGAGTCTCACATGGTGAGGTCCTGGTTTGTGTTGAGGACTCTTAAGAAGTAATGAAATACAAGTGATGTCCAGGAGTAGCAATTTACGCTCCTGTTATAATACCTATGAAATTGCTGGACCAAACCGGGAGCTTTTGGCCTTAAGTTATGACAGACTAAATCAGAAGCTTTCCCTTCCTTTTTTATTTATCCTTTCCTTGTTCCTTTCTCTCTTCACTTTCAGTATTTCTTTGTGGAAGTAAATTATTGCTTCACTCAACCTTTTTAGTGTTGGTTTTCAAACCCATTGTTCCTTGTTTCAAGAGGAGCATTTCACATGAGGTCCCTATTCAAAGTGAATATATATGATAAGACAAATTGTTTCAACACTTGCTTGCAAGGGCAATAAAAAGAGATGCTGTAGTGCAAATTACCCTTGCAAATTCTCTCTAAAAAGCTAATAACATTTTCCCCCCAAAGGATAGTTCCCAGCCATAAGGAGAGTTTCTCTTTCATGTTCATTTGCCACACAGATTTATAAAATGATCCCAAATCCTTGCATAGGCTGTGAGGGATTGCGGCTTTGAACTGCTGAATTGGAAAAGCTATTAATGGAAGAGGAAAAGTTTTCAATTTCAGTCAGATTGGGTCAGGATGGTATAAACTCAGCCCTCCAAGTTTTGGTGTAAGATGGAAGGCTGTTTCTTCTTTGTTGATAATTTTCATAGTAAGATTCACAAGGTTTTCTGTTTAAAGGCATGAAATAAGATGATAAGAATGTAAGGAAAAATCATTAGCATATTCACTGCTTTTTTTTTTTTTTTTTTCAAGTAAAAACAGTCATTTTAATTTGCTTTCTGTGGAACATGGTATAATTGGAAATTTTTCAAAACCAGAACTATTAGGCAAGTGGTCAAAATCTTCAGAGAAAAGGTCTAACCATTCTGCACTGGAGCTTGTCCTCCATGCAGACCTGCGGACAGCGCCAGGGATGGTTGTTTCCCTGTCGGCTTTGTGCACTGGCACGTGATATTTTCCTCTTCTGTAAAATCCAGGGCAACGTAAAGATGCAGCCCTGCAGTACTCCTTGTGTTTAGCCCCGTAGTGATTGGGAGTGGGAGGTGGGCTGCCTAACCCCCAAGATCAGCAAGCTGTGTTCCCGACCCTGCAAAAACCCTGGAATTCTTCCACCTAGGGACAGTTTCCAGCTATGCATGCTTTCCCTTTTTAATCGGACCTGCGGTGGCTCAGTGATCATAAAGGACTTCAAAAATCGGAACTTGGCCAAATTACTTCTCCTTCATGCCATTTTGACAGAAGGCTTTCACAAAAATTAAACAGTAAATAACTCCTGTGAAATTGCATCTTGTATTTGCTTTTAGTGATGTCGGGATAAGCTATCAACTGAAAGCCAAGCAAGCTGAATTTGTGTGTTTATGTGAAGCACAGCTTCCACCAACTCTTCCCGCAGCACCGCTCCCCAGGTGGATTGGGAGGGGGACTCTGTCCTTAAATAGAGTGGCTGTTTGCAGTCCTTTTCTTCCCGGCCTCTGTAAGTGACTGTGAAACACACAGGCCTCTAAGCACTGGGCTTGGAGCACTGACTTTTTTTTGTATGGGCTCCTGCCAGATACCTGGTGATACCAACTCTCAGTTGTTTCCAGCCTCTCTTGGATTTGAAGGAGCGATACAGAAGATGTGCCTGTGAAAGGCTCCCTTGCCTTACCTTGCATACACTGAGATAAATGGGACTGGTGAAATAGTAGCTGCTGTTTCTACTCTTGTAACTGTTCATGACATCCTTTTGAAGCAGAACTTGTGTGGTGCTGTGTTCTTCTGATGGAGCCAGCCCTATCTCCTTCTCCCGTTTCCTTTCTGCTGTTAATCTGGTAACTGACCACTTAATGCATTTATTATCTTTGTAATTGAAACTGAGAAAGCCTGTGGCAGGTAAGCCCGTGCCTCTGTGTGATCGCTCTGATTTCTCCTCCTGCAGCCCTAGAACCACAATCCTTCCCCTTCTTCCTGTAACAGCAAGCCCTAAACACAAATAACTCTCAGAAGCCTGATGCTATTATGTATTGGATTTTGTTTGCAAGCTTGTCTTATGACCAGCTCTCAGCGTGGGAAGAAGCAGGGAGTGGGGAGATGGAGAGAGAGAGTTGTTGCAACATATTTTAACATATGTGCTTTAGGCCTCTTGGTGGACTCTCTCTTGGGAAGAGGGGAGGGAGCGTGCCCCTGAGCAGTTGGTTGGCTTTGCTTGTTTCTATAGCAGCCTGAATGAGGAAAATCATGTTTTAACACTAATAAATTCAACCAAAAAACCCTAACAATTACAAGAAGAGTCTTTTTTATTATTATTAAAGAAATTGCATTAAAGATGAATGAGCATATATTGGAATAATTATGTTTTAAGGTGTGTAACATTAAAAGGTACTGAATGGAATATCGACTGTTTTGTAGGAACAGTAATAATGAGATTTCTGTCACCTAATCTTACAATAATTGGGTTATTACTATGCAAATTAAGGTATTACTTAAAAAAAAAAGAGGAGGTAAGACAGATCCTTGAGGCAGCCGTTTATCTATCCTTAAAGCTATGCTGTCGATTCTCTTTAGGCTGAAGATCCTTTTTTAAACAATTTGGAGATGCTAATTTCATTATTTTTTTACCTATGTTTCTTACTAGAATGTTTTTTATTCTCCCCAGGTAGCAGATCAGAAGTGGTGGTTTTTATATATTTTCTAGTCTCTTATGGATTCCTTTAGGAATAATTAGAACAAATAACTATGATTATTACCTTTTTGTCCCCTCTTTCTTTTAAATAAAATAATGATTTGTGTATTTTGCCTGAGATTTTACAGCAGGATCACAGAGAATATACATAAATTATTTTTATCCTTTTTCCCCTTTAGCAAAGAATTATTGAGCAGCTTGTCATAGTTTTCTTGATTTCCATTAGTTACTAAAGTCTACTTACTGGCCAGTTACTGGCCTTGAAGAGGAACTGAGAAGTGCTCAGCATTGGCATTTTGTAGTTTGAGACTTTGATAGCTTTTACTGGATCTGCCAGAGGCCTGATGGCATTTGCTGTGTCTCTCTGATTTTTTAGAGGTAATATTCAAGATTGGGCTGCCGATGGGAATTTCCTTGTTTCAGTGTGAGTCTTAGTTCCTTTGTAATGCATAATATTTGTAGAAATTTTGTTTGTGGGAGAAAAGGTTCTCATGAAGGCTTTCTGAAGCCTCAATCTCTGCACTGTGAATGCCATTGTTATCTGAGGTGGTTCAGTTCAGACTTGCGTGGTTATGCCCAGACATGCTGCATTCACGCTTCTGATTGCAGAATACATATCCCCTAGGAGGTGCTGAGCACTTGTAACTCCCGCTGACTCCTGTGTTCCCAGTTTTATGTTGATATCAAGTGTACAGATGTGTCACTGCACTAATACAGAATTTGACTTCCTCTGTCAGCAATTTACTCTGGAAAGCAGAGCAAGATTTAGAGGTTGGATTTCAAGTAATTATAGTGTGTTACTCTGTTTTAAACCCTGTTTTAGTGCCTCCCTTGGTTTTCTTTCTACTGAGTTCATGGTGACTCTGGCTTTCTCCCTTTTTGGTTCACTGCTCTCCCACTCCGTATTGAAGCCTGGTTTTGATTATACTTAGTTTTAACCTTACAGATCTTTCTTTTTTTAAAAAAAAGCGTGACTCCCAAGACAAGTGGAGGACTATAGTCAGCCAGAATGGTCACAGAATTACCACCTGAGGTGTTATTCCATCACAGGCAGCAGCTTCCTCTGGCTTTCTGCAAGGCGCTTAATCTCTCCTCATTTTCTGTCTTTAGTACAAGTGAGATATAAGTATATCTAAAATTCACCTACCCTATGGGTAGTTAAAGGAAGTGATATTACCTCACTATTTACCTACTTTTATTATGGGGTGAATAACAACATACTGAGAACACATTTATTGATTCAAAACTGTAAATGAATCAGGGATTTTAAGGTGATTCGTTTCATGAATTAATAACAAGTTTATTAATGATGCTCAGTAATTTTACAAAAATGTACTTTGATAACATTCTAGATTTTCCAACACTGTGAAATATTTTGTATTACTTGTGGCAGCAGTTGTGAGGTGATGTCTGTGAAAAGGGAGGGCAATACAAGTTACTGCCAGTCCATACTTCACGCCGCCATAACTCTCCCAAAGCGTATGCTGCTGATATCGTTTGTAAAGGAGAAAGCTTGGTGAAAGCTGTGAGCTTCCACAATGATATTGAACATAAAAACGACTAACTACATATTAACAGCGATGTGGATTCACACTTACATGTTTCATGGTATCTGCCATCCATCCAAGAGAAAGCTGTTAAGCTGTTAGGGATTCACAAAGAGATGAAGTCCTTTTATTGACTGACAATTTCTCCTACGCTCAGTGTATTAATTCTTGCTTGATTAACAGCTCTGAAACAAACTGAGCCATTGACCTTATGGACCCCAGGTTGTTTGACTTAATAATGAGGAAGAGTCTGTCTATTTAGCTGGGTGTGCCTGAAAAAAACGAGTTGTGATCTTTGTTTAGATCTAAATCACAACAGCATACGGTGAAAGAAAATTCACCATAACAGAAATAACAAGATGTCCTGAAAAAAAAGACCCGTAGATAACACCTTATCCTTTGCCGCACCATTGTTCCAAAGGTGGTGCATGGTTGAACTAGCTGCAGTGAAATAAAAAAAATACTAAACCGTTTTCCAGAATTCACAGTAAAAAAAAAAAAAAAAAAAGTTCGAAGCTCAAAAAGATTATTTTGTTTAAGATTTCAGTTTAACACATATGCATCCTGCCCTGGTGATTGCTGGTGGTTGCCAGGATGTTCTCCAAGAAATCTGCAAAATGCCTAGTCTGTGTAACAGACGGGAGAGCTGCAAAAATTGTGTGAAAGTCCAGAGAGTTTTAGATTTCTTTCTCTCTTTTCTCCAGAAGGAGTTTTGGACCATTTAAATAAGATGTGTGAAGCTTAAATTCTCTCTTTACACCCATTTGAACAAAACCTCTGAGCCTTTATTGAGTCTGTTCTTCCCTCGCAGTTACAGGTTGAGAACAGGGTGAACTCCAAAGCAAGCTGTGCATGGCAGAATTGATGAGTGAACAAAATAAGCATTCCTTAGGCAGGAATTGAAATTTGAACAGCTACTTAGCATGTTTTGGTTAGTACTGCTGCTATATTCCACAGTGTGGAAGACCTATGGAATAACTAGCAGGAACATCTCCTGACTCTGGCATGGCATATGTGACACATCCTTGGAACACTGGCACACCTAATGGAATGATGGGGATCCCATGGTGACACATGGGATGAAATAAAAACTACTACACCAGGGTTAACATTTCCTCTTTATTGAGCAAACATTACTCCTCTGACCAGGGCCACAGTTTCCCATGCTAGCAGCAGATCAGAGCAGTAGGAGAAAGGAGACCCAGTTTGAGTTTATATCTGCTCCAGGTTCCTCCAGCTTCACATGCCTCAACAGCTGGCTGTACCTTCACCGCTTCTAAGTCCACCTCTTCCAAGGGTCCTTTGGCAAAATACCACCCTCCTCTGTGTGACTACAGGCTACCCTGCAAGTCTGGGGGGAATCGGAGCAGCAAGGACTGCCGTTACAAATTACTGATTTAGCTAAATGCCAACACCTGAGCCAAGGGAGTCAGTAAAGGCTGGCTCTGGGGTAGGTGAGCTCTTTCAGTGAGTGTGTGCACTGGGGGTATGGAGGGGAACGTGGATGGCAGTAGAGAAAGGGGCTGCAGGACCTATGCATGTACTTAAGTTTATTGCTATCTTTCTTGGTTTAATTTACTGTTGGTCTTAAAGCTGTTATATACCATTTGATAACCATTGCTAGGTAGGAGGTGTAAATTTGGTGTTCGTCTATAATGAATTGAACTTGTTGGTAGGTAGTCTTACCAGTCAGATGGAGTGGTGTTTCATTGTTTTTTTCTGTTAAAACCTGCAATGATTTTTCTAAATCATGTGTTCAGAAGTGTATATACTGAGCCTAGAAGCACTCTATGATCTTTTCTAATGCCTTTGACTTTAACTGTAGATATCCAGCAATTCTACATTAGGTATTTTATAGTCTGTCTCTTCTTAAAGACAAGTGGAAAAAAAAAAAAAGTGCTGTCCCATCAGCGTGTCTGAAGTCACTGCTGTTGAGTCTTCAGTAACAGACAGAAAAAGGTTTTAACAGTTGTAAGATGAAGCAAAAATGGCTGGAATGTGTGTTTAGATAGAACAAGATTGGTTGGGAGTGAGATGTGGGAGTCATCAGCACAGAGGTGGTGAATTGAAGCCATCATTCCTCAATGATGTGAAAATACAGAACTGTAATGCATATAATTGCTCTGATACTACAGGGACATTAAAAATACACAGTGTTTTATGTAACATAGCAATTTATAAGAATGCAGTAGCAGTTAGTGTGAGGGTAGTGGGGAAACCCTATAATTATTTGGGATATGATGTTAATAGATCCAATAGTAAGCTGAGATGCAGCTCTGAAGAATTCGTTTTTGTTTTACTTTTTGCTGTTCTCTCTGGCTTTCCTCTTTTATCTCCCTTTATATTTCTCATTTTAAACTCTGTCATCTCTCTCCTTTCTCACTTACTGGTAGGTGATTTCAGCCTCCTATGTGATGGCAGGCAGATGGCTCTCTTTGCAAATAATATTTAATGCTGTTCTGTCACTTGGCCACTGAGCAGTGTTGTAGCAGTAGGGCAGTTGAACTTGCTGTGTGAAAAGTATTAACACACTTGGCCTCTTCTGGTGTGAGGTTTGTGATTCTAGGCTTGCTCATGAATGTGCTTTTTCCCAGGAGACTGTGCAAAACACTTGCTGAGGCATCAGGTCAGCTGTTAAACGCTAATTCTCAGATGGGTTCAGCTCTCAGTCCATATGTGGATAACCTATAAGTGGGAGTAATTTAGACATTTAACCAGACAAAAATCCATGCTGCAGACCAAAGGAAGATGTTGTTATAGACTCATGATGCACTGTTTTTGTGTGTAGTCATGGATGATGATACTGGGCACATTTCAAAAGAAAGATATATGTGAAGGTATAAGTGTTTATAGGTTTAAATCTGAACAAATAAAATGCTGTTATTTTAATCTTAGCACCTGCCTGAAAATATTAATGGATAATATGGGGCAGTGTCCTTCCAACTAAAAATTTGGAAGGCTTCATGAATGAAAATAATTTCTCTTGACCTCAAATTTCTGAGTTAGGTGAAGTATGAGAAATAACTCCTCAGAGACAGCAATAGTGAAGATTAGGATTAGCATTATATGTATGGTGAATTTTAAGCCCCAGGTCTGTTTGTTGATTGGGACTTTTGCCCTTCTCCCCACTTCATGAAACCACTCCTTTTCAGTGTTCATGGAAAAACTTCTTTCTGTTTCATCTTGCATGGTTTCATGTCACTTTATTTTCCCTTAGTCCCCAGGCTTGGAATAAAACCCAAACTCCAGAATGAAACTCAGCTGAAACCACCACATTTTTCATAGGTTCCACCAAAAACCATAAAGTGACCCAGGTTCACTCTATTTGGCCTGGATACACTAAAAAGTTACTGAAGCCTTACTGAAATGTTCTGTAAAACTAGACTTTCTTATATCCTGATACACTGCTTTCGGACTTGAGTGTAATCACAAATTCTGGAACTGCACTTCAGGATCTCTGATGACTTTTAGAAGCTTAGGGGTTTTCTTTTGACCTATAAAATTACTTCAGCTGGCCTGAAACATCTATCTGAAGTGCCTCTTTTTCTTGCATGATTTGCTAGAAATACAATAAGCAGAAAATCACACCTTTCCCATGTTTCTGTGACAGGAAAGGTGCTATGTGCATGCTCTTCTCAAATGTCCCTCTGAATTACTCCAGATTTGGGCATAGGTGTGCTAGTTTTCTGTGCATTTTTTATCTTTTTAACATGGAGGGAACATGAAGGGGTTAATAGCATTAACAGTAGTATAATCTCCTGGGAGTTCATTTGTACATTAACAGTCTGGGAATTAATTTTTATAATTTGATGAGTGAGGATCACTTCTGTGGTATTTGATTTTTGACACCTCCTCCTTTACCCCATCTCTCAAAAAAAGTCAGTTGTAACCACACTGTTGGTATTTTTGGCAAACCATTCCATGAGAAGCGTTGAACAAAGATGCACTCTGTGTGTACAAACAGTTAGTGCCTTATTTCTCACAAGCTATGTGAAATGCCTTGAATCTGTAAAGAGCCGGACATCTACCTTTAAGCAGCTTCCAGAGTTTTCCCCTGTTGACAGTGCTTCTGGGCCCAGGAGTGACGCTTCTGTTTGTGAGCCCAGCTTCTCTGATTTAATTTTGGTTAGGCTGTTGACCCCAATTGTCAAGACCTCCACCTCTGATTTGGGAGCCACCGGCTCAGGCAATTTGTGTTGTCTTTTGGCAAATTGCCATTTGGGTAATTACATACTGTTTACTTTTGACATCATCTTTGACTTCAAATCTGGGAGCAATTCTACTTCACATCTTGTTGTGAAGTGGTGCCATTGCTTCGTTGTTACGGTCTATTTTAGAAGAGGGCTGCCTCTTGAGTAGATGAGGAGGTAGAGAGGGCAGGGAAGTGATGTCTATTCATAATCTGTAAATGATTGCTGGGTGCTTTGAATAGCAGTGAAGGTGGTGTCGGTGGATGCATGTGTTCATGTATGTATGTTTATATATAGTTGTTGGACTTGGCCAAGCAACAGTTCTAATGGAGCTAATAACATCAGGGTGTGCAACAGCTATGATCTTTGTTTAAGATCAGGGAATTCAGATGGTGAGCTTGTTCTTCTGCATCTCCATGTATGACAATGGGATGCTCTGTAGGGACACCGGATGTGTAGGTGGGCTGTAATGGGAAGCTTCATTCATGATGCATGTTTCAGTTGCTTTTATCAATTTGTTTTCTTTCAGAAAATGTTAGTTTTATTTATATCTTTACAGCATCTTCCTGAGCAATGGGGATACTATGCATTCCCAGGTGCCTTTTTCTCTTTGCTTTGGGAAAATCGGCTTTACAAATGTTGCTGGAGGATTTCTTTGGCAGTACTTCAGTAGATTACAGTATTAGAGTCCCTACTCAAATCTTTAATCCCAGACTGTACCTAATATAAGGAAACTAGTAACATTTTGATTTGAACTTTAAGAGTTTGTCCCAAGATTTTCTTCAAACTAGAGAAACAACTTATAATTCTGATTGGATTTGCAGTTTTCAAAAGGTGAATATCATATTTATTCTTGCAAGACATCAGTATCCAAACCTTGACCAATATTTGATGTGGGATAGAAACAACAGCCTAAATCAGTGCAGAAATCTTCCTCCTGACCCATTTGCCACTATTATATTAATAACTGTCATTTATGTAACATCTTTCATCACGCTGAATATCCAAGCAATTTACAAACATGTGCCTTGATTTCTCAGAGGAATATGCAGTTAGTCAGGTTTAAATTTGTCTGGGGTCATGGAGGTTAATAACTCAATTCCTTCAAAAGGTGCCGCAGTTTTAATGACCACAGCCCTTAGGACCTCTGAGACTCTCATGCCGAACCCAACACCTCTGCCTGCAGGGCACCCACAGCACTGTGCTGGCACACTGACTGACTCATGCAGCCCGGTGGGGAGAGCAGTGCCTCTTGAATTAGCAGTGCTTTCTGCAGGACCTTTGGGTTTTTGAGTTTGTTTCATTTCCTCCCCTCTTCAGAAACCATCCATCTCCATACTTGCCCACCCTGAGATATGGGTCTCTTGGAGATGCAGGTGGGTCAGATATCAGGGTAATAGGATATGTTTATGTGTGTGATTTTTTTTTCTTTTTTTTTTTTTTTAATTAAAGAAAGTAGGGGGAGAAGGGAAAATATGGAACCATAATACTTCCAAAAGTGATTTTTGGGGTATATCTTACCTCTTGGGCTTTATCCTAATATTTCAAAGGAGTGATGATTTTAAATTAGCAGAAAGCTGGGGGTCAACCCTGGTGATTCTGAAAATAGATATTTATGCAGATGAGCATGATGTGTAGATGCTGCAATTCACCACTGTCTAACTCCAGATGTCAAGCACTTCACTGTTCCCAGTGCGTAACATAAACTTGGTTTTACAACCACTCACATTTAGACTGATTATAAGAGCCAAGCTTACATATGTGTACTTCTTGCATGACTTCTTGATCAGGAAAGTATTGAAAAAGATTACTAAAAGGAGTATTTCATTCATTGCTTCTGAGGTTTAAGAGGTTAGTCTTTAAAGAAATAGGTCTCATGGTAACATGTAGGACTTCTTTGTTTCATTATGACGGATGTATATTTTATATGGTGGTATTAAGACCCTTATGTATTTACACAGCATTCAGGGATCTTCTTGAATTGGGCCTTAAATTTTAAGCAGATACAGAGAGTATTGGAGTCATGTAAGTATACTCTCCAAGATACCAAATGGGAAAAGAAAAAAAGTGCTAGTAATGAAACATTCTCCTGTTAACTTACTATTCTCTGCATTCATGAGCCATTCATAGATAGCTGCATATTTATCCAGATAACTAGTAAAGCAGACATGCAATTGATGAGATTTTGACTCTCTTGAAATGATTACAGTGAAGCTGGAATTTTGTCCTATATATGCAGGTAGAGAGTATTAGTATAAGTGCTCTTACAGAATATTCTCATATGAACTATGCTGTAAAATGTCACAGTAAAATGTAGCTGCAAGGCTATTTGAAACTAGTCATTTAGGTAATATAAATATTATTTTACAAGGTTTATCCATTTATCAGTACTTCCCAATTCTGTTGTATCCTAGAGAAATGCCTTAGCAGTAGAGACAAATATATACATACAATTCAGTCTCTTGGCCGGGGGGGGGGAAGTTATGATTTCAACTGCTCCAGAGCAGAGTTACTTTGGTGGTTGTCTTCTGTCAGTATGACTGTAGTTTGTATAACTACCAGTATTTTTAATAGATACACTTTTTCTTTTGACAATTTGGTACAAAATACAGATCAAAGGGAGAAATTGTTACAGTACTTGTCACTGTGATTATAAGAAAACCTGTCACCTGTGCTTGAGCTGTTACCTTAAAATACCAAAGAATCTCTCATTAAAAATAAAATGCTATTACTCTCAATATTGCAGTTTATAATAGTATTACTTTACAGCATTTAGGGCTGTTACTAACACTTTTGCCAAGAATATTCTGTGTCTTATTTCTAATTCTGTCTTGGCAACCCGAGGCCTGTGGTGGGAGCTGGTACTGCTGAGCTCTCTGGAGCATTAGGCCCTTCAGTGTAAGGCAGTAAGTGACACAGCGCTTGATGCTGTCACAAGTGGAGCTTGATTTGAAAGTGCATGTCATGAAACAGTTAGGGCTTTCTATAAATAGAAGTTTGCAATAAGTCAAGCCAAAGGAAGACCAGTTAATAATACCCTTCTCTGGGTTTGGAACATTGGGCGTTGCATGCTTGAGCATTCACTATTTCTCCTGTAACAACCATTCATCTTAGAAAACTGCTTAAGACTGTTTCTTGAGAGGAAAGACTGCACTTGGTCCAGTGCAGTGGTAATGCTGTCACCAAGGCATTTACACAGTAGGTTTTGGTATAGCTGTGGGCGAGCAGCCCTGTGGCAGCAGCAGTGTTTGAAGCCTTGGGCTGCAGTGCTCTGGATAGCCATAGACTGCACACATCAGCACCAGCTGAACACTTACAGCAGTGTTAGCCATTGCTTTCTATTACCTAGACTGTATGTTTATTTTGACATATTATTTACTATCAACAGTTTCTGCAAAAAAAAATAAAGTATGTAATTCTCCATCAGCAGGAGTTCATAGAATGCTTGGGGTTAACTCAAGGTTAGCAGGATTTTCAGGGGTGTGAGGAATTGGGTACCAACTATGGTTACTGGGAGCTGTGTTCTTTTCTACATTAAGTGTGGAGAATATCCTTGACCCTTATTAAGTATTGTTTTGTTTCTCTTCTTTACAAAGTGGTGGGAGCCTGAAGGGTTAATTTTCATTTTCCTTGAAGTTCACTAATCGGGGAAAAAAAATCATCAAATATCATCTTGCTGACCTTTGAAATCTGCCTGACTGTCTGGGGCCTTGGTTTTGTGTGGGAGCAGAGGGACGGAGAGTGAGCAGTTGTTGTGGCGGCACCGGGAAGGGTTAATCAGCCTTGCCAGCCTGAACAATGGAGACCAGGGCAGCTTTAAACGAAATGAGCTGAATATTTCATTCGGCCACTCAGCTGCCTGCTCCAATTGCCTCCTTTGCTAAAACGAGAGCTTAATCTAAAGTGACAACAACATCAGTTTCTGTGTGCTCCAGTCACACAGAACATGACTTCCTTAACATAAACACTATTTACATGGACTGTCTGGATATAGCAGGGAATCGGGAGCGTGCCCAGCTAAGACAGAGGCTACAATGAAGGACGAATAACAGGCAGCTGAGAATTAACATCGGCAAATGAAAGCCTGACCCTCAGAGGGCATGTCCCTGTTACATTTTAAAGCTAGAAAGCCTTGCACCAGTAACCTTACTTCCAGTAAAGACTATATAATTTAAAAGAAAATAGTACCTTTTCAGCTTAGATACTTAACCAAATGCATTACGTCTGACCCATTTTTCTACTCTGTATGACATGAGATGAAGGACCCCCAGCTGCAATTACCAGTCATTCAAACAGCTGTAACAGATAAGCCTTCCCCTTCCTTGTGCTCTCATCTCAAAGCAGCTCCTGCTTTTGGCATGAAAGGGGGGGATGCTGCTGGGCAGAGGCAGGGGTCCCAGCCCAGCGCCCACCCTGTGGCTCCAGCCCCCGTGCCACCAGGGCGAGACCTCTGTGCCGCACGCTGCTGCTTGAAGAAGCTGTCGCTGAATGTCAGAGCTGCTGTGCTGCTACTGGAAGAGCAGACTGCGCTCTGGCTTGCCTCGACAAGACACAAACAAGGAGTGTCCGCAGCCCGGCTTCTTCCCGCGGGCTCTGTGGGGACCGGCTTTCTGCAGGAGTAAATGCTTATGGCCCCCGCTCGACTGGGGAGCTCTGCCCAGAGGAGGGCTCTGTGAAGGACAGCGTTGGCCTCTTCCTCCTCTCGCCCTGCTGTAATTATAAGGCTACTTTGTTTATTCCGGCAGTATCCCGGATTTGCAATCTCTCTTTTGTTTTGGTTTTATTTTTTTCTGGAGGGGAGATTTATTTATTTATTTATTTATTTTTGCTAGGCTGTGGAGTTTTAGGACACTGGAAGATTTAGGCATTCATGCTTCTCTGTGTGTTGTCAAATGTTTAAAAGGGGAAGGCCTTGTCCTTGGGAAAACTCTAGATAATTCACTGTGTGGGAAGGCAGAGCAGGAGGGAGTTTGGGGTGGTGTGGTGCTTATCACGGGTAAACCCAGGAGAGGTTAATGCAACTTCTTTCCACCCTGGTGTGGGTGCTGTGAGGGCCTGACCTTGTTCCAAGAGGTAGCTGCTTTTCCCATTTCCGTTGTGATGGATGCTGGGGCTGCCCAGGCAGCAGCATAGGCATAGCCATAAGCACTTTCTCCCCCAGCCACTCTGGCAGCCCTGTTATTCCCTCTTTTCCTCATTCGTTCCCTCCTTCCCCCAGGCTTGCTGTTCGTGCAGAGTCATCTGTTCAGCTGAACGGGCAGGGCACTGTGCAATAACAGGTCTAGGTATCAATCCCCCTTTGGGAAGTATGGGGAAATTCACTTCTCTTGACAGCTCTGTTGGGCTGACAGTTGCTCAAGCAGACATTACTCACTAGTTATAGGATTTTTTTTTTTCTGGTTTTGCCATCCTCAAATTAGAAGTTTATCTTAAAAAATAAAAAAGGAAGTGCGGGGTAGGTTGGTGGCATGTTGAGCTGAGCAGCATGATAGTAGGGTACCTAGATCTTAATCAGACCTTGCAGCTAGCCTTGAGAAACAGGGCAGGATTGTGTGTTTCTATGCAGTTTTGTTCTCCATCATGTAGACAAATACATGTCCTCATTTTGTATAAAGGAAGGGCAATAGTTCTGTCCTACTGAAGAAGAAACAGTTTCCTGTCATTGGACTAACAGCAGAATTTACAAAAAATTACTGATCCTGAAAGAATTTTTTTAAATCTTGTTGGAACATTTGCTATTCTGAAAATTCAGAACATGCTGGTACTTATAGCATCATTTAATATTTACTGTCTTTTATTACTGAATGTTAAACCATTAAATTTTTGGAGGTTTGTGAAGTGGAGAAAATGAATATTTGCATCAAAATGAGAGGTCCAGTGACTATAATCCTGTAGCTGAAATCCTGAGCAGTTCCTTTTTCATATTAAAGAGTAATTACTGTTGCTAAGTTAAGTGGACTTTTGTGACACTTTTTTTAAACATACTGCAGTTAACTCTGAGCTGCTGTAGCTTCACTTTAAAGAAGGAACACAGATCACTTATGGTGTCAATACAAGACTTAAAATAGTAGCCAAAATCTGTGCTTTTTGATTCTGTCTGACTACCATCTTTCCTTTTTCCTCACTTTCGGCTCCAGAAGGGAGTGTAAGCAGTCACAGATTTACAGAATTACAGATGTATTCCTTACACCATCAGAAAACAAGGTCTACTGTTCTTGAGATGCAATGCACTGGCATTGGTTCAAGAGCTAACACCTCTTCAAAGAGAGCAGTCACTAAAATCAGCTCATCACTGAAGTGCAGGGGAAAAAGACAAGACAGAAACTGGACTATAGGGGTTTTTAAAGGTTGTCTGAAACACCATCTCACAAGTTACATTTGTTAGGTAATGATGCTGACCATCAGCTGGGAGTGATAGATTTCTAGAGGTGCAGGATGTAAGTTTATGTTCTTGCTGTTTCATGAGATAGCCCTTACAGCTTCAACTGAGGGGTTGGTGATCATTTTATTAACTTATTTCCTAAAAAGGCCACTCAGTATTATTTATGCTATAAATAGCTCCCATAGTTCCAGTCTTAGAAACAGGCATCATGCCTATCTGCTTTTGGCTGGTGCCTAACTGGAGTTAGGTAATAGATGAATAACGGGATATGCCTGTCTCCTCACAGCCCTTTTTTTTGAAGAAGGTACCAAAAAATGTATGAGAAATAAAAAAACCAAGAAATGCATCTCTGTACAGCTGGATATGCATTTAGCCTGATTCCAAGTAACTGGGAGCCCCAGTGAGGTCTTTGTTTTTAGAGAGATTTGTCTTGTTGCATCTGCTTATGCCTTCCAGACCAAGCCCTCTGTCTTGAAAACAAGACTGTGATTTGGCTATGTCACACATTGATGTTAGAAAAGACTGGACTCCTTTCTAGAGCGGTATGATCTCTGGTACTTCAAGGGAATGTAAGACTGTGAGCAGATGAGCTTCTTCAGGCTCCCTGCCCTCATGGTGGGGCCCAAAGAGGGTGGAGGAGGGAGGCTTAACCCCTTCTTGCCTGCATTTCCATAGTCAGGGAAGCTGTAACATACTGGCCTTTGTGTTGGAGAGTAGCTATTGGATGCTAATACAAGTGATTATTAAAAAAAAAAAAAAATTCTCCTATTCTGAGGATTACTAATCTGTCTATTAGATATATGCTTATTACATAGTTATTAAACCTAATGAATGTATTTTTAACATGCAATAATTATCTAATTAAATATAAAGCATTAGATTAAGTAGACTAGCTCTCATACTGAAATGCTGTCTATTACAAGTAGATTTATTGAGGATTAACAACTACATAATAGAACTGTATCTATTTCATGATTGTTAATCCTCAGTGAATGTTTTTAATAATTAATTGGCACTTAACTAAAGGATTATGTTCATTGTGATGGAGTTTATGAAGCAATAGAATGTTTTTTGTGGATGATTAAGTGCCAAAGGGAATATTCCTATGATATGGCTAAATAACTGGGGAGGGGGTGAGGGGAAGAAAGACATGGCACCAAATGAAAAACAAAACCCAAACCCAAGAAACTGCGGGGAATAAGCAAATCACGTGTAGAAGCAAAATTTTTATTTCTGTTGTTACCTGATAAGCATTTGAAAGTTTTCTTTGTTTTCTTATATATTATGTAGGAGAAGTAGTAACTGTCTATTTAGGCAGCAAGATATTTAATGCTGGAAAATAGTTAAATGAGAGCGTTGTGGTTAAAGATGGTAAAATATTTCAGTGTGGCTGATGAAGATTCTTCAGTATTTAATTTTCATTCTTGAAATCTTTATTATGCATATGAATTAGTGAACTAGAACATGAATGCGATATACATTTTGACTAAAAGAGTTCCAGGAATGTGTCCCTGTGCCAGCTGTTAGAGGATACAGAAGAAAGTTGCACATTTTACTTGAGACCAAGAAGCACCGTGAATTTTTCATAGAGTCAATTATGGAAACAGACATGAGAAAACAGATAATCTGTGGGTTTAGCTGACCCCAAGAGTAGACACAGGTCCTGCCATCCAGTTAAGGTTTCAGCTGTTAACAGCTAGAAAGGATGAGTCAGTGGGATTAATCATCAGCTGTTACTCTGAACACTTTTAAGATTTTTCGTGGATAGAAAAATTCTAACACAACGATGAAGCTTTCTAGTGCATATTTTGTGAATTCCTGTAATTAAGGCATGTGCACAGATCCATACACAAAGGGTTGCTTCAGAAAGAAGTTGTTCCATATATTGTGTATTTTCAAGTGGAAACTGATAAATTCAAATAAATGGCAAATATTTTATCTAATAATGAAGGATACTGATAAGTAAATATTCTGTTGACATTCACAAAATTTACCATCTTTACTGTTTGAAGACTTTTAGGGAAATTTATTAGACTTCATGAAAAAATGCAACACCTTTTCAGGTGAATTGTATGGGGAAAAAGGGAAAGCAAGTTTCTGTGCATGTGAACATATATGCATATATATTTTCGATTTGCACAGCATAAATTAAATTTTCCTTCTTTTTAAGTGAAGTCGTACTTATTAAAATTTGCTGTAGTTATTTGGGGGGGTTTGCTGATATGCTTTGTAATCCAGATTTCTTACAACAAATTATTTGCTGAGATCTGTGTTGAGTGCTGTTGAAATTTGATTTTTTTGTTTTGGAATGTGTTTGAATTTGGTCATTTTTCTGGTGGGTTTTGGGAGTGAAAGTAATGATGTTGTCTCTTTTCGGCAGTGTTGGAAGTGCCAGTACTATATGGGGCTCAGAACAGTTTAGGGGCAAGGAGGAAGCAAGGTGTGTTAGATATCCAAAAATCACTCTATTTTTGAAAATCATGGTTTGTAGTCACTTTAGAAGTAAAGTGTCTCTCTTAATGAGGAAAGTGGAGTCTCGAGTCAGATCTCAGTCTGAGGAGAAGTCCTGGTGTCCTCTTTGAGCTTAAGGCCTCTGAACTCAGACTTTAATTGGAGACACCCTGACAGCTGGGAAGGCCCTGAAGCTGAAAGTTCTGCAGATTCATAGGACTTCAGAGTGTGCCATGCAGGTGGCCATTGCCTTCATACACAGCTCTGCAGGCTTTTTAAAAAATAAAAATTAAAACCAAACAAAATCTTGTTATCAGATTAATTGCATTTTCCAAAGGGTGGGAACCCCTGACTACCCACAGGATTTTGGCAAACTACAAGACAAAGCCAGGCTTTCCCCCTAAAGCTTAACAGAAGTTGTGTTGCAGCAGCAGCTGCTGCAGAAGGTGAATGTAGTGATGATATTGATGAGATTACTAATTTGTTTAGTAGACAGGGAATGAGGATTCGTCTGCTGGCTGTCATCATCCATCAGCCGTATGTTGCCCCAGGCAGTGGGTATATGTTGTTAGCCTGTTACTAATTTTACTTTGTTTTTTCTCAGCTTAGTTCTTTTCTTTGGTTCATTTCATTCATTTGTTGTGACTGAAAACTAAACAAGAAGGAGGAAAAAAAGCCCATTGCTACCTCTTTTTGTTTGTCAGAGCAGGTACCCTTCAGCTTCTGCCTGCAGCCTCTTGTGTTTGATTTGGCTGAAAGCTGTTGGTGAGAGATGCGGTGGCCTATAAGGGAAATGACTTTCAAGGCATAAGAAGTTTTCTCTAGAACCTGGAGTCTTAGCCACACTTACCTTTCAGAATCAGTAGGCGAGAGCTACTTCATCATTACATAGTATTGCACCAGCCTGCACCAGAATTGGTGATGCCTTGATGTTGCTGTACCTGTTCTGATATATTGTGTTGCTGCATGTGCCATGACTGGGTTGCTTTTTTTTTTATTTTGGAGACATTTTAGATTGTGCTAATCAAACTTTCAGTTCTGCAAGGGGCAGGAAGTTTGCGCAAAGGAATTTTGGGGTCAGCAGTATTAATTGGAAGCTCATAGATGGTTTTATCTCATACTGATTATAATTTTCCATTAGGCCAGTTCTAAAGGGGGAGGTCTAATTTGTAGCTGCAGATTATTTGACTTGGATTAAGCTTTCCAAACTGAGCATGCCTGTTAGAAATTATGTTTAATATTGTACCTAAGGCGTCAGTTTCCACTGTTGTCATTCAATCAGTACCATAATGTTGTCACACTCTTCTCATTCAAAATGTGCTTAGTACTGTGTTTATGAATACCTTCAGAATCTTTTCCAGGTAGAGATGAGAGAGGCGTAAAGGGCTGTAAGGCAGTCTGAATTTCCAAGCTTCATTGCGATGTCTTTTTTTTTTTTCATCCTCATACTTGTAGTACAGATTTTCTGTGGCACTGACCACAGCTTTAGGTATTTGCTGAGCTTTGCAGCAACTTTGAAAAGTACTGAAGAGCCATCCACAGGGAAATGAAGTTGGTGGTACTATTGTTATGGAAGACATCATGTGAATTTGAAAAAATGTAGTTAAAAGCTTAACAGGAGGTAGATGTTGGTAGGTAGTGGGGAAAATGTGTTGGTTTGTGCCTATATTTTTTTTTTTCCTCTTCTTTATCTGTTCTCCTGTCTATTTCGTCTCCCAGTAAAAAGGAATTTATGGCTCTCCTCCTTCAGTCTTCACTTGTTCAGAGTGAGCACGTTTTGATGATGACTATACTGTTAAACAGGATTGGTCTTGTGGTCGTCATGGAGTACACAACTGCTTCCTACCTAAGCTGATGGCGGTAGTGGGAAACCTGTAGGAACCTACGGTTGGTGGCTTTGCTGGGCCTTATTGAGCTTCTGGGTCTGAGGTCAGTCTCTTCTACTCCCTTCCCAGCCTCGCTGCCTCCAGTGCTGTGGTGACTTGCCAGCCCACTTCAGGGCCTTGAGCAACAGCTTCCCAGACCCCCTTCCTGGCTTCCTGCCTGTTGCTGTGCCCCAGGAGGTGAGGTGACCCTCAGATCAGGTCTGAGATGAGATGTTGGGTGTGGGTGGCTTTCAGTAGTGCCTCCTGGGTACAGTGACTCTGACTGACTCAGGCTCTTACGTATCAGTACAGACATACCTTTTCCTTACAACTACTGCCCTCCTCCAAAATCGTCTGAGGTTATTTAAATACAGTACAGACATCACACAGAGCAAGTGCTCAGTATGGTCTTGCGATAGCAACTTCTTTATGAAGTTAGACTGTACAGGCAGAGTAAGATTGGACAAGCTCAAGGGGATTTCAGGGAACAGACAAGTGGATCTTGATATAACACTTTTTTTTTTTTTTTTTAAAAGGTGATAGTCTACCTGCAAAACAAGGAAATTCTTCTAATCTTCTCATAAAAGGGCAGTTTTATAACCAGAACTTTGTATCAGGCTGGTGGCTTAGTAAACCATGAGTTGAGTAGAGGAATGACTTTGGGCAGACTTGAGAATCCTGAGATCCCAGCTTTGAAAGCTTGTTAGTTTAATCAGCTCTCCATGTGTAAACAATTTCAGCATGCTTTCTGGGTGGCTTTTAAAATTTATTTTTAATTTTTAAATACAATTGTTGATGCATATCTAGCATAGTTTATTTTGCTATTTTTAACCACTTTCTTTTGCTTGCATAAGCATTGCTTGATGCTTTATTCCAGGTTATATTGGACCCCAAAGAGGGAAGATAGCTGCAGAAAATGTTTCAGGTAGCAAGAAGCAGCTAATGCTGTCAAGGATCAGTAGGACATGGAGGAGCATAGAGGGAGAGCAGAGGATGGCCAGAAGAACTAGGTTACGGCTCATAGGTTAGCACTGGTGCTCACTGAAACTTCCCTCCCTGTTGAAGCTGTTAGTAGCGAGTTAGTGGGGTGAGACATGCAACATGGTCCTCCTTGAGCAAAGAAGGTCCCTATATGTCCCTTGGCCCTATATTTGGGAAAGTTGGATGCAGTTTTCAAGCTCAGTGTAACCACTGCAATACATTGATGTTTGGGGTTTTTTTAAATGGGTAGCAGAAGGAAGTCTTACGCATTGCACGTTAGATGTGCCTATGTTTATAACATTGAAATTAGAGATGGAGAAGCAGTTTCATAGATTCATTTAGGTGGGAAAAGATCGAGTCCAACTGTAAAACTTTTCAACATGCCACAAGGATAAACAGCATTCTTGGACTCTGTGGGGGAAATTGCTGGCTATTGGGTTTGCCTTTATCTTTTTATAGTCATAAAAGTGTCCAGGTGCATTGTGATTTTCTTGTCTAAAGCTTCAAATGGGAGCTCTTTTGGCTGAATGTGTGGTGATGATTATGATGAGATCCTTTGTGCTATTTCATAAATTCCTGAGGTGAAAAGAGGTTTTGCTATCTAGGAACTCATCATGATAGTTTGTTTTTAAATAGGCAGGAGTAAAGTTAGTGTGTTTTCCTTCTTTCTTTTCAACTGACTTCTGTGACGGAAAAAAAACGATCAAGAAGTGATGAGAAACATGAGAGCCCTTTCTGTAAAATACCACTGTTGGTATTTAAGATGGCAATATTTTGAGTACTTCCAGCTAGTTACAAGTCTTTTATTGAAGTGTTGTTTTTGCAAATTGCTTCTGTGCTCTGCACGTGTGTCTGTGTACTTAAACAGAGCAAATTATAACAGCGAGGGAAGAAAGGCATCCTTCAGTAGGTAGCAGCACAGTGCTGGTTGTGTGTACATACTGGGGACTGCAGGGTCATCTCCTGGGCCACTCGGGGAGATGAGGGGAAAGGAAGGCAAGGGGGCAAATCAGTAGAAGGAGAAAAAAATAAAAACAAGGGAAGGGAAAGAATGGGTGGGGGGGGTGTGTGTGTTTCTGTTAGCGGATGCCTCGAACAGCAGTGCTTGTGCAGAGGATCCTGAGTAGGGGCAGTGTCTCTTTAAAAGCAGTAGGGGGTTGGAGCTGGGGGAGTGCTCACAGCAGTAAGTATAACACAGCTGTGCTCTGTTTATGCTTAGGCTACAATAAAAAAGCTATAAAATGTGAGATGTCATAGCTCCACTTTGCTTTATTTATACTATTTCCTCTGAGCTCTGTCACACTGCACATTCATCTGCTAAGTTGCAGCAAGAATGGAGATTAAAATATCACAGCTCAAAATAGGAGTCAAGCGGAAGGAGATTCATCATAGCCCTATTAAAAAATATGTAAATATGGGAATGAAGTCACTTTAAAGCTGTATGGCTCTCCTCCTCAGTGGGCTGAGGAAAGCTGTGAGTGATGCACTATGCAAGTGACAGATTTATGGGACTTGTTCTTCTTTCTATTTTTCACTCCATTCCACCAAAATACTTTTAAGATTAAAAATATCAATTTGAATTGCAAATTTTCTCTATGCTATATATATATATTTTTAAAAGATTTTCTTCTTAACCATTGCCTAAACTAATAATGTAAAGAAATATTCCCGATTAAAAGGGGTCGGAAGCACGGTCTGATGTTGAACTTGCAGTAGATGAGATTTGCCTTTCTAGAGTGCTTTTCATCTGGGGTCCTTGGAGCACTCTGCAGGCATTATGTCAAGCCTCTCTTGCCCTCGGAGATAGAGGCATGCCTTACCCCTCCATACATGAAAGTACACTGAATACTTGCAGCTGCGGTTCTCAGAAATGCCCTGTGGCACCCAAACCACAGTATTTTTAATGGAGGTTTGTTCCTTTTCTCCCCTGCAGCTATTTTGAAAATGGAGCTGGGGTAAGAACTCTGAAGTCCCAGTTTCTGATTGCTTTCCATAAATGCTGTGCAAAGAGAGCTGCCTCCTCTAGCAGGAGCAATGCTCTTTTGAACTTTCCAGTGAGTCTGTGGTCTTTGATGTGGTCAAATTTGGGTATGAGTTTTCCCCTGGAACAACAAAGCACAGATGTTACAAGATATTTGAGAAATGAGGGATTTTAATTAATACCCTGAAGATACAAGAAAGCCACCAAGATACTTCACCGACATTTGGCTCTGAAGCCCAGTTTTGAATAAAGGAAGAGAAATGTGCTGCCACTAAATGGAGCTGTGCTTTGTAGGTCAGTGTGGGTAGAGTGCAAGGAGAGGAAAGCCAAAGGGGAGCCAAGGGAGAGGGCTGCCGTGCTTTCCTGTGATAGCAGTATGAGCTGAGGGACTAAGAAAAGCTGGAAACTTCTTGATGCGAAGTGACCAAGGCAAAGCAGTGATTGTGTCTTCATGACCTTTGCAGCCATTGGCCTTGAGAAGAATTTTATATGTCTGTCCATCCAAGTAGGAACGCTGTTCAGCTTTTGATCAGCAGGTAAACTGTATGAAGAAATTTCATCTAAAGGAGAGATTAAAATTTATCATTAAAGGTGGTTGAGAAATAGTAGCTTTCCTCTTTCTTTTTTCTTAAATGATGGTATAAAACCACCAGAAGTTAACCAAAACTTAATTGACTTCCTTATAAGTTGGTGCTTTGTGGATAAACAAAGGTTCAGCTGAGCAAGACCAGGTCATCCATCTGTCCTGTAACTGTGTCAAGTGCAACACCGAGAACTGAAGGAGTCAGACTGTAGTTTAGTCTCCAGTTATTTTATTGCTGGGATTGCTACTGCTACCATGCCTCATAGCTTGTGCAAACCGAAGTGCTGGTGTGAGTGGAACGTTGTCCACTAAGAAAAGGACTAAACCAACCTACTTCTCATGGCACTTGGTTTATTTCCTGGAGTGGTGACTTCTCTGATTGTGACTTTCACCCTGTCTTCTACATCAGTGTGTTGGCAGGGTTAAATGGAAGTGCCCTTGGGATTGGGTGGCAGATTTTTTGTTTTGTTTTTCCTTTTTTTAATTTGATTCTATGAAATCCACAAAAAGTCAGCGATTTTTACTACTCCAGTATGTGATTTTGGAGTAGTTCTGGGTTATATTGATTTATTCACTAAGCTCTTATTGCCAGCAGAAAAGACAGAGATTTCCTCTATAAGCTACTTGTGTGCCATGCATGTTTGAGCATTGCTGCTTCTGGCTGATGGCACTGCTCTTGGTACTTTAGAGTTTAACCTGAGAAGAGCTGTGGATACAGGATGCTAATGTCCTTCAAGCAGAAGAAGAATTGCTTGTCTCTTTAAGAAGGTGCTGTACTCAATCACAGCTTATGGTGTGAGTATCCAGGAAATGCTTAGCATTTATGAACAGGCAGCCTTCTCTATACCGGGCGCATTGGTACCCTGCTGTGTTCATCAACATTGTGTTTATCCCAGAGCACC
Organism: Strix aluco; assembly: GCF_031877795.1. Classification (NCBI taxonomy): domain Eukaryota; kingdom Metazoa; phylum Chordata; class Aves; order Strigiformes; family Strigidae; genus Strix; species Strix aluco. Next base: position 22,966,182 of record NC_133935.1, read on the forward strand.
TTGGGGATAAGTATGGAATGAGAGTAACATGGACTTATGCAGGGTTTGTTTTTCTGTTTGTGTGCTGTTTTGGCATAAGCCTTTTGACCTGATAACATCTATACATGTATTTTCTTAATGTAGCTATAGTCCTGTAAGCTAAAGAAAGCTATAAAAATGTAATTGCGCTTGGCATACAACTCTTTGAAGCACCTGTAGGTTGTAGTGTACTCACAAATAGCGATCCTCCTTCTCCCAGGTCACTTGTCCTTTTTTTTTTTTCTTCTGTTTGGTTTTGCTTCAATCAACTGATGAATTATTTAGCAGAGGAACTAACAGCACTTTTCAAGGCGTGATATGATTTATAAGCCCAAATCCCATTTCAGAAATGATAGGCATAATTTAGGAACCTAAGCCTTGTTGGAAAACAATGGATTTGGGGGAAAAAAAGTGCTTTGTAATCTCTTTTTGGGAAAAATTTATTGCCTAAACTACAATTATTCAGGATGTATGTGTTATTTAGCTAATGTTTTACTTGATCTATATTTCTTGAAAGAAGGGTATTGATATATCATGATAAAAGGTAGTAATTTCAATATTGTAGTATTGGGACCGGCACTGTTTAACATCTTTGGCGATGGGACTGAGTGCACCCTCAGCATGTTTGCTGATGACACCAAGCTGTGTGGTGCGGTCGACACGCTGGAGGGAAGGGATGCCGTCCAGAGGGACCTTGACAGTCTTGAGAGGCGGGCCCGTGCAAACCTCATGAAGTTCAACAAGGCCAAATGCAAGGTCCTGCACATGGGTCAGGGCAATCCCATGCACAAATACAGGCTGGGTGATGAGTGGATTGAGAGCAGCTCTGTGGAGAAGGACTTGGGGATATGAGTGGATGAAAAACTGACTATGAGCCAGCAATGTGCACTCACAGCCCAGAAAGCCAGTCTCATCCTGGGCTGCATTGAGAGAAGTGTGGCCAGCAGGTCAAGGGAGGTGATTCTCCCCTCTAGTCTGCTCTCATGAGACCCCACCTGGAGTACTGTGTCCAGCTCTGGGACCCCAACATAAGAAAGACCTGGAGGAGGGCCACGAAGATGATCAGAGGGTTGGAGCACCTCCCATGTGAGGACAGGCTGAGAGAGTTGGGGTTGTTCAGCCTGGAGAAGAGAAGGCTCCGGGGAGACCTTATAACAGCCTTCCAGTACTTAAAGGGGGCCTGGAGGGAAGATGGTGAGGGACTCTTTTATCAGGGAGTGTAGTGGTAGGATGAGGGGTAATGGTTTTAAACTCGAAGAGTTTAATTTAGATATTAGGAATAAATTCTTCACTGTGAGGGTGGTGAGACACTGGAACAGGTTGCCCAGAGAAGTTGTGGATGCCCCCTCCCTGGAAGTGTTCCAAGGCCAGGTTGGACGGGGCTTTGAGCAATCTGCTCTAGCAGAAGGTGTCCCTGCCTGTGGCAGGGAGGAGTTGGAACTACATGATCTTTAAGGTTGTGGGTTTTCTGGTTGGGACCTAGTAAGTCCTGTTGTATTTCAGGGTCCAGTCAGGTTTGGAAAAACATCTTTCATTAAGATGGTGGTGGCAAGAAAACTCATGAACTAAAATTGCATTTCAGAGGGATTCTCAGCACTCTCTGAAAACCAGACTCAACTCATGCATTCTCAAGTCAATCAGATTCTTGTTTCCTTCCAAAATCTTATTGCTTGCATTTCTAAAGTACGTGTCTGACTATGTATGTAACCTGAAGTATTCTATTTGTACTGTATGCAGTGCTGTGAAGTCTAATGTTTAAGAACTGTGACTTTTTTCTTGTAATCAATTAATTTCTTTTATATACATGATGAATTTTTAAGAATAAAATACTGGTGTTACATTAACATAGCTAATAATAAATTATTGCAAAATTCTAAAAGTCTTAACAGGTTGAGATTATAAATATGCGTTATAAATATCAGTGAGTTCTGACTTAAATCTAAAGCATATATATAGCTTCATAGGGCTGTCTTATTGATTGATTGGATTTACATATGAAATCATCAAAGTATTATGCAAAGTTTAAGAAGTGCAGCTATGATACATTTGGTTAAAATTGGAAATTAACTTTGGAAGTAGTTCCTAAATTTGAACATCTTAGTCCAGGCAAGAATGTGATTCAATAATTTGTGAGTCTTTTAAGAAAGTCTTAGAACTGTGAATTGAGTTGATGATGAGAACCTAATTTGAGACTAAGCTATATTGACAGTTTTTATGATATAACAGAGTTCTTGATTGACCACAGTAATCTGTCCAGTTGATATGACTTGCAGCTGTTTTCTTCTTTGTTTGAATCCAAGCAAGGAAATAGTAGGTAAGAATTCAGCATTGCTACATGTCTCTTCCTTGCTAGCAATGTTGATTTTCAGACAAATGCAGTACAGCTTGGCTGTGCTGAATAACAAAATACAGGTAATCCAGTGAATCCACTAAAGGATTAATATTTACAAAACATAAGGATCTCCCAGGCATACTACATCAGTTTGACTAAATATGGAAGACTATTAAATCTTGACAGTACAACAGGGCAAGTCATTTGCTATCAGTTACATTTTAACAAGAGTGTTTCCTAATGCCAGTTGGTTGACACTGATGCTTCACAGCCTTTATAACATTTATTCAGTATATTTAGTAACAGTCTTAATACTTGCTAGACTGAATATTAAAATTCCTACTAATGCTGCCCTGATTTTTTTTTTAAAAGCAAACAAGAATACTTTAGATATTTTTACAGTAATTTTTGTTTTCCAAAGCAGTCTATTCATACAGTACTGTTGATCCTATGGATGTTTTTAAATTGACAAATTACAGTGGTTTTACCCATTTCAGTGGTTTCTCTCTCTAAAGGAATAAGCCTTTAAAACTATCTAAACTATCATTAGGTTAATGATTTTCAAAATGGCTGCGCTGCTAAAATGTGTATACAAGTTAAAGCCACAAAAATAAAATCATGAAACTTTCACTCTTTATAGACTTTTTTGAGACAATTGCTAAATCTGTTTTTTTCACTACAAATAGTTGTATGAAAAGGTGTAGAAGAAATTAATGAAATAGGTTGTGTACATTTTGAATTAGGTATGTTAGCAATTAAAAAACTCAAAATTTGGTTTTGACTTTCCCAACATAAGCGCCAGTAATGATGCCTGTAATGCTGCAGAAAATCTGATTGCCTCTGTTCTGTTTTGAAGTTTGTGAGATTTCTTGCTACTGTCCCATTACCATGCAAGACTTCTGAACCAGTTGTATAAAGCATAAGGCTGTTCTGACTGTGGATATACATCTTGCTTGGAAGAACGAGAATACCTGTGTTTACTGGTTAGCATTTTATTCTTGTTGCTGAATTAAGGGTAAAGTTGAAACCATCTGTCTTCCTTTGATTCACAGGCACTTGTGATTCCTCGGAGGGGAGGAAGAAGGGTTGTCTTTTGTCATCTCATTCGCTGCCTCTAGGAATATAGGTACTTTTGTTTCAGTAGATTGTATATTTGGTTAGTGGTGAGGTGGAGACCATACTCTGTCTTCAGTGAATTTGCATCTCTTGCATGGCAGGTTGCAGGTCAGCTGGTCTTTGTTCCTTCCTGAAGTCTTCTGTGGTATCAGAGGTGGCCAGCTGCCTGTACTTAAAGTCATTAGCTAAGTCTTTCACAGAATGACAGTTTCTTGAAATCTCTTTTCCTTGGTTCACCTTTGGTTGTATTCATTAGTAGTTTGCATATGTCTTCATGTTTGCTTAGTTGCACTGGGACCTCTCCCCTCTTTTATTCTGCCAACCTGCGTAGAAATGAGCAACATTTAATGCACAACTTCTGGTTTCCTCCCAGCCCTCTTTTGTGCAGCTTAACTGTGGACAGGTCAGATGAAGAACTCTTAAGTCCTTCCCAAGCCACTAGACATGATCCAGCCCTGTATATTTCTGTGTCTTGTGTTCTAATGCCATAATTACTTCCATATTATATATTTTAATGTGGGTCTCTGCTGGCTACCCACAAAAATTAATTGAATAATAAGAGCAAGCAAAGAAGCTGAACTGGCAGCTTCAGGCTTAATGTGGAGTTGGCATCTGAGTCAATAAAAGGGTCAATTTTCTTTTTTTGATCTATTTGCAACTCCCATAAGCAGGAAAGAACATGCTTCCCTCATTAGCTTTTGAGGTAGGCTTGCTAGCCATAATTGAGGAACTACAGGCAGTGGTGGAGCAACTGGTAATAAAAGTGGATGGAATAAATTCCCCTGGTGCCTGAAGCTGCGTGGCTGCTGTTCCACCACTGCCCAGGAGCACCCTTGTTTAAATTATGGGATCCTGTAGTGGCCACACATCATTCTGGGGACCACACAGATGTGGGTTCCTTGAATGCAGCAAGTGGTTTTTCTGGCCAAACCAGAGGGGTTACAGAGCAGATCCAAACACTTAGCAGTTAGTGAGGATGATTTGGAGGGAGGAGAATCTTTTAAAAATAGAATTCTATAAAATTCAGTAGAGAAAATGGAGTAAATGACATTACATGCTACTCACCTGCAACCCCTGCAGAGACAATGAGTTTACTCTTAAATTTACAGCTTCCAAGGATAATGAGGAGCAGTAACTGCATCACTGTGCCCCGGAGAAACAAAGAAAACCAAAGATAATGTACTACTTACTAGCTAGCCTAATGATGGCTATGAGACAGTACACTGTTAGTCCTACCATGTGCAACAGTTTATTGAAAGAGAGAGAGGCTCTCTCTGCCTTTCTTCCTCTTGCTCTCAATGGAGTCACAGTTACATTTTCTCATTAACTAAAAAAGGACAGATAAGAAGATAGATCCTTCCTTTGGATACGGTGGTGGGTTTTTTTCATTGTCCAGCAAACAGCACAGTTATGTTTCAGGGAATAAATAGAGTGAGAGTAAATTTCAACTGAATTTATTTAGCTGGAGAAGTTTTCACTAGCAACATGGGAACACAGACTGTAAAAATAAGCAAATAAAAAAAAATAAAGCTGCTATTCTAGTTCAGCAATCATATTTTTTTAAAAAAAGTGACTGTTTAAATATTTTATTGACTGTTTTCCTACTGCAGTTTTTCTGATATAAAAAGATGAATAGGAAAATATTATGTAAATATCTGGGACAATGTTCTAGTGTTGCAAAAGATTATTGACAGAATATCGTGATGCCAGATTACCATGTTACTGTATTTCTTAGATTTTAACTTGGTTTTAATACCTTTATTCAAAGAATCCTTCATGCACATAATTGTATTATTATTATTATTATGAGTAGTGACAACAATGATGATATTTATTTGAATTGCAGTAATTACTTTAAGTCATTGTCTCTTATTAATTAAAATCCAAAGACTTTTAACACCAATGGGAATCTTTTCACTGACTTCAAAGATTTGGACCCTGCCCTATAAGAATATTCAGATATTTACTTAATGCTATTGGTTATGCTACTGTTCACTCTGATATTCATCATAATTTATAGATTCATCACACTTGCCTATAATTAAACTTTATTTTCAGAAGTATGATGATAATTGGTTTTCTCAGTCAAGACAACTGCTGACATTGGGGCAAGAATAACAGCACAGAGTGAGGATCCTTGAAGTCAGATAGCACATAAGTTAGGAGCTTCAAAAAGGTCTGAAATGTGGCAAGTGCAGTGGTACCCAGAACCCTGTAGAAAGTGTGGAGGGAGTGAATTGCCTTAAAGAGCAGCTGAAAGAGAGACGTGCTGAGCAGGGAGCTGTCTGCAGCAAATTAACGCTGAGGGTGTGGGGTGCTACTGCCCCTCGGTTGGGTGCTGTTCTCTTTTGTGGGGGCAAAAGCCATGATTCACTGTGACAGAAAAAAAAAATAGAAGTAGCACTAGGGTTTAATGGAAGTAGTGATAGTTCAAGGATGGTGTACTACATAGTGTTTTTCTTCCCCAAATTACAGGTTAAGCACCCAAAGGACAACAACTAAGCATATTGTGAAAGTACGTGGGTGCTGGGGGTCACTGCCTCTTGCAAAAGCCAGATGCAATCCATCAGCTGCTTAGTGGTGCTTTGCTTTTTGTGTGACAGTGGCTTGCAGTGAGTTGTGGCTCTGTGGCTCCCAGTGGGAGGGAGTCCGGTGTCCCTTCTCAGGGGCCCTATCTCCCAGCTCTGGGCTGGGCCTCTGAACAACTTTCAAAGGGGTTCAGATAAATTTGCTGAAGAATGATGATACTTTGCCTGGAGTGAACATTTCTGCAAATATTTTTCAGTAACTTGAGAAAGCAGCTCAGGATTTGGATGCTGTATTGTGCTTGCTCTGGTCCTGCTTCTTTTTCATGAACCGTCCAGATTGCTTGCATGAGTGGACTGTGGGCAGAATTGTGGCCTCAATACTGATCACTTCTGCTTTTGTGAGGAAACAGGTGGCACCAAATCTTCCTTTTCCTACTGGAACCATCAACTTTAGGGGACAGTAAATTGCATTTGCTCAGAACTGCAGTAAACATCTTCCTTGGCAGGGAGTGAAAAGCAGGGAAGAACTCAAAATATGTGAGTCAGGATTCCTCCTTCTTGGGTTTGCTGGGGCGAAGCAGATTTGTGCTACCCATCAAGACTAAAAATTCAGTGGAAAGGCATTGCTAAATGGGGAAGTACTCTCCGCTTATCAGTCAAATGGAAAAAGAGTGGAATGACTGAATGAAGTTATTTTATATTGATTAAGGGAAGCATATTGAAAACTAATGCTGTAATAACTGCTTAACAAATAATATTTTAAATAGAGATTTCATTACTAAGGGGTAAAATACAGTTGTCATCTTTTCTGTACTATATATATTTGAGGAAATCAGTGTGTCCTGTACCAGTTTTATCACTGGCACAATAAGCACCGCAGGCTGTATTATATTTATGATGTTGTCACATCATACAGAGTATAGTTGAACATCTGGCATATTTCTTATTTTATGCTAAAAAGCAAGACACTTTTCCCTGCCCTTTTTGATACATGTATAGATATAAAACACTTATATAATATAAGGTTCGTGTAGACAAATACTATATTTTTAGGGGCAGACCAGATTAAGAAAGGATTAAACATTCACATATGTCATGTTTGATACAGATTTATAAAGTGTGTGTTTCATGTTGTATGCCAGCCACTAGTTGCTTACAGTCAACAAGAAGTTTCCTGTATGATGGGCTGTGACATGACTACAGTGTACCTGATACCTTACGCTTCTGAGCTGTTGGATTCCGGCTGCTGTTAGGATACCAGACTGGGAGCTACGTGGTCTAGTGAGCATAGCCCATCTTTACTTTTTCTTTTAATTTCCTCAATAACAATATTGTTTCATGAGTTCACATAGAAATCTTTATTAGCATTAGTTACTGAAGATATAACAGTATTATTATCACTAGCAGATTTTTTTATCCTGGTTTTCTTTTTTGTTTGTCTCTGCATGCGTTTGCAATCAATCTCATGCTAAAATACAAACAATGATTGTGTCAAGTCTGTTTGCACTTGCATGTATGCATGTGTCAAATATGTACGGTGGAGCAATGCTTGTGCACATGCTTTTCTTGTACTGTGTCAATGGGTAGCATCTGGGATGATGTGAACTTTTCTTCAGTCTCCAGATGCTAATCATTTGCTTTTAAAAGAAGTATGAATATTTGACTGAGAAAGTAGAAGCTGTCCCGAGAGAGACAGTGGCATTCCTCTAGGCATGTTAAGTCTGACCGTAATCATCTAATCTGAGCTAATTCTGTCTGGCTCTTTTTGAAAATCATACCACTAAGTCGTTATAAAATACAAAGCCTACAAATGGGAGGTGTGTAATAGCAGTGGTTATTCAGCTTCCAGATAGTAGTCTGCTACAGTTTGTGGGCAGTCTTCAGGATGTTCTTGCCTTCTGATTATATCCACTGTTAAGTGTACAGAGGTACCAGCTAGGCTGCATTTTTGGTTATTCCCTGGGCAGGCTAAGTCAACAGTGTGCATTAATGACAAACGATGTAATAGGGAGGGAAAGTGATAGAGAAATTTTTTGACTAAGAATGTTGAGGGGCCTGTTCTGCATATTGGGGTGCAGCTACTGGAAAAGTGATAACCTGACCCTAGCTTGTACTTCCCAGCTCCTGCTCCTTACCACCTGAGATGCTTCTCAAAACTTTGACTCCTGTGCGTTGTCACTTGCCCCATTCCTGAACAGGAACACAGGCATTATCTGATACATGTTTGATCTTAGATGATGCACGTACTATCATCATGACACTTTGCCTTCACTGATACAGTACATATTTCTCTGCTACAGAGAAGTACGATGTAAAACCAGAAGTGGGTAAACTTGTTCGGTTAAACAAGCATCTTGAGTCTTTATGATGTGGCCAAAATATAGATGACGTTAAGAATAAAACTCAGAACCTTTCACTTAAACATATACTGCTCCATTTGGAGCTGTTCAGGAACAGAAGAAAAGGTATCAATGTTAAAACTGATTAATGCATTAACTAATACAACTGAAGGGCAAGTATATGTTGTAAGTCCCTTCCTCTGTGCTGATCAGGGAAGATAGGAGTTCTTACAGCCTTCAAGCAAGGGAGTCTCTGCTCTTTGCTCTATGCTGTAGCTGCTCATGCTTTCAGTTTGAGATCCCTGGTCCAGTCCCCAGTGTGCTGGCCAAGAGAGCAGCTGTCATACTAACATGAGACAAGAACAGCCTCTCCTGCAGTGTTTCTGGCCTGGAAACAGAGAGAGAATATTTAAAATCTCATGAGAGAGAGCTTGCCCTGATAAGCTCTTCTCTGTTAAGAAGACGTGATGGTTGAGCGAGCCGTGGGAATGGACAGGCAGCTTTCTGCAGGAAGTCTTGGAACAGAAAATGTCTGTGCCCAGCAGTGAATTTGAGTTTCTAAGGAAAGTGGTGCTCACATAAAACCTGAGTTGCTCAGAACAACAGAACCAGGCCCTTAAAAAAACATACTACTAAGATTGTGTAATGAGAAAATATCAGGAAACAGCCATAACGGAGACAAATATCTTTCTGACTACAGCCACTAGTAACTGGGAAGTATGCTGCCATTATGTGCCCAAAACGTTTAGTCTTGGCCGGTGTTGCTGCCAGGCTGTTGATTCTCTGGGAACAATCCCCGAGGAGGACCAGCTTTCTCAAGCAGTGACCTGGTCCTGACGATTAGATCACTGCCATTGTGGGCTGAGTTCCAATAACTTGTATTTGGACCAAATGCTGCACAGCTTACTGATTTTGGTTTTTGTGTTTGGGTTTTTTTGTTTGTTTTTTTTTTTTTTTGTCCAAACATGCTTTACCTACGTCTGCGTATTTGCTAAAGTAGGGATGAGCTGGTGGCTTCTGGATGCCTCACTGGGGAACAGAAGTGGATGGCAGCTAATCTGTATGAATTGGGTGAAAGCAGAAGCTGGTTGTGCATAACAGCATCCAGGTACTCTAGGCAGCATGGAGGGAAATCTGCATGTTTGGGTATGCAGTCATCTGCCTGTACTCGTTTCCCAAGACTTTGTTAATTCAGGGTGACAGATAAGGACAAGTACATATTCTTTACCACTGACCTATCTTTCCTGTCAGCAGAGCAAAAGAGAGGCAAGAAGTTGTTTGCAGTGGGATTCTCCATAGAATGGAATATTTCCTCCACTATTAGTTATTAATAAAGTATCTGTAATATTTAAATATTAATATAAAATATTAATAAAATATCTGTAATTAATAAATAAGTGTAATGTTAAAAATGGTAACATTTTGGATAGGTGCCACGCTTTCAAGTTAATTTAATAATATCTTTTCATGATGAAATAAATTTCTTACAGACTTGCTGCTGTTACCAGTACCCAACATCAGTAAAGAGCTGAATTCAGAGGAGCCTTCTCTTGTGACCGCTTTTTCTTCAAAAACACATTAAGTTCAGCATGCAAAATATTGTGGGAAAATTGGCTTTCATCCATTGACACTGTTTAACATTCAGGATTTATGATAGTTTCTTGTGTGTAAACACAATAGGCATTTTATAAATTGGATTGTTCGTAGAGTAATACAAGATGTAAATGATATTGTTCCTACTGGTTACATTATATAAAATATATAACCAGCTGCTGAATTTGTAGCACAGAGGCCTGTCATACTATCTTTCTTTTTATGTGCTGTGGGACAGGTGCATCACTTACGTAACTTCATTTACTCCAGCAGCTTACTCTTGAAAATACTATTGCATATAGTGCCTATGAAAAGGAGTACCTACATTTTGCAGTACCAAAGGCTGTAATGGCAATTTTCCAGAATCCTTGAGATCTGCTTGTGATTTGCATGAAATATAGCATGTTTGCACATTTTCTTCATCTCTGATAAATATATGCTAATAAGGTATGTATTAACTAGATGGATGTATACTATTTGTTTAATCAATAATCATTCTGTGACTTGTGCTTTCTATCCAGTGTGCCAGCATTTGTAACCATCATGTAACATTTAATTCAGAAGTATTTGGGGCGGAGGGTGTGTGTGTTATGTTTTTCCTCAGGTATTTTAAAAAATAAGTAGCAAATACATATTTGACCAAGAAAAATCTGATCTGATCAGCAGCATTCCACTGTGCATGAGGAGCACATTAGTAAAAAGATGATGAGGATGTAGCTGACACCAGTATCTGTGAAAGAATCTTTTTCCTGTAGTACAAACCAGAAATGGCATTATCTGGCCTTTCTAAAGGGCATTTTAGCACTATCCCTGTGTTTCAAATCCTGGCTGAAGAGTGGATCAGCAAGCAGTAATCAGCAGATGTGGATTCCAGAGAATGGACAAAGTGTCTAATGACTAAATGCAATGATTAGTGAAGGTAGGATCAAGACAGGACCATAATCCCCAGAACAACCAATATAACTTTTTTTCTTTCCAAAGCTAGTTAATACCTTGCCCTTTTAATTATCCTAGCATCAGAGGGAAGTGACATCTTCTATCTTGTTCTCATTACTCCGTCAGATGCGTTAATTTAAATACTTGTGAACATATAAAACAGGCTTCTGAGCAAGAGCCTTCTTTATTTCTTTTATACACATTTTTGACTCTCTGGGATTTAATCCATTTTATAACCAGTTCTAAAGTGTGCAGCTCTCTTCAGCTGCACAGGATGCAGAGCTGGAGTCTGTTCAGGTTGTCCAGGGTGGATTTAGCAGCTCTTGTGACAGTAGGGCTGACAGCTGCCCTGCCCCAGGTAGTGGATCTCTAGAGGCACCAACCTGCAAGTGGATCCCCATTGCTGGCTGCTGTGATCTCCAAGGTGTGGTGGAGAACTCAGTAGCTTCATGTGGGAGAAGGTTTGCTTCTTCCCTCCACCCAAAACTTTCACCATGTGAAGAAAGTAGGAAGGAACTAACTGGTCCTGCCTTACTTCTTCCAGTCTTGACCATCAATTTGAACAGCCTTGGGATAAAAAGAAGTGGAAGGAAAAGAGGAGTAGAGAAGCAGCAGGGGTAAGTCTGTGGAAAGAGGGAGTTAAAGCAGTTGAGAGAAGTCCTAGGAAATAAGTGAAAGAAATACATATGCTTGTTAAGCTCCTGCAGTTTCAGAGACTTTGTCTAAGACTCATATTAGCTTTGAGCACTGATTTTATATTTTTTTTTTATTCCACCTCCCACCCTACTCCCCTCCAACTGTATGGGTTTTGTCCTCCCAGGTCTTTTAGGGATGATGGTAGTTGTGTTTAATACTGTGAATTGTTGCTGTTTGCTGTGAAAAATAACATTGATTTCAATGTGGATTGTAAAGTCCTGTTTCATTTCACTTGCCATTTTGACTTTGAAAATTCATTTGGCATTGATAATGCAAGCAGAATATTTTTTCAGGAGTGAGAATACTGAGCTTTTTTGCATTAGTGGCTGTGAGGAATGGTACTTTCTGAATTTAATACTTGATTTATCAAAATGGCTTGTCACTAAAATGTTTACTCATAGCTCTTCCTAATCAAATCTTAAATGGATAGTTATCATGGTTTTAGTTATTTTTGATGACCTGCCTTTTGTTCTTATTGATGTAAAGGTAAAACTGGAAAAGAAAATTAGATGGAGCTCTTCTAAAAACCATGAACAATACAAACAGTTTATTGAGGCTCAAGATTCTGATGTGTCATGGAAGGTGTTGTCTATTCCAGTGCTTAAATGAAATAGAGAGCATGAGGCACACAAGCGACAGTTTTGTTGACACACTATGGAAGTGTATTCAAGTTTAATTCTGTTTGGCTTTCTGCCATTTGGTGGACGAGAAGGGCAATAATTTGTTTCTGAGGCTTTTTCTGTGTAAAGAACCCTTTATTTCTAGCATGCAGGGAAATACCTGACTAGTTATTCTCATAAACATCCATAAGTAGTAGTTGTAAGTAGGAACCTGCTTTGCAGGCGATGGGGGCTGCTACGCTTGGGGAGGAGGTCCACCACTTCACGCTTAACTTGACTGCTGAAAGATAGCTGTTAACATCATCTTTTAGGTTAAAGGAAAGATGTTGCTATAAAGCTGACCTTTGTAAAGAGTAAAAAAGTTTTGCTTTTTAATAAGTGTTCTTTTTGATAAGGTTTCCTTTTTTTCAGACAGTGGTTATGTTTTTAAATAGTCACTTCACCTATGGAAGGATTGAAATAAGCTAAGACAGCTAGTAAATGGTCTTACCAATTCTACATGTGCCTGTTTGTGATCCTCTGCATACCAATACAGATGTAGTCTGAAAGAACTTCCTTGACCACAAGATCAAATGAGAAGTCAATTTTAGGCTTTTTAAAAATTTTTTCTGAGCACGTGCTGTAAATGTGTTATGCTTAAGGAGACAACTGCACAATGGCTTCTGATATGCAGTGCCTGTCTGGTGGCACTGAATCATGGTGATAGGTGACCTTGTAGAACATCACTTATTATGGTCAGCTGTAATCCCTCTCCTACCCATGACATTGCCCTAAGCCATAGTCTGTCCTCCCTGCTGGAGGATGTAAAGAGCTCCCCGCTACTTTCCACCTTCTTGCACTCACCTTTATTTTGCATTTCTGCATTGTTTTTGGAATACAGGGATAGCAATTGTTCAACCTTGAGCTCATGTTCATTAATTTACAGGTGAATTAAGAGCTGCTGTATCCGATTTGTTTGCCTCTGAAGATACTTTCCTAAAATAGAAACGTGAAAAGCATTTATCTTTTCCTTTGTGGTTTACCCAGTGTCTGGTATCTTTCTTCAATCTCATATTTTTCTCTATTTACTGCTCAATATTTCCTTTCATTTCCACTTAAAATAATCATATGTAGATATCTAGTACGTAAATTGAATTTGAACAATGAAGAACTTTGTATCATTTTTAGAAGCCATGTGTGTACCTCACACTGTGACTTTAGAAGTTTTCATACCAGTGGGTATGACAATTGAGAAACCTTGGGCAAAAATGAATGTCAGGCTAAAATCTAAGGTCAGCAAGTTTTATGGTGTCCTGCAGATGCATATAAAAATTTAAATTATTTTTTTTAAAATACTTCTTGCTACAGTGAGGTGGAAGAACCCTGGTAACCATAATCAGATGCAGTACCTATTGCAAAGGTATCAACTTGCAATTTCTTTAACATGCTGCCAGCCAACAATATTTCTAGGAAAGTAACATGCTCGCACATGCAAACACACACAGACACACAGGAGTTTTCACACAAACTTCGGAGAGGAAATTCTGCCCTACTGAGAGGAACGTTTTAATATCCATAGAGAGAAAGAAGGTTGTGCAGAAGTCCCGCAGGGGATCCTCCTTGTAGTATATGTACAGGCCTTGCTTTGTATATGGTGAAGGGTGTACCCTGCTGGAAGTCTGGATGGTGAAGTTTGTTGAAGGTGGTAGCAAGGCATGTCACCTTCTGCAGAACAGTACTGTTAGCTTAAGGCTCAACCTGCATCCCTGGCAGATATGCTGTCACTATCTCTTCACACACCAAAACTTATCAATGGTTGCCATTTATTTTTGGATGGGTCTCAAGCTTTACAGCACCATTTCCAAACCTGCCCGATGAATCTCTCTTGGTAGCAGAAAAGTCACGTTTGTTATGAGGAAACAAGCATGAGGTGTGTGCAGAGGAATGGTGAGCTGCAGGACACCATTGTGAGTGCTGCCTCACCCACGATGTGACTGCACTGCTTGGATAAGGTAGATAATAGTTATTGAAAAGTTCAGTCTTTTCTGTTCTGGATGCTAGTTCAGATGACTGTGATAACCATGCATTTGTGGCTTCCAGCTTAGGCAAGAGTCTGATGTTTCAAACCAATATTATCCTATGGTATACAGGTTTTAAAACGGAAGTATTTCCAGGTTCACTGGTAGTAGCAGGCTTTCTTTCTGTAAGTAGGATGCAAAGAGCAAACCTTGGGGGAGGACACAACAAGGTAGTTCAGGAAAATACTATTCCACAATAAGAAAGAAAAAATATGCTGCAGAAAATTAACAATGGCAGTTGTTCCTATAAAACCTATGGAAAGAAATAAAACACTTTTACTGACATTTCAATGTTGGGTTTTTTCCTTTTCCTATGTATTTTTTAGTTAATTTGATTTTAGTATAGTAGATTTAATTTGTGGGTTATCTTCATTTTTTCATTTTTTCATTTTTCTTTACTGGGAAAGAGTAAGAAAAGACCATTTAATAGATAAATAATGGAAGAGTAAAATGGCTATTCAGAAAAATAAAAATTGAATTCTATGTGAAAAATTGAGAAACTTAACCAAATGTAGAAATCTCTCATACAATCTGAAAAGCTACACTTGAAAAAGCAAACTTGTTTTACCCTTTTTCCACCCTTTAGTCTTCTTGATATTTTTTTTTTTTTTAAATCTAACAGTAAACAGAAGTGCAAGACCACTGACAGAATAAGTGAGTCTACACTAAGAACTGTGGGATGGCAATGTATGTTTCCATGAAATGTCAGAGAAAATTTCAGAGAGTAGTAGGTAGCTGAACTGAAAATTCACCAATATACAATAATCAGTAGCTGATACTCTTGAATCATGGGATTTGCATTGATCTCAAGTGGGTGGACTCTCTTCTCCAGCAGTATGAAATAATGATAGAGGAAAAATGATTGGTGCTCTCCAACAGCGCACTGGGAGCTCTTCATGATTTCCAATGATAAAAACAAAGTCAATCTTAGATATTTAGGAAGTTCTGTGTATATTGTCAGTGAAGAGTTAACAGTAGTTTTTGGTTGACTGCCTCTATACACTTGTGTGGAGGAAGTAGTAAGGAACTTGTGTTTCCTCTTGCTTTATTGATGTTTTCTTTCATTTTCATTCATGAAATTCAAAACCTCTCGGTTAAATAAGCACATAACAGGCTGCTGCTTTTATTAATACATCTCTGGAGGATAATCAAAGCAGTGGGTGTAACCAGTTGAAATACTGCTCTTGGACAGTCAATATTGGAAGGCAGTAGCAAAGCCCTTACCTTCTCTATATGAGCAAATGGATTACTTTTCTGCTCAGGCTCTGCTAGCTCTTTAGGTTGATTGAATTTGAGTCTTTTCTGCTGTTTAATAGTAACTCTTACAAACAAAAAAATGTTTAGACAGAATGAAATCTCAACGGTGTCACTTATACATACTTTTCCTTGTGGACACTTTTTGTTGTTGGTTTTTGTTTCATGCTACCTCTAATTAAATCTGTGTGTCAGTGGAATTACACTTCAAAGACTGTTTCTTAGGGTCACGATTAGAGATATCTGAAATAATGAGAAAGTAGGAGGCAAGGAAGAGAGTAAAGTTCTGCAAGAGTTTATAACATTGGAGTGTAGAGGGGTCTTTGTTTGTTTGCAAGGTCCAAAGTGTGTCAACCTGCTAGCTGAAACCTGAACTAACCTTCTCCATCAGTCAGGGGAAAAAAATGACAGTATATTCTGGGCTGCTGATATATTTCTGTTTTTTACACTCATAACTTTCAAGAGGGAATGTTATGTATCTGGGATTTCAGTGTCCTGTTTGTCACAACTCCTCAGCCATGTTGGGATGGTGAAGATGCAAGGTCAGTCTGCTCTGCAATAGATATTAGCTGTCAGGCATCCCTGAGAGGCTACAGCCACAGCACTGTGCTGCTCCACATAGACCTCGGGACCTACTGAAATTACAAAAAGACAACTTGACTCCATTGCAGCCTTACACCAGCACAGCAATAAAGTATGAAGCGCTTGTGTTTACCTAATCAATGTGGAAGTCAGTCGTAAATGGTAAAGTAGTACAATTATCTAGTTTCTTACCAAGTTTTTGTTTCTTTCTGGTTGTATGGATAAGGCAAACTTTCTGGATGTGGGACATGTTTATGAGCTTCTGTATTACTTTTTTTTTCTTTTTTCTTTTCCCTGTATTTTTCCCATAGGCTTGTTCACAGCAACACCCACTGGAGATAATGAGCAGTGACAGTATCACTGCAGCTTTCCCCCAGGGAGCCAAATAACATTGGTTCGTGTAAGCCAACACTGTAAGCAGTGGTTTTTTATATAAAGGGTGGGATGCCTCTAGTCTCCAGCAGCATGTTTTCTGTCAACCAGGAGAAAATGCTTAAATAAAAAAGTCTAATAAACCTGGTTAAAGCTAATCTGGGTTTCGGTTTACTCAGCTGCTGTAATGGGTTATGAGAATGACACAAAGTTTAATGCAATCTAGTTTATTTTATTCCCAAAGTAGTTTCATCGTAATCCAAGAAGTGGAGCTGTCATGATAATGTGAGCGTGTTCAGTAGAAGAAGCATGAGATTCTGTTTTTAACAGAAATTCAACCCTAGGCTTATGAAAATGTGGTATTAGGAGTATAAATATAAGAAGCTCCTGCTAAAGACATGAAAATGGCCCTTGCATGGCCGCCTGATAGGAAGATGAATCAAGTGAATATACAAGACCTGAGAGTTGTGTTGCTGTGCGAGCTGGGCTGTAATTTAGCAAGCTGACAGGAGGAGTGAAGTATCTCCTCAATATCTGTGTTTGGCAGAAGAGATGAATGCATACATCAGGAAACAATGTTTAAGTGTTTTATTTCCTTATTTCAGCCTGTCAAACTGTCAGTGTAGTTAATGGCCACCAAGAGAGAGTGAGGGGAAGGGAGGGCGGGGAGGAGGATAAATGGAAGGAAACAAAGGTGCTGTGGAGTCTGGAAGAAAGGAGAACTGTGAAAGATTAGCAGGGTGCTGAGGCGTGATGGTCCCCTGGACACAAATGTCCATACTCCCTCCATTGGCTTGAACCTCCCCTCCAGCCCTCCAAGGAAATGTGTAGAGATAAAGAATGCCCCAGTACTCTGCACAACATAACTTTATTTTACTATATTAATTTTGCTGTGGTAGTACCTAGGTCCACAGTCAGCAAGGCACTTCAGCAGGACTTCACATCATATTTTAAATTGGGCGTTTTGCCGAAGTGGGATCCAAAGTGAACAAGATTGAATTGGCTTGTCAGGACTTTGAGATTTTGGGATTCAGGCAATTTCTTTGTGTTGTTTTACAAACTGTCTGTAGCTGGATTTTTTCTTTTAAACAAACAGGGCTTGAATTGTTACTTTATTAAGTATACAGGGAGATATACATGTCTCGGGACTTAATTCTTCTTTCTGACACACCCACGCACCTTCCACTAAAGTCAGTACAAATGGAATGCTTTTCTTAAGAGAAGTATTCTTAAGACGAAGCCAATATTATGTATTATTTTCATTGCATGGAAACAGAACGAGGGTAAAAAAAATTTTTTTTTTAATACATCAAAGACTGTTTGGTTCAGTAACCGCAGAGAGGAGGGTAATGCAAACTATTCCTGTACTTTAGTCAAAGATGACACTTTGTTTTCACTGCCTTGTTAACCATGGGGGTTGGCAGCAAAAGGACTTTACGGTTCTGCCATGGGAGGTGGAGTTGACTTGCAAAAACCTGGATGAAGCACCTTTCAAACTGTGTTTCGCAGCTGCGGGCCCAGATAGCATGTAACCCAAAATGGATAAATGATGAAGCTGAAGCTTTCTGGGCTCTGTGGGGAACATGTGTCTCAGCTGTGGCTTGACTCCAGCAACAAAAAGCCCTCCCCTTTTGCATCAAGGCAGAGAGCAGAGCCCATAAGGAGACAGGGAGTGGCTGTTGGGATTAAACCTTAGGATATATATAGCTTTGATTCAGAGGAAAGCTTTGGGCATTGCCTGTTCGTGTCAGTAGAGTTATGGGTCCACAACCATAACTGTGAAACCACTATCATATCATGCAACATCATAAGGTATAAATTCGAATTGGGCATGGTAAAAATGGGTTTTCCTTTGGCATAGCATCTTCGTAATAGTGTTGTGTGCATTCTATCCAAATAGACAGTTCTTATTAATTATGCCAGTGAAAGCCACTTGAATCCTGTAGTTCTTGGTTTTGCCTATCTATTGCTGCTTTAAAAATTTCCTTAAGTCAAACAAAGAAATGGATAAAATAAAGAGTGACATGGTGGTATTCAGCATGGTTTAGTGGTTTTATTATATTAATGGTCAAAGTTGTCATTTTTTCTGCAGTTATTTCAATGTAGGAGAGTTTTAAGAGGAGTTCTGAAAGAGAATAAAGTAGTAGCTTTGTGAAGTCTTACAGGATGTTTTTGGTAATGAGGGGAGCTATGGGGAATGTGTGGTGTACCTTTTTTAAAAATATAGTTAATAGGTGTCAGAGCGTGGTACTGCCAGCTGCCTTGAGTGACGATTCAGCCTGGCTGGGCAGAATTGAAGAGAATAAAATAATATGGCATTAGGTTGGGAGGAGCCTTGGAAGTCAGGACAGCAGCAGATACTTGCTGTGACGGAGAAGAGAGGCCAAAGGAAAATTGCAAAGACAGGTATGTAATGAGGAAAGCAAGTGATGAGAAGGATAATTTTTGCTGTGGCAAGTGGTAAGAGGGGGATGAGACTGCTTTTGTGGATACTGAAGCAGACGTATCCTTAGAACAAGTTTTTAATGGCTTTGCAGTGGGACTCAGGCTGAACTCTTCATGATATTAGAAGTGCTCTGGTTTAGCACCCTTAGAAAGAGGTATTACTTGTCTCTGTCATCGTGCAGGCAACTGAAAAGATAAAGCCTGAACTCAATCCACAAACTTCGGAAACATTATGTCAGTAGAATACAGTAATGCTTTTTTAAAATGCAGATTTAATCAAACCCATGGACCCTACTTGACATATGAACAATCATGTCCCTAGGCCCTGTGGTCTCAGGAGATGCAGCAGGTTAAGAGAACAGTATCTGCTCAAAACCTGACTTCGGGATTTCCAGTGACTCAGGGCAGGTGATTGAGTGATGTGTGAACTGAATGGGTCAGCCATTGCCATGCTGGGAAGAACTGAGCCACCAGTGAGCCTTTCTTTCCAGTAAGATGTGAAATCCATGGTTCATTGAAAAAGCATGAGTTTCATTTCAGACCTGTAGCATTACTAATGTCCGTCTGATTACGGGGACAAGTAACTGTATCTGCATATTTAAATTTTACAAATGATCAGGATGCAGATTTGAGTTACCTTGCTATGCTAAGTTATGATAGGAACTCAATATTAAATGATAACTGTGTTTCACCCCTGAATTGAGATTCTTTGCTAGAGTGGAAAAATGAGCCCAATGTGCAGGCTCGCATGGCTGGAAGGGCTGAAGAACTGAAGCAGAACTTGAAAAGGAAGTGACTCTGTTAGTCAGCCAGTTTTTCAAAAGGAAAAAGAGTTTACGTGAATCTCTGGAAACTACTTCACATTGTTCTCATTCAGGAATATACATAGGAGACACTTTTTGCCAATAAAAGCATTAATTCGTGGGTAATGAGGAGTCCTTGCCATTCCCATGTGAAAGCTCTGCCAGATAGGGTCAGATGACTCCACCTACTAAAACTATGTATGCTTATGACATGCACTGCTTTAAGCCATAAATAAATGTGTGGCGTTGTGCCTGTAATAATCTTTCTGCAGAGCTGTACAGCCTACTACCCATTAGCTGATGTATTTATCATGCTTACTGTTCTTTTCCATTATTTCTGTAGTATGAATATGATGGTATCTGGTAAAGTAATTTTAAAAGTATTGTTAAAAGTACAAAAATACAGATCATATGAAATGCCCCTGAAGGTAATGGAACTGTGTGGGCACAGAAGTAATTATTGTGGATCAGCTTGTTCATATAACGGAAGTTCTTCATCCATATACACACACTGAGTGTGTATATATATCTGCACAAATACATATATTTGTGATATATTTAAACTCTCATGCTTGTGCATACTTGACTATTACAAAAGCAAAGCGAATATAAATACATAAGATTATAAGATTCTACACGTGGAGATGTTCATAGGGAGATGCTATTTTAGTATGTAGGAAGAGGTGATCGTGTAATTAAAGACTCTGTTACAGTTTTCAGATAGGGGCATATGTAGTCTTTATACCTAGGTAATGCTAGACATTCAGAAGTAAGGAGATACCAACTGTGCAATACTGATGTTCCATTGTTCTTAATTATTTGCTTTTTATAGAAGTAAAAGAAGAATTCTGCAATAAAAACATTTTGTAATTAATTATGTTTTAATATTAAAGTCCTATTGTTTCCCAGTTACATACTTAAAAAAAAAAAAGGGGTTAATCAGTAAACGCAAGTGACTCAGTGCAAGACTGACATCACAAACCAGAATTTTCTTTAACTGTGGCTATTAACAGGTTTACTTCTGGCATTTCTGCTGGTTCCTAGGATTAAAAAAAAAAGTCATGATAACTAACTCTCCCTTGAAATTCAAAACTATCTTGAAGCCTTACAATTTTAGAGAACCTATTAGTTCTGATTTTAATTGCTAGCCAAAATCTTCTGTGTCACTTTCAAGGTGTTATATACTCCTAAGGCAGAATTTTGTGTTTTTCAGTTTTAAATCAGAGATTTTTATGATGATATTACTCCAAAAGCAAATATTCTATGAATTGGGATTTAAACTTTCAGTTTTCTCAATAGACATTGCAAATACATTTCACTGTGATTGAGCTGGGAAATGCAGGCTGAATATTTTGTTTCTCATTCAACTAACTGAGGAGTTGTTTGTATGGGTGTAGACATATTTGGAAGAAAGAGACACCTTTTTAAAGAGTGTTCATGAAAGGACAGTAAATGAAGAGCTGTGAGCTGAGGATGTATGTTAACCTGCACTGGATGTATGTAACTGCTGAGACATCATGAACAATTGCTGTGTTTCTGAAAGGCTTCCCAGTCTTTTTAGAAGTAAGTGTTGGCATGTGTAGTAATACTCAATTGCACCGTCTCAGAATGGAAGAAACAAGAGCACCGCTGTATCTAAGTATTACAGAGTGTCCACATAGAGTGTGGCATTTTGGTGTCTCCCTTCTGTCAGCAGTTGAATACTATTAATTCCAAAATAAAGAAAGGTTTCAGAGCTCATGTGGGACTTCCCTGGAGGAGGAGCAGTTCATCAGTGCAGTAAGGAAACTCTGGAGGGTTTTGCTGGAAAAGTGTGCTGTCAGCTGCCTAATTTTGCACTCCACACTGGCAGTTCTTGACAAATATTTTGATGCTGTGCCCACATCACAAAGTTTTTAACATAGAAGATTTACAAGTTTGCCAAGAAAATAACTTCTGTTGTTTGGAGACATTCTTCTATGGATTTAAGAAAAAGGCACAGTTGATGGAAACCTTTTAGAATTTCTGATACATCTGGGGATAACTTTGTGCAATAGGAAAATACTAAGGTATCAGTCTTCTGGGAAACGTTGATGTCTTTGCATTAAGACCAAATCCTAGGTATTCTGTTAAGTACTTTGCAGTTATAAAAACATCTTACATTTGCATAGTAAGAAGTCAATGGGCCTTTCAAAGTACTCCCTTTCTCCCAAAATGCCATGCAAAAGAACAACATACAGATTAGAGCAGGTTTTCTGCAGTGAGTTTCCATCCTGGAATTTATTTTTTCATGCTCCACCCAGAAAGCCAGTCTTCATCTTCTTTGTTTATTTTGTTGTCTGCTGCAGTTGCTGGGGCATAAATTATCTCCTGGCCCTGCCACTGCCAAATATTTTGCCACCTGGCCAAAAAATGCATGTGTCGGGTTTTCTGGACATCTCCGGTGCAAGAAGCGGGAGCTGACAGGACCCAGGACTTTCTGGGGATGTCTCAAACCTAGGAATGCCATTGGCAACAAGTTTTCTCATATGCAGCAGAGCTCCTTAGTCACACTGAACACCACAACCAGACTAGAACAAAAATTTTAAAAAGCATGTGTGTGATATGTATAGGCAACATTTGTGCATGTGTATATAAATTAGTAATTACAAGCGTGTTTTGATCAGGTCTTTACTGACTTGAATTTGTGATTGGCTCTGTTTCTGGTGTTGAAAAGTGCAGAACAGAAAGTGTCGGAGAACATTATCATGAAATTCATCACAGGATGATGCTAACAAATTTTCAGGACCATTTGGGAATTACTCTTTTGTGTGTATTTATGTGTAAGAGATTGATCTTATCAGGTGATAAATTTAGTAGACATGACACTTTCTGTGGGATCCCAAGTATGAAAAATAACAATCAAATTAAAGGCCAATTTTTCTTCTGCCAAAAGCAATGAAAGCATTCCACTGGACTTAAAGAAGGACTATATGCTTTACATTATAGTGGCTGTCCTGCAGGTGTTTTAGAATCATAGAATCATTTAGGCTGGAAGAGAGCCTTAAGATCAAGTCCAGCTGTAAACCTAACACCAAGTCCACCACTAAACCATGTCCCTAAGTGCCATG
Organism: Strix aluco; assembly: GCF_031877795.1. Taxonomy (NCBI): domain Eukaryota; kingdom Metazoa; phylum Chordata; class Aves; order Strigiformes; family Strigidae; genus Strix; species Strix aluco. The sequence goes on from NC_133935.1 coordinate 22,988,962, forward strand.
TCAGTAAGAAATGGTTATCTGTAGGATTTGTTAAAGAGGCAAAGGGGATACCAGTGCAAGAGTTTAAAAGACTTTCAAACAAACTTAACGCTTATTTCTTTTTATTTGGATTTTCAGGTTTTGTTTGTTGCCTTAGGAATTAAGTTTTCCAGTTGTGCTTTAAACACAGTGTTTTATAGCCAAAAAGGGAAGTATATCCCATACAGGAAAATGAACATCTTTTATTGTTGCAGTCACTAAAATATGTCTTATTTCTTGGAAACTTTTGTATTCGTTGTCTGTCATTCTAAGACCTTAACACCATTTTACTTTTACAGTTCACCATATTACTTTATTTACTGGTCAGAATTTGAGAGGATGAGGGAAGTATCAGAATACATTCAGAGAACAGCAATTCTTACAATTACCAGCCTTTCTGGAAAGACTGTGATGCTAGATTTCAACTGTGCCCACTGTTTTTAAGCTTGTTCTGCACTCCCTCTCTTACCTCATGGGTACTGCTGAACAAATAAGTTAAGCAGCAGCTGCAAGAGCTCTTTCAGTCAAGCAGATGTCTAGGAGTCCAGATTCCTGGTTTTTAGTGCTGCCTCTACTGTACTATCACCTTGTTATTTATTTGTCCCTTAATTTACCTATCTGTAGAATGGTAATGGTGATATTTATCTTGAAATTTGCTGGAGACTTACAGCCTGATCCACACTCTACTCAGGTCAATGGGAGCTTTCCATCTCCATGTACATTTGTGAACCAGACCTTCAGTCCACTGGTGTTTGCTGAGTCCTATGAGATCCTTAGATGAAACTAGCTATGAAATATGAAAAATTACTGCTATTTGCACAGTGTTAGGGTGATAAGATAAATGCAAATAAAGTGTCCTTGACCATGGCTGTGAACAGTCTAAATTAGACATAACACAGCAAGAATATGTGTTGGGTTTTTTTAAGTGTGGATGGGGAATAATAAAATACATGCATTGTTTCTTATGTCTTCTGAAAGTGCAGCAATAGGGCACTTCTCAGTCTCTATCTTGTTCACAATTTTACAGCATTCTGTTTATTTCTGAGACTGAAAAAACCCCAAAGATTGAAAGATCTCTCAGTAGCTCTGGTGCTCTGTTTTGGAATGACTGGTGAGCAATGATTGAATTTCTGCACCAGAGGCTGGGCACTGCAACCCTGGTGTTTGTCCAGTAAAAATCTATCAGTAGCACAGGGGTTCCCACTCACTAGCTTTGGATTTGGCCTCAAATTGCTTTAAAAAAAGAAAAAAGGGGGGGAAAAAAAAAAGGACAAAAAAAGAAAAGAAAAAGAACTGCCAGGAGGCGCTTCCTTTTTGATCATTAAGACAACAACAACAAATTATCCCTGTTTAGTGTACATTTTGAGATTGCTTTGGTGCCAGGAGTTCTGCCACCTGTTCCCAGCAGGACAATGTGGGGATAAGAAGAAAACTGGTAATCTTTGAGAAATAAAATATACATGTGTACTTACAAAGTGAACTTTGATAATCTTTTTAGTGTAGGAGATAAACCTTTTCAGCATAACAAATCACTCGGAGGATGCGCTTCTTTAGTGCAGCCCAGACAGCCGGGGACTATTTGTTTTCATTTATTTAAAGGAACCTCAGCAGGCAGTTTTGAACAGAATGTTTAAAAAAGCCACAAACCAAAACCAAAACAACAATGCAGCAAACAAACAAAACAGGCTCTACCATGATAAAAGGTCTGTATAGTATTCTCTCCTTTCTTCTGTATTTTTTGTATTTTGCTTTTCCTAAAGCTTGCAAATGAGATAGTAAAATTAATTCTAAACCAGAAGCAATGCTGCTGGGTGTAAACCAAGAAGTTAGAGTAGAAGTCATACAGGTTGTACGCTTGTGCAAGTCAGCATAACTCCATGTACCTCAGTGGCCTGGAGGATCTGACCTGTTAGGTGGTGTGAAGGCAGAACCGAATATTTATAACCATTAATAAATTGTAAAGTGCCTTAAGCAAAGCCGAATGCAAGAAAAAATACCTTTCCAGGCTGGGGTTGGGTTGGGTCTTCAGCAGGAAGGCCTACTTTCCCAAAGGCTTTTCCCATCCTTGCTTCCCTCAGCAGCTGTTCAGACAGACACCCTCTCCAGCAAGAGAAGGGACAAGAGGAAGCAGGGAATTAACACTTTGCTTACAAGAGACTAGGCTCCTCTTCTCATATTTGGCAAATAACAATCAGAAGATACTACTTCAAAAAAAAATAGTCTGCATTTGGTGTAATTAGAGGAGTCAGAGGTAACAGAGAACATCCTGCTGTTGAAAACAGATATTTTAAAATATCTTCCACTAGATGGACACTGTTAAAGCAGTGATGGTGGGGTCTTGGAATCTGGTAGAAACAAAGGGGTTAAATCTTTTTTGGCAGCCCGTTTATCATGTAAAACCATAAAGCAGTTCCAGTAGAAAGAGATGTGTAGAGGTAGAAAATATCAGACTGAGTGCATGATCTCTGTGGATAATAAAAATTACCCACTTTCTCACAGATGTCTAATCTGGCAGTTTTCCACTAAAAATTTGGATTGCATATCAACTATCCAAATTATTTTAGTGTCTGTTGAAGAGTGTGTTTGGCAGGGTTTCCAGTAGGAAAATAGGAAGTCGATTTGAAAACATTAATACTATTTGAATACAACTGCTTAAGCTGATTGTTCCTTAGATGAACTCCAGTGGAAACACATTCTGCTCTGCAAGTCCCCAGCAAGTCTTCAGGTGGAGAAAATTGAGATGTAAAATTGGTGCTCAAGAGGGCAGGGAGAGGTCTACCTCCAGGGGTTTTACTTTCCTCCTTTTTCTTTTTTTTTCTCTTTCCTCCTCCTCCTTTTCTCAATCATATATAGCCTGGTTAGACAAGAGGATGTGCTGGTTTTGGCCATGACAGAGGGGAATATAATAGTTGGACAAGCATTTGAGAGGAACAAGAACCAAAAAGGACGGTCACTGAAGAGAGCAAATACACAAAGTACCTGTATTAGGGTTCTGAATGAACTTTGCTGCTTTGGAAGTGGAGGTGAAATCACTGAGGTCTGAGCTAAGATGTATGTGCAGTGGGTGGCTGCCATCGAAGAAGTAACTGAGGGATTAGATGCACCGAAACTGGGAAAAGAAGACAGCATAGAAAGCAGTCAGAGGTACGTCTTTATTATTTAAAATAGTGCATGTGGCACTAGTCTGCTCCTTCCAGAATTAACACAGGATTTTTGGGTTACAACTGGACCTTGTAAGAGGATGGACACTTGAGTGTTTAGCATAGGACTTCTTGCATCTTTCTCTGAAACAGGGACAGGATAATAAATCAGAGTGGCAATACTGCTATTCTTAGGCTATAACTGAGACACAGTAGTATGAAGTCAAGAGAGGAAAGTATCAGAAAAATAAACTGAAAAGTTCCTGATGCAGAGGTTGGCTAGAAATGAACTTATAACTATAGGTCATGGATATCATAAAATACTTGAAACCAAATAACAGGACACTGATACGCTTCTGAAAGAAAGTGATGGAAGTGACATTCTGGCAGGCAATTCCACTGGCTTTGACAGATTATTTCAATGCCAGCAGAAGTTAGTATTTCAAACTGGGGATATAATCAGAGTCTTACTCAGATATACCCGGAGTTTTACTTATAATCTGAGTTTTAATCAGAATTTTTGACAGAACAAAAATTAATAGGAAAAAACGCACTCTGATTGTTATGGTGTTCTAGACACCTTCTGTCAGATCTTGAAAATGTCTTGTTCCACTGAGTGTCATGAAGGATGTGAATCTGATGGCTTGGGCCAGAGGAAGTGCTAGAATAGAGCTGTTGTACTAATGTGACTTTTATTTATTAAAGTTGCATCAGTTTAAAGCCAGTGCAGTATTATCAGGGCTGCAGACAGAGTAGTAGAGTATTTATCTTTGTAAATCCTGTGGCTCTTCTGTTTTTCTCTCTTATCTTTGTCCCTTTACTAGACTCAAATATGCTTTGGCAGAAGAGCTCAGTCCTGCCTCCCTATTTATTGTTGTTACTACACTGCCAGGAAGATTGGTGTATTGCTGTAGTATGACGTGTGCACATGAGAGGGAGTTTCTGCTCCAGAGAGCTTGTGCTCTGCAGAGGTCAGAGTCAAGTGCTTCTCCTGTCTCTGATTTGTCAGTATGCTGATACACTTTGAAAAACACTCCTCATAAAAATTCTCAGGCTTTACCACATTTAGTCTTTTGTTATGGTGCTTGGAGAATTATTGTCAAGCCCTACTGGGCATCTGAAGGATAACAATGTTATTTGGATGAATTTGGATGGTTTCTTGGTCTGGTGAAATTCTTGATATAGTTGAAATTGTTAGAAATGTATTACTTGGATTTCAGAGGGGAAATCAGAATTTAATCTTTCAGAGGACTTTCCGGATTCTTCCAATAGGTGGTCTGGTCCGGTGTTCTGGTTTGCCATGGGTCAAACTGGATTCCCAGATGTTGTATCCAACCAAATTATTGCCTCCTGGGCAGCGTTACACACTGTGGGAGAATAGGTCTGCAGGCATTTACTCTGGGGGTGGAGAACACAGCAGGGTCCTTGCACCGGAGTGGAGCGTAGGGCAAGTCACAGAAGATAGTAAATACACTTAAACTATTAGTCTGCAGCAGTCAAGAGGAGGGGGAAAAAAGAGAGGTGTTTGAAAAAGTTATTTGGTTTTGTTTGTTTGAAGGGAAAAGTGTACCTATCAGGTCATGATTATAAATTTTTTTGTAGTATCTTTTGTTCATACTTCAACTTTTGAGTCAGGAAATATGTTCCCAGATACTTAAATGGCCTACTGGAAGTGCTGAATTGATCTGTGGAGTATTTGAAAGATTTTGACACATCTTGTGAAATGACCACTGTACCTTTGTGAATAGGTTGGGTTTCTTGTATATACGTGTTAGACCATTGTCTATCTTCATCCATTGTAGTGGCACAAAAGATTGATTGTAGGATCCCTACATGCACAACTGTGGCAAGAAGTGTTCAGTTTTTACTGCACTGTCCCTGGTAGGGAAGGCACCTACTGAAATGTTATGTTGCAGTTGAAGAGTTTTTCCTCTTTTTGCCAGGGCATAATGCAGAGAGAATCACTGAGATAATTCAGTATGTGTATGTGAGACTTGTCAACTTGCTGAAACACTATCTTATCAGTTTTGATACTTTAATAAGACTAAGAGAAATTTAGGTCAAACCCAAAGAAAAGCTATACTTGATCACCCAACCATCGAACAAGAAAAGCTTTATTTCTTATTATCAAGGAGGACATCTGATAAAATAGCTTTTGGGTCTCCTAATCTCTGTCCATGGTATCAAAACCTCAACAAATCTCAGTTCTGCTTTTTGTGATAAAGTTTGTTCATGCATCCTATGTTGTTTGTCCATCATGAAAGGATGGATGACTCAATTTGAATAAAAAAGTCTACTTCCTCATAATATTTAGTGTCAAAATGGGATGCCAACTCTGCAATAGGTGTTTTTGCCTAGATGGTTTGCTTGGATCTGCCCATCTGATTGGATTTATCAGTTAAAGGCCTGTATTATAGATTTATTCATTTGGTTTGAGAGAAGGCTTTCAGTATTTCCACTGCTTTCTAAGTTTCTACAAGTGAGAATTAAAAAAGTGTGTGAGTCAAATCCTGATGCTGTGGTGGAGTCTAGGTCCAAATCTGATCTTCGTGGCTTCAGCCCAGATCTTCTCCAAAGATTATATGGGAAGCTGCTTTTGTCATTCCTGTCACACAAAAACAGGAAGTTCTAGAAATTTCATGAGAGTCAGTTTTGGTAATATTTCAACCCCAGATACAGGAATTGGTTTTGATAATTTACTTAAGATTATAATAAGACTTTGATTATTTTTTTATTTTATTTTTCCTAGTGATTCAACAGAACCAAGTTTAGTGTTTTGTTCCCACAGCCAACTCTCCTGTGCTCAAATTTACAGAGTCCTTTAACTTTTGGGCATACTTTTTATATGTCAAATAGGATGATTTGATTACAGAGGCTTCTCTGAAGCCAGAGGCACTTTTTCTTCCTGTTCTTTGGACATGTATATTTCTTCTGGTATGATAGGTATAAATGTCCTTGATCTTCACAAACATATAGCTGGTGGGCGTTATAACAAGTCTCAGCTTTCTGGGAGAAGTCTGTAAAACTAAAAATGTTTTCCAATGTGGATTATAAAATACTTTCCTGCTCCTTTATATAGTTTTAACAGACATTCAGGGTTCCAGTTCCTTTTAACCTGCTTTCCAGATTTCTTTGGAAATCAAACTTAAAGTTGTGAGAGCACAACTGACTTGGGTCCAGATTCTACAGGTTGTAAGCAATCAAAGCTGGTCAGGACTTGCAGTTGTTTGCAGAGTTAAAGTATATGGACGCCTATTATTTGAGATACTTTTGCCATCTCTCTAGGACTAATAATAGAAATTTCATGAAATCTTCCTTTCTGATCTCCCTCTGTGAGATCTGTGGCTCAGCCAGAGATCCAGTTGCTGGGATTTTCAGATTGTTTCATTTTTCCTTTTGAAATGGGTTGGTCTATTTTTTTCTGTTAACCCCTAGTTGAAAACCTTAGCACGTGCTGGCAGATAAAGTTAACACTGGTCCATCCTGACATAAGACAATAACATGACCTTAAGTGAAGCACTGACAAGTGTATAAAGACAATATGTAATTTTCTGATTCTCCTCCTCTCACTCCCCATACTTCATCCAGCGTTAGGTGAAGGTGATAAGACATGGACTTACCTGAAACTAAGGCCTTCTTCTTGTTAGGTCTTCCTGTAGTTATTTGATTTAATTTTTCTGTATTTGGGTAGACTGTAGTCTCAGCTGGAGTGTTTGTCTTGGTGGCTATCTGATATTTTAGCAGGAATTTCTTCTTGCTCTTGTCACTTAAGCATTATTCAGAGTACTTTTGAGGGTCAGTGTTTTTCAGGCTTTTCCTAGTTTTTGTAGCTTGGAGGACTTTAAAAATTTCTTCCACACAGTTTTACCTCGAATGGTGACTTGTAGGACCACAAGGTTTCAGTTTCACATGTATTCTTAGTGACTGTTACTCATTAAGAGTGGCTTTGACCACCTCTACATTTGCAACTTGGAATTTGAAAATCTCACATCTCCAACCACTCTTCATTTGAAAACTAATTAACAGTTGTAGTGTTGATGAATCAATCAATTTGATATCCTTAATGCAGGAAAGGGTCTTTGCAGGAGAAAATGCAGGAAAAGATACGTGGTCGCCGAGTCTGAAAATTGATGCACTCAGGATCATGCTGAACCCCAGAGTGCCAGTGTGGAGGGATGGGTGCAGGAGTGAGCATCATCCAGATATGGGTAGGCTTGTAGCCCAGGCTCAGGCAGGCAGTAATTTGATGGAGATGTATAGGTGGATGGTTGCCTCTGTATGAAGTAATAGTGAAGCTGATACAAAGCTGCTTCAACTCTCAGACCTGTTTATGTAGTTAAGTAGTGAAACCAGGTCTATATCAGTCTGGTGAGCTGGGTCTGTGGAGCTTTCTGGAGCCTGTTGATCGACTTATTGTGTGTTATTTTTACATATGTACTTTTAAAAACTATACTCATTTTTTAAAAAAAGTATTCCTCTTAAGTGAAATCAACATAAGGATGATGTCCACAACTCTCCAGCTACCTTTGAAAGGGAATGTTTGGTAGCTCCTTTGTTGGTTGTTCCTTGTAACTGCAAAGTATAACTAAATTTTCATTTATGACTTTTACTTTTTTTGCAGGTAATTTTTAGAAGTTTATTTAAATACCTATTGGAAAAGGAGCTTTATACTTTTAGCCCTTTCTTAGGCAGGGTGGTCCCTATTAGCTTTTGAACAAGATTTGTCCAAGAAAATTAAGCAATTTAGCAAAACAAAATAAGTAAAGCAGCACATTTTAAATGAACTGAATTCTAAAAGAAAACGTTTTTTACCCACACCACCCACATATATGTTAACATACAGAATTAGTCCTAACCTGCTAAAAGAAGAAAATACACAACACCTTTCAAAGATGCAAATTAACAATTAACAAAACAATAGAGTTCTAGCCTTCCTTTGCTGAGGTGCAAATTGATAATCAGATTGCAATGAAAAACTGGTGGCTTCTATTTAAGATTTAGTTTGAGATGAAGGCTCCCTACAGATGAAGGGGAGGGAAAGGGATAGGGACAAAGTAATGCAGCTAGTTCTACACCGGGAAAAACCTGCGTAAGGAGCACCGGGATACCAGGGTGACATCAGCTGTATAGTTTGCATGTTGTTAATTGTGACAACAACAGTAATGAGAAGGGAATAGTCACATTTGGTTGCGTAGTGGAATTTCAGAGGATGGCAGAATCTGAGGGGTAATAACCTGGTTTTGTCCCTGTATGTATCCTATGCCCTGCAATGATGTTGATGAGAGAAACTGCAAACCCTAGGATAATTTTTTTCCACTTAGTTTGGCATCTCAGCTTCACTCTGCTGGTTAAACTCCATCTCTTGTATTTATCCTAATGTTTCATGTCCTACCAGTTTATTTTATCCTGGCTTGCCTTAGATGTCTTTTATCCTTTCCAAATATGAAGGTTTACATAACGATTTCTGCTTAAGTTTAAGAGCAAATAAATAATGAGAACCACCATCGGCTTTTCTAATAGTAAGTTTTAGTACCCGGTGCTTGGAAGATGCAAAACAGGCTTTTGTGCTGTGGGAAGTTTCCATATTATGAATTAGAGAGGATGTGAGGAATTGGAGATTTGTTTGGAAGTTGTAATTTGAATGCAAATTTTGAAGAAACAGTTGTAAACTTTGTTTTGTATTTTCCTACCGTCTGACTTGTGTGTGTTCCATGCTTTTGGCCAATTCCAATGAAACTGGTGCCTTAAGTCATGTCCCTTTGTGGCCTGTAGTATTTCTGTCACTACATAGTTATGAATGTTGCTGGGTTTTGATAGAATTTTTGCTTATTTTAATTTATCAATCACTGGTTCCCAACGCTACTTACTTTTTAACATCTAATCTCTCTTGATAGATCTGCATTGTAGCACATGTATGTTCGTTTTAATTTTGTTCTTCTGAATTCTTTTCACTTGAAGTTTTGTTACTATGGGAGCTGAAATTTAAAAGTAGAAGAGTAATTTAAGGATAAGACCTTTTTAATAATCTGAATAATTTGTAGCATTTGACAAATATATAGATGTATAGTCTGGGATTTTTAAGACTGGTTGGAGTATCTGAGACTTTGTTAATTTGAATCCAAGCTGGATGATTAAATGTCCTAGATATCTTGGAAAGTTTCAGCCATAATTATACAATTTTAATGAATTTGTTGCTCTTGAAAATGTTGAGTTGACAGCTGCTGAGGATGAAGTCCTGGATAGTTGCAGCACATGATAGGTAGGGGATTGCAGAGCTCTGAGCGTGCTGTACGTTACTCCGTTCTCTCAAAACGAAGTTGAAGATCACTCTGTAAATGAGCAGCTGAGCCTTTTCTTCCTGTCAACAGAGAAACTAGATTTTATTTTGTGGACAGCTGGCTAGTAGCACATACATGACATCTTCCTCTGATTTGTGGTCAATGTGTGTCAATGCATGTCAGTCCACCAGGATGGTTGTCACAGCCCTCATCATGTGAGAAATTTTGGATGCAGGCACTGGCAGTGACAGTACCCTTGAGCCTGTATTCAGGGAATGTATTAATCCCTCTTTCAGGTGTCAGGAGTTAGCACCTCTTTTGTATTTTGATTAGCACTGAATAGGAGATTTTTATCCTTAGTGTTGTAGTGGCTTGTTGCATTTAGATACCATTTATTATGAACTAGATCCTGACATTGGATATTATCTGACTTCTCTGAAAGCCAACCCCCCTTGAGTGAATGTGGTGTCTGACAAGTAAATAATAGTGTATGGTGCCCTATAAACGTGTTTTAACCTGCTCCACATAAGTTTTCTTAGCCTTGATGCATGTATTTGAAGAGTGTAGTAAGCAAGACATGTAAGGATCGAAAAGTTTGTTTATGCATTCAATGATTGCTTCATGGGCAAGATTCATGTTGATATCACTCTATGCAGCATTTTATTATCCTGCCTCTGGTACAAAGGGGTATGTAATCTGAAGTTTGGGGGGTGGACTTATTTTTCAAATAAAAGCCACTAAGGCCAGCACTTTTGTCCCTTTTCATGTCTTGTGAAGTCTGTGTGATTTCTAACCCTTTATTTCTTTTTTTCCAGGCTATTCATGTTTGCTGTCAGGCAGGGCAAATCAATCTTTTCTAAGTACTCTTTAATCATAAATCTAGATGTATTAAGCTTGCTATTACCTAGCCAGTGGTAGTCAGCAACAGCAAAAGGCAGGGGGGAATATCTAGTCAGTATGGCTGAACTGTGATTGGGATCACGGGGCTTCTGGCTCTGTGCACCTTGACTCTTGACTGCAGTGATGCTTTTGGTTTTGTGGGTAAGCTGCCTTTTTTTTCTTTTTAATTTTTATTTTTTATTTTTTAATAGAGGCTACTTTAGTATTATGTCTAATGTGCTTTGTAGTGTCTGGTTTGTGTGCTCCGAATGTTCATTTCCCTCAGTTTACATTTCCCCTCTGGTTTTCAATAAATCTTGGTGGACCTTTGTATCCTTCTGTCTTTTCTGCTCTTTTTTCCCTAGAGTGTTAATTCCCACCCCCCCAAGTATCTGTAAAATCAGCATTTTATTTTTTCCCTCCCAAGCAGCTATTCCATCAGCTGTTATAAAATAATGGCTTTAGATGTGTCCCTTAGTACGCTGACCCCTCTGTCTGATTTATCATTAATTTATAGAGATTTGTTCCAGGCCTGAACTAATTCCTTCCCCCCAGGGCCTTGAGTTAAAAACCACGCTGAAACCCACTTCCTTGTTCTTTTTTACCTGAGATATTAATCATATTGCCACCGGTATCCCTGGCACATGGAGGCATCCCACTATGGTTAACAGTATTGTGAGTGTCTTCCTCTGGCTTCTGTTACAACAGCATTCAAGCTTCTTAAACTTATTTCTGAGCTTGTGTCATATCTTGCTACTGTTTATATCTTGTGTTTCCCCTCCCAGTGCCCACATTCTTACTTAGTGAAAAGTAGCATTCGTCTCCCCTTAGGTTCTTGCCTGATTGCTTCTTTCTACTTCTGCTTCATGCAGTTCAAAGGGGGGGTGCTGACAGTTGGGGCAGAGATACAGCCATTTGCAGTGGAATTTGGGCTCTACCTAACAGTGTAGGAATATTTGTAGTTTATGGTTTTATGAGGCTTGGAAGAGTTTCTATGTGTAATTAAGAATATTGAAAGAGGATAATCTTATGGTGCTGCGACATGATCTGTCAACAGAAGGTATTGTATCTTGGGTTGTAAGTTTTCTTCATTCAAATATATTGATACTAGAGTGGGATGTGTTTGGAACTAGCAGGAAGAAGACGTGGTCCCCAGCAAGGCAGTGGACAATATCTGCTTGTCCCTGCTGAGCATAGGACACATAAGTATTGGTGTGTTCACCACAGGATTGTTGGGAACAGAAGTAAAGGAATGTTAAGACTTGTGACCCATCACAGTGATGTCTTCTAAGTTACCTTTTCTAGGCACCGTGAAAGCTATGTTGCCTCTTGAAACTTATACGTATCAACTGGTCCTTTGGAGATAATTCTTATGCCGGGGTGTGTATTAATGTCCTGTTTCATCTTAAAATTGCAGTCAGCTCTTTCTAGGAAAAGGACTGAAAAGGTTGCTGTGCAGGAACCTGTTCCTTTGTAGCTAAGGCTCACCGATACCCTCTATTTTTTTCCTGTTGCTGCAGAGCAGCCTGGCAAGTAGTTATAAACTGCTGCTTAGGATATGATTGCAAATGTGGTATACCCATGTATCTCCCTCTCAAGACAACAAGAGCTGTCAGTGCTTGCTACTTCCGAAAATTAACACCCCAGAAAACTAAAGCCACCCTGACCCGTTTTGAATTTTAGCCCTCCTGAAACTAAAAAAGAAAAAAAGTTATCTTGACAATGTGAAAATCTTCATACTGAATTGCTTGATTTGGAGTTGCTTTGTACAGCTACTGGAGTGGTTTAGTAACCTTTGATCATATAAATAAAGTGTGTGAACATCTATATATATGAAGCAAAGAATAATGAAATGTATTCTCTATGTTGCTTCTTGTTTGCAAACCTGATGCTAACTAAATTCAATTATGATCTACAAGGATCCACAGGCATATTAGCTGGCAGATCTAATATGTAACAACAGTACAGACAAACATTTTGAAAGGAGAGCATCAAGTCCTTACTCATCACAATGTTCATGGAATTAGAAACTTCAAACACGGAGGCTGTAGCATAGGATACAGCTTGCTCCCTGCCTCTGCCCAGTGTCAGAAGGATATGCTGCCACTGATGCCTGGAGCAAATTTGCCCAAAACCAAAATATGTCTTAGAAGTTTTATTTCTTGCAGGTATCTGTGTATAAAGACTACATTTGTGAGGCAGAAGAAGCTACAAATAGTATGTTGTAGTATGGTTAACAAATGGTATTGAGAGCCGTGGAAAAGTCATACTGCCACATTTTCAGGTCTGCTTGCCAGATTGGAGGCATATGTGGGGTAAGATGTTGCTAGTCATCCCTTTGCACCCATGCTTGGTATCCTTGGTTGTTTATGCCTGAAGTCTCAAATACCTGGAGACATTTTCTAGTCATATTAGGCCAGATTTTTTTTTAAAAAAAGTACTTAGCCTAAAATATTCTAAGATTAATTTTTAAATGTTAAGATGAAAACAAAATACATCCTGATGTTTTTGTTTTACTTCAGGCCTTAAGTTATACCAGCTTTCCTCAGAAACAGCAGGGATAGAGACCTAATGAAAATGTAATGCAAGCTGAATTCTTGTGTATTCACAGATGTCTAGGAGATGAAGCTTTAAGAGAAGTGTGGACATGTGAGGCTTGCGTGCTAACAACATCAATAACAGTCTTGTGGTGTGTAGAGCATTACCAACCACTGGTGTGTGATAAAGCTACCAAAGCAATCACTGCCACTTTGCCATATACAGTCTGCCCTTAAGTATCACTAATAGCCTGGTTGTCCCTACTTGGGCTAATTTACCCTGTGTTGTTAAGCTCTGTGTTTTGGAGCATACTTTGGCTACAGGGCAGATGAACCTCTTTTGGTGTTTGTGTGGCTTTTTGTGGTTTTGTTGGGGTTTTTTAAACATTTTTGTGCAGCTTATCACCATGAACTCCTGCCTTTGCTGGCTTGTGGCTAATGATACCAAGCAAGTGGCATGCTGCAAGCGGCATCTCTCACTGCTGACTGCGGGCCAGGAGGGTCACTGCTGGTGGTGAAACATGGTTGCTGTGGGTGATCTCAGGTTTCACCAATGACATTTTGCCTTCAGCTCCCTGGTTGGGGATTGCTGCGTTGAAGCCGCAACAAGGTGTGTGATGGTAGTATGGAAACCAGATGCTGTGGTGACAGTGTTTCTGACAAGGAAACCAGTATTTCAGTTATCCTTTATGGGTCAGCTTTCAGTTGCTGATAGTAGGAGGGGTGTGATGGGCAGCAGCTGTATAGTGATAGAACAGCACACACAATATTTCTACTACAGGAAAATATCCCAAGATGCTCTATTACTACCAAATCTTTCAGACAAAAGGGTCATTTGAGGTTTTGGAGGACTGGATAGTTGTTTCCTCTCTTCCTCTTCTCTGTGTTAACTGCTTCCCATTTGATCTGAGCTTGTGGGAGCACCCATGGTCAGGCACTGGAGTGTCCGAGTTCTCTCCTTGCTCATCATGGTTGCCTGGTTTCTCTCCTGGAAACCTCACCCATCACATTTCTGCTTTGGAGCGGTCGTCTCCTGAGCAGATGAAGGAATGCAGTGCTGCCAGCTGGCTTGTTGCCCCTCCTGCCCATCCGTGCTGTTACAGACACCTTTGCAGAGCGTGGGGGAGAGGTGTGGGTGGCATGATGCCGAGCCGGACCAGCTGCATGCCTGAAGCAGAACTGGGCTGCATTGACCAGAATGGCTCAGGGCAGGCTGCAGGGAACAGTATTTTGGACCCCAGAGTGGCATGACACCTAATTTTGGCATTGTTTGGGACCTCGTACATTTATAATTGGGGTCTTACTGCAGGGCCTGCTCTGCAAAGAGAGGGATTTACAAATAACTTCGGGGGGGGGGGAAGTCCACTGGAAAGCTGCAGTATCTGTCTATTTTGGTTAACTGATTCAGCTTTTCGAGGTCATTTAGGGTAGATAGATATGTTCTTGTTCTCTGTATGTGCGGCAGTGCAAGGATCCTGCAGATTGCAATAAACGGGGAAAGGGAAGGAGCAGATTGTCCTACCGGAAAGTAAAAGACTCTTTCAGGATTGTGTAGGTTGTGTAATTTGAAGATCAACATTGCTTATGGTGAACAGATGGAGAAGATGATTAGAAGCTACAAGTGCCCTCCTGTGCTATAGGCCCAATGTCAGATAAACTACCTCTACAGAAAATCATCACTTTCTGAAATTCTAGGACAACTGTAGGTTGCATTCTATGAAATTGAGAGAGAAAACTGGTGTGAGGAGGAGGAAAGGATCTAGACTGTTAACTGTGTGAGACTGCAAACTGCCTCTCAGGAAGCTCAGATTCAAGGTGGTTTTAGTGTCTGTGAGTCCTTAGTATTGTTTTTATGAAACTGTGCAAGAGGAAATTCCCATTATTTCAGTCCCAGAGTTCACTGTGGCTATCATTAGTAAAAATCAGGGTGATTTTTCCCTCCGTGAGGGCACGCTCACCTGCCTCATGAGGTCCAACAGTGCAGTATTTATTGTACACCAGAACACACATGCTAAAACCTGACCAAAGGATGCATCTTGTCACATACGACTGTAGCAAAAGTGTGTCTGAGAACTTTTGGTTGAGAGCTGTAGACCAGTGCATGCATATTGCAACATGGTGTGTATTTAGTATTTAAGGTTGGTTGTGTGAGGTTTTTTGTTTTGTTTTGAAAGATGTATTTCAGGTATTTGTGAATGACAGTGTTGTAAAGCAATAGACAGTGACTGGGTGTGCGCTCAGTTGACACGTCTTCTTCCAGCTGGGAATGAAGCATCTTCGTCTGTGCTTAGCTGGCAAAGCTACCTGAGTGTCACAAGGATCCCAGTTAGAACCAGTACTGTGAGAGCTGGGAGGGCATACAATGGGAAGCTGAAAAATCCAGTAACTGGGTAAGTAAGCACTAATGTTTGACCAGAGCTTGGCAGACAAAACAGTCAGTGTCAGAGCAAGACAGTACAGCAAAGTGTCTTAATGGAGCTCTTTCTGCCAGTTTGTTAAGGGTTGGGATGAAAGTTCTGCTTAGTAAGTAGAAAAAATACTGAAATCAGAGGAGGGGGAGAAAAAAGTGTATTTTCCCAAAGATAAACCAAACTGAACTACAACATGTAAAAAGGAATAATTTCTTCATATTCATGGTTAAATCAATTGGAATTGTGCCAGCAAGTTAGGTCAAGATGGTCAAGCTGTTCTTCTACCTCTCTGGCACCTGGATAGCAGTCCTTTCTCCAGTCCTAGAAGCCAAAGTCTTTTCAGGTACCCACAGCAGGCTGAAGAGCCGTGTGTAGCACAGGGCCAAAAGCAACGTCTGCTCTAATCCTACCTTCTTAAAATGCCAAGGAGTGGTCATCTCTGCAGACTCTTCTTGACAGGAGAGCCTCTGTTCAGGGCCCAGGGTGAGCACTCCACATATTTGTGCACGTGTGCTCTGATCCACAAATGGCTCATACACTGTAGATGCTATTTAAAATGTTTTTTAGCAGTGGGTAAGAAGCTGGAAGTGTTGATACATATTCCGTGTACTTAAAAGGTAAAAGAACATTTTAACTGCTGGCACCCCTGAGAAGCTTATTCTTCATGGTGGTAAATGGTGAGAGTATGCTGCAGAGGGGAAAAAGGGCAACGGCCAGAATATGACTGCATATTGTTTGGCTTTTGCAGTATGTGTGTGTTCATGTGTGTGTAAACATACCTTACAGAATCAGAATATGCAGCAATATGGAAGATGTTACCGACACGTGTATATAATGTATGGTATTACATACAGAAACTGTTCGTTAAATGAATGCTAAGATTGTGAAGTCAGGCACTCAAACCATAGGAAATGCCAGAATTAGATTTGCCTGCACAACCTTAATTCAGCCTGTTTGTGCATATGCATTATGATACAGTCTTTAATTACATGATCACATATCAGACTACTGAAATGATGGTGCTGACAGAGTGAGAAGATATTCAATATTATTTTTTTAATCCTTATTTTTTGTGTGGCCTTGTGGCAGGCATATTCTGCACACATTCAAAGCCCCTCTTAAAAACAGCAAATCCATAATATTATTGGTATAATAAATACATGTGAAAATTAATAACGTCCTATGGATTCTCTGTGGTGTTTATCACTGTGTTATCTGTCTACTGTAAAGATGTTTATTGGCCCTCACAACATCCATTTTGTTGGTATTGTATCCATTTTACAGATGGGGGAAAAAGTTTTTGAAGGAGAAGAAAACAGACCAGTTCACTCAAATCCTACCTATGTAGCTACAGTCGACCTAAATGCTGGTAGAAATCCAGTTCATTTAAGTCTGCCTAATGCTGTATATTTATTTGTCTGGGGGAATCCTGGATAACCTGAAAGTGTCTGAAACCATATACCCAAGAGGAGTGCTCTTGCCACCTGGCTTAGGGGAACCCTGAGGAAAAGCACTTCCTACCCTTCTTCCAAAGCAAAGCTACTGTGCATCCAGGAGGCAAGAGCCACGTGGCAAGCTAGGCACTAAGCTGGCCTTGGCAGTAGGCTAGTAGAGGGACTGGGCTTTCAGTGGAGTGGTTGATCCCAGGTAGATACAGGCACTTAGCCTTTTCTGTTACTTTCCCATGATACCTTCTCTGTAGTTATCTAGCTTAAGCAGAAACGATCCTCTCTGAGGGCCTCTGTTCAGTCAGTAGAGAGAGGGAAATGCAGAGTGTTGTTGGACTAGACTTCTCCCTGCAAGTCTTTAGAGGTACCTGTCTGCCTCCGTTTGATGTGTAGGGAAGCTAACTGCTGTGATAGGTTTCTAAATGCATCTGGGTCAAATCTGACTTTTCAAAGTGTTGTTTTCACTTTCTTATAACTGTTTGGATCTTTAAAATATAGCATCACTTGACTGCAAAATATGGCATCCACAAGTAGATGCTGAGGTGTACCAGGTCAGAAAGTGGGGCATGTACGACTAAGGGCTTCCTGCAAAGATTTTGGATTCCTGCAAAACTGTCCTCCTTTTGGCTTGCAGATCTCCGCTGCCTTCAATTCTCATGTTCCAGTACCCAAAATGAATGAGTTAATGGTCCATCAGGCAATTTTGTCTTTAAGTATGCAACTCATGTTCATTCCCAGAGCTGGCTCTTCTTGGGTGATATCCTTCTAGAAAAAATTGGAATGTGATCATGTAATTAGAGAGTATAGCAATACATATGCACAAAGACTGAAACTAAGCTCATGCTTTCAATGGCTAAATTAGGAATGATTGTACAATATTAAGTATAGTATTTTGTTGAATGCTCACTTTTATTCAGCCTTTTTTAACCAGAGAGTTTTTATAATGTAAAGCTGAAAAATAAGAATATTATCCTGTAGAGCTCCACTTCCCTTCCCCCTCTCACTTAGGTCATCAGAGGGCTGTAATTTACAGATACTCAGTGGAGAGCACTGCCACCTGAGCTGGTGGAGGAATTGCTGGTAGTAGACTTTTACTGCTGTATGCACGAGCCACTAAGAAGTGTTTCTGCTAGTAGTTGTGAACTGCAGCGGGTGCGTTGAGTTGGTCAGAAGTCCAGCACTTAGTCCAGGTTGTGGGGGGGTAGTGTCCTCTGGCAGTGCTGATGGATTCTGCTGGGCATTCTAACTTACTTTTGCCTTTCTCATCTTCACCTGTGCGTCTTGCTCCTCTGCTCCTGCCAGCTCCTGTTGCTCCTTTTTTAGATCAATGCTGCTTTTCTGTGCTTTAGGTCTTTAATTAAGTCAGGTTGCTTCATCTGTCTTTACAATTTGGAAACAGAGGGGCATGAGGTTTCACTGTCTTTGGAGTGCTTTCCAGTGTAACACCTGGGAGCTTTCTGATGACTTAGAAGAGCTGCTGGAGGAGAGGCTTGTGAAGCAGGTTGGCACAATAGGGGTGGCATGCAGGAGCTGTGTAGGATGGAGCATGCCCAACCTACCAGGACATTCAGTCTGCTAAAAATCAGCTTAACAGGTCTTTCCTGCATAGATGCAAATTGAGAGCTCCCTCTTCCCCAGACTTTGGACAGTGTTCAGGTGGGCGGTAGCAAAGGACAAGTCACAAGAGCCACATTCCCCTAGGCACATTTCAAGGTCATCCAAGAATAGGTTAAGCTATGTCCCTTGACAGCCAAGATGACCTAAGAAAAGGCAAGTGGCTCAGGTCATGAATGGTAATGCATTTAGTTAGCCACAGCAGTTTGGTTTTTCAGCTTTTATACTCTGTTTTGGTGGTATTGGCTGCTGCATTATTTTCTTATAGATAAAATATATATTAGGCCAACCACAATTAAGTGTGTGGCATTTCTGAAGTGGTGGTAAAGGTCTGACCAGTAGTGGTGCGCTTCCTGCTGATGCTTACAAAAGATATTTGGGGAGAAATGCAAACTACATAACAGAGGCTTTACGGTATAGGTTGGTGAGAATTCTGTCCTCTAAAGAGGACTAGTGCAAGGATTTAGTGAATTACTCAAAATTTAACTTTGCTTTTTACTTTGGGGTTGCTTGTGCTGACTGGTTGCGTGTACCACAGTTGCTAAAGTAAGAAATACTGCTTTGCATTCAAGGAAGCAGATTTTCATGGTTGCATCTGAAAAAATTATCGTAGCTGAAATAAGCAACATTATCAGCAATATCAATTTTCAAAAAAATCTGTATTAAACTATTATAATTCAAGTTTGGGGTATGTAAGGTGCAGCCATATTTGGAGGTTCTAGTGAGCCTGTTGTATTGGTGATTATATGCTGCGAGGAGGGATGAGGATTTGCTGCTTTGCCAGTTTTAATAGAGGCAAGGTAACTAATTCAATTCTGGATACTCTCATCATGAGTTGCTTGAAGGTGTTCAAATTTGCTTATGAAATAGTCCCTTCTGAGCTAAGGAGATGGAAATGAGACACTAAAAGGCTTTCTTGAAGTGTTTCCATGTTTCTCAGCTCAGAACATCACATTTGATATTAATATTAGGTACTGAGGCAAAGTCATCAGGTAGAAAAGGGAGGAAATGTAGAAATAGTAATTTTCTTGTGTGTTTCCTCGGGATGCTATTTTGAGGCTTTAAAAAAAATTCATGCTTTGCTGATGAGGCTGCTGTAAACTGGGGAAGTGGCAGATGTAATTTAAGTCCCAGGGCCCTGCCCTAGAAGAGGTCCAATACTGGCAGCATACATATTGCTTATATGAAAGCGAACAGATGGATACATTTGGTCAATTCTGCTGGGTTCATATGGAAACCTTCACAATTTTTTCATACTATTTTGAGTGGAATACTTAAATCTGTTATTTGCTGAGAGTCTGTAGTTGCCCAGGATGGGTGCTTTTGTAGCTTTGAGCAGGGAGCATTGCCTTACTGTGGATGTCTTCAGATCAGATATGTTTATCTGACTGATGGAAGTTTCTGCCTGCCCGCCCCCACCCACACCCCCCCCCCCCCCCCCCCCCGCTGACACACACACACTCCAGGACCAGCTCAGCTACCGGAGGAGTGAGCTGGATT
This sequence comes from Strix aluco, assembly GCF_031877795.1. Lineage (NCBI taxonomy): Eukaryota > Metazoa > Chordata > Aves > Strigiformes > Strigidae > Strix > Strix aluco. The sequence continues at coordinate 23,008,787 of NC_133935.1, forward strand.
TTTTTCAGCTTCTGTGGCATAAGAACTGTCAGCTGAGTCTTAATCATGGAGTTATTACTGGTAGTGAAAATGCAGGAAAGAGAAGAAATTCAGCTTGCTTTTCAGATGCTAGATTGATTGCAGAGGCACGTTTTGGTTATTGTTGGGATGGGGAGGGGAGAGGAAGGAAGAGATGTGGAGAACAAAACCATCGTATTTTCTTTAATTAAGAAAAACACTCATTTTCTGATACTAATTCATGCTAAATTCTTGCTGACAGTTTTTGGTGTTTCCCAATTCAAAACAACTGAAAGCAATCAAGTGAAGGGAGAAGAATGGAGAATCAGAGGGGTGTAGCTGTATTAGAAGAACACAGCTTGAAGTATTAATATTTGGTCTAGGGGAGTGGGGGAAAGGTGGGATTAATCTGTAATGCCTGAAAGTAGTCTGTTTTGGGTGTTGTCATAGGTTAGTGTGTGCACACATGCGTGTATGTGTGTAATGATCTAATAACATATGTTACCTATAGTGTCAAGGAAAGAATTGGCATATGACTCAATCATTCTAAAAGCCTGTCATACAGATGTGTCAGCATCTGTATTGTCATCTCGCTATCTTTATTTCAAGCATATAGCATATAAAAATATATACATCAAGTATTGACACTGTCAGTGACAGCTCTGTTCAGTATTAAAGTTCTTAAAGAAATTCACTCTTGCATTTGGAACCATGCAAGAAATATACTTTTATCAGAAAGTTTTCTCTTTAAAGCTTTCCAGGAAAGCTGTAAACAAAGCGAAGGAAAAATGAAATCTCTGAGACTAAAAGCATGCTTCTATGAAGATTGCAGTTGTGCAAGTGCTCGCTTGTTTCTTTTCCTTCTTTAAAGAAAACAAACTTCTTTTAACCATTAGCAACTATAACTTTCATTGAAAATGGGGGTTAGAAAAGAGTAGAACCTGAGCTCATTGGGAGAGAGAAAGAGGGCTTGAATTTGACAAAATAATTTCTTCTCTATTCCTATCTCATCCTCTTGAGCTGCATACTTCTCACACAAACAACTCCACCCACTGTTGTAAAAATGGCCATCTCTTGGTATCTTCTGTGGAGGTTTTGTTTTGATAGTGCTAGTGCTAGTTTTGGGGATTAACATGAATAACCCTATCAAGTTTTGTTAAGACATGGTACCAATACAGAAAGATCCATGTATACTTTTTAAAATACACTTGTTAACAGAGATTTAACAGTCATTTCATTCTCCACTGTTCATCACATTCACACATGTGGGATGGGCATTAACAGATTGAGCTACATCTTTTCATTTCAATTCTGAAGCAGTGTCTCTTTGCAGGAATATTTTATGTAGTAATAATTTTCTTCCTATTACAGACTTTCTAACTATGTTAATGGCAGTAGACTGGCCACAGAGACATTCGTGAGAACTACCTTTGCAGTGACATTTAAACAATTTATTTGATCTTGCTTTAGCATACCTGCTCATGCCTTTTTTTACTCTGTTGTTGACCTTAGGAGAACTTTGTGTATAATCATGGGTCTTTCAATCACATTTAACTTAACAAAATGGTATGCAAATTTCTGTGATATGTCATTTCTGAACTCTTTGGGATTTGCAGTGTTTTATGTTACCAGGTGGATACCCCAGACTGCATGGGCATGTTTGAGTAGCAGCTACCCAGCAGCTCCAAGGCTAGTTGTAGAAGGTAGGGTGTCTTATCTGAGGATGCTCCGTCTTACAGCTATGCAGTTGTTGGGTGTGCCTTAACTTACCCAAAGCAGGAGGTGCTATCAATACCCTTTTTTTTTGTGTATGGTAATGGAAAAAGCACAGCAGAGAAAGGTTGATGGTAGGGGGAAGTTCTATATATCTTATATTTACCATGTTGTATTGATCATCTTATCATCACTTAGAGAAACTGAAAGCCATGGATTTGTGGCTGAAATGTGTTACTGATGTGGGAGTGCTCTTGGCTAAAAGCCTAAAATGATGACTTTTGCTTTGTAAGGGCATATCTTTTCCTGTGTTTGGTGTAGCTTTTCCGATACTGGACCATGTGTAAGAACGCTCTTAAGATGTGAATGGTTAAAACCAATTACCACTGGCAATGTAGTTGTTAACACTTGTATCAGTTTCTATCAGAATCAGAAGTCCTAGTGTAAAGTGGTGCTATAAAACCATCCAAGCCAAAACCAGGGAAATTGAAAGGCAAGAAATTAACTGAATTAATTGGCAAAAAATATATCTATTAGCTCATTGTTTTTTAGTACAATTCATGGAAATTAATTCTCTGAAATTTTAATTCCGTGACAGCTGATTGGGTGGAAAAAATGTGGGATCACTGTTGAATGTTTACATTGATGGGAACATTCCTATTCGTTAAAAATAAAAACCTTGGACACTAACATCATAGGAATGCATTTATGTGGGTTACCTGCTGTATTATGTTCCCTATCTGGGAAACACTTGAAGCACATAATGAATCTCTTCAATTTCTGTTGAAATAAAAATTTTATTTTTTTTTAAACCGAAAGATAAGCCTGCATGTTTTAAGTTTGGCTTTTTCATAAATATTTGTAGAATGAGGTGCAATTTATTCTGCTGATTTTATTTCATGCCTTTCCATTTCCCAATCCTGGTCATGAAAGCAGAGTTACTGCCTCAAAGTTATGTGAAAAGAAAGCTGGTTTCTTGAATGGGTCATACAGTTGGCCTTAGCATGTGTTTGTGCACAATGTGTTGTTACTGCATTAGTGAACCGAGTTCTTTGTCCACACGTAATAGCCTGCCTACAAATGATAATAGTCACAGTACATGTCACGCTCGGTTCCTCTCTACAGCACTGAAGTTCCTCTATTGAAGGGGAAAATTCAAAGCAATCATCAGTTCTCCTAAAATTGTCAGTTTTGGTTTCCATGTTCATACCAATTTAGTGTCTGGGTCTGATTTGTCCATTATCCTGCATCTTATATACAACTATGGCTTGCTGTCGAAAATGAGTAGTCCAAGGATAAGACAAGGGAAAAATCAAGCTTTCTGTCATTGGGGTAAAGGAAATTACATGTAGTTCAACTTTCTCAAGAGACAACATTCATTAGGCTGTTACTACAGACATCTGTATGTAGGCACAGATAACTTGGTACTTTCTGGGCACTTCCAGTATTAAAATCCTAAATCAATGTTTGCAGAAGGTGTTTAAGCTTTTTTCAGCAATTCCTTTACATGTAGCTTTTCTTTAAAAGTCTTTGATAGAACTATACAATCCCAGAAAGTTAAACCAAGGGTCCACTATGAGTTTCCTCAGACATCCCTCTTTTGCTTCCTTCCTCTGGACATGGCTGTGGGTCCTGCTTAATGTGTACTCAACCTGTGTGTATGTTCTGGGTGCTCCCACCTGGGGTCTGCATTAGTACCAGCTCCACTGTTGCTGCATGAAGGTCATCTTAGTCATCTCTACTGAAAAGAAAGAAATAAAACCCAGAGCTGAAGATATGAGCATGGGGAAGGGATAGTGCTTTTCATTTATTTCCTTGCATGACTTTTTTTTTTGCTTTTTTGGTTTAGTTTTATTTGTTTGGGCAAATTTCTTGCCATTTACCTTTGCATTTGCATTTCCTATTGATTGGCAATTTTTAAACTGTTTATTGTGCTCTTTTGTTTAGCTGTTCAGGAGCTAAAACAAAAGCCACCAGGCCCTGTGAGGGAAACATTTGCATGCGGCGAGCGTTGCCCAAGGAAAAAGTAATTGCTAATGCATATTTATGTGGCACAAATTTGCCATTTGTTTATGCATAAAATTATCAATAGTGCAGGGCAGCCCAGCCGTAGAAGATGGTGACCTTTTTAGCTTAATAAATAGAAATCAGCTGTTATTGTGAAGAGATCAGCCATTTATTCTGTGTTGAGGGACACTGTCAGGAAAATGTAGATTGGTGCCGGCAATATCATTAAATGGAATGCCAGTGACCCTTTCGGTATAGTCTATTATACTTTATCTAACAGGGGATAAATGACTCTGGTTGGCAAAGAGATTAAAAAAAAAAACAAGAGTGGAAAAAAAGAAAAAAAAAAATTAAAAAAAACCCCAAACCCCCACCACCCCTCCAAACTTCTTTCTTATTGCTCAGCCATAGGAACAGGTAGATACAGAGGAGGTAATCTTGCACAAGCCACCTGGTATTTTTCTTGCAGAAAAGTGACTTTAAAAACAAACAAACAACAAAAAACCCCAACCCCAAGCCCACTCTGTTTAGACTAGTTTTGACTATTTTGGAGTGGGAAAAATAACCAGGGCCAACCTATAATTCTTGCTAGTTTATGCCATCAGAAGCAATGCTCTGAAAAGCCCATACATAGATCGGATTTTGGCTCGAAATGAGAACTCATAGTTTGAAAGTAGGAGGTAGAGTCTTTTCTGGAGACAACAGGATTTCAAAAACAGTTATACTTTTTTCTTGTATGCATTCAGTTTTTTAAGAGTGGATAAAAATTTGCCAGATTATACTCCAAGACACTGAAGACCTCATCTGCAGAAGATGTAGCAACACAGTTTTCTTTATGCTGCTCCACTAATTCTCCTCAACCTTAATGGGCAAACTTTAAGACTTGAAGAGTTAAAAACTAACAGCAACAAGCCTCGGGAAATTATTGTGAAAATGAAAGTATACGCAGAAAACCTCATGTTTCTGTGTTTCATTATGTTCTCTGTAGTGTACTGCACCATGCATAACTGGAAGTAGCTTTAAGCACCCCACAGGTGAAATGTGGAGAGATGTGAGTCACAGTGACTGTAAATGGTTGTGTTTTCTGTTCACACTGTGTGGTGGGCTGGGCGTTTGATTTTTTTTTTTTTTTTTTTTTTTTTTTATCCCTGAGAAGGATCTGGCAGATGTTTGCGATGGCAGTATTTTACATTGTAAAGCTATGTTAGATTGAGATAGCCTTATCTGCATACCCAGCCTGGTTAGGTGAGATGAGATCCCACCCACCACCACTGTGGGCATTGCCCACCTTCAGAAGATGGAGGCTGGCCTCTGCCCACACTTCTCCCTTCTACCTTCAGAAAGTCCTGCTGTTGTTCTGTGCTGAGGAAGGGCTGATCAGGGTAATTTTGAGGCTTTTGTTTGCTTCCTAAAAAACCTATCACAAGCTAATGTCGACATCATCACAGGAGAGCCACCACAGTCATTGAGTGATGTCTTGTCATTGAGTGACCTCTTCCTGGTGGCCTCTGTAAAGAGACAAAGGGTTGAACAGGACAAAGGAACTTGCAAATTGCGTCAGTGGAAACCTATCTAAGGCAGGGTTGTTTGGGGATGATGGTGTGGAGCTTGTGGTCAGAGGCAGGACTTCTGTCTTGAAGGCTGTTGATCTGTTTTCACCACTAATAAAATTCAAGGAAAGTTTAAAAAAACCCCAACATTTTAGTAAAATATAATACAATACATAAAACTTAGCATAGGATATATTATACAGTATATGATGAATTACTTTCTATAATAATGTTGTAGAAGTCTTTCTAAGAATGTGTGCTACAGTTCAAGACTTTTTCATACCTAAAATTTTCCCTCACGCTGGGACAGTTTTTGGAAAGTGTTTCTTCAGTCTCCTGTTTGTGCTTTTCTGTGCATTTAACTCCTGTGCACAGAGCTCTTTCCTGCTTCTGGAATGCTACCCTTGCAGTCTTCCCAAATAATGGTCCCCAAACCATGTTGCTGTAGAAACAAAAACATTGTGGGACATGTTACGGAAATAGAGAGGAAGTTAATGAAATAGCTAAAAGTATAAATTTTCTTAGGTACATCCTATGGAAACCATAGTTAAGATGAAAGTGAATTTAGTTGCAGAGTAGGATCTAGTTTTTTTCACATGGCAACAGGTCCTTATTTTGTTGGTTCTGTCATGCCACTTAAGACCATAGCCAAGAACCACAATTTCTGAAGTCTGTATTAATGTCTGGGGATTGCCTCATCATCTTGTTAATAAACGGTTGTAATTAGGTGAGATTTTACCTTTACAAACACATTTTTATTTTTACTTCAATAAATGAATTAATCTTTGCTTTTTCCAATGTGATCTGATTTTTCCAAAGAGTCTTTTCCCATACAGATATCTGCAGCTCTGCTCCTGAAAAAAAATCTTTCTATACATGTCAGAGCTCACAGCCGGTTGTTGGCCACAATTTTTCTTTTTCTTTTCTAACAGTCATAAAACAACCTTTTTGAAATATGTTTTTTGACACCAACTAGAAAGATTTAGGTAGATAAAATTAACAAGTATAAAATGCTTACGTCTACTGTGTGGGAGCAAACTGGGCACTACACTGTTGTAAACTTGCTTGGATGCAGCTGCAATTCTAGCTCAGGATATTGTTTGGTTGGTTGGTTGGTTGGTTTTTTTTGTTGTTGCATCTTTATCTCTACCTGCCCAGGCCTGGTTGTAGAAGATACTGTATTAAGTACAGAGAAATAGAAAGCAAGGTTTCTTCAAAAATCTAGTAGTATGGAAAATCAAGTTTTTGTAGATAGGAGTAGGTTAAGGGAGGTGGTACAGGGAAGAGACAAGTCAAGGATGAGCAAGCATCACTGATCAAAGTTTATAGCAGAAAACACAAGAATGAACGAAATGTATTCTGTTTATATGAAGAGGACAGGGAGTAGCACCCCTTGGTTCAGGGTTGCTGGGAAAGACAAAAACACGATCGGGAATATTTGTTTGCTGTAAACAAGTGTTACAGGTCTGACTGGTTTATGATCTGTCTTCATTGTCCCAGGATCTCATCTTAAGTAGGAGTGAATTGAGAGGGACTTGTTCTTCCCTCAGCTTCCATGTCTGCTGTATTACTAATGTGTTGGTTAGGGAAGGAAGATAAAGGACAATTTTTATATTATGCTAATTAGTTGATGAATGTTTAATAAGATAACCAAGTATCAAGAGTTAAGCAATTAATATTTTCTGGTTCTTTGAGATGCTGGTAACCAGGTAGTCTGATAGGTCCTGCAGATCTTGACCTTTCTTTGTAAAAGGAAATTTTGATGACTTATCCTCATGAAGACTGACTTTTTTTCCCCTGTCTTCAACATAGATTTGTTTGAAAAGCCCATAGAGACTTTCATCTTTCTAAGAGCAGAAACTAATGTTTGAGGAAATTTCTGTACAAAATATAGAGAACACATTTCTGTTTGCTCATCTGATTACTCAAAAATAATATAGGAAATTGAGGTTTAACTTCACAAAGTTTACCTGCATGCAGAGCTCTGTATGAGTCAGGGATGGTTGTCTTTTGAAACCTCATGCACCAACCTGCTCTTGGGGGTTGTCTTGTGTGACGCTGCTTTTCATGGAGGGCTCTCAGAGCTGTAGGGCTAGCAAAGTAATTCCATCAAGTTAAACTAGTAGAGAAAGTGCCTGGCTTTATATATTGAGGTTACTGATTTCAGAATTTGTATGTGTGTATGTGTTTTGTAGTTTAAAAATAAAATAAAATTCTATTTATTTTTATTCATACATGTTTCATATTACAATTTATTTGTTTCAGTTAGACTAGATTGATATTAATAGATTGTAACACAGCTCAGGGATGCAAAACCTGACTGAAAGGACAGGCACTTCACGCCTGAGATGGTGCGGACTTTGGCTTGTGTGAACTTGGCGTGTCATGTCACAAGTATGGTCTCAGACTTGCTTATGCAACTGTGTTCATGTGATCCAGCTAAATAACAGTAGTACTAGAGATTTTCTGTTTTTAAATCACTGCTTTGATGGGCACCTGAGTCACATAAAACTTACTTTCCCAGTTTTGCAACCAGGTAAACCAAGGCACAAAGCTAGTAATGGGGAGCCTGTGGCTAGGCAGGGCTACCTGGGTCAAACAGCCTATTTGTTGTCTTCCATGCAACAGTGTCCCAGGCCTCTGCAGAGGGGTCCCAGCCCCTACCTCATGCATCCCACACATGTACACCTTGTGCCACAAAACATTTCTCCCCTCTCTTCTGAAGGCTTGGGAATAAAACAGCAGCCATAACTGTAATAGGTGCCCAGAGAGATCCTGGGGTGCATCGCGTTCCTGAACTGTGGAGGATGAGGTGGGGTCTGGGAAGTCATGCTGTCTAATGTTAGTCATTAAAGTTCTGGACTTTGTCATACCTGGGGGAGATGCTACTCTGTCACCCATGTAGGAAGCTTAGTTGCAGCTCAAAGAACCTTGAGACAGGGGTCTAAGTCATGGAGTAAATGTGTGAGTAACCCTCCTACTCACAGGGTGACAACTGAGAGTGGAGGCAAATACAGAGGACTTCTTGCTCCACTCACAGTGCCATACTCGCACCGCTAACCATGCTAAATGGGCTAATCATTCAAGCATGTTAGGCTGGGTATATAAAAAACAGAATTGGTGAGCGTAGGTTAGCTGTTTAAATGCTCAAGAGAAACCAGAATATATAGTCATATCTTTCTCATAGTTCAATCTTTGTATTGATTTATCATGATAAGAGGTGCCACTTCAGTTCTAATAATGTCTACTTTTCTTTTTTTTTTTTTTTTGGCTATTACATATTTCTATGGCAGCTTTTCCATGTGATATATTTTGGGTCACACATTAATTTACACCAGCCTCTCTTCTGCAAAAAAGAGTTCATGAACTAAATGAAAAGGAACGGGGAGGGGCATGTCTAGCAGAGCCCAGGCTTTTGTTTCATGTTTTGGATGTATTCTCTTTTTAAAATAAAATTGTTGATATGCATTTGCTTTTATTTTTCTAGCCTTCCTCTTGCTGATGACCGGGTTCCTGTTTGATCCTGTCGACAAGCTTCTGAAGATTGAAAATAACCCCAACTCCTCTGCACTGGGTAGGAAAACAAAACCATATAAAGACATACGGCAGTTACTCTGGAGGGCTAAGCAATATGGAAGAGTGTGGTATGAAGGAAGAGCTTGTGGAGAAAAAGGAGAAGGTTACTAGGTTACCACAATAGTGGTACACAATTTTCCTCACCCACTCTTTTGGACTGGGGAGGAGTGGGTATATCAGCAAGTAAATAAGGATATTCTCCAGAGTGTGTATTCCCAGTGTAAATGTTTTAAGTTTATCTATACTTTCTGTTACTCATTCAAGCTGCTTTGCAGTTCTGTTTCAATCTATTCAAAACCCCCAGACAGATAACTTTAAAAGATTTTTGGGTTTGGGGTTTTTTTTCTTTAAAATTTACAGGCAAGATAAAGAATTCCCCCTAAATTACTATGAACTTGTGTATATATGCGCAATGTTTCTGTAGTATTGATGTGTAAGTATACGTATCCCAAGTACTAAATTTTTACAAATACTTTATAAGATGACATTTCTTGCAGTTAGGGAAAGTGGATGGGGAACAACCTGATTAAATGTTTTTGGCCTGACAGGAGACTCAGATACAGGTAATCCCACAAGTACCATGTCTGCTCAGTCCTGTAGTAGTCTTTGTGCTTAACTTCACTGCTATGAGTTGTAAATGTTTGCAGAATTAAGGTTTCAAAGACAAGCACCTCCTTTTGGTAGCATGTTTTTTTATCTCGTTATTGTGGACTTTAGGAACTAGAGTTGAACGTGTCAAATGCTACTGAGTGTGATGAGTTTGTCCTGGGGTTAGGCTTTACCTAGCTTGACCAGGTTGCTATTGTAGTCATGTATACTGGTATAATTAGTGCCTTTGCAAGGGGAGTGGCAATTGCTACCACATCAGGATTAGAAATGCAGCCATACTGACAGATAGCACTTGTGTCCAGTTTTCATGGGTGAAAATGATGAAAAGGTGTGGAGGCAGTAGAAAGACAGAGCTGGTATAACTGAGGATTTAGGGACAACTCTCAGATGAAACTCTTGGGACAGCCTTCTCGATTTCAGTATGACTTTTGTCCACATGCAGAGGGCTATTCCACTGTTCTTGTTGGGACAAAATTTCTAGTTAAGGTTGAGTGCAGGATTATATGATTGGCTGATAATATTCTGGTGTAAATCAGTGTTTTTCTGCTTCATAGTGAGGCCTTAGACACACATATGATACGACACTCTAAGTCATGGTATTTTAAAATGATTGGTTCAGATATGAAGAAGTTTTATGATTCACTTTTCTCTTTCTAACTGCCAAAAGTCAGTTGTGACATTCTTGTATTTTTTTCCCTCTTCTAAGTAAGCTTATCAAAGAAGAAATCACTAATTTACCAGCCAGTGCTTAATAATCAAGGAAGTGAAACTTCTACTTTAGAGAAAAAAATAAATCCTTTGCTGAGTTGCTGAATAATTTTTAAATAATAAAAGCTTACCGTGCACTGGGCAACTGATTTATTTTTTTTAATTATTATTATTTTTTAAGGCTTTTACTCTGAGAGGGGTCACTAGCCTTTGAGAATTGAGCCTCTTCATTGACAAATCTGTCCTCTAAATTGAACAGCATTAATTAGAACTTTATGCTGCAGATTCTTACTTTTTAATGTGGGTGGTGGTATCAACAAAAATGTCTAATGAATTTGATTTGAGATGATTTTAAAAGGTCTGCCACCTGTAGATAAAAATGTGCATTACTACACATGGTAATTATGAAGACTGAAGGCCGTGACATGATCCATTGACCTTTTGAAATCAAAACACTTACTGTAAAGAAAAAAAGGCACCGATTTCTCCATCTATGTTAATATAGGACATGTCTGTATATTCAACTATATCAATGCGCTGTAATATATCTAGGGGTAAAAAAGATACTTTGGATTATGTTAGACCCAAGTTTCCTGTCGTTTCCTCTACAGGCTTGTAAAGTTCTTGCTATTTTTATATGTGGTAAGGGATCTTTTTTTGATCTAATGAAATAGATTGCTAAAAATATTTAGGTGTCTGAGACAGCAGCAAAACATATCTGAGCTGCCCTGCAAAAATAAACTAGTTCTGTGTGTGCAGGATGAAAAAGAAACTGTACAGGAACAGAGTTCAGCTTCAGGCATTCTGTAGGGGCATTTGCAATAAGGGAGGGGACCAATAACCCAGCAACTATCATTGTAAAAATTATGAAAAACATTTTGATGATCCTTTTTAGAGTCAGTTCACTAAACAGGGGCCAAAGCAAAAGCCCGAAAGGTAACATGTATTTTGTCGTTAAGAACCTCAGCCCTTTACTGCTATTTGCAGTTGAGAACAAGTGCTTCTGCATACAGTAATGGTGAGAAACACTAAAGGGAAATAAAGGATGCGAATGAAAGATTTTCTGTTTTCATATGAGTACTTGGAACACCAAGCAAGCAAAGAGGCAGCAATTTTACCTAAGCTAATGTAATAGAAGACCATTGCACCCAAACTGTCTCAGCAGAACTTCCTGCATAATTAGATTGTAAATCTTCTCAACTGAAGAAGTTTTGCCCAGGGTCAGATTGTCTAAGTAATAATCCATTCTACATAAATTAGAAGATTTGAACTGCTGGGATACATTATTACATTAGTTTTGGTTTTTATCCCTAATATAACTAAGGAGAACGAATGCAACAATTCTTTTTCTTTTCTTCTTTTTAATTATGTTACGTCTCTTTAGCTTTCCATTACCTCAGAAGGCCTTTCCTGTAGGTTTTTGGATTTTTCCTGAGCAATGATGATGAAATTGTCATCTAGGCAAATTAATACATTTTTAATATACTTTAGAAAGTGATACCACACAATCCTTTGGCCACCGGATTCTGTGATATCACTTCCTCAGTGAAGCGTTTAGTCAGAGATGCTGCTGCTCATTTTTTTGTTCTACAGTTTTTGTGTTGCTGAAGTTTTGTCTCCCACTATGACCCCCTTGTTCTGCAAAGAATAGAATTGCCATCTTCAGGGTAAGAATTAATGGATGAAAATTTACTAATAACTAGTTTGCAGCAAGCAGGCTTCTAAGTTTTTAATTCAGTTATTTTCTTTGTGAAGAAGATGATTGTGGGTACTTGACATGCATATACAGCTATTTGTAAAAGTGAGAGGGGTAAACCCTGAAGTTGTTATTTGGGCAAAAATAGCTATTGAAATTTTAGTATTTGATCTGCTCTAAGGAAGCAAAGTTTGCAGTGTAGCACAGATTAATTTGTGTGGACTTCTCAGTGATATTTTTTTGTTGTTGTTCTACATTTGCCTTTCACTATGAAATAGAGAAGCGGCCAAGTTTTCAGGAGAGTCTTTTGGACTTACAGCTTTCGGGCTGGACTCTCAGGGTGTCTGTGTATACTCTGCCAATGCTAAAAACCAGAGAGAGGAGATGTAAAGGGGCTTGTGGAAGTGCTCATGATGCTGCGAGCTCCCAGTTCCTGGGGCTACTTTGGGTGTGTGCCAACTCCAGAGTCTCCATTAGGTGCACATGTTGGAGATCTCGACCCGCACAGAGGTAGTAACTGGTGGTGGGATTGCAAAACCAAACTTGATCTAGCTCCGTGATGGGTTGTCTTCTTGTTATTGTTGTATGTGCAAGCATTGAGAAAAATGTAATATGAGGAAAAGGTTGGTTTCTGTCATTCATTATGTTTTTAAATATCTGTCTGTTCATACTGAGAATTCATATGTTACGTAGTGGTAATTTTTTTTTTTTTTTTGAAAGAGGAGGAAACTGCCTGGGGTAGGGGAGGTACTGAACTCCCTATTTCCCATCTAATTCCTGTGTTCAAGGGTAGAAAAATTTAAAAATGGAAATACAGGAGTATTTTAATTACCTGATGCTGGTTCTGTGAGCTCAGCTGCCTGGTGAGTCTGTGGTCAGCCTACTCTGCAGAGCACTGGCAGCTGAAGGTGGAGCATAAGTTTTGGTTGAAACAAGTGTTCACAAAGGTCCTGGAAATGGGGGTACTCCCATACTCAAGGATGTGTGGTCACCCTTCTTTCGACTGCTGTGCAAGGAACAGACTTCAGTATGCTTTTTTAATTTTTCTCTGTTGCTGTGAGACACCAGTGGATGTAAAAAAGGAAAAACACTCTAGAAGACATGAGGGAAAAAATGAAGATTTGTGAAAGCCCTTTGAAACTGGTATTTTGGAGAAACACCAAAGCATTAAGATGTTCTTGGAAACATACAAGAGCATTGGAAGTCAGGAGATAAAACATTTTTTCTTTCATTTAAAATCCATACTTGCTCTCATTGCTATTATAATCCTTATAAAATTACTTGTATGTAATTAAAGTTTTCGATTATTATTTATTTAACAGCAAGTAGCTGTGTCTTTTCTCAGGAACATCAGATATAAAGAAAATCAGAAATCAGACCTCAAGACTACTTTTGAGGCAGAAATAATCCAACCATTATTTCTGGTGTAAAAGGTTTGTGAATAGCATCATTTGCCTAGAAGCTGTTTTCCAACCTAATAACTCCCAGAATATGACCTAAAGCTGTTTCCGAGAGGATTAAGGCCCATATAACTATTACGAAGTACAAGTTTTTGAAAAAGCTTCTTTCTGATTGGTGGAGAGGTGAGTTCTGATTTAGGTTAAATATGCTTGCTTAGGAGAATCGGTTTCCATCTCTCTGAAGTCAAAAGTGTTGAAGTAATCCTCTGGAGAAGGATTGTTGGAGCGTGTTTTTTTTTTTTTTTTTCTTTATATGTATAATATATATCTGTATATATAGATATTGCTATAATGACCTCAAAGATGGTCATTTAACTGGGTTTTTAATCCATTTGAGAGGGGTTTTTTTATCTTCTGCTTTAGTTTGCCTTGGGCAAAACCCATTCAAAATGGGCTGAGATTGCAGATGAACACTTAGCCCGTTGGTTAATCACCACTTGAACACTCTTCATCTGTAATGATATTGGTGCGTTTTTAAGGTTGTGCACATGTTGTATGTGCTTTACTCCTGTTAATTGCTTTTTTAGCTAGCGTGGTCTTTAAAGGGAAGGGAGGAGAAAATGAAGACTCGGGATGACTCGGGAATATCCACTGTACAGGGGTCAGGCATTAAGGGTTAGAGGAATGCATGGATTTGCACCTGAATCTGTTTGATAAAGAGCTGCTTGAGAGTTGGACTTTAAAATTGGCAAAACTTTCCAACTGTGCATCAGAATACTGGTGCCAGAAGTTCACTGCAGAATGCATGTGAATTCACACTGAAATGGTTGTTAACCACCTATTGTTTTTCACCTTCTTGAGATAACTGGAGCTAATGCTGTAGCTTCTGGCTGAATCCCAGAAACGTCTCAGCAGATCACACCCAAGACCTGAAATCATCAGTGAGTTCAGCCAGCTTTGTCCTAGGGTGCCTTCGTTGCCAGCAATCAGGATTGGTTTACATCTGTCCCAAGAGCATCCTCATGTAAGGAGGTGAAATAAACATCTGGCAATAGCAAAGTAAAATAGAATTATTTGGTTTATTTACCTGAGGAACTAGTATCACCGGCCATTCAGAAATTTGTAAAAATATGCATATACTCTATTAAATCTGACCTTTAGATAAGTTTGGCCTTGTGTGCAATTTAAAGGTGTTTTAGCAGACCTTCTCACTAATAAGGTAACAATAAGATTTGGCTGTCAACTGAGTTGCAATTAGAAAAGACAGAGCCAGTTCTGTGGGACACTGGAATACATGTTTAAAAAATGCAGAAGAGATTTAACTAGTGATGATATTTTACATGCAGCTGAACCTGGGCCCTGTTTTGAAAAAATCATTCTAATTTTTGCATTGATTGACTATAGCCACAATAGAGAAAGGCAAAGAAGTATTTGCTGATCAGATCTATGGCCAAATTCTTATTTCTGATGCAGGGTACAGAGTGCCAAAAATCTGATGCATATGCTTATGAAAGATTTTTCTGGTTCTATATGTACTATAAATACATTCCACATGGCTTTGTACAAAGCTCTCTGTTATTTCAGTAAGTCACAAGCTACTAAGCCAGATCCAAAGAAGGTGAAGCTCTGAATAAAGTTCTTTAACATTTTATGACTTTGAAACCCTGTTTTAGAGTATATTTGCTTCATTAATTTGTGGCTTTGATCTCAGTTAGGCAAGCATTGAAAAGATGGGCAAAATTTAATGGGGGAGAAAAATCTTTTCACAAAGTTCTCTTGTTGCAGTTAAACTAGCAGACTGGAGAAAGTTCCTTTTCATTTTCAGTATTCTAGGTTTTGTTTTTAAACCATGAATATATGGTTTTATTTAAAATAGACTGTTTAAGGAATACTGTTGCTGAAGATGTTGTTTGATGTGATCAGGTTTGGCAAAACTGCTTGCCTAGTGTGAATACGAGTCTTTCCTGGGATTATAGAGGAAAAAAATCTGTGCTCCCTCTACTCCTAGCTGTGGGACTGAGGGTGTAATTGTGCAGTATGGTCTTCCCAAACCCTCAGACACGTCTGTCTGGTGGCCTGGGTGCTTCTTGGGCTGTCCCCAAGCAGCAGTAAAACGGAGTCCGGCTACTGCCTAGCTGGTTTCACTTTTCTATGTAGGAACTTTGATTTCCAGTATTATAATTAAAAAGATGAGAAGAGGGAGTGGATTAGCTGCAGAGGTAGACCAAATATTTTGGTAAACCTAAGCATTAAAGCAGTAAACTGAGTAGAACTGCAAAGATTTTCCCTGTTGCAGCAACACGTTGCTTAGTTCCTCCCCATTTTTTTTTAACCACTATTATATAGTCAGACACCAGAGTAAAATGAAGAGTGAATGCTTTCCCTTTTTTTTATTTTTTCTCTTCCCCCTCCCCAGCAGCAGCTTGATGTTTCCAATGGAAAGTGCAGGCTTCTTCTCAAGCTCGGTGATACAAATACATATCATCCTCTGGTTGCTTTATCCCTTGCTCATAGACTCACAATTACACCTTCTTACTGTACCTTTTTCACATATATGAGCTTTCATGCTTTCCAGCATTGCAACTCTGGGAGAGTAAACAGAGTCCACTCCCTGCAACACATCATCTGCTCAGCTGCCAAGTAAATGCAAAGTGTAAGGCAGAGTGTGGTCATTGCTTATACCTGTGTAACAGTGGTGGAGATCACTGGGTTTGGGAAAGGAGAATTTCAGGACAGCTGTAGTGCATAATGTAGTCATGGGAAGCATGTTGTGGGGGGTAGCAGGGAGGGGTGGGCTGTCATGGGGGCAGTGATAGTGAAGCTGGGCTTTGGGATCTTGCACTGGGTTCTCGGCAGCTACGGTCAGAACAAGCGCTCTGCATCCCTTTCCTCAGATAAGGGGGGAATGAGTGTCAAAGAGTACTGACATCCTGCAGCTGCTTTTTGGTGAACCTCCGTAAGCTTAGATGAACAAAGTAAAATGTGAAGATGATAATTTTATGAACAGTCTGATGTTTTGTGCCTTTCTCTTCAGAGTCAGGCACAAGATAATGTCTTAACTGACAGCTGGGGAGTGTGGAGTCCCCACCCTTGGACAATTAGGCCTCCTTGCAGCATCTCAAGTGGGGTGCCCCAAGATGAAGCACCTGAAGCCTCCAGCTGCTCCTGAGTCATTGAATGGGAACCTTCATAAGGAGAAGGGAAACGGAGGTCCAGCAACTGGAAGTTGTGAGATGGGAGAGCCAATGGCTTCTGATTTCTACACCTTTAAAAGGGTTAATGCTGAGGTGCTCTATTGTATTAATGATGGTTGTTTCTTTGCAGAGCCTGTTGGGCTCTTTCAGGGGCCTCTCAAAACAATGAGTGCAATGAGGCTGTTCTGTCTAATTACTCCAAGACAGGGATGCTAAAGAGGAATTAATGACAGTTGACAAGTGCAATTAATAATTATAGCAAAGCTGGGAGTCATGCAGCAGGCAGATGACAATAACAGGGTAACTGTACATGACAGCTTTCATCCATTCCCCCCCTACCCCGCCTGCTTCTTCTTTCTTTTACCCTTTCATGTGAGCTGCTGCATGCAGCCAGGCCACCACTGTGTGCGGACAAGGAATGAGAAGGCGCTGAGATCTAGTCATTTAAGTTTGTCAAATTTCTAACCTTCCTCCCCCCTCCCCCGCCTCAGTCTCTCCCTCCTAAAAAACTAAAATTTTTTTACAAAATGAAAAAAGTACCAACAGCACCAACTTAGCAGCACAGGCTTCTGTTAGCTTTCACGGTCAGGTGTTGACAAGACTATTTAAAATTCATGTTGGGAGATTGGAAGGAGAAGGGGACAGGGGAAGGCAGCAGCAAGCTGGAGTTGAAGTGGGATTTCCATATCAAAGGCCAGGCCTTTGGCTCTGAATGGTAATTAAAGTACCCAGATTTCATCTCCTTGGTCAGCTCATGAAAAGGAAAAAAAAATTAGAGAGAGGATTTTTTCACTCCCTTTAGACTACAGTACAGCAAGCAGTAAATTAAATGAAAGTTGAGCTAAAAGGTGCCTAACGCTTCAATCTTTTGCATCTAATAGAATCTATGATGTTTTTAAAGCATTTATTCGGTTCACATCTTCATCTTGCTGTGATTATAAAGGATATCATGTCTGCTTACATTTATTGGGCGCACATCTTGGCCTTCCCAGGGTTGTAAAAGGATTTCACTTTGCATTATGTTGCTGTTGTGTTACGGCCTTTCGGTTTAAAAAAAAAAAAAAAGGGAGGGGGGAGAGTGTGAAAAGGAAGAAAAAAGGCACATTTCTGTGTAATTTCTGGCTGGTCATTGTAGGAACAATTAACAGTGAGAACCAAATAAATGCAAATTTAATGAGGCATGGGAAAGTAGTAATGAGATACAACAGCCTCTCACCTTGAGGTTGCCGGTTCAAAACTAGACCATGGCACTATTGAAAGTGACCACAAACCAGCAGTCACATGGCAGTAAATGTGCAATGTTTTGTCACCTTGGTCCAGTTGTTAGTGGATATGTAGTGATGAAACGAAAGCCCCGCTTACATTTGCTGGTAGTCCCTCTTCAGGGACAAGGGCTTCATGCTCTCTGGATTTCCTGCCCTTGGTGTGGGTCATGCTCAAATCAGAGTTATGCTGTAACATGCGGTGTCTTGCCCCGAGCTTCTCCTTGACTGTCTTGATTCCAGGTCTCCTGTAGATGTGCAGTGGTCTCCAGTCTCTGGAGCTATTGGTCTGGCTTTTCAATGGCATTTGGGTGAGCACCCAAAGCCTGAGAGTTTCACTAATACCATTGGTGTCTTGATGTGCCCTTCAGTTCCTTTTTAGATCTGGGCTGGCTAAGCAGTTTCTCAACACCTTGCGCTTCCGCCTGCCTCTGGGTTAGCACCTCAGTAAATCCATGGTTGCACTCTCTTTGGCTGAATGGCCTGAGGGAAAAAGCAGTTTAGGCCTTTTAAATTCTGCTTCATAGCTATGAAAGACTAAGAGCTTAAGTCTCAGAGCTGCACGTATATAATCAGAGGTGACCAGTCTGGGTCTCACTTTGGGGACTGAGTCAGAACCTGCAACAGGTCACTGAAAATATCTTTCCTGACCTCACTGGATGCTGGATCAGTTCCTTGAGCTGCAACCCTGAAGTCTAGATGTTTTGCTGCATTTTCCTATAGTTACAACTCCGCTATTGCAAATGTATGCTTTCTGACATAACTGTTTTGGTATGAGACATTATAGATGTGGGCAGTGCTCGTGGTGTCCTGTTTGTATTAGTACAGCTGCTGTGATAGAAGGGGTAAGAAGAGCCCCTTGAAACAAAACATGGAATAATTAAGATCAAAATTTTAAAAGGAAAGGAAGTGGGAAAAAGGCAAATTACTGTTGCTGTAACAAATAGCAAGAACTTAGAAATGAGCCAAATTAAATGCTTGCTGAACACAAAACCACCCCGAACTTTGAGGTTTGCAAATCTAGACTTGTATTCTACATGCTGAGGTTATTTTTCTTCTGTCCATTTTTTTTTCTTTCTCTTCCTTTCTTGCTCTTTTCCTGCTCTCTTCCTCTCTAAGGCACACTCTCCTTCCCACCCACCCCCCCCAGCTCAAATGCATCATTTTCTGCTATTGTGTTTAAAAAAAACTCTGCTGCAGGGGCTCTGAAATGAATAAAAATGTAATCCTTGATGTGCCCATTGTGCACTCTCATTTGTTTTTGCTGTATCGATTTATCAGCAGAGGGAAATTACTCGCTCGAAGAGAGGATGCCAGTCAGAATGACATTTATTTCATAGTACAAGGAGGCTCTCCAGCGTGTTTCCATGTAACCCAGATATTGGAGCTGTAAAAGGGCTTGTAACAAGGTTTAGTGCTATGATTAGATCATGTGGAGCACCTTGCTTTCATAACAAGAGGCACTTGGCTGGAGCCAAGGCCTCAGGTTATGGTCAACTTTTTTTTTAATTCCTTTTTCCTTAGCACAGAGTATTTGGCTTGCACTCCTCTGTTCAAAACTCAACCATGCAAACTTGTGAAATCTCATTTGGTATTTATAAGGGTCTTGAGCTTTCATGTCACTGAGTTAAAAAGATAAAAAAGATAAAATATTTACTTGTTAATCTTTTTAGCTTTGGGCTTCCTTGCATTTCTAGTGAAATAACCCCATGATTTTAATTCACCAAAGCAAATCTTTTCCTCCAGTGATTGTAAGCTACACTTGCTTAAGGCGAACAATTACCTGTAAAAATGAAGTGTATTCTTTACCCAAAACCTGTAATAGGTATATACATGTTGTAAATAAAGGTGGGATTCAGGAGGCTGAATCCTGGCCCTGGGTTTTGTGTTTGGCTGCTGTTGCTGGATAGTTTGCTGATAGTACTGGCTTCTGTCCAGTGTCTGTCAAACTCAGCAGCCCTTTTTCAACAGGATTCAAGGTCAGGTGGTTCAAAGGAAGATCCCCAAACGCCAGAAGCAGTCTTCCTCCATGGGACCCCTCTTCAGCAGAGGGATCTTGGCTTATTCTCTGCAGTATTTTATGTACCTTTGGAAATGCCCTGTTAGCAGGTATTCTTAAAACTCTTCACGTATTTATGGCTATTTAAGAACCTGCATCTGGAAATAACTTTCTGGATTGTCAAGCTCTTCCTCCTAGCATGGATATTGATAGCATATAACTTTAATTAATTTCCTGTGATTTTATTTATTGTCATAGATATGAAGTTGTTGCTAAATTCTGTACATTTATAGTTGAATAACTATGACTTACCTGGTCATGAGCTTCAGTGGCATCATATAGCAGGGAGCTTTGGGAGTGAAACCTGCTCCATAAGCTGAGAACTTCTCCTGCCTTATGCAGGAGCACAGGTGCTGACAGGGAGCCCACCACTCCTGACCATTGCCGGAATGTGGGGAAATAGACAGTAAGGAGGTATGGGAAGTTATGTCTGTGTTGAAGATTGCTTGATGCTTTCCATCCTAAAACTCTCTTTTCAGCTGTTTATATCCTTGCCAAATGATTTCAGCTTTGGCTGATATTTTCCATTTTGGGTGTTTGCCTCAGACATTTAAAAGAATTTTTCAGCCAAAATGGCTCAGCTGTCCCCAAGCTGAGATAAAAAATAAGTTGTTTTGCATTTATTAAAAATATTCTTCCTACTGTCTCAATGGAAAGCTCAGCTCCCAAGTTACAAGCCTCCAAAATGCTAAATTTCTTGTATCCAGTAGTAAGTTTCTTGAGTGATAAAATTAACCAGGTTTAACTAACCCGTGGAGTTCTTTGCTAGACTGTAAACCCCCTGGCTCACATGTCTGTTGGTGCCTTTCTCTCTGGGGTGGTGGCTGGGGAGTAATGGTTAGGGTGAGCTTAGCTAGAACTAGTTAACCCATCTGCCTACATCACTCTGTTTTAAACACAGGGTAATGCTGTTGTTGCAACCGTATCCAGCTGAGCTGTAGATCAGGCTGCAATTGAGCCACAGAGTTAGCTGAGGGTTTTGCTAGGTAAGCTTGACCTAAACTGAACTGTTCCTTTCTAGTCTAGATGAGATGTGTTATTTTCCTCCTTAAGTTCAGGTCAGAAATACAGAGAGCAAAAGGGAAAGAGTAGTACTGAACTGTGGAAGAGAAATGAAATTGAGTAAGTACCTGGAAGAAGTGGAGGGCAACACTATTGCTTTTGGTAAAGTTGGGAGCATGCATAGAAATAGTTTTGATGGAACTTGTCACAGCAGCAGAGCATGGCTCATCCCTGCGGTGATGGGCACTTGTTATTTGCTTGAGACATCCCCTTCTGTGGGCAGCTACTGAACCTTTCAGGAGAGAAAAAATTATAGATTTCCTTTTTCTGCCTTACTGAGGTAGCAAATGGCCAGTGCAAGGAAATAAGAATGTTTGTTTGGGGAGGAAGAAATGGAGTCTGTAAATATGTGGACCTGAGGAAAGGAGGTCTTGGCACACCAAAGACTAAGGAAGATGTGAGGTGGGTTAAAGTAGCCAGAAAACCATATAGGCAGCTGTGATGGCCTGCATTCTTGAAGCCTCATATGGTTTAGGAATTGTCTGTTTTGTCAATACATTGGATGGTGGGAATGTTGATCGATTCTTCCCCCCCGCCTCCTTTTTCAGCGTACCCAAGTAGCTATATTTAGAATGAGATATGGATTCTGATAACAAGAAGATAAATGGAAAAAAACTAAATTTAAATGGTGTTTTTATCTTAAAATAAATGCTTCAGTAGCATACAGGCTAAAGCTCTTTAAGCATATGGAAATGTATGTAAAATCAATATACTACTATGTCATTTTTTGCGTCAGAATCAGCGTGTGTCTGTGCTGACAAAATGGCATGCATTACCTTTCCCCATCTGTTCAAAGCACATTTAGTAGTGCCTTGAAAAGCTTTTGCAAGTCATGACATAAATACACAACTGGATGGTGCAGTATAGATAGAGCAGCAGTCTAGTGAAGCCTTCTTTAAAGGGAAATTATTTTAATCCTTTTCAGGCAAGAAATTAATTTTCAACAACAATAAAAAATTAGTTTCAGTATAAAAGTGTAGTAGCATTTACCAGTCATATCCATGTTAAACATTTCTCCCCACCGCTATATCAAAAAATAGCTTCCAATGTGGATAAAATCCAAAATCAATTAGTTCAGTTAAAGTTATTTTGAATTTCATTGTTAGTTTTTAAAGAACATCTTCCAGATTGTCTCGAAACTTTGCATGAAAATTAATTTAGTTAGAAGTTTCTTCCCACTTGCATATTCCAACCTAGAAGAGCTGAAGATTTGCAGAGATCACCAGTAAAAATAGTACCATTAATTTCCACACAGTAGTACCTGAGTAGTTCTTCAAATGTCACTTTCTTTGTATTATTGATTTTTTTATTGGCTTTTTAGCAGAGCTTCTTATACTTTGATATGTAGCAAAACCATACCACTCTCACTTTCCTGGTGAGAGTAAGTGTCCATCCACATGACTTTATTTTGATGATTTTACATTAAAATTTTCTATTAAGAAGTGTCTTTTGCTCATAGATATGCAGAAGACTGAGGTAGCTCACTGTCTATATGCTATTAAAATATCAGACTCTCCTTACATTACACACATTAGACACTTCCAGCTGATTGCCATTTCTTGGG
Source organism: Strix aluco (assembly GCF_031877795.1). Lineage (NCBI taxonomy): Eukaryota > Metazoa > Chordata > Aves > Strigiformes > Strigidae > Strix > Strix aluco. Next base: position 23,031,184 of record NC_133935.1, read on the forward strand.
CAGTGTAGCCTCAATCTTTTAGACAACCTGCAGGACCACACAATTTGGAGTTTCTTATCTATGGTTTCCTCCTTATCTGCGTAACCTGATTATAATTCCATCCATCAACTCATAGTTTTCCTCTAGTAAAACTCCTGGTGAATCTCTATGTACAACAACTGGTGGTATGCAATCATCATGTCCATCTACATAATCAGAAGGAACTGTGGATAGGCAGAAGTGAACGCCTGAAGTGAGAGGTGGTCAGAGAGTTTAAAATGACCATTCATTTGTGGGTTGGTTGGTTGGTTGATAGAATGAAAAGCTGTAGAAGTTTTGTGGAGCAAAAACCTGAAGTACTGGGTAGATAAATGCTTGTGAAATAACTGTTCCTGTTTCTGTGGCACCTGGTGAAGGACTAGGAGAAAATGATGGAAGCATGAACAAGTAAGTTATTTTAGAAAGTTTCTCTAAAATCAAAATGTCGTTTGAAAACCTCCAAACTACTAAGAGAGTTGGGGCCAACACGAATCAGAGGAGTGTGTGTCTAATCCAGTTCCTGCTACAGCTTTAGACTAGACCTTGCTAATTTTCTGTGTTAATACTAATGAAATGAAAAGTTTTATACAGGTGCAAATTGGTAGTAGCTATTATTGTAACTTTTATCTTCTTATTCTTTACTTATTATAATGTTATATTTGGAAAGTATTTGGAACAAGAGCCATAAGCATTGGAAAGACCTTCCTTTTGAAGCACAATTAGAACCATTAGTTGGAAAATCTCGCACTGTGACGTTTGTTCATCTCTTCACCATTGCTGAATTTTGCTTTCACTTGCAAGTGTGAACAGCAGATTAGACACTTCCAAGGGCTCATTCACTGTGAGGTTTTTGCAGGTGATTTCAGTTTAATGCAAGCAGATAATTGTAGCCCTGGGGCTTGGCTAGGTTATAAAGCTGCTAATCCAGACAATATTATCTGATCACATGTTGTGCTTATATGAGAGACCTCTGCCTTTAATAGTCCCTCCCTGTGCTTGTAAGTAGCTTTTTTGTTTGGGTTTTTTGTTTTTTGGTTTTTTTGTTTGGTTGGTTTTTTTAGTTTCAGCAGCCCTATAAAAATGAGACACAGGCTTAAGATTAAGCTCTTGATCAAGTCACTAGAGTTATGCAGTACTCTATTATATATATCCCGTACATGAAATATACATACAGCATGTATCACCTGTTTCATGATGCTAATGTGTATGTTCACCTCTGCATGTGAGAGTAAGGTGGTGGGCACTGACAGCTCTGAAAACTGAAGTCTGTATTTAGCTCTAGGCTCCTGTGTAGCTGAAGCAAATGCATCGCAATGTTTTATAAGCAGTATTATCAAGTAGTCAGAAAACAGGTAATTTTTGTTAAAAAATATATTTGTGTATTTGTCAAAACAGACAAATGGCAAATGCTGGTTTGAAAGAAGCATTTTGGGGGAGAGAAAGGAGAATGAAATTGCATGTCAGCCTGAAATCTGGGCCTCTCTCATTTGGCAATGTTGTTTGCTCACCTCTGATGAAATTTCCATTATTTAGTTTCAAGTGGGACGGTTCTTGTAAGTTTGTCATCCAGCTCTTTGAAACATAAGAAGTTGATATGGGTCATACAAAAACTTAGATGAAATCTCAGGCCTATGACTGTCTGTGCTATGGGAAAATAAAGTGCACTGTCTTGATCCTGGTACCTGTATAGCATTGCTTTGGCTCAAGATATCAAGGGGAAGGAGGGGCTGTCTTCTGAACCAGCCAGCAAAAGATACTCCTTGGGTTTGGGTGAACTGCTCTGGCTGGAATAAATTGTTTGGAAACTGGGAGTAGCATTGGTAAGATTTGCATCGTAGTGATTTGGCCTGTTACAGATGGAAAGAGATCCCTATACTGCTAATTTTATAAAGTGTGATTGCTTCTGAATACTCCTTTGCATGCCACTCATTTCTCTGTATGTTGCTTGAGCAAACGCATAGCCTGTCTATGCAGGTCCATATGCTGAAGAACGAGGCAGAGTCCTCAGCTTCTTGGGGGATATCATCAGGCTGAGGATCATGCCCTTAAGAATAGGAACACTGGGATTTTCCCTGGAACAGTTGGTTGTACCATCATTCTCTTCTGTGTTGTAATACTATTACTAGATATTACATACCTATATAGCTAATTTCAACTCTTTATAACAAATGTTTGTAAGAGACAAACTATCAGAGTAAAAGGAATTCACAGAATCACAGAACCATCTAGGTTGGAAAAGACCTTGAAGACCATCTAGTCCAACCATTAACCTAACACTGACCATTCTCAACTACACCATATCCCTCAGCACTATGTTGACCCAACTCTTAAACACCTCCAGGGATGGGGACTCCACCACCTCCCTGGACAGCCCATTCCAACACCTAACAACCTGTTCTGTAAAGAAATACTTCCTAATATCCAGTCTAAACCTTCCCTGGTGCAACTTGAGGCCATTACCTCTTGTCCTATAGCTTGCTACTTGGTCAAAGAGACTCATCCCCAGCTCTCTGCAGCTTCCTTTCAGGTAGTTGTAGAGGGTGATGAGGTCTCCCCTCAGCCTCCTCTTCTCCAGACTGAACAACCCCAGTTCCCTCAGCCACTCCTTGTAAGACATGTCCTCCACACCCTCCAGCAGCTTTGTTGCCCTTCTTTGGACACGCTCGAGTAATTCAATGTCCTTTTTGTAATTCATCAGGATTAATCCATTTATACTTGTCCTGCTTGGGAAAAAGAAAAATAACTGCCAACTGGAGCTGCACCTCTCACTTGAGCCTGCTCTGGTGCTCGTTTGACCATGCTATGAGCTGAGTCAACTTGGTGAACTTCAGCCCTTGACCTAACATCAAGCTTGTTCTCCATCCTCCTGCTTCCAGAATAAACTGGAACATAGAGTGCCTATTCCAAAATGGACTATATTGGGATGCTGTTGTCTCAAGAAATCATGATGACAGCAGAGAGTTTCTGGGGTGTAGAAGTCAAGTCACTTGGCTTTTTTGGATTACTTCCAGGCTTGAACTAACTTCAGGGAAGGAGGAGGTATATAAAACTAGAGGGATTGTGCAGTACTACAGTCTTTGGATATCTGTTTTGATAATTTTTTAGAGAAGAGGAGAAGAGATACCAAATTATTTCCCCATAAAATTTCTGTTAAATATATTTCTTTAAAAAATAAATTTAATTTCAGGCAGTTGTGACAAGGTTTGTAGTGTTCACTGTGATACAGTCTGGCTCTGATTTTGCAAAGACTTGGCAAGTTCACATGTTTATGCATCTGAATTTTCCCTCTAACTTCAGCAAGGCTATTGACGTGTGTAGAGTTACAGGCTTGCTGAAGTCTCTGTAAGATGCAAGCCTAACAAATAACACAGATTTTTACACTGGGGAACAGTAATGTCAAATGTGTAATTAAAAAAATCTTCAGGACAGGCAAATTTCTGAGCATGTGCAGTATCCTTTTTGTGAACCTTGGGATCTCAGCTGGTTTTGGTGAAAAACACAGAAAGCAATTAGCTTGCATCTTAGAGGCTAATAATAACTGAACCTTTTGGCAGATTTTTGTGATGGGATGATTTCTTCTCAGTGATATAAGCCAAATTAATTAATAAAACAGATTTTTTAAAAAATTGCTTATTCCAACGCAGTCATTTTGCTGTCAGAGGTGCATAAAAGCAAAGAATTTGCAACCTGGACTCTGTTACTTTGCACTTTAGACCTTTTTGTAAGGATTAATTTCATGTATTTGCACTATGTTAAAGCAGTTTTCCCTTTGAAGCTATGATCTTGTGTGTTCTGCTTGAGAGTTGAACAAATTTCATAAACCGAGTCCCTTTTATTCTCTCTCTTTTTATAAAATTTGAAGAGATTTCTTCCATTTCAAAAGTAAAGGTCTAAACAGATCTGCCTGGATAAACAAGATGAGCAAGACTTGGTTCTAAGTTGGGCAGCTGGGGGCGGTGGTGCTTGTTCTTGAAGTTGATGATGTCAGTTTTCCCCAAAAAGACAATGGTTGAAAGCAGGTCTACTGTCAACTGCCACCTTAATGTGCTTCAGCTCTGACCCAAAGTGACTGCCTCACTGCTGCGCCAAGTTGTTCAATCCCTACAATTGCTCGGTCTTTGTGGTCTCTCTGAGCATCACCACAGATTGAACAATGCAATGAGAATAGAGAAAATGTTGTCTGCATACACAAAAATGTCAGTGTCACCTGTTATGGACAAGTCCAGTAGCTTTAAACAAGGGAAACACCAGTTTGTAAATGTAGGCACAGGAACCCTGTTTAAAGAGAAATAGGGACACCCTGGTAATACTAATCTGGAGCTGAGGCTCAGTTCCCAGCTTTGCCATAAGCTTTCCCAGCTGACCAAAGCTGAATTGTTGAACTTAGTTAGGATTGAGTGATATGTAGGCAACAGTAGAGAATGGTGCCTGTTACATGAAAACTCAACTGTCAGACACTGGAATGAGATGCTTCTGGAAAAGAAGACATCGCTTTCCCCTTTGAAAGTGTAGCTGGCTTTATAATGCATCCAAACAGGATATAAAGTCCCCCAACCCCTCTGTTCACCTTCTATTTCCCGCCTCTGGAGTTAGTAATGTAGGACAGTGCTGAGACAGTAGTAATGGTATCAAGTGATGTTCCCTCATTGTCCCCTCCCCTCATCTGTAGTGCCCTGGACCAAATGTCAGGGAAGTTTTCTGTGCTTGTCTCCTACATAGCCAAATGTGCCTGATGTGCAATGAGCTTTTTAACTGTTGTCTTGGTCTTGTTAGCTGTAAGCCTTAAAGAAAGTTTCCTCTCTTTTGCTGAACTGTGAAACACATGCTGATTCTTCTGAACAGGTAGCCTAGAAACCAAATGTTTATGCCTCTTAGTTTTAAAACATATATAATAGTATCATTTGATCTTACCTTTGAAAAAGACTGACACCCTCACCATCATTCTTCTGAGCAACTAGAAAATACTGTAAATGCTTCATCGTCACCTGGGGCTCACATCAAGCCTTAAGACTCATTAGCCTCTGTTCCTGTTCCCATTCCCTATCAAAAGCAGTGATGTGCAAAATACAGACTGAAACTGTTGCTGCCTAAGGCCACCGTCTAGGCTGAGAATAAATCCAATCAGCTACAGAGTCATATTTTTCAGTGGAGCCTCTGTTTCTTCTGTTCCTTTTCCAAGGGGGACAAAAGCCCAAGCAAATGTGCTCAGAGCACCTACCAGGAGAATGATTCTGTTCCCTTCAGCTTCTCATGCTGCACCCATTGCCATGCTCTCTGAGATTTGGTGGTTTTGTAGTTGGAGCTGCAGAGTCTTAATGCAGGGTTCTTCTCGAATGGTGTGACTTCTCTGTGCCTTTTCCTCTAGGCTTGCAAAGGAAATGCAATGTTGCTTTGCATCCTGGGGTTTAGACTTCATGAAAATAGCCATCTGACAAAGCTTTTTTTTAGGTGAAAAGTAAGATGAAGCAGATTATCATTTGGTGCTCAAGTCAGACTCTCAAACATGGGTTTACAATGCCAGCTTAGGTGTTCTAGGGTGTCCTGTTTTGCATCCAGTTGCCTTTGCAGTAAGGTCTCAAGTCTGGTGCCATGCCCTTCTGTCTGAAGGGTAGGCACAGTTTAGCCATAGCTGGATTTTCAGCTCAGTGAAGTTGGGGGCAGTATTTATCTATGGAACCACTGGAGAAGGTAGCTACAGTGCCATCATGGCAGTGCAGCACTCTGCCTGGCCCAATTAGCCTTGCTGTGAGGTCAGCCTTATTAGCTCAGAGCGAGTACTTTGGAAGTACAGTGAAGTGCTGCTGGGTGTCTCCACAGAGCGATGTGTTTGGCTGTGGGTCTCCACCCTGAGATCTCCTCCCTTGATCTGAGGGCACTGTTAAACCTGGCCCTTCGTTTTCTTATGAGCTGTCGGTGCAGTGTTTGTCACCTCATCTGGGTGTCCCTGTCCTAGTGCCGTCCTTTTTCATTTTACTATCCAGTGCAAGTCCTGCCCACAGTGATCTGCCCTACCTGGAGCTCTTTTAAAGAACAATAATAGCCCGTGTGGAAGCAGGTTCATAGAATTTAGAGATCTGCGTAACCTTTTACTCATCTCTGCCCCTCTCTTTCAAGTGGCTGTGAAGAGGGAAGATCTCCTCTCCTCCTTCCCACTGCCCCTCTGCCCTAGCTCCTTCTCCATCCTGCCTGGGAGTAAACAGTAGATGTTACATGCATTAACACTGCGGTCTAACACAATGCTCCTGGGCGTGCTCTGTGTGCAAGTCCCTGGCAGCTGTAAATTAATTAAAAGTAGACAGAAACCCTAGAAAAAAGCAAGTTCCCTTCCCCCTTCCCCCCTGCCCCTCTTTTCCTTTCTCTCTCTGTGGGTAAATAGCTAATTCCTTTGTTCCTTGCTGCACTATTTCATTTCTGCCATCATTGTCCTCATTGTTCTCCGAAACAGGAGGGGTCTGGGCCAGGAGCAGCCAAGGTCTTGGCTAATGACGGGAAGTCTTTAAAGTTTGCGCTGCATTTCATCTTCTCTGTGGGAGTTTTAGGACGCATCCAGTGTTTGATCCCCACCGTGCAACTTTGCTTCTAGTTAATTAACAGATCCCCATTACACTCTCTCATCTGCAAGCACATGGGAGGCCTATCAGGAGGTAATTCAAGGCCAATCTGAGTGATGGCAGAAATTAGAGAAAACGGTTGTTTTAGGGTTCTAACATTCAGGAATAAAGCTCTCCCTTTGCAGAGGTGCCCTGTAAATTTGGGCTTGTTTCATTGTATCATTTAAAGTTTTTAAGTAATCTCCTTTGCAATCAGGTCTGTTATGGGGGTTCATTTTTTTTTTTAGGAAGTGTAGATGGGGAGGCAGTTATATTTGTTTTGCTGCTGCTTTGCCATGCTGGCAGCCTGCATGGTGTACGGTTTTGAGGGCCAGTTGAAATGAAACCACAGTGTTTTCACTGTGCAAGATGTTTTCACCTTCTTTTCATTCCCAGCTTCCCTGTTCCCACCAAGCCTATTATACAGGTTACAAGTGTCTTATGGCAACTTTTTAAGTGTCGAGTAAAACCACCGCAGGCCTCCCAGCTGCAGAGCTTTGTCAGGCTTTCAGCTAAATACTGCGTCTCTCAGGAGTGCAACCTTCTGTCGACTTTGAATGTTTAGAGTTGTCTGATATTTCTCCCCCTTCTTTCCCTCTTCCCCTCCCTCTTCCCCACCCTATGAGCAATGACCCCCTTTAACTAATGAATTAGGAACTGCTCCTGCAGTTGCAATTCTCAGTTCAGCACTTGGCAATGAGAATCAAACCAGGGCTATTTAGTGCAGCGTTAAATGGCCCACCACATTAGCCCCCTGGCATGCTAAACTATTAGGTTGTTTTACTGTTGTTAAAGTTACATTTGTTAGGTGGAGTTTCTGCTCCAAGAGAAACTTGGTAATGTGGGAAGAGGCAGACAGCCTGGTGTCTTGTGGATGTATTGTGTGGCTACAAGAGACCAAAGTTTCCCCCTCTCTCCATGAGGCTATTACAGAGAAACGTTTTTAGCTTTGTTGCGATCTCCTGCTCTTGATTGACCATTATGCTGTGGCAGGGAGTAATCAAATCATTAGTTGTTGCTTACCTGTTCCTCGGTCAGCTCTCAGCTGGGCGTGTACCCTGGCAGGGAGCCTCCAGCACTTTGGGAGCTCCAAGTAGTACCAAACTTTGCAGGCCATGTCCTCGGCATCATGGGCTAGTGCTGGTACACTCAACTGGTCCTCTGGGCTCCTCACTGCATCTCAGTGGAAGAGCAGTGCGTGGGGTTGTTCTCCCTTTGCAGATGTTGGGCTGATGTGAGGACCTCTGAACAACTGTGGCTGCATAGTGTCCCCCCAGAGGTTCCTCTAGCCTCTGTGCTGCAACACAGTGCAGCCCAAGAAATGGGTCCTTCTCAGAAATGCTCCAAAATTCCCTCAAAACAGGCTGTCATGGATGAAGGATTCACCATTTTCTGCTACAAGTGAAAAAGGGCTTTTATTTTGATCTTGCCATCAGGGCTGTCTGGAAGATCTTGAGCATGGTTCCTGTAGCTGCAGAGGATGCTTATCACGCTGGGAGGCAGGATTCACCCCTGGCCATGAGCTCAATGTACAAGTGTAGAAAATGAACTAGAAGGTATATGCACCTTTGGTTCAGTACTGCATGCTTGTCTTTCTAATGTTCATTCTGGGTCTTTGTCTAAAAATAGTATTACTTGTCTGCTTATTTAAGGAGCCTGCTGTCTTATACTCTGAATGAATATCTAACTAAAATGTATACCAAAAAATGGTGCCACGGGTTAGAGCGACATGCATAGGAAGAAAAAATAGGAAAGGCAGCAAAGGGAATGGTTTAGTATTTGAGCCTCAAATACTAGTTTGAATCTTGACAGGGTCAGAAAGCCTTCCCCATGTTCCTGATTTCTCTACAGCTTACTGAAGGTTTTATGGACAAGAGGCGAAGGAGTGACATCCTTTTGCTCCACTTAGGCATCAGTGTTCTGTGGAACCAACTGTAGGTGCAGTAGTTTGCTCAGCTTGCCTGAGTGATGTCTTTTTTTGTTCTTTCACCTTCTCTTTCTGCAGCAGCAATAGTTCTCCATTGCTGGGTACAAAGATACTATAAAGCACTGACTGATTCTTTGGGGCAGGAGGGGAAATTGATGCACCGATGTGAAGTGTCATTTTTTTATTAGATTTAAGCATAATGAAATGGGCAGCACATTCACAGTTAAGGCACCCTGTTGCTGATGTGGCTGGGGTAGACAGGGTCCTCAGCTGCTAAGCAGGGATGCTTGGATGTGCCACAGGGTTTCAGAGAGAATCGCCCTGCAAAAGGAAGTGTGTGCCAGTATTGTAGAGTGCTTGTGCCAGCCAGCTTGCAGGGTTGATTTGGCATTTGGCGTATTGGTAGCGGCTGCGAGTGTGTGTGGTGGAAGAGAAGGGAATAGACAAGAAAAACACATAGGGGTTTAAAATAAAAATGTAAAATTATTTGCTTTGTGCCATATGGGCTTCAATATTTTGACAAAACTAAGGCCAAAATTAATCATGCCAGGTTAGAGTTTTAGTTCAAAAACATATGTATAACTGTCCCCCTGAGTGTGTATTTGAGTTACCATTTTCATACAGAAAAACCTTAACTTTTTCAGTTTCTTGTTCTCTTCCACTACCAATTGCTCCACCCTGATGAACTTGTCCTATTGTGTGGAAGTTCAAAACAGTTTTTCCTTTTTTTGGTAGTTTCTTCGTTAAATGTCAAAGATTTTGTTGATTTGCTTTTTAAAATTTTGTTTGGAAGAGTTTAGTTTTTGGTCGTTTTTTTTCCATGCGGCTAACTGGGTTTTAACAAAAGCGATCTTGTATACAGGCTGGACTGTTTGGTCAAAAAGAAAGGAGGAAGAGATGAGAGGATGAGGGAAAAGGAGTAACCAGGACTGCTAGCAATGGTTGGAGAGCCATTATATGAAAAGTGGAAGTCCATCACGTCAGTCCTGCTTGTCCTGACTAAGATCCTGTCCCCATTGCACCTGTAGCATAGGGATTTTCAAATCTGGGATTTAAGTTTAGAAATACAGAATGTGGCCAATATGTGGATTTTAATTTGTAAAGGAACCATTCCGAATATCTACAGTAATACGACCTTTTGCAATAATGTAAACCATTAAATTTTTCACTATAATTTTTTCATCAAGCACCTAGCATCTTGTTATACCTGAGCATGTATAAGGTCATTACTGAACAAGCTTGGCTATGCATTGAAGCACGATACTGTTCTGCAGTAGTTCGTGTTGTGGGCACACTGCTTCACCACTAAAAATGCCATATGGAGTCTAGCTGAATCCACTTCAAAACCAAAGCTAAACCACACAAAGGCACTCCTGAAAAGGAATAAGGATGAGTATAGAGTGGAGCTGTTCTGCATTAGTTTTTCAGGGTTGGTTTGTTATGTACACAAGTCCACAGGATGACATCAAATCTTGAAAGATCCATTTTTTTATAGAGTTCAGGTGTGATTGAATCTGGTATTTTTGTTCACCTCACTATAGGGATATGAGATGGATATGAAATTCAAATATAGATCTCTATCTTTTTAAACTTTGGAAATGTTCAGAGGCAGGATTTAGGCAATCTTTAATTCATGTGAATGTAAGCAATACTATGACTATCTGAGGACAGTAAATATATCTCTATCTGTGATTGATCTCAAGATCAGCCTATCTATTATCATAAAGCCCCTCCTTTGAGAGCAGGAGGAGGTGGGTGGAAATTTGAAAGAACAAATTTAAGCAACTGGTTTCCTTTCACTTTTAAAACCAAATAGTGAGAGAGGCATAAAAGAGCCCCAGTTTGGATGATAACAAAACATTGCTTTGAAGTTCTAACTAAATTGCATTTCTTGTTCGCTGCTGTCGTCTGTAAGGCTCAAAAAAAAATTGGACAAGCAATGATTAGTATATAATAATGTATGTTCAAATAGCTTATGGTATTATGAAAACAAAAATTCAAAAGGCCAATATACTGACAGTTAAAATCTGTCTAAGGGGCAATAAGGGGAAACCTTCACAAAAACAATATGCTGATTGCATGCAGCTACCCTGCCGAGTCACATTTTAAATAAATTATACATACATAGCTGTACTGGAGCTGAGAAATGAAGCAGTTTAAAATGTTCCTGGTTCTGTGCTTTAGGCAAAGCCTGTATCCACTCTGTGTCCTTAATGCATCAGACGTTTGGTCTGTTGGTTTGGGTACCCTGCCACAGTAACTGGGCAGAACCAGCTGCTTCTAAGGCCAGTGGAAAAATCCAGCTTTGTGCTAGATCAGGTATAGGGAGAAGTGTGGATGATAAACAATCTCTCTTCATTCTTTGATAAGGAATCCCTTTCTCTCAACTGCACCCCACCCCCCAATTCCCTCCACCCACTTGTAAGAAATCCTGATGAAGTACTGAAATGTTGCATATTTCGGTAGAGTTTTTTTCCACCGAAACAAATTTATGCATCCAAAAACTCAGTTTCTAAGCAGCTGAAGTTCTTTAGAAATGTGGGTCAAATCTGATAAGTAATTTCAGCCAAAATAAAGATGAAAATAAAATTCTGAACATCAAAATTATTCATTTCAATACATATGAAACAAAGCATTTTGATTTCTTGGGATTTCCAAGAAGACTTGGTAATACAACCTAGTGACAAGGACTGTTCATAGGCACATAGAAGATCCATGTTTTTAATCCTCATTCTTCCTAAATTGAAGAAAGGTCTTGAATGTAGTTTTTCCTCTTCTCACATTCTACTCTTAGTCTATATATATGTACACTCATGCATATATATTCATGGATGGAGAAATAGAATAATTCTGTGGGTTTATGAGCAGGCTGATGCCTGTGAAAATAAGTAACTGGGGGTCCACTCCCTATGCCAAGGGATATATGTAAGTGCTTATATGCAGAGCTTAAACTGGAAAGGCTGATAAGTGGATCCTGATGTACCACTGCTTAGGGCACATATTAGGATATGGTGCACACACAGATCCTTGCTCCAAATCATATTTAATTTTAATTCAGGTCTTCCTGATCTGGGTGAATACTTTAATCCCTAGGACACAATGGTAAGAAGAGTTTGGCAGCAGCCTGTTTACAGGATCTACTTTTAAACTGCTGGCAGCACCTTCTTTTGCTCAGCAAAAGTATCCTTAAGACACAGTTATTTGTATAACTCCACTTTCAGCAGTGGAAACTAAAGTTTGGACCTAAGTGAGCAGTAATAACTCAGAAACATTTAATGAACATTAACAGACTTTGCTCAGGTTTTTTGAGTTTCTTGGGATCACAGAATCATCTAGGTTGGAAAAGACCTTGAAGATCATCTAGTCCAACCATTAACATAACACTGACCGTTCCCAACTACACCATATCCCTCAGCACTATGTTGACCCAACTCTTAAACACCTCCAGGGATGGGGACTCCATCACTGCCCTGGGCAGCCCATTCCAACACCTAACAACCCGTTCTGTAAAGGAATACTTCCTAATACTCAGTCTAAACCTTCCCTGGTGCAACTTGAGGCCATTACCTCTTGTCCTATCGCTTGTTACTTGGTTAAAGAGACTCATCCCCAGTTCTCTGCAACCTCCTTTCAGGTAGTTGTAGAGGGCGATGAGGTCTCCCCTCAGCCTCCTCTTCTCCAGACTAAACAACCCCAGTTCCCTCAGCCGCTCCTCGTACGACATGTGCTCCAGACCCTGCACCAGCTTCGTTGCCCTTCTCTGGACACGCTCGAGTAATTCAATGTCCTTTTTGTGGTGAGAGGCCCAAAACCGAACCAGTAATCGAGGTGCGGCCTCACCAGTGCCGAGTACAGGGGTAAGATCACTTCCCTGTCCCTGCTGGCCACACTATTTCTGATACAAGCCAGGATACCATTGGCCTTCTTGGCCACCTGGGCACACTGCTGGCTCATGTTCAGCCGGCTGTCAATCAACACCCCCAGGTCCCTCTCTGACTGGCAGCTCTCCAGCCACTCCTCCCCAAGCCTGTAGCGCTGCTGGGGGTTGTTGTGGCCGGAAGTGCAGCACCCGGCATTTGGCCTTATTGAAGCTCATACAGTTGGCCTTAGCCCATCGCTCCAGCCTGTCCAGATCTCTCTGCAGAGCCTCCCTACCCTCGAGCAGATCAACACTCCCACCCAACTTGGTGTCGTCTGCAAACTTACTGAGGGTGCACTTGATGCCCTCATCTAGATCATCAATAAAGATGTTAAACAGGAGTGGCCCCAGAACCGAGCCCTGGGGGACACCCCTCGTGACCGGCCGCCAACTGGATTTAACTCCGTTCACCACAACTCTTTGGGCCCGGCCATCCAGCCAGTTTTTTACCCAGTGAAGCATTGTGCCCATCCAAGCCACGAGCAGCCAGTTTCACCAGGAGACTGCTGGCGAAAATCACAAATTCAAATCATGCTTCCTGAACATCAACCATCCAAAACTCTCATTAAACAAATGAACAAAGAAAATTTTATATACTGCTCAGGAGGTAGTACAGTAATCAGTCAAATCACTAATTGTAAACCTAGTACAAGAGGACATGAACAGAGCATGCTGCTGCTCTAAGTCTAAGTGTACTGTCATGAAACTCCTGCTGTTCTACCAAAATCCCCTTCTAAAGTTTCAGAGTTAAATCACAGTGAATAAGAGCAAAATTTGGCCCTCGCTTTTGGCATATTATTGATTGTTTGCTATCTTTTTATCGGTTTTATTTGCTAGAATAGATACTATCTGAACTTATTTAAATAAGTATATTTCAACAGTTCTTAGGCACAAAACAGAGGCTAATGTATCTAGCTTTCAGATAGCTTATTACCATTCAAATACTCTGTAGATAAATTATATTAAAAGAAAAAAAAAAAACGTTTCAGCTTCTGACTCGTTCTAAATGGAGACTTATCTCTAAGTAATCAAAATTGCTTTGGTTGTGCATAGCAGCATTAAAAGCCTTGTCCACTAATTGAGTGAAGCAGCTCCAGTGAAGCAGCCTTGCCCCCTCATTATGTGATCTTGCAAGTGCTGTTTGTCATTGTCGCTTGCCGGACTCAATCTAACTGTACTGCTGGTGCAAATTAACAGTAATTTGTTATGACGCGCTGTGTCCTTCCAGTGAAACAACACTATGGAACTCATACCACCCCCACCCTTCTCTCCTTTCCTCCCCACACCTCACAGATCCTTTTCCCACCTCAAGATATCACCCCTGACTTAGCCTTCCAACTCCTAACTAACTGGTGTGTCACGGTATGGGTATATTGTGGCTTGACTGATGGGTAGCACCCAGTGCTGTTCTGCTGACATGTTGTAGAGAGATGTGTCAAACAAAAGTCACTGCTTTCTGGTGGCTCAGGCAGTCTCAATGCTGATTGAGGAGGTGTACTTCAGGGGAAGGCCGTGCGTGCACACTGGTGCGTGCACACCCACCAACTTCTGCAGCTGAAGAACCCTACCGACAGTGTGCTCCAGCAAGCAGGAAGGATCAGTGGGTAACACTTTAAAATCAAAGTTATCTGATATATGTGGAGTTTTGGTGCATGACTTACTATCCTTAAACACTATTGGCTAATATTAATTTATTAAATTTTTATTTCCATCCTGACTGCAAGAAATGGCCTTAAGAAAGGAAACGTTAGTTGGAAGCTATGAACTCAAGAAATTCATGCCTTGCTTTTCCCCATATTTCTTTGTCACTTTGCAACAGACGCTTATGCTCCCTTTAATGATAATCTCTACTTCTCATCTTTTGGTTAGCTGTCCTTTTAAATTACAAACTGTTTTGTGAGGGCTGTCTCTTGCTTTGCATGTGTAGAGAGATTCCTACAAGGGAACCCTAATTTCAGCTGGGGCTTCTGTCCCAGTTTCTCAGCTGGTGGAAGCTGGCTGAGTGCCACTGAAGTCATTAAGTGTATGTGAAAGGTCTATGGCATATCATCGTTGTTATTTGCATTGCTGGAGAGAGGGGGATCTTCAGCTAGTGTGATCTTAGCCCACATCTTAGGGAATTAACATCCAGTTCTCAAAGATATGCAGTCTTTTCTCACTTCAGTTATTTTCATTTAAAATGAAAATGAACAATCTTTACATGAAAACGGAACATTTTTTGGTTTGAAATATCAGCTTTAAAAGAAAATATTTATACTTCTGGTGGGGGAAATTGTGGAAGTTATTTTCTGAAGGTCATGTATTTTACTAGATTTTTCATGCAAATATTAACCCAGTGTAATTTCTCAATTTTAAAAAATATTTGGGGGAGGAAGCAAGAAAACGAGGGAATTTGAGATCAAACCTTAGATTTATTTTTTTTTCTCCAAAAAAAACTTCAGAAGAATCCAGAACTGTTTGAAATCAAGGTTGTGGCTCTAGGTTCATCCTAACTAATGTTAGGCACTTTTCTGAGGTTGCTAGATTTTGAACATTGTCATCTGAGACTACTGCTGTAGTCAGCAAAGAGCAATGCTTTTCAGCGAAAATGTTTCAGACCCCATTAGGACTTTATGGACCCGTAGGGCAGTCTGTCCATCTTTATTGCTGATTGTGTGACTTCAGGGTTTGGAAGCCTGACAACAGCACTTCCAGAATCTATTGCATCCTAAAATATCTCTCATGGTTTCATGGAGTATTTCATGTGCAAGGCTAAGGGTAAATATTTTGGAGGCTGTGTCCCTGTGGTTTATATCATAGAAGAGGAGTAGTTCAGGACATCTGACCACAGAGAGGAAGGGTCAGTTGTCATCTTCATGTTCCACACCGTGCACAATTGACAGCACCTAACACCAAGTTAACTGGTTTAGTGTAAACTCAGGGATCTCTATGCTACATTGAAATAATTTCTCAGGCATACAGCATATACATAACTGGTGATACAGCCAAAATGACTGTTATATCCTTCAGGATCAGTACTAGAGATAAGGATGAATAATCTAACAAATGATTTTGGAAAACAAAATAAACCTTAATTTTGCTTCAGAAGGGTAGAATTGGTGAGATATTTAACTCTGCCAAGCATCTTATCACTTCCTCATTGAAAGCAACAGCAAAAGTCCTAACTGATTTCAGTACTGCAGGATCAAGCTCCAGGTGTTGCAGGGCACTTGCATACTCAATGCAAAGAACTTTGGGTTCTTTGAACTGGGGAAAAATATCTTTAGATTATATATAATATTTTTTTATTAGAGTTTTAACTTGGTTAAGTATAATCAGGTAGCTATTGTATAGTTTAAATGGCCAGTGATTGTTATTTGATAATAACAACTTACATTTATATAGTGCTGTATATCCTAAAGGGATCCCAGAGGACTTTAAAGACTCAACAATAAAATACACAACAAAGTAAACATTAATTACAATTACACCGTTACTAGAAAATATGAGGATATTAAAAATCTGGCAGTCTGTAGCTTGCTTCTGGTCTCATTTGAATTCATTAGCCAAGCTCACCCAGAGTGCAAATGGATTATTAGTGGTTCTGCCATATCTGATTTAAGAAATATTCTGTACAAGTATTGCAGTGAGAGCAGAGGAGGGTAGAAAAGGGTGTAAATACCCTTCTGAGGTTACCTACAAAATCAGTTCCACTCATGCAGGTCGCTGAAGTGGGATGTTATTTTTGAACTCCCAGCCGCTTGAATTCATCCCTCTCTTGTCTGGGTGGTGCTTGTACTGTGCTAGGCTCTGTGAGGCTGATTCCTTGTTAGATGGGTGGTGGCTAAGCAGGTTATCTTTCAAATGCCACATGCCTACAGTATCAGAGTGGGAAGTCATAGTGCTTTGTACAATCCGTTCTTTTTTCATACATAAGCCTTGAAATAGTTTGAACTTCAACCCTGTTATTGTCATTCTTGGGCTATTAGTGTTAACACCTCACTGAGGTGAACAGAACAGTTTATAGCTCTTGATTTGCTCTTCCAGGCTTTTATATATTCAAGTTTAAATTTCTTCACCGAAAGTGTTATCAAGCATTATAATGGGCTGCTCAGGGAAGTGGTTGAGTCACCATCCCTGGAGGTATTTAAAAGACATGTAGATGTGGTACTTAGGGACATGGTTTAGTGGTGGACTTGGCAGTGTTAGATCATTGAGTCCAACCATTAACCTTAAGGGTCTTTTCCAACCTAAATGATTCTATGATTCTAACTCTGTAACTCTGTACTTTTTTTTCCTTAAATGCACATTGTCAGTGCTGAAGAAGATGAAAGCTTGAGGAATGTTGATGGTTCTACTGTAGCATCTCAGTTGACAGTATCCTGAAACTTGCAGGTGGAAACTGGGAAACCTACTGCAGTAGGCACTTCATGGACAAGTTGCATGAAGACAGTCCTTGCCTTTGAGAGGTTGCTATCTAGGACTTGAAAAACATAAAAATGAAAATCACAAAATTGTTTGGGATGGGAATCGCTGAAGTGATGGGCCTACTTTCAGAGTAAAGTCTTGCTGACACAAAAACAGAGCCAGGAAGCCAGATGCTATTTTTATGGATGGTTAATATAAGTAGCTTGCTTTGTGTTGCTTCTTTTCTAATGTATAATAAATTCTAGCCTAATTCTGAAAGATTTCCAGAACCCCCTGAAATCCTCTTGAATTACAGTTTTTTCAACCGTTGAGATAAGTTGTTTGTTTGCACCTGAAGATAAAGATATACTACTATTAAACATAAATTTGAGGATGACTCAGAGGGTATGTAAATTACTTTTTCTTTTTTTTACTGGCTTGCAAGAGTTCTTGCCCATTGAGATGGTTTTCGGTTTCTAAAAATATTCATCTTCCTTGGCTTTTGGCCACAACATATGAAAACACTCTACTTCAAATAATTTCTTCTTAAAATCATAGTTCTTTCTCAATCTCAGAGCTTTTCTTTAGTTTCTGTTTTAACACTCGTAATCATTGTGTGAAAGTTGTGTGTCGATACGGTCTTGTTTTTCAGATTTGTAATGAGGCATGAGGGATTTTTACATTTTGTGGTGAAAGTTTTGCGTGGGTCTTACTGTAAACCTTTCACAATGTCTTTAGCTTGTTTATTTTGGGGAGATGGAAGAAAGGGAAATGGTGACTTACAGACAGGTTTTCTGCTCCATTTCCTCTATGCATCAGATGATAACTCTCAAGTGCAAATGCTGCTATGCCCAAGACACTGAGCTCTAATTTTTGATCATAGGTACAGGCACTGGTAGCTTCTTTACTAACCTGTAATCTGCAATAAATTTGTTGTAATATAGTTAAGAGCCTAATCTCTGAGTAAAGTTGGGTAAATATGCTTATATTAATATCCAGGTGGAACCTTCTGAAGATCCCTTCCACAGTGTTTAGGATCATACTTTTCTGATCCTGCTACAGCCAAGCATTGGGAATCAAAATGCATGTAACTTGCAGAGAAGTGCTATAAAAGTGTTTCTTTCTGAAACTCTATTTAAGAATAGGTTGATATATAATAATAATAATAATGGCACTTGTGATCATTAGACCTTGGAATAGGACCCAAATCTTTTCACTCATCAGTGATACACAAACTAATAAAAGAATGCCAAGTTGGGCAGTGTTTTGTGTGTCATGGTATGTTCGACACAACCCTGTTATAAATGCACATAAATGAAACAGTAATTCACCTTCCATATGGGAAGGTGAAGCTTTCCACTTACTGTTCCGCAGCATTGTAGGAAATCTCCCTCATTCTGGTTAAAGTTGCTTTACATTTTGAAAAGTCTGGATAGATCCTATTAGAAAAGAATCCAGCCAAGGATATCATCTTCTTTGAAAGGAAATAGGTATTCTCCCTTTAAAGAAAGTTTTAAAACTTATTTTATCTTTATGAACTTACTTAAAATAAAAAAACTTCAAACCTGCATTTCTATTTTTTTTAGAATGGTCTGATTATTAGTTGGAATTTAAGGACTGAACTTGTAATTACTAATCAAAGTCTACCTGTGGGAGGAGGAACTAGATAGAACCTCTTGTTTCACTTATTTAAACATAAACCTCTACAGTTTGAGATTAAATAGATTTCCCTGGGTTAGTAGTAGTAGCCTTCTCTGTGCCTGTAGGTCATCTACTAAAAATGTGTGCATATGTGGGTGACAGAGATGTCACAAAATGTGATGAGCTTTGTTGCAAGTATCATTAGAAGCGGGTGGATTTTGTGGACTAAACATGGAAATGAAAGGCAGACTGGATGGAATTTTTTTTTTTTTCTAATAAAACCAGATATGTTAAAGTCATTTGAAATCTCAGTGGTAAGGACTTAGGTGCAATGTGACATTTGCAGTGATTTTAGAAGGAAATAAGAAGTAAATAAAAGGTAAGAAAGATGAGCTCAAGTCAGAGCTTTAATTTTTATTAAGGTCTGTGTTCGAGAACAGAAGCAGAGTGTATATGCCATAAGAAATGGCAATGCATTAGTGAAAGTAGGTGTCTGAAAGAAACTAGTCAGTGTTTGTGGGAGCATGAAACTGTTGAAAAGAATACTTTCACACTATTGTATACAAAACTCGCAATGAGCCTAGCAATGAAGTGTAGAGAAAGTCTCTGTTGTTCATCCAAGAAAAATGGCTAGTATAAATGGCTCTGGGTTTAGTTTTTGAGGCTTTGCTATCAGTCTGTAAGACTCAGGAGGAGAGGTGATGCAAATGAGAACATGGAAGTCCTGGGATTTTGTTATGAAAACTTTTTTCAAAATAGTTCTACAAAACACCTTTAAAATGTTGAAGAAATGCGCTGAACTAATCTCAAAAGTGGGAAATAATTGGGAATTATTATCACTGCAAATTCTTTAAAGTACCTTCTTTGTATGTTTATAGCATGCAGAAAATATAAATAATAGCTGATTAATAGTCTTGATTTAGAGCTCTTTGTTTCCTCCCCATATTGGATAAATCTCCTACTGATGGATCAATCATTTAATCAATCTACTAAGTGGCCTTCAGCACTATAGTATCTGAGTGCCTCCCAGTGTTGGAACCCTCAATAATGCTTGTTTTTTTTTCTCCGGTTACTTTGTACTCCTTAATTTGATTTTGTTCTTAGTTACACTGATGTAAATCTAAAATTACTCCATTGATTTTGATGGAGCAAGCCAGTATTTATGAGCTTGAAGAGCAGAATCTAACCCTCTCTTGCAATTCCCCAGCTATTCTTAAATTGTACTAATAATATTTCTTGGAGTTATTAATTTGCTGTCATTTATTCTCTCTGTTCCTGCTGCATCTTTTTTTTTCTTCTGCTGCTTTGGGTGTGATCCAAAGTTCACTGAAAGTGCTGTGAGTCTTTCTATCAATTTCAGCTGCCTGGCTGAGTTTCCCACTTGCCCCTTTCTCTCCTTTTTTCCCCTCTGCAGACAATGAAGTGTCCTATGTGAGTTTGTGTCCATCTGAGTAGAGACTTCTAATTAATTAAAGTTACATGTATTCCTACAGTTTTGTGAATAAGCACCGTGCTGTACTGGGATCCTAACCCCTTTTTTCCTTAATACCCATTGTTTCCCTCAGTTTAGTTTTCCTTTAATGAGATCCCTCTCCTCCTCATGCTGCAGGTCTTGCTCTCAGGTTCAGCATCTCATATTTTAGGGAGAGCTTTGCTACGGGCCTGACCTGAGTTCTGTGGAAAAATGAATGGAGAAACCCCACTTATTTCCTTGAGACTTTTGCTCAGTATAAAACATTATAGTGAATATGAAAAAGGTTTTGAATGAGATAGTTGTGGCTCTTCCTTTGATATTTTTTTTTCTTTCCCCTCCCTACCTTCAGTGTTGGAAGCAGAAGAAAATAAAAAGAAGAGGAGTTGAAAATTTAAGTTGGGAGACTTGGCAGGTAAGAGGTGTGTTTTCTTACTTGCCGGCGAGGCATTTCTGGAAGTACTGATGTGAATTGGCAGTGGGTTGGCTCAGTTCTGGGAGATGAGGCTGGCCCAGGACCTGCACAGTCAGGTTGAGTTCCCTTTCCTTTGCAGCCTTTTTGGGTAACCGTGGGCAAATGTAGCACTTTTGCTGGTTCCTCACCTGCACCGGGACAGAACTGCTTCTGTGCTGCGGGAGGAGTGGCTTGAGGAGAAATGCAATAAAGGCTGGGAAATAATGAGCTGGTATAATAGATGGCAGTGCGTGTGAGCTACTTGGACAAAGTTGCCCAGTTCAAGGATGACAGCTGTGGTGTATGGACAACTGGGCTGGTGTTTGCATTATTTCAAGAAATGTTTTACTAAGGTACTTGTGTGATATCTGTAACTTCACTGGTTCTCTTCTTTGAAGACTCATTTGATTACTTTAGTCTCATTTCCTGTTATATATGGTTTTTTTTAAATTGGGTTGAGGTGAAATACAGTATAATCAAGGTGCAACACTTGCTTTCATATAAAAATTGTGCTGAAAGCACAATAACAACTTTAGAAAGCCAAGCAGTTATTGTTAGAGAACTGCAGTTTGCAAAGACAGTTCCTAAGGGCTTACTTGAGGCACATCTGAGGACAAAAGGCTTTACTTGGGGACAGAAAGCCACAGCCAGGCTGCCAAACCTTCCTCCAAAACTTAAAGTGCCAGAGTTTTTTTCAGAGGAATAGCTCAAAGAATTTTAAGCGTAATATTCCTTAATCTTGTTCTTGGAAAAAGTTGTACCGTTTCCAAAATTCTCAGCCTGAGGCAGTCATGCATCATAGATAAATCAGCTGAAATGGCAAAATATTGGTGGGGTATGAACAACTGCAGGTAGTTGTTTAATTGCTTGTGTCAAGTAATCTTAACAACAGGTGTAACTACTGATCCAGTCAATTATATAAATTGTCCTGCAGTCTTTCCTGGGTTCTTACTGAGGCAGAGCTATTGATATGTCAGATGTGCCTTAGTGAGACTGCAGTACTTGGCCCTATGACTGTCTTAAAAGATACAGCTTACCCAGACAGGGAGTGACAATGTATTTCTGCTTCTCTGCCTTTTCTTCATAGCAGACTGTAGCAACAACCCTTGATTTTCATCCCCCTCCTACAAACTTGTGAGAATACATTTAAATTTTAATATTCAGAGATCCAGAAGATGTGAAAACCACTAAAAGACGTATTGCCCTGTTTGAAATTCCCTGCTGGGTCCACCTGTGGTGCTTTGTCTGACGTAGGGATAATAAGCTCTGTGCGGCAGAATGCCTCCCTTACTCATCTACACAGCCCTTAGCATAGCAGTGTCGTGCTGCTTTTTGGAGGGGGCTTCTAGCAACGTATCACACGAGAAATACCTAATCCCTGTGACTGAGAGTCAGGCACATGGAGCAAGCTTAGCTCAAACTCAGAGGTCAAAAGAAGTTTGTGGCTGATAAGAGAATAAATCATTTTCAAATCTGAAATAATTTGGTCCCTAGCACTTATGAGAGGACTCATCAATACAAACTAAATGGCAGCATTGTAAAAATAGATTTTTAGTTGCAAAATTTTGGGGTCTGAGAATGAAGTATTTGTGTTTTCACTGTGTATGTCACTAATAGACCTCTAACAAGCTGTACATGAAGATGATTAGGGATATGTTATTTGGTTTGGAAGAATTTATCTTCTGGATTTGGATCTTTGGTCTTTTTTAATTTGTGAGTGCTTTCTTGGTTTTTGGAAATTTTCAAAACCATATATTGGCATCTGTTTTTTGCTGTGAAGTTACATCATCTCCAAGCAAACTAATGTAATACATCAGGCTGTCTCCCTGTGTGTGCTGGGTCATATGTTTAGTATTAAAGCTCAGTTTCTGTGCTTTTTCATAACAGTTTAGTTGTCTGCTAGGAACTGGTAGTTAAAGTATGGCAGATTTAAGATAATTCTTCAGGCTCAGCCTCTGTTTCCACTGCCTTTGATCAGGATACATTCAGCTCTCAAATATTTATAAATTATTTTTTCACATACTTCTTTTGATTTTTATAGATGTGCCCTTCCACACAGTAGGAATAGTGAGTGATTTCTTATAGCTCCTTAACATGTAAACATTATGTTGCTATTAACTCTAATCAAATTTGGACTGTAAGTAAGAATAGAAAGACATGGATCCCACCACAAAGAGTTTGCAGTTAAAATGGTAACAAGTAACATGGAAAAGGTGGAGAAGACAGCTGTCAAATACAGCATGTTCATGTATATACAAATATATGTATAGACATATACATATGTACCTTGTTTATCCCAGCAGCTTAATTTAACATCGTATTAAAAAAAAAAAAAAAAGGACAGTAGAAAGATAAATCTAAAAAAATTGAACCATGTGACAGAACTTGTCCTAGAGATGAAAATGAAAAGCAGCCAGTGATTGAAAGAGGGAGGAATGTTGATATTTTTCTGGCTAGGTTGTCTTAAAGTCATTAAATACAAATTATTCAACCTTTTCCCAAAAAAAGTATGAATTTTTATGATTTTCCCTCCATATGATTTTGATGAGAAACAGTGGTTATTGGTACAGTTGCAGAAACTTCCACCATGCAGATGTGGTAAAGTATGTTAAATCTGTAGTCTGCAATTTGGACACCCATTGTAGGCTGGAGAGTGTAGCTCTATGAAACAATGAAAAGGAGTTTGTCTGAGGTTGTATGCTTGCCTCAGATTTTGCTTCTAGTTTGGTGAATAATATAAATGTTCTTAGTCAAATTCTTATTATAATCCCATTTTCTGTTGAAGACATGGTTTTTGGTCAACCTGAGAATTTGAGTCTGGGTGGCCACAGTGGGAAGTGGGTTGGGAGGAATTGCTGTTACTGTATTACTTCCCCTCCAAAAAGGTCTCAAAATGAAACCAACTGCTAAATTGGTAATCTGCAAGCTCACAATATTTGCATGCATTTCTGAGTGTGGCTGTGAGAGGAAAGTAGCCCCTGTTCTTGCACACCATTTGTTTTCTGTGTCATCCTGAACTTTGAGATCTGAATTTTTTATTTGCATGGATGGGTTTAGTTTTGGTTTGTTTTGTGCTAGTTTTTGTAAAAATCCATGACTGAGGCTTGTTTGCAAGAGTGGCTTGTGAGTGGGTACCTCTGATCATTAGATCCACCAGGTCTAAAGAGTATCATATTTATGTCAAAGGAGCAAGTCCAAATTGTATTATGATGTTATATTGGAGTGTTCCTATGCTTGCTGTTACATCTTTGTGGATTTCCACTGCAAGAACTGTTGTCTAAGAGGAATTAGGATGATTTTATAGCACTGAAGAGGCTTAGGATGAGGTTCTTTCTTGTCCCTTCATTTTGTACTCAGCAGTTGCTCAGGTAGCTGAGAATCAGTGGATGACTATGCCCAGATGACACAAGTTAAAATCACACACATCCTCCACTGATATATCCATGAAAATGGGACTAAATGGGAAATGATAACTAAAGAAGATCAGTGCACCAGAAAATGTCCTTTCACATGTCCCATTCTGACAAACAAACTATTGGTTTGTATCTCTCTTTTTAAAAAAAGTTTCAGTGCAACCAAGACCAGATTTTTTTAAAGTAATCTTGATGGGTTTGGGTATAACATTAGGTAGGATGGGTGGTGATCTCTTGCCTAAATATCACGAGCAATGAAAATCATGTGGCTCTAAGAAACAGCAGAATAGTTGACTGATCAAATGTAAGCTCTTCCTAAAAGCAGTGTTGCTAGGGCAGCTCAGATGAGATTGGGAGTGAGAAGGTGGCACTAGAGTCTTGGAGAGATGTCATAAACCTAGAAATGCCTTGGATTTTAAATTATAATTCAGTGATTTATATGCTTGTTTCTGACTTCCTCTGTGAACAAATTTTATATGTGCATGGCTGGATTCTTTTTACCTCTTTAGCTTACGTCAGAATGCTCCTGGTCATTTTTCTGCTAATGATTTTGCTTGATCTTTAGAAACACTTTTTTAAAACAAAAAATTCCCACAACTAAAAAGCAATGCTAAATTGCCCCTGAAGATAAGTAATTCCTCTGTCTTTCTCCTATGAACAAGTTGGTTTTTATACGTGTCCTGCACATGGGTACATGTACATGTTAGGTGCCTGATTTTCTTTCTGAAAACTGGATAATGGGAGTAAGTGAATCAGTAGTTAAAAGCTCAAGTATTTCATTCATACTTCCCTGTGGGAAGTCCCGTCCCTGTTTCCAGTCCTGGCCTGCGGGTTCTAACCAGCCCTGGTGTAGCTGGGACAGCTAAAGGGCAGGGTTTCTGAAAAGCTTTGCCTTTCTTTGGCTTTGAGGTTTATGTGTGGGTGTTAGCTTCTTGTTCATTTTTTCTGAAAGGGGAAATGTTCTTTATTTAGGGAAAAAAATAGTCAAGAGCTCTATCTGGCTTTTCTGCTTTCTGTGTGTGTTTAATAATGTTGCTTTCCGTTGGGAGGTGTTGGTCCAGCTTACTTGGAAGCAGTGTGCATCTGGACTGTTTCTCAGAGGTGATGAGTAAGTCTCCTTCTGAAACTGACGTGGTGTTGTGAGCACCTCAGAACCTGTGAAAATCAGCTAGCGAACATTTTTCGTGGTTTTCGTTAAGTGTCATTTAAAAGTTAGTTAAAATTCCAGCAAATGTCAGCTCTATGGATCTGCTAAGCTTCTCCAAAATACAGGGTCAGTGCAGTGGACAAATCCTGCTTTCTCTCTTTGGCCAGTATTGTGATCATTTACAAAACACCAGGAAGTTTTTGTCTCCTTTTCTGCTTCAGACAGATACCTGTTTGACAAAGGAAAGAGACCACCTCATTTCACAAATTCAGTTCTGAAGTGTAAGTAGCATTTGTGGTGTTTGCTCATGTGAAAAGTCATAGTTTTTCATTTCCAGAGTTTTAACATCTTTTTCTTTAAAGTGATTAAACACAGATTA
Organism: Strix aluco; assembly: GCF_031877795.1. NCBI lineage: Eukaryota > Metazoa > Chordata > Aves > Strigiformes > Strigidae > Strix > Strix aluco. The sequence continues at coordinate 23,056,529 of NC_133935.1, forward strand.
ATTTAACCATCTAAATAAGTAAGCCTATTTAAACGTAGAATGATTTAATCAAGCAAATAAGCTTGCTTAACGTAAGGATGTGAAAATGTCAGTGCACATGCTTTTCAAGTGAAAAGCTTGGTGGTGATAGAAAGGAGTGACCAAACCAAGCTGGACCCCTGTTCCCATGGGCAGGTAAGACCCCTGCCCAATGCTTGTAGTTGCAGCCACGGGTGCAGGTGTATGTTTTCTCTGCGGCTTCTCCAAAAGGAGGACTTCGGGTTTCAGTGCCTACGCTTTGTGGGTCAAAGTGCATTTTGACTGTGGCTTCCTCTGAGAGGAAACAAGATCTACCAGGATGTTATCTGGATTATTTGTGTTGGTTATCTGTCACGTAAACTCACCACAGAATAGCTCACAGTTGTTATACCATTTTCTGATATGGCACATCCAAGGTTGAGCATGAGAGAAAGAGAACAGAGAGATATTGGACAAGAGCTTACAAAATAATTTCCCGTTGGGAGACTTGATATCAAGTGAAACGCCAGTAAAAGGGATTTCAGAATCGGTTGTTGTTGCTGCTGCTGTTGTTGTAAGCACAATTATAAGCTTTCCAATTTATGTCTGACCCATCGTCCTGAAGTTGCCAGTTATCATTATGAAGCCAAGAGTTGCTAACATACTCAAATGCACAGCAGAGTTCTGGCTCTTCAGTATCTGGACCAACTCCCAATATTAGGAACAGGAGTCAAACGGCCATCCTTTCTCCTGTGCTAACACACACCCCATCATTAACAGTCTGAAGGCAGTTTTAATAAAATACATAACCCTGCTGAGCTGGTCTCAGAAGATAAATAAGTGGTGTAGAAAAGAAGCTTTTGTTTAAAAGTAATTATTTAAACTATGCATTACAAGTAATTTTCCTTTACCAGTAAAGCAAATGCTATCAGAATTTCAATAATAGCTTTGTGTTACTTATCTAGATAACATGATATTGTCATTTCCAGGAGCTTAAAATGCTGGTTTATTTTCATTTGTGTCAAATACAAGGGTAAATGAGACCCAAATATATATAAAAATCCTATGGGTTTTGTATAATTTTCTGAGAGCAGTATTTTGTTTTCCAACCTTTTATGGTAAGATAACGGTCTAATGATAGTTCCATAAAGTATGGACTTAAAACAATAGGGTGAGGAACATCTTATTTTCTGTTTTGTGTAAACATGCTGCGTTTCACAGTTGACAGAAAACACAATTCTTGTTTGTCAATAATAACTGTAGCAGCATGGTAAGTTTATAATGTACGTGCAGACGTAGCCAAACACTAAGGCCTTCAACCTATATATAGCTCAGAAAAAGCAGGGGAGTAATTTTTTACCCAAGAGATTTTTCACTTTCAAAAATTAAATTAAAAACTTAGCTTCTATGTTTCTTCCTCTCAGCATTATTTCTACAGTGTAAACCTCTCTAATGATCACAAAACAGTTTATTATGAGGAAGAAAAAGCAACTAAGGGAGGAAAGCAACTTTTTTTTTTTTTAAGAAGTAACATCTGTGTATCAGGCCTTTAACTGAGAGGGTGGGCATTTTGTTTCAGTGAAAACTTTTTTATTATTATTATTGTTCCTATTACAGATATTTGTATATTTTCTATTTCAGTTATGGACAAGGGAAGGGTTGTTGCTTTGAGAGTTGACAGCCTGAAGCCCTGATTGTACAGATGAGCCCATGGGGGGTTGTCCCCTGTGATGCTTGGCTGCAGCCTTGTTTTCTAGCTGAGAGCCCTACGGCATGCTTTGGCTGCAAGGAAGTCAGGCAGGAAAAATACCCAAGTGCATTAAGGGCAGTTTCCAACCCAAATTTAGGCCTAAATTCTGCCTAATCCCTAACCTAGTGTTTTCTTACTTGGATGTGTCTAGGGCTTTCGAAATGCCTAGCCGGTTGAAAGTGGAGGCCCAGGGATTAGGTGGATTTTTAGATCATTTACATCTGGCCATAGTCTGTCTGTGGTGGAGTTTCCGGTTACCCAAAATGGAGAAAATAGCATTTCCCTACTTCAGAGAAGATTTGTGAGGATCAATGTGTTTGAGATTGTGACAGTAGGATATATCTGTAACTTACATAGGTAATAGATCAACTTAAATACTTTTAATAAAAGTGCGCACAATAATTCATTGCTCTGTCACAGGAATATTGTGATCCTTAGTGTTTGTGATCTATGTGAAAGAGGCTGAGATCTTTTGATTAAAAAGTGATATTGATATAACTGTGTGAATTATGAGCATGCCTGCTTCCACACTGAATTTACTTCTTGACCTACCCGGGCTGGAGTTTTAATCTGCAGCAAGCAAAAATTGTTGTCCCCCCTCTGGAAAGTTTCACCCGTTTCAAGCCATGCCGACCCTCGCTCAGCTTTCTCCCATTTCTGCTGAGAAGGATGGTGCCGAGGAGGGCAGAGCAGGCAGCTGATGCCAGGAAGGGGTCTTGCTGTCGAAGAGCCCAGCCAGTAGCAAGGTAGCACCGCAGCTTGGAGCTGGCAGGCAGAAATCAAAATGCCACCCCTTGGCTGCAGAAAGAGCTAAAGATTTGTCTCCAGCAAGTGACAGGCGCCAAGGTACTGTCGCCCATTTTCTAATTTTAGCGGGAAGTCTGGCAGGGATCTTACCTAGACAGACAAGCGTTGTTTCTGCCCGGGCCGATCTGCTGCTGTGGGTTTTGTTCCAAATTGCTCAGCTCAGTGCCTCCCTGGCTTTCGGGAGGTGGTGTGCCGGCAGGAAGGAGAGGGGAAACCCCTACCCTTTTCTCAGAAGGCTTGTGAAACTTCTTAGCCTCCTTCAAGACAGTAAAACTCATACCTTATACTAGCTGTCTGAAACGAAGTGTGTGTAGGAATGTTATTAGTAACTCAGCAATTGATTTACGAAGCCCGTTTGAAGTGCCTGTGATGGTACATGTGGTTGCATGTGTATAGGAAGCTGCCGCGTGTCCTCTCACCTGGTGACTTGGGTGCGGTTCTAGTACAGAAGCAGAAGTGGTTAGGAGAGTCCACTGAAGGGGAGAGAGGGTCTTCCCTCCTACAAAGTGACTGGGGCAATCATCACACAGCATTTTCTGTCAAATTGCTCTGGTTTTGACTTTTGAATTTGGAAATAGGTATGAAGGAGTCTGAAAAAGTTTTCTGTTGTCTCCTTTCCTTGATTCACAAGTCACTTTCGCAGCTCAGTGGCTGTGCTCTGTGATGCATCCACCTCTCTGCCTCTTTCAGAGTGGCGTGATATTCACAGCGTCACTAGAAAGTTCTACAGTAAGGATCTGGTTGGCCATTTCCAGGGTAGGCTTTATTGGCACTCTAACTAGCCATTTCAGTGGTCCCAGAGCCCTTTAGAAAGATAAGCGTGGTTCAGTGTACCTATTTTGCTCATGGAGAACTCAAGGCACAAGGGAGAGACTGCAGAAGGTTTCAGCAGCAGGTCACTCAGAGTCCCCTTCTGGTGTGCGGTTTAGTGATGCACTTACCCACACCTACTGCCATAGGCTGCTGGAAGAAAGGGGCAGCCCTGCTCCGCCGGCCTTCTGCCCCAGCCATGCACTCCCACAGCTCCCCTTTGCCCAGCACAGGGCTCTACTGACCCACCGCAAGCCCAACCAGAAAGTTAAGCTGGCAGAAAAGTGACTTTTGGAAACAGTGAAGTATCTTCTGTGGTTTAGCTCACTGAACTTGTTCCTTGTGAGCTCAGACAAATGCCAACAAGGCACTGTTTTTGTACAGTCTTAAACAGTGAACACGAAGTGATCAGTCACATTTTGAAAATGTCTGTAAGGACACGGCACCTAATAGTGTAGCTGTACTTTTCTTCAAATAGCCTGTATTCAGATATAATCTTAAATTGAAGAGAGCCTGTTGGCATATATTATTACCATACTATCAACACTAGCTTTTATTAATGTGGTTTTCATTCTTGTAATAATGACATGGCCAGTATTTAGCTATTCTGGGCATTACATAAATAATAACTGGGAGTATCCTTTTGTCAAACATGGCTGGAGATGGACAATATGGAAGAACTGAGATTTATCACATATTTCAAAGGTCATTTTCACCATCTCTACTAAACGCTGTACTTCCTCCAAGCACATCTTGCTTGATGGAGGATAAGTTCTGCCATTTTGAGAGGGGTAGTTTTTATTTATAATTATGAATGTGTTTAGCCACGTGAAGCTGTCAATCAGTGAGACGAAAGCCCAGTAGGATTGTTTCTGTAAGTGGCCAATTTCCCCCACCCTTTCCCTCCAAATCAAGGACAGATGAAAGGTCATGATTAAAACAGTGATTTCTTTTTTTCCCTAAATTGTAAGTAGCAGTTTGCAACTGTTTTCTACCAAGATGTCAAAACTGTATTTTGTCTTGGGGAAAGGGGGGAGGAAGAAAATTATAAGTTCTTAAAAATGTTGGCAATTTTCCAAATGGTTGTGTTGAAATTTATTTTAATTACTGTACTTGTGTCAGTTCCTAGCAGGGGTAAAAGGGGGGAAAATAATTCAGTACAGTATTATGCAGCTACAGATTAAACAATTAATGGTGAACCTCTGTATCCTATGAGTATATTTGAATTCGTTATTTCAACAAATTGTTTTATGAGCCAGTGACTAGTGGATTTAACCATTTATTTTGTAGTCAAAACAGAACAGAAGAATAATTGTCTTGCTGAAGCACATATTTATGTGTATGAATCTATCCAAGGAATTAACCTGAGACGCTCAAATAATGCAGAATGTCATTAGGAAGTTATTTTGTCCCAAGAGTTTGGTTTTCTTATGTGCGGTCAAGGAACTTCCTGTCAGGGAGAGTTTTGGCAGCTGTCTGGTGATCATTGCAACAGCTACCATCCCTAAAAGTGTTGAGGACTTTGGCACAATCAGCATTTCCCTGGAAAATATCTCAGTTGGCATTGTATGTGGTGTTCTTCTCTTGAATGTGTGCTAACCACTCACAAGTCAGAAATAACACTTCTTGACTGATTGTGGCATGTAGATAATCGCCAAAGTAAATACTTCCATGAGCAATCTGTGGGCTCAATTTTGTGTGTAAGATCTATTAACAATGACAAAATAAAAAGACATTCTCAAGAAGTACCACAGCACAAATTATGTAAGTACGTGAGGACATCAGTGGTGTTTCTCTTTGCAGTTCACATTAGAAGTATGCTAAGACCTTCATGATACTGTCATGGAATTTGGGCCAGATGTATCATCATAAACATTATTTACGTTAAATATTTTATTCTCAAAATAAGCATGAAACTAAGATGCCATCTTTCTGTGTCATTAGGTAACACATTTATCTTGATAGAGAAGGTAAAATTCTAAAGAAGGTAATATTCTAATCTCAGTAGCTTCTGGTTTTCCATGTACTGTTTTTTCTGCAATGGTATCCTTTTTGCCTTGAAGAAACCTGTGCCTTTGTACTGCGTGATAAAATCTGTGTCATCTTCCATCACCACAAGGGTTGTTTAATTGGATAGTTTATCACTGATGATGTGAGTGGTACAAGTACAAAGATGGCTGAAGTCACCTGGTATTACTACTACACAGTTAATCCACAAATTTGATAATGCACAGGGCCCATAATACATCAGGTAGAGTTGACTATTTAAAAGATAGAGAGTGAAGTGAGTAATTTCTGGACATATTTTATAACTGCCAACATCCTCTCAAAGGAAGGTCCTGTGTTTGACATGTATGTAGTTTTTATGACCATTTTTTGCCCTTTCCTTTCATTCTCCTGTGCTGAGCTATTGTGAGTCTTTAAGTGAAGAGCTTCCCCTTTTTTTTTTTTCATGTGGGCAGATGAGCAGAAGATGATGGTGCCACCCTCCTTACAAACTTTTTGGTTGGCTAAGAAAATTGACTATTGTTTTTGGTTGTGGTTTGGCTTTTTTCATCGTTTTTTTTAAGTGTGCAAATACTTCTTTGGTAGTCAGTTTAAATTATAAGCAAGATACTGAAACAAACTCCTAAGTCTCTGTGGTGATCGGTGGAACTGACAGTGTATTCTGGTGCACTTCTGCTGCATACTGTTCTCTTACTTTCTGCTTCTGGGTGAGTCACATAAATATCTAGTGCCAAGCTGTAGGACTCAGAGTGTAGCATGAGATAACTATTCTCAGGATTTCTCCAAAACATCAATGGTGTTGATGTTGCATAGATGTGTTGCTGTGAGCTGTTTATCACTGGGTGCATTGCTGGGGAGGAGGGGTAGAAGCAGGGTTGTTGCCCAGGCTGGTTATGAGGAAGGGTGCTTTGTTATTTTCTTCTCCTACTTTGGTAGCCTGGATTCCCTGAAAATAAGGCATTTCTTGGCTTAGCTTTTTAAAACTTGATTTATTAATTGACCTCTTTTCAAATGGCGGAATGAAATTAGGGGGATGTGGAAAGGAAGAAGGTTTGGGTGCCAGCTGAGAATAATATTTCAGGGGTCCTAATTTTCCATTGTACACAGTGCAAGCTAAAGGTCAGTAAGACAATTGATGTGAAGAAAACATGTGAATATGATGTTGGGAACACTTGCAGAGTGTGCCTGTATGAAAATATAAACAGTAGGCCATTTAAAGGGATGAAAAGAAGTGGAAAAAAGTAAATTTTTACATGTGCAACCGTTTCCCTCCCTTTTGCTACAGGAGAGGAAAAAAAAAAAAAAAGATTATTTGTTTCAGAACCTTTTCTGGAACTCTGAAATAATTTATAGACAAGGTGTGCTGTATAGAGGAGGTTTTATTGGTTGCCTTGCCAATGAATTAGGGCCCTATTCTACAAAAAAAACCCAAAACTTAGCACTTTCTTTGCAGCTATCCTAGGCTTCCGTGGTGCGGAAGTCAAATGCAATTTCTGACTGAATTGGACCCTTATGGACGCAGTGTTCAAACAGCCCATGAGGAGAAGAGAAACCATTCAGGTTGTGGGTCTCTGCATGCTTCAGAGTCCTTCAGTCATTGCTATAATTCTCTGAAAGCAAACTAATAAAACTTCTTATTGACTTACATTCGTGTGTGCTTTGAGCAGTTATTTACAGTCTACCATCAGCAGATTAAAAATCAATTAAAATCCATAGAAACAGCTGAAGGTACATACTCCTCTTTGCTGGCAAAGATTTTTTTTAAAAGATTTCACATTAATACTTGCTGCTTGGTATTACTGAAGATAATGAATCAGATTTAGGCAAAGTCTATGCGTCTCTAACTCCACAGCTCTGTGTGTCTTTAACTTTACAGAAGCCCTGCTAAGAACCTCTTATCCTCTGCGCCTCTTGCCCTCTGTAGAAATAGGAGAATTTATGCAATTCATTTAACTGAAATGGAGATGTTGAAAGCTCTCCAATACTATCATGATGGATGCTATTGCAAATGTATAGGGAAAACAATAATCTTAATGATAAAATGGTAAATTTAATACCAGTACATTAGAATGGAAAGTGAATTTTAGTATCGCTATTACATTAAAATAAAGGAGACTTTGATTTGTATTTCTGATTTTCCAGAAGCCCCGCAGATTAATTTGGTTCCATCCCGCCATTCAGGGAGAGGCTGCGTGGTCTCAGGGAGGCGGCACTGGGCTCGGACTGCAGAGACCTGGTTCTGCCAGCAGCCTGCTTGAGGGGATTTTGGAGTGTGTGTGGGTTTTTTCTTGAGTTTCCTTTCCATCTGCCTGCCTCCTATTCTTTGCAAGTCTAATCTGTTTATACCATTAAACTCTCAAATATAGTGTTTCTTTTGCATTTCTTTATGGGTATGTGCTCCAAAGACTGTTATGCCATTGAATAGTCATGATACTTGTTCTAATATGTTTTTCATGTGTAGATTGGAAATATATAATCTACATTTTTAGTTACTGGTTTTATTCATCCTTTCTGTTTCATATCTTAATGCAACTTTTATCTTAACTGAAATTTACAGTAGCTAAAAAGCCATGACTTAAGTGCATTGCAGTGATATTCAGGTATCCACCACAAAAGGCAATGCTGATTACACTAGTAAGACAGAAAGCCCAAGCACTGAGAAACTGGGGTGGGGGGAGGCATAATTAAGGTAACTTGTACAACCTTAATTTAGTCTTCTTTGTGTATGCATGTTGATAGACTGCTGTATTTGATAAACATAACAATTCTGTTCATGGGAGACTGCAGAAAAGCCAAAACGGAGTTGCTTTATCAGAGAGGAGTCTGAATAACATAGAGTAAATAAGACCAGGCTTTTAGAACAAATGCTGGAAATAAGCAAAATATGAAATACTTGTTTGTTAAGCAAGCAGAATCTATCCTGCGGGATACATTTTACGTAAAAAAGACTGGTATGATATATTTATAGACTACCATGATACATATGCACAAGACAACTGAATTAAGATTGCACAGTCAACCTAAATTCCACAGCCTTCTCTTTCAGTTCTTTACTTTGCAACCTGAATAGTGTTTATGTACATGTATGGGGAAAAAACCAGAAATGTCATCCTGTCCATTATACTGACTCCTCGTTGTTGTCCTTGTGAGAACCTAACATCCAACTGCACTGATTTCTGCCCCTCTCTGCCTATAGGAGTATAGCTATCACCCTGGAGAGAGGGAGCAGTTTATTTCCTAAGCTGTTTTCCCTGTTTACCCTTCTTCACCAGTCAATTCATGGCTTGTCTATACTGTTAATGGTCTTCCTGCCTTAATGCCGTTTTCCCCACTAAAATTAGTTCTAGTATCCACTTTTCAGTGGATGCTGGCACACTCTTCTTGTCTTCATTGTGCTCTTCCAGACTATCAGTTCAAGTTTTTCATATTCTGTTTGTCCTGTAACAGTCCTCAGTTGCCTTCTCACATTTGTCTCCCCTGGCTCCAGATGTCAGAAGTCCTCCTCTCCTGGTTCCACAGTCATCTTGCTTTCCTGGTGGTATCCCCCAGCATCTCTTTTCACTGTTTTTAGTAACCTAGTAACTCTCTTGTTTCTCTCACCCACCACATTTAGCAGCTCGGAAAGCCACGCTACCACTCTGCCTCGGTGTGGGCATTAACTGCAAAGGTAAGCCCACCTCCCCATGGGTGCCTGGGACTGAGGGATGTTCAAGGCTATGTGCAAGCACAGCCTGGATAGCCTCGGGCATCAGGAACAGCAGGCATCTGCCCACTGAAGGTGGGATCTTAAAATTACTTAATTTTTTTCAGCTGAGAATAGTTTTTGAGCCTTGTCTGTATTTGTAAAGATTCAGACATTTTCTGATATGTTTGCCTGACTCCCTCTCCCGGTTTGTATTGTTAGCACTAACAATTAATTTGCTAAAGTTGTTATATTAAGATACTGAAGCTCTCCTGCTTTCCTTTTCATTATTATGTATACCTCCTAAAATCTGTCAAAAAATATGTCTTTTTTGAAGCTATTCAAAAATGCCATTGTTTTCAATAGTGCTATCATTTCATTCTTGGAACATGGTATTGCTTTACTGCTTTCAGGATTCGGCTACCTTTTTCTACACTGAGCCCGAACTCATAACAATTACCATTACATATGTGCTAAATTGATTTCTCAGAGATGCTTTTCTGAGAGCGATTTTACTTCCCAAGCATTCTCACCAACTGAGACTGCTCATGTGCTGGGGTATTAGACAAAAGGGTCAGAGCCTGTCCTCCAATCCAATCCCATTCAAAAAGAAACAAAAACAAACTGATGAGGTTTTTCACTATTTAACTTGAATCCAAAGAGTTGTATTTCCAGAAAAAGTTAAGGTTCCTACATTTCTGAGTTATTGTAACATAAAATATTAACTGCCCTCCTAGAGCTATACACTCTCGCAGTTCTTTCTCAGCATATCGTTTCTCTTTTTAGATATCTGACCTTTCTGTAATTCTTCTAATCTATGGAATAGTGCAATTTATCTTTTCTTTACACATCGTCATACTTATGGGATGGGATGGAGGGGATGCATATATCTCGTTACTTTTTTCTGACTCAGTGTTTAGTCATTATTTGCAGTATCATTTAATCTGTGGAAAGTTTCCCCATATGTCAGGCATATTTTAAACATGCAGCTGAGATCTATAGTACAGTAAGCCCTTCTCAGATATGATGCTTAGCAAAGGGCAGAGTTCAATCTACCACATTTATGGAAGTGAAGCTTTCTCAAATGCTGTTATTTAAACAAATACCAAAACTGTATTCTTGTTTTGTTAAACATGTAAATCAGGTTTCCCGGTGTACCTCATTTCCCTTAGAAGCCCATTTCTTTGTGTTGTCTACAGACAACATTTAGAAGCATTAGGTGAGCACACCTAAACTGTGGTACCCTTTGTTACAAGATATTGTAAGTATTAAAAGTTCTTGCAAGAATCCATTAAGTGCTGTTAAGTATAGAGATGCAACCTGTGGCTGAGGAAATTCCCGTGTCAGGTATCCATCCATGCTTGTAGGTGGTATATTGAGTATTACTGTATGTTTCTCCTCTTTGACCATCTGCTACCCAACACTATTCAAGGCAAGCCTTTGAGCTGACCTGGTAGACTTCTTATAACAGGAATACTGTTGGATATGTCTGCAATTATCAGATGGTTATAAATCAAGAATGTGGTTTCATACCTACCTCCTGTTCTTCTGATGTATTTGTAATAAATACTGCCTGTTGGGTTTATTGTCCAGACTCTGTGCTTGTTTGTGTATGCATACGTACAAGAATACGTCGGTGTTTCTATGAATGTGTAATACATTACAAGCCTGAGGTCCTGATTCAGGGTGCACACAATTCATAGTAGTCTTCCCTAGATTTCAGTGTATATTGAATCTCAAATTTATCGATCATTGTTTTAAAGATCTGGCCTCAATGTCAAAGAGTTTACAGAAGGAGCATAAAAAAATACAGCAAGCAACTATAAGAATAATCTTTCTTATTAAGTTTGTTCCCTGCAGAAGTTTGCTATTAGCTTATTGAGAATGTTGGACCTAAGAGTATTTAGTTTTCTAGAAAGCAGATATGCTTCGATGTTTAATTGAATGTAGAGGGTTTTGTATGCTAATGGGATGGAGATCATGGGAAAAATAGGTATTACTTAACCTTCATCTTTGCTGTAATTACTGAATAATGCTATTTATGGTAAGGTTGTGTATGTGTGCATGTCTTGGGAGAGGGATATGGGATTACTTTTTAACAAAGAAATGGAATTCCTTTTCACAAGGAATTAGAATCGTGACTCTAGACTTGCTAATTTAAATAACTTGATGGCCAAACAGACTTTTATAAAGCATTAAATGCTATTATGTTTTGTGAACATTAAACACATTTTCTGAAAATATTAATTTCCCATTGATTTTCTTGCCTCCTTCTTGTCGCTTTTGTTTGAGACTGGGTGATAATCCATCCTCCACACACCAGAGGTTGGGGATTTCTGAGAGTGCTCTGGTGCCTGGTTGTAGCAGTACTGTTCCCCTTACCTATGGCTCTTACCTCTGTTCTTGTGAACAGTAGATGTTCACCATGTGAATTTATTCAGGTTGAGGGAGCCAACTGGTAATGAGTTTGCATCAACCTGATATCCTTGGTGATAATGTAAACCCTGAGTGTGGTACCCTAGAAGCTGTGAGCCTGGGTCTTCCCAGATCTCAAAAAACCTGGTAGCTAGCTCCTTCTAAACCCTGAAGACCAGTGCAGAAAGATGATGAGAGAACAACAGATGATCTTGGTTTTTTAGGGAAAATCGGTAACAAATGTTCAGCCTCAGAGATGGATTCAGTCTATTTGCCTTGTATTTTCTAGACTAGCTGCCCAAAGAATGGTTTGACTGTTTTTATGAGTGGTTTGGTGGGGGGGGAGAGGAGGAGGAAGGGGTTAGAATAAGTTGAAATTCCCTTTTTATAACTACATCTTCAACACCTACAGGCTTGAAAAGATTCTGATCTTAACTGTTAGTTTGTGGAGAGGTTTTATGACTGCCTTTTTTCACAGAATCGCAGAACAGCCCAAGTTGGAAGGGACCTCAAAAATTTATCTGGTCCAGCCTTTCTCACTAGAGAGTTTTGAGCTGAGATGTTTCTTGGGCAATCCACCATGGCAAGCGGTTTTGTGTATGAAGAAAAATATTCTTTAAAATTGAGCACTACAGCTAGTGCTTATCCGTAAGTCAAACAGTACTGTAGGCCATGCGCCATCCCAACAGGTTTTAGAAAGTTTGAATGAAATATGAGTGTAATCTTGGACAGTGGTTATATAGCTCCTATTAACTTGTATTGGCTACTGATTATGCAATTTCTGTGCTGGTCACTTTGATTAGTCTTGATCGTTTGAAAAAAAAAATCAATTCACTCTCCTGGTTTTAATTTTGATAATTCAAATTCATGGTGTTCTTCATCTGCTTTGTTTGATGCTATACATAAATCAAGGTTATAGACGAAACCAATTTGTGAATGAAAAGTTTCAATTTTCTTTTCTTTTTGGCTACAACTACGCAAAGAAATCATCATTTGGGCAACTAATATGCCTGAGTATCCTTCAAAAGGAACTGTGATATATTAGAGCCGTTCAAACGTCCTCACAAATCATTTTGCCTTACAGCTTTGATCCTGAAATATGTGAAATGATGTCTGATTTATGCCACTGATCCTTCTTTTAGATAGTTAAGTGTTCTTGCTTAATGTTATTAAATAAGTTCAAAGCAGCAAATAGGCCATCCTGGGCTGAGGACATTTGAAAAATAGCATTCTCAGCAGGCTGCATATACAATATATATTCTTTAGTTATTTCCTTTGCTTTTTTGTGTACAGCAAGTTACTGGAACTTTCTTCTGCTCACATCTTTGGTTGCAATGGCTTTGGTTTTGGGTTTGTGGTTTGGAGGGTTTTTTTGGCTTTTTTTGTGTTGACTTTTTTTTTCCTGCTCTTGATATCTTTCTCCTGGGCTTCGTTTTCATTGGTTATTTGTGGGGGGAGAGTGGGGGATTCGCAAAAACAACCTTGGGACAATATGGAAAAATGGGAAAGATATCACAGTCTCCTCTAACTAGGAGGCTGGTAACATGTGCTAGCAATGGTGTAAAACAAGCTGTATGACCCTGCTGAAGCAGTATGAGAAAAAAAAAAAACACCTCTGAGGGTGTAAATAAGTGGATCAAATCCACACTCTAAGGAGCAGATTAAGTTTGACTACTCTTAATGAAAAACTATCGATATGTTGTGATTTCTGTTCTAGCAGGCAAAAGGAAAGAGAGAGCTGAGAAAACTCTTGATTCTAAAATATTTATCAGAAGTATTCCAAACTTGCATCAGAATACCAAAGTGCAAATCTCTTCAGGCATAAGGATTGCATAAGAATCACATCAGCTCTAAATTTAGTAAAACTTTTAATGGAAATGTCACACAGTTCAAACACAAGATTTAGGGATTTCAGTATGTTATATGAGCTTTATAACCAATATTATTCTTGTGAAATTTCAGTAGAAAATATTAAATCAGCATTTCCAGTCTGATATGATCCTTGTTGAAGCAATAAAAGCCATCTCAGTCACCTGCTGCTGGAGAAGAGCTATTAGCTAGAGAGAACTTCTTCTCAACACTACATCTTCAGCAATACCAGCCCCTAAACATCAGGCTTTCAGATATAAGACTGAAAACAGATTATTTTTGAACATGAGACATCATCACAGTACCTCTCTAATATTGACTTTCATGTTTAGATTTAGGACTTGAAAGTTGACAACATGATCTTGTCCTCACTTGCATGCCTCCCCAGCTTCTGAACTGGTTTTATGTCTTTCCTCTTATGTATATACTCCTGGATTACAAATGTAAATGCATACAATTGCTTTTCTGGAGTCAGCCTTCTTTGATAGATAATGGTGGGTTTTGTTGTTCACAACTCATTGTACATGGATGGAGTTAAATGCTGTAAGAGGCTGTTTCTGGAGCTGGCTGCATTGGACACATATTTCCCCTGTGACCTTAGCAGACTAGCTGACTGTTCCCATCCTAAATTGCTTTCTAGAGGTCCCTGATAGGTTTTTCTAAAATATTATTCTAGATGCTGGTTACACATACATTTATTTAAGCTTGTGATTCCTGTTATCCTACAAGCTTTTCACAGAGACCACTGACAGCAAGCCAGTACTACAAATGAGACAGTTTTGGCCTCACGAAACTTGCCATCAGGTTTTGATAACTGCTACTGCTGGTGGCTTAGATAAAAATACATGTACGCTTCTTGGTAAGGAGGTTAGCCCCTGCTGAGTTCTGGTACTCCAGTTGGCCTGTTTGTGTAGTTTGGCTATCTACACATAATGCTGCTACACACTTAAGTAGAGTGTAACTTGAATAGTCCTGTGTTGCTTTGTGTTAGCTGCTGGGTCCATCTCCTTCTTCTCAGGAAATTGGGACCTTCCAAGAGTTGATGCCAATATTGGTTTTGAGGTTTTGCTTTGTTTGTTTCATAAGGTTACACTACTAACCCTTTTCCTTGTCAAGACAGCTGTGAAAAACACAGTGACAGCAATCTCTAGGAATGTTTTTTTCTTGTGCTTTTCTGAGGTCTGGTCCTCAAAAATATGGCCATCATGTTGCTTTGGAAAGAAAGCCAGTTGGGTTGCTGCTGGGTGTGGTGTTAAAGCCACTGTCTCTTAATTTCTAAACCAAGATCAGTCTGCTACCCAGATGCGGTGACATTGCATGAATGAATGAGAACCAGAAGGTTTTGTGTAAGCAAGAGAGAAACTGGATGAAGTCTTTCTGTGTAATATTTTGAGTTCCCAACTTTTTTTTGTTTAGCTTTTCTGTCATTATCACAGCTTATAAAGTTCTCAGTCTTCAAATTATTTGTCTAGTAAGCTTCCATTAAAAAAATGAGTGGAACAATGGAAACAAAAATATTAATATAAATATTCAAATGTTATGAGCACATGGTTTTTATGACTACACATATTTTTTACATGACTACAAATATTTTTAATGAATAAATATGTATATTTGTAGTTGCTCTTCCCATATTTTTACATAACATCCTGAAGAAATCTGCATGAACAGGGTAGCAGGCAGAGGCTCACCGGTTGGTTGTTTTCATGGCTGTATCTGCTCTTCTTTATGCCAGCTATTTAATTTTCCTTTCACCTGCTTCAAAGAAGTTATTACCCTGGGATTTAGGATGTCTGGATTGATGGTCATTATCTGCTGTGAAAAAGCATAATCATTGTTAAATAATTTGACATTCTTATTACTTGGGGTCATGGCGGGGGTGTGTGCGCACTAAAATCACTTCAAACTTTTGTGCTTGTACCCCTGTTAAAGGGTAGGAGGGGTTCAGGTGCTACTGTGACTTTAAAGAGCACTGGAAGATAGAGGTGCTTCACAGGGATTAAAACAAATGCTCCCATCTCTGACTCTGTGCAAAATAGTACAGTATTCTGGTTATGTTCCCAAAGGGTGCAATTTGCAATCATGTTTTCACAAGGTTTTAGACTATTACATTCATGGAGAGATGGGTTGTATTGTTTTTCATGTTTGCTTTTTATATTTCTTTTAAAGGAAGAAATTCTTAAATAATAAATGAAAACACAAAAGGCAGTGAGAAATGTTTTTTGTGGTGGGGGTTGGTTTTTTTGATGTTGATGGGAAGCTGCATTTCTGACGCCCAAATCACTCTGAGCGTTGGACTTTTGCTGTGTATGGACAGACAGGTCTAATCATTAGTGAACGCCACAAAGCAGGAGAGCTGGGGAGAGAGAGAGTGTGCAAGAGGGAGCTTAGTTTATTTCTGCGGTGTCACATCAATCTGCCCGGTTAAGTGACTGAAGGGGAGAAACGCAGGCTGCAAAAGAAACTGGGCCCTGATTTGTTCAGGGTCACCAGCAGTGGTTTGAAACCATCTTGTTTGCAGATACCTCTTTCATGTTATTAGGCTGTCAGTTGAGTGACTTTGTAAGATTTATGGCTCGAAGCTGAAGCATGTGCATGTGTGCGGCTATGGCAGTGATGGGCAGCGGGCGGGGGGATACAGAGATGTTATTGAGAAGACAGTGATCCATGCCTGCCTTGATTGAGCTTTGCAGCCTTTTGTCTAGTCCTAGTTAACCTCCTTATGCTTTTTTTTTTCACATGCCGCGCAAGTAGCTCAAGCAGAAGATGAAGCAACAAGTGGTAAAAGGTTGCTTGTAACAACATAGAACTGCAATGGACTCGGTGTGGACTTACTGACTGTGTAATGATGGAATAAAGCTGTTTATTGGGCAGATCCCAGGTTTAGCTTACTAACGTCTTTCAAATAGTTTTATTTATTGTAATGTTGTCAAAGCTGTTGGCTGAGCATTCCCTTGTCACTGGTAACCTTGTAGGGAAATGTTGTTTTTGAGAGAGAATTTACAGACAACACTGGCTTATACTGAGAGTAAAAATGGTTATTTAAAACAAAAAAAACCTCACCAACAAACAAAAAAATTAAAAAAAAGGAGGGGAGGTGACTTGATCAGAGCAGTATATAATTTAAATTAATTTTATCTGTGTGTTAAGTAGTAATAGGAGATTTTATTTTACGTAAGTTTGAAACTTTTAAAGTACTGGATTTTGAGAAACTTGAATTTATTTTTTTTTTATAAGTTGATTATAATTCAGAAAATAATGCTTTCTGCTATTCTGTTTATACAGTTCCTAGTTGTGCCAAGATCAAGGCATGTATGAGTATATAAAATATGAGTAAGAAAATTTTCAGTGTCACCTAGATTCAGTTTCAAGTGTGGTGATTTAAAGTCAACAAAATAGAGTCCAACAGTATAGGAGTTGGAGAACCTTTTTGAAACAAACCATTAGCAGGGTTCTGTCATTTGAGGTTTATAACAGAAAGAATTTATTTGTAATTAGTTATCCATAGGTTAAAGGAGTAAATAGGAATTGCTGTTCTGTTGTCATTCACTGTTGTAGTTTAAACCTGGCTGGCAGCCAAACGCCATGCAGCCACTCGCTCACCCTCCCCTGCCCTGCAGGATGGGGGACAGAATTGGAGGGGTAAAGGTAAGGAGACTCATAGGTTGAGATAAAAACAATTTAATAATTGAAATGAAATAAAAATTAAAATAATAATGATAATAATAATAGAATATACAAGTGAGTGATGCACAGTGCGATTATTCACCACCCGCTGACCAATGCCCAGCCCATTCCTGGCTAGTGATCCCAGAGGATAGAAAATCCCAAAACCACAATCCCAGAAGAGAGAGAGCCTCAGCTTCACGGCCAACATTCATCTATATACTGAGCATGATGTTATATCATGTGGAATATTCCATTGGCCAGTTCGGGTCCCTTGCTCTAGCTATACTATACTCCCTCCCACATTCTTGTGCACCTGCACACTAGCAGGAGATGGGAAGTTAAAAAGTCCTTGATTTCTTAGCAACAACTGAAAACATCAGTGTATTATCAACATTCTTCTCATACCAAAACACAGCACTATTCTAGGTATGAAGAAGGGAAATTAGCTCTATCCCAGATGAAACCGGGACATTCACTTAAAAAGCAAGTTGTTTTACCAATCTGGCATAATTTGTATGTTGGCTGTTTTCAGCCTAGTCAATAACATAGGAAAATAGACTCAGTCATATATGCTTTGTAAGGATCTGCCAATGCCTTTGGTATCACGGTAGGTTTCATGTACTTGCACATGAAATGCGAGTGCTGCTGCTTCATGAAGGTGTTCTACGACACTGTTGATTGCTAATAGTTGTGTGAAAGCTTACAGTAGTTCTGCAGAATTGAAAAGGGAGCTAATACTTGTCTGTGAGATTGTTTCTTCCCCCCCAAGTTTGAAAATGAGCCCCTTAGTGGTGCAGCCTTCCTAAGCAGTTGTTGTTCCCATGTTGAAATGTCCAGCAGGAAGGATACAACATGAGTCTTGAAGGGAAAAGAGTATAGCTGCCTGCTTTCCCCCCTCCGTATTACAGCAGGAATTGCTTACTGTATCATTTTTATAGCCTTTCAAGATTTTGTATTACACAGTGTATAATTTTCAGTTTTTATTTTAAAATTTCTCAGAAATTAAGTTCTGGGTTTTTTTAAAAAACAAACCCTAAAATCCCTACCTAGTTCCTTTTTTTTTTTTTTTAAGTCACCAAGAAAACACCTGTTCTTTTCATCTATGATAACTGTGCACATTTTGACCCTATAGTAATCTGATACGTTTTAGTATAAATGGGATCTTGGTTGTACAGACACAAAGATGCCATTATTTCTCTATCCATGGAATGATATTGGTGAGAATCTGTAGTTATTAAGCTGAATAAAATACTGCTTTCAGTAGAAAATTCTATAACAAAATCCTGCCGTAATCCCTGGAAAAAAAGATGATACTATCTTTTAAGTCCCAGAACTGGGTCTTGGCACACTGTCACCTTGCCCTGTGCCTGGCATGGCCACAGCCGTGCTGTGACCTTGTGCCAGACCCATGCTCCCATCTGCTCTCTGTACTTCTGCTGCAAAATGTATGATGCCTGGGCTGGAAAATGCCTGAGATCCTTGAATGGAAAACAATCTGTAGTATAACTGTACTATGAATTACACTGCAAAGTTAGTAGCTAATCTGATTGATAGAGTATCTTGCAAATAAAAACTCAGATTTGACACACCCACCCCCCCACCCACCCCCCTTCGTTTTTTGTCAAAAGGTGGATGAGATTTTGGGGAGTTTTTGACAAAAATGTTAATATTTATCATGAAGAGAATTTCATTAAATCCTGAATTCTAACAAAAATATTACTTTAGCTACTTTTAAAACAATGAAGTCATTCTGATCAACTGTAGTTAAACACAGTGTTGGGAATGACAAAGGAGAAGCTTAAGAGACATTGTCTGGGAACACAGGGATGGTGTCAGGAATTCCAGCGCTCAGCCAGAGTCAAGGCTTGCAAGGACCATCAAGGTCTGCAGGGGCAGCCTAGTGGGCACCAAACTGGCATAAGCCAGCAGTGCCCTGGCAGCAGAGATGGCCAGCAGCCTCCTGGGCTGTATCAACAAGGACATGGCCAGTAGCTTGCAGGAAGCAAGAAAGCTATTGACAAATTGTCATGAGTTCAGTGGAGGGCCATGATGGTGGTTGCGTGCTGGAGCACCTGCCCTGTGAGAAGAGGCTGAAGGAGCTGGGCTCATTCAGCCTGGAGAGGAGATGGCTTTGGAGGTCCTAACAGCAGCCTGCCCATGGAGGGCATTGAGAAGACAGAGCCAGGGTCTCCAGGGTGGTGCATGGTGGGAGGAAAAAAAGGCAGTGGACACAGATGGAAACCAGAAGGGTTCAGACTGGACACAAGGAGAAACTTCCTCATAGAGGACAGTCAGGTGGTGGGGCAGGTTGCCCAGAGAGGTTGTGGAGTCTATCCTTTGGGACTTTCAGAACCTGACAGGATAAAGCTCAGCCTGGTCTGAGCTGATCCTGCTTTCTGCAGGAGGCTGGAGTAGAGGCCACCTGAGGTCCCTTCCAGCCCAAATTATTCAGAGGGATTGTGGGATCTCTTCAGAGGAATTGGTACAGATTTGTTATTCTGCATCTCGCATCTGTAATTTTAAGAAATTCTTCAGAGAAATTTATTAATGTAGTTTGTTGTTCTGACTAGCAAATATGATTCCTGGAATATATGATATTCTGCCTGTTAAGAAACATTAAATGTAGAGTTTGGTAGAGTTTGGGAATATTCAGTATGTTTCTTAAACAGTGAAAACTATTTTAAAGGCAGAATGTTTGGAAAAGAGAAGAGGAACTGCATACCATGTGATTATTTTGGGCATTCTTCTTTTGCTTTTTCACTTGATTCAGTCAACTCTTGAAAGCTGTCCTCTCTTTAAATACATGGTGGCAGCTACAGTATTGCTTCATTCCTCATTTTAAATGCTTTCTGCCTCTACTTTTCAGTCGCTTACACTTAGGTGAAATTAAGAAATCTAACTGTTGGGTATTACCTTTTAGACCTGCTGAAATAGCTCTTCCTGCTTGCATCCTTATGGTCTCATTAAGACGATGCTCACAGCATGCCTGACTCTAGTGAATATTTGCAGACCTCATTTGCCTACATTAGAGACAAAAAGCTTTTAAAAAATCCTTCTGGAGCAATAAATGGTGGAGTTTGTCAGTATCCATGATCACAGAGCTGGTGTCTCCCAAGGCAAGGGCTGAATGCTGTCCTTGTAGTTGAGTAACTGTTGAAATGCTTCATCCAAGCCCTTTCCACTGCTGTGATAGCACTCTTGGTCCATGGCTTTGAGTAGTGGTTTTAAAGTGCAACGGCTGCTAAAATCAGTGAGAAGTGAAGGTATGTGCCACTGTCATAGCAAGACCTGTACGTCAAGGACTTATGTAGGCTGTATTATCATTCCCACTCCTACTTTTTTATACCAATTATAGAGTTTAGGAATTTTTAAATTATTAATTTATTTTAATGAGTTCCATTTTGTTGAGTCAAGTTATGGTAGCTCATCATAAAGCAAGATCTAAGGTCTTTGGGGCAAAACCCAGATTCCAACAAGTGTGAGTCATCTTTATGGTTTACCTTTATGTTGTGACTCAACTATTTTGTTTTCTCTGTCCTCAGACTTTCAGGCTAAGACTTCAGTTCTCTGGGGATTTAAAAAATCCTTGAGCCACGCTGTAAGATTGAGGTCATGCTTTAATGCTAGCCAAAATTTCTATTGTCTCTCCACTTCATTTATGCATTGTGTTGTGCTCCAGCTGTTCACCTACCCACCGCAGGTGGCTCATTTCATTGTTGAGTTAATAATAATATATAATGGATATATTTTTTAAAGCATGTTAGAATCACTTTGAAAGACGTCATATAAATCTGAAGTAATACTGATGCTACATTTTTATGCAACAAAATTGAACTAGAATTAATTGCAGAAGTATTAATCATAAATGATGTATCTGTCATGTTAATGAGAAGTGCTTGAAGATTACTGAGCTCTACTATAAATTGATAGTAATCTCATAGATTTCCAACCCTTATTTACTCTTTAAATCTCATGGGCCTGAAGAACTGGGCCAGAAAACTTAAGATGGGAGTTTTTCCCTTGGAGCTATTTAATTTCTCTGACAGAACAGTTTTTGGAGAACTCTCACTTTACGTACCTATACCATGAAAATAACCTTTTGCATTACATTTTAATAATATTGCTATGCTTGTTACTCTTGTGAATATAGAAATTAGAAGCCATTTAAAAATGGCCATCTTTGTTAAAGGGGTAGTTTTCTTGTTGAAATGTCAGAATAGAATCATCAAATTTTTAGAGAAAATTTGGATTAGCTTTGTTGATGGAATCGCTAATGGAAGTGAAGAAAGGAAGGTAAAAAGGATTTTCCTCATCTAAAGGATAGGTAAAGTGCCTCTTAGTCTGATTTTTTTTTTTTAAGTTTTTTTAGCTGTTCACATTGTAAAGCTCTGAATGGTAGGAGTTGAAATAATTTATAAATTTGTGCAAAACTGTTTCTTCTCTGCCTCAATTTTGTTTCTTTTTTTCTTTTTAAAAGTTAATCCCAGGCATCGCAGAGAGGAGGGCTACAGAAAAATAATTTGTTTGTCTATGTTTAATTTTGGAATTTTTTTGTTTCTTTGGATAATTGTTATCTTTACCTTTTGAAGCAGTAACCTGAAATGTAATAGTTGCAAGTCTTTGAATGGATATGTGGCTTCTATGTCAGGAATGTTCCTCTGAGTATATAAAATTCATTTTTAACCCATATTTAATCAATTTGCAAATGTTCATTAGAGTTTTCTAGATTTTTGCAGATCAACCTCCGTTGCATCCGCTCTTGCCGCTCAAGCCTTGCACGAGGCACAGCTGCGATATTTTTATCTCATCAGTCTCCCAGGGCAATAGGCCATAAGCCTTTTCACTCTTAGTTCAAGTAGGTAACCAAACCTCAGACATGTCATTCCCAGGTGGTAGTAGTTAAAAATATTCAAATTGTTTACAGTTTCCACTTGTTCCTGGACTAGATATGCACTGTCCATACAGTATGAAATGCATTTGTACAGAGAACAGTATTTCCTAGTGTTTGATAGGTTGACATTGCAATTCTCATTGTTAACTTTTCTGTTGCTACCTTCAGTTTTAGCCTTTAGTTTTTATGTGCAACAGATGTCACTGAAGCAATTCTATGCAGTCGTCCAATCACTTTTGCTTATTTCCATTAGCTGGAAAAGTTATTGAAGATAACTGGATGGTGATGTGCTTCTCTTGAGTTATCCTTTTAGTAGATATTGGACTATTACAAGGTCTGTGTACAAACCTTTTCCACTTTCGATCAGGGTGCCTTGCTCAAAGAACACCAGGGTCAGCACTGCCTGGATCGTGAGAGAACCAAATGACAGAGCACTGGCCAAGATTTTTGTGTTTTCTTGTTGCTTGAATTACCAGTAATGCCATAAACATTGGCATCATGCGCATTAGGATGGGAGAAATGCATGTTTATGCTACACACAGGTGTTACAAGAGAAATTAGAGAAAGTTTTACCTCAAACATCCCCCTAAAGGTGTGTGTGGGCATTTCCCAAACTGTTGATTTATGATAGAAGAGCTTCTTTTAGATGCATAAATAAATCTTATTTTCCTCTGGAATTCTTCTAATGAATTCATACATTTTTGTTGGAATATGTCAAGTTCAATGAAACTTTTGTGGAGAAAGGTTTCTTATTTCCAGGTTCTGTTTTCTCAGTAAAACAAGATGAGAAAATCTCTAAGTTACTCTAATCAGAATGAGAACTCACTTGTGACTTTATGATCTGGCTAACTTCTTACCCTACCTGAGTCAAACTTTAGACTTGCTTCTTGGTTTCCTTCATAACAGATTAAAGCCTTTACCTCTCCCTTGTTTGGCTGTCTGGCTGTAACAGGAGAGAGACCCAGAATATGCTCCCAGTAGCGTCTGGGGAAGCATGCTTGTACAGCGTGTGAGAGACTGTGGTAAAGACCTCCATCTGAATCAATTACAGTAGGAATTTGAAGCTTGTGTTGTACGTTCAAAGCAAATGCTCTAACCACTGGTGTCAATGCAGTTGATTTATCTGTTTGCTCAGGTATGTCATACTTTGGTGCTGGTGTTGTCCCATTTTGGAACTTGAAAACAGTTTGAAATTGCACAGTTTTTCTCAAGAATGGGAAAACTATTCCCTGCTCAGCTAAATTTCAGAATTCTGAGAAAAATTGTGTGCAGGTCTCTTATGTACTGTAATAATACATGGACCTGCTAAACAAGAGAAATGAGTTTTTTCATTTGTTGCCAGCATAAACAGGTGTTTTGTCCATGGAGGATTGTGATAAGAGAGCTGGCTGCTATAAAGCTTTCAGGTTTTTCTATTTTATATGCAATCAGTAGTGGTCTTGTCTTTTCTCTTAGGATTTTTGGTAACAGTAGTAGTGGCCAAGTCATGTAAAGGTCTCCAGTTGTGTCCCAAGAGTTGAAAGTCCACAAATCTTATAAAGTATTTCAGATGTGATGTTTTTATAATAATAATGTTTTTATAATAATATCAAGCCTTTATATAATAAAATCAAGCCTTTATGTAGGGCACCTTTCATTCTAAAGCACCTCAAATCACTGCATAGAATTATTAGAGAGAAAAAGCCTCCCTCTTCATCCCTTCCTGCACACCCCACACACCCCCAAAAAAAGGAGGGGGGGAGGAACCCTGAACCTATAGGCAGTGCTTGTTTCCTTCAGTGAATTTATTCTGTTTGTTTCAATTCCCCTCTGCCATGTTCCCCTCTGTCAGACTACCTGGAAGGGAGCAAAGAGGAAGAAGAAGGGCTCAAAGTCCCATAAAGGAAGCAGAATTAATGTAGTGAACTCCCATGTGCTCTCAAGTTTCTAGACACCTTCCTATCCCATTGGCATAAAGCTTTGTGGATTTGCAGGGACCATGAAGAGAAAAGCCAGAAGCACTCACTCCAGCAAATACTCTTCTCAAAACCATCCATATATCTAAACAGGATTTAATGCTTGTAAAAAGCGGAATTCTCTCCTGTGATGTTTAAGGGCTTTCAGAAAAGGAAGCATCTTAGAAGAGGGGGGAGGAAAGCTTTGGTGAGCTGCCAATTTTTAGGCACAGACTCCTAAAGAAAGATTTCTGGTATATAACCTGCATGGCCAACACATGGATGAAAAGCAAGCAACAGTAAATTAGTTTGACGTGCTGGGATGGTATACAGGTTTATGTTAGCCCATTTTGAACAGGGTGTTTGGTGTACAGCACCAGTATAAGGCATGTAGTGTATGAGTAAATAATCATATGGTTTAACCTTTATTAGAATTGGAACTAAAAATACACCAAGTAAATCACTCAATGTTGGAGCTATTAGGAACTGTGCAAAGAACCCAAACCAATTCAGTTAATGATGGAATATTTCCTTGATCTCTTTAAGTGGCAGAACAATCTGATTCACATTTTGTGCAACTCTTAAATTACACAATAATTTAGGTTGGAATGGACCTCTGGAGATAGTCTTGTCTAACTTCCTGCAGCAGGTCGTTCAGGGCTGTGTCCAGTTGGGTTTTGAACATTTTCAAGGGTGGAGACTCCACAACCGCTCTGGTCAGACACTGGCATAGGTGACCATCCTCCTGGTAAAAAAATCTGTTTCTTATATGCACCTCACATTTCCATTGTGTCCTGTCCTACTGCAGTATGGCTCTGAGAAAACTCTGACTTTGCCTTCTCTCTCCCCTCACACTAGGTAGTTCTAAGCAGCAGCTCTGCCTCCAGGCTTCTCTTTGCTTTCTCTTCTTAATGCTGAACAGACCCCGTTCTCTGAGCCTCTCCTCACATGCTTTGTGCTCCAGTGCCCAAGCATCTTGGCAGCCCTTTACTGGACTCACTCCAGTGTATCAATGCTTTGTGCTGGGAAGCCTGAAGCTGGACACAGTGCTCCAGGTGGGGTCACACAAGTGCCTGCTGGCGACACTCCTGTTTGCACAGCCCAGGAGGCTGTGGGCTGGCTTTGCTGCCAGGGCCATGCTGGCTCATGCTCAGCTTGCCATCTACCTTCCCCAGTTGCCCTGACCCTTCAGAGATGATGCAGCAGGACATGGCTGTAGTATCAGCCAGCTCCCTCAGATGGAGCTTGTCTGGTCCTACTGTACATGTCCCATTGGTTTAAGTGATCAGGAACTTGACTTTTGTCTGCTGTGGTCACTGCTTTACGCTCACAGACTGCAAGTAGGCTTGAAGACCTGGAAGGTCTGAGGGCAAAGCTTACCAGTGAAAATGAGGCAAAAAGTGTGTTGAGTACCTTAGTCTTTTCCATGTCCTGTGTCACTAGCTCCTCTACCCCTCTGACCAGTGGGACCATACTTTCCTTACCCTTCCTTTTGCTGCTCTGATACTTAGAGAAGCTGCTCTTAATGGTTTTCGTGTTCTTTCCACCTCCAGCTGTGCGCTTACATTTCTAACTCCCTCCCTGCATGCTCAGGCAATGTCTCTATTTGTCCTGTGTACCTTCTTCTATTATCTATAGACTACTTGCGTTTGAGCTAGCTGAAGAGTTCTCTGTTCACCTATGCTGACCTTCTGCCACCCTTGCTTGACCTTCTGCACACAGGAATAGACCATTTGTGTTTTGAGGAGGTCATGCTTTGGAAATCAAGCAGCTCTTCTTCAGCGCCTTTGCCTTCCAGGGCAGTCTCCCTGGGATCCTGACAAGTAGATCCCAAACAAGCTGAAATCCACTCTCCTGAGGTCCAAGGCAGTGGTTCTACTATGTCTTGCTCACTCCTCTGTGAAGCTTAAAATCCTGAATGTCACAGTCACTGTGGCCAAGGTTCCCCTTGACTTTTACATCCCCAACCCTTTTTTTGCTGCTCCTTGAGTAAGAAGCCCAGCAGAGTGTTTTCCTTAGTTGGCTTGTCCATTTCTTAATTATTTCTTTGGATGTTTTGCATAAAGTTTCAAAATATGTCCCTAATGATATATACATTCCTGAGAGAATCAAGGGTTTCAGTTCTGTTTAAATGATTTAATACTTACATTGTATTAGCTGTAAAGTGAATCAATAAAATAATGCACAACCTCCATGCACAGGAGTGTTAGAATGACCTACAGATTAATTAAGTTTAGAACAGTGTGAAGGGTTTTGGTTATTGGAATGGGATGGAGTTTTGGTTTGGTTTGGTTTTCTCTAGCAGGGGAAAAAAGTGACCTTGGTAGACAGACCCTTTTTGTCTGTCTTTGATGAGTGTTCTCACTTGGGTTTTCAAACCTCTCTGTTTAAGCATATAAAAGTAAAATAATACCAAATATATATTATGTACACATAGGTGTAAACATAAAAAGCATCCTTTATCATGTGGGAGTCAGCACCCTGGTATCCTACAAAAGCTGATACACAATAGCCACATGTTTAGACCTCCTGCTAGTAACGCTGCAATTGCAGATTATCTTCTCCAGAGCATAGAGTGGAGTGTCTTTAATGCACTTGTGCTGTGTTGGTCAGTCACCTTATCTGTATAGCTTGTGGGAGCCATAACATTATTGAATATGACAAGTTTTTAGATCATTGTTGTTGTACTAATGTTTGCTTTGTTTATTTTTCGGCATAAGCTTTTTTTGCATGCACTGCCCACTGATCTGATAACACCTGTGTGCTAATAGAATTACAGAGTTAGCGATTAGCAAAGGTGTCTTTGTTTTACACCTTCTTCTCTTTTTATGCTTTATTAAAGAGGATTGTAGTACAGATGCTGTGACTTTTTTACTCTGCTTCCTCCCACACCATAACAGAATTTCAGCCTGTGAAGTCTTGCTTTGTTATTACATGAATATGGACAAGGGCATTCTTCCTCTAGAAATGAAAAAATAAGCATGTAAGGAATCATCTTTCTCCCAGAGTTTTAGCTGAGAGTACGCACTTTCAAGGAGACCAACTCAGGCTGTGCAAATAATTAAAGGTTCTAAATTCAGGTATAGTTCAAGGAAGCAATCAAGATTTTTATCCAGCTCCTCAGAGTTTGAAGTATGCTGATAGAAATCTTATGCCAACATTTTCTGTCACAGGAAATTTCTTGTTCCAGTTTCTGGAAAGTGAAACCGAAAAATCCTTTAACAAAACATTTCAGGTTTTAAAAACTAGTATTGACTGTAAAAAGTTATTAATTTATTTTGCTAATATAAACTAATTCATACATCTTCACTGTCAATGTTCCTGAGCAAAAGTAATATTTTAACTCAGTCCTTATGCAGCTGAAATTCCAAATTACACTAGTAACTTCTACTTGTTTCTAGCTTACTGGGCAAAGCTCATTCTAGTTATGCATTTCTAGTGATTTTATCCCAATGTGCAAAGTGTCATTAGAGGGGTTGAACTAGCAGCAAATTTTCTATCATCTGGCCATCCATGTTGTTAAAGGGATGTAAACTATACTGTGAAGTAAACCCATCTACAATTGGCACGCAGCAAGAGAACAACGCTGCTTGTAAGACAAAGCGTTGATACACCACAACATTTGAACAGGAACTCAGAAGAAATAGAGAAGTTTTAGATATTTTAACATTTTGACCTTTTTCAGAAAATGAACATATTCTCCAAAGCACAGAATATGTTGAATCAGCAGCAGGCGATGTGAAACCAGATTGTGATGTAATCTTCAAGAAAACCATATTTGTAATAAGGTTAATTAAATTTGCTGCAAGCTTGTGACAAGCATCCTGTAAGTTTGCCAGTAAATCTGGTCTTGCTTTATCAAACTGAAGGGCAAGAATAAAAAAAAAAATTAAAAAAAAAAAAAAGACAGAAAAAGGGAAAAAAGAAAAAGCTTCCCTCTTCCAGAAGAAGTAGTGTGTTGCCAGAGGACATGCAGACTGGCAACAATAACTAATACGTTATGAGAGGTTGAACAAGTTTAAATGGGATTTGTCTCTGAACTGAAAGGCATATTGTAAGAAATTTCTTTGTCTCCTTGTGATGCTGTTAAATTGAAAGCACGGTGGGAGGCTTCAGTAGAGGCAACAAAGGTTGAAATGATAGCCTGCTGTTTGCAGCAAGCATCATGGTTCCACTGATGGTCCAGACATCTGGTAACAACAGCCACTCCTTGTCAGGTTTTGCCCCACACTGGGCGCCTGAGCACTTTGCACTGTTTAACTCATCAGACTCTTCTAGCTCAGTATGCTCTGCATCAAGAATGTTTATGTAATAAAACAGAGCTAATTAAACATTTCAAAGGGAAACATTATTTTAACTCTAATTAGATATGATTACAGTTTCCGTATGTCTGCGCTGGATTGGTACTGAAGCTCTCTTGTTTCACCTCCTTACTGAATTCTGCAGCATTGTTGTTTCAAAATAATTTTTGCATCTTCTTAAGTAGGCTTTGTATTCCCCTTGCTTGGAAACAAACTCAAAATCTTTGATCCAAGATCCATGTATTTAAAGCAACAGCATATGACCCTGAGACCCATGGGGTAAGTTGATACCCCAGGCAGTCAGGGAAATAGGAAAAGCCCCCTCTCTTGAAATGTTTGAGAGTATTCCAGACAACCATAAATGCTGGCAGGTGGGTGCAAGCGATATATGCAATGTGTACTGTCCAGCTATTTGTGCTGTGATTCAAATTTTCCTAATTATGAAATCTAGCATGAATGGAGTCAGGTACCACAGCACGGTTATCTCATGCACAGGTAGATGCAGGTTCTGTGACCTTTGTGGAAGTCCATTGTTAAACAAGGCACTTGTCACAGGCAAATATAAAGCATATCCTTCTGTATGTATTTAATCTAGAAAGATAGCATCTGACAAAGCTTTGGAGACACATCATGTCAGGATACTAAACATCCAAAATGCTGAGAAACAAATACATAGGGAAATCAAAAAGAACAGGCTAATGGCAGTAATAATCAGTGAATATTTTGTCAGTTAAGCAAATGCTGTATAACTTGTTTAGTGTTTTCTAGCTTTTATGACAGAGCCAGTCTGCAGATCATATGGGAGAAGCAGACTGAATATAAGAATGCATCCTTTCTTTGTCATCCCTAAATCCAAGTTTTTATGGGGAATTTCTTCAGCTATAAAGGACCTTCACATGCAAGTTTACTTCAGCTTTTCACTTGGTTTTCACCCCTACCCACGAATTTTTTAAACTCTGGCTTGGGTTTCAAAAAGAAAAAAGGGAGGGGGGGGGGGGGAGAAAAAAAAAAAGCAGGCTTTCATTCAAACTGGTTCTCTGCAGTCCTAATTAAAACAGACTTCAATGAGAAGTTTTCTTTTCCTCTTCCAACTGAAGCTTAAGGGCATAGTTCTAGCTGGAGAGTATATTGTGTTCATTTTACTGTTTGAGTGGTTTGGTAGAGAAGCTGTCTTTCAAACACAGAGCGACTACTACGATGCCTCGGGACTCAGCTGTCACATCAAGGCTGTTTTCCACATATATGTATTATATAATGTGCATATATCATCACCATCAGGTAGCTGAAGTTTGTGCATCTTACATGGAAGCAACTTTTTCTCACCTTTAAGAAGTTTTCTCTACAGTGGGATTAGAGGTAAATGTATCATGTCTTTTAAAGGGAATAATGACATGGGTTGTCCCTTTTAAAAGAAAAGAATGATGCAAATCGAAAGACATATGTATAAATCTCTCTCTACATAAATTGAGCTGCAGTACTGATGCAGTATTCTTTCCTTTGTGCTAGGAAAACCGAAGGGGGGAATTATTTCCTTTAAATGTTACAGTCAACTTAAGTGACTGCAAGAGTTAGTAGACTGAGAGCAGCACTGGAAAAAGAAACCTCCCATTTAGCCACAGAGGAAATCTTCCATTTAGCTGTTTAATTAAATAGGAAATGGCAGTGCATAGCCCAGTCATTGTCTCAGCCCTCGTGGAGAGGATCAGAAGAAGGTCAGGAGCTTGTTCATTTTCCATACCCACAGCCTCTGTCCTGAGACCACCAGCAAGGATGGCCAATTAATACCAAGTGCTTTAGGGGGTTTTGGGTTATGGGGTGGGTTTTTTTTGTCCACTAGGATCTAGACTGAGGTTGCAAATTCATTTCAGAGAAGCTGTAACACAGTTGGTGACAAGGATTTCAATCACTGCATCTCTAGGTAAAAATTAGATTAATCAATGAAAAGTGAAAAATTGGTGCACTGGGTTTTTTTTTTTGTAACTAGCCCTGCCACACAACCAAAAACCACTTTCTTGAAATCTGCAAAGTTTTGGTTTCAGAATTCAGTTTCCTGCCCAATGCACTGAAAATACAGACAATGTCAAAATGCAACACAGAAAACTCCCAAATTTTCTCAGCTTCAAAGAGCTATTTTTAAATTTTATTGTCATACTCATTTTCTGTATCACTTCTACCTCCGAGGAGTCTGTAGAAAGCTATCACTGCGTGCTGGTGAACTCTTTAGACTTTACTGCTGCTGGGATCTCCTTTGTTCTATCCCATTATCTCCAATTATTAAAGACTCAACTTGGTGCACTGAAATTCTGGCAAATTTGAGCACTGGGAGCGTCCTCAAGCCAGGCAGCACACCATCATTGGTAGTTTGAGCATCACCCATAGCAGTCTACTTGAGATAGTATTTATGGTGATATTTCCTGGAAATTAGACTGACAACCCCAAATTGTGTTGCATGCTATAAATCACCCAGCAGACTTCAAAACACAATGTATTTCATTGCTTACAGTTGACCTCAGCTGGATTCACTCTCTCTGAGAAGTGAAAGGCTGAGTGATATTACTGAAGAAGGATGCCTGCGTTTTGCTGGCTGCTGGCCTCTTCTTGCCTGGTCCAGGCGCGAGTGCTGGTGCTCACATTGCCTCCCCACTGTGGCTGTGGCAGCCAGGTCTGCTGCCACAGCTCAGGACTGGCTCATCCTCGAGTGAGTTGCACAGACCTGAATGCTCTGGGCTGGAGGTCTGGAAATCAGTGAAGTATCGGGCTGATAATTGAGAATTTAGGAACCTGTCCAGCTCCCACAACAGCAACTGAGAGTCTTCTGTTTACTTCAGTGGGAGATGGGGTTTCAGCGCTGTTTACAAAGTGTTGTATGATTTCAGTTGGTAAGTGCTTGGCTGTATGTTTTGCTGTGCATAAAGCTTTGTGTACTACTTACCTCATAAATTTATTTTGAACAAATACGTGATTGTAGAGATAATACTGACTTCTGTACATATTGTCTATCTTGGTAGAAAAGAAAATACTGTGATGACTTGTAAGACACACAGGTTTTTTGAGGATCTGGGTTGCCTTCCACCCTGCAGTGTGATTCATTGGCAGTGTACAGCTGTGCACATACCTGTACTGTACACACACACACTACACATACATATATTCCCAGTTTTGGTGGTGTGAGCAGAGGTTTAGAGATAACTGGGATTTTTTAAAAAAGTAATTAAGGTTTCAAAGAACCATGCCAACTGTACGTGTAAGAAAGGCAGAGACACTGTGTGGTAGTTTAATCTGAGCAGAGCATAAGGTTAACTGTTATCTTCCATTGCCCATATTTAAAAACTAGTTCCAGGAGCCCATCTTTACAGCTAACCTTTATATTACATTTAAATTCCCTGTTGGGAAACTCAACTTCACTTATGAATGTATCTAAATGATAAATCATTAGAAATATAAAAGGAGGGAGCGTCGGGGAGATATCCTGCTTGCCTGCGCTTGTGTAACTCAAAGGCGGTCTTGGCCGAGGGAGCAAGTACATAGGTTGGTTTTGTATGGGTCCAGCCTGCAGTGAGGTCCGGGGTCAATCGGTAGGTTTACACTGGGATTGTCTTGAGACACTGAGATTTCATCTTGAGATGAAAGGAGCTTGCTGCTTCACTCATCCTCAGGGCTGCTGGGCTCTGCCCAGTATCCCAAAAGGTGTGGGCCTGACTACCATCCACCCTACTCGTGCATTTTATTTCAACATCTGCTGGCATTGGCTGAAAGCAGTTTGTGGTTGTGCGGCTCAGTGCCGGGGAGCGGTACGGCCATGCCCAGGCCCTTTGCAGCCCCCTGTGGCAGGGTCCAGGGGTGCTGCCAGCCAGCAGGAGCTGGGGGAGAGGACACCAGGATGAGTCTTACTCCTGTCTGTGTGCTCACAGAATGGAAATGCAGCCTGACAAGTCTGAAGCCATATATAGAAAGAGATAGATAAACTCTGTTAACCACAGAAGCAGGTTTTAAATACATTAAAATATTTTATCCCATTATTTGTTTTGACCAATTGACCACAATATTAAAAATTCAATCATGGAGCAGCTGACAAGTGCAGTTGCCTAATTTTATTTAAGGGTTCTTCCCCCTGCCCCCCCCTTTCCATTTTTCCATCCTGTTAACGCTGCTGCCTGTGCCCAGACAGTAATGGGCTTCTTGTATGCCCACGACTGTTATGATCATGTAAATTTATTGGTGCTTAGAAGAAGCGAGCTATTAAAACATTACAACAACCATTACAGCCAGGCTCGTGTTGGCTTTCGCTCCCAATGAACATATGCTTCCGAGTGAATGCCTAAACTCTTATTTATGGATTTAATTTAATATGCGGAAAGAATTCAAAATTAAATTTTGTGTCTGCCTCCAGAGAGTGTCAGTGT
This sequence comes from Strix aluco, assembly GCF_031877795.1. NCBI lineage: Eukaryota > Metazoa > Chordata > Aves > Strigiformes > Strigidae > Strix > Strix aluco. Next base: position 23,089,064 of record NC_133935.1, read on the forward strand.
ATAATAACATGGTAATTTTTACACATCTTTATGAGAAATGGGAAAATTAATTCTTTCTGACAAGTTGTAATTATTCGACTTGGAACAGTTGCAGCTGAGCAGTTTGCATGCCTGTTGTCTGTTGTTGCACAGTGTAAGGGGAAAACGTGGGGATGGAGATATATTGTGTGTCTGAGAGTTTCTAATAGCTTCTGACATTTTAGCCCTGTGTATTATCAGGGTGCTTTTTAAAGGAGTGGGAAGTGTAATCTGCTGCCTAGCTGGGGACATACATGCAGCAGTGGACCCAGCGTCAGGAGGTGTAGTAGGAATTATTTTGATCTGTCAGAGACTGAGGAAGGGGTTCTCTCCATTACTTTGCAAATGGTTAAAGGTGAAAGTGAGGTAACATTCTTTGTACTCTTCGGCCTCACATTATTTTCCCCTTTAATGAAGGTACAGGTGGAGGAAAAGTGTTAATTTTAGCTGCACACAAGCAAAGCTATCCTGTTTAAGTGTGTCCTCTTTCTCACCAAAATAAATGACAGTCGAAGGCACTTAGCACCTCTCAACCTCTAGGGACTGACTCCCCAAAAATTTAGTGGTCTTTCACAGTGAGAATATTTAAAAATAAAACACACCTCTTGTTGAAACATGAGCTTTCATGACAAATATTTTCACGAGGATAACTTTGTTCTTAGCTAACTTAACTTCTGTTTCAGAGTTTCTGCTGAAAGGTAGGACATGTTCATCAAGCACAAGCCTGAAGCATCACTGGATGTATTAGATAAAAAAGTAATTTATTCAAGTGAATGAAGTGTGTATTCATGGCTTTGAAGGCAAATCTGGCAGTAGTGGGTGCTGCCTTTTTTGTCCTCCCAGAATGGTCCCTTTGGGATAAACACACACTAAAGGCAATGCTTAGAAAACATTTTATCAGGCACACATTAAAGAAAATAGAAGTGCCACAAATAGAACAGCACTGTGCTTACTTTTATTCCTAGTGACTTATGATAGTTACAGTCGCTAGAAGGGTGCTAATGGTTTAGAAGGTGCTACTCTTTCCTGTAAGACAATGGAGAGATTTTGTTGGTGCAGGTACTTGGCATATGAAGATACCACAATTTAGAAATATCTGTTTCTCCAAGATGTAGTGTGCTAGCTCTGATTTATGTCCTGGTTGCAATCTGGGTTATTGCTGAAGCTAGGTAAGTAGTGCAAAAGCCTGTGAGTTCACGACTGATTGGGTTTTGTAGGCATTTACCTTGAACCAAAGAATAACTCAACTTCTAAGGTCTCAGGAGTCCCTTTGTGTCCAGTGGACACCTTGGCCTGGGGAGACACCAGCAGCTCTGTGGGAGGATGCTAACAGCCACTGCAGCGCAGCGGGGCTTATGTGGAACCTGGAAACTGCTGGGGGAGAGTGGAAAATGCTGCTGGTTTCATCCCAGCAAATGTCTTTAGGGAGTCTGGGGCTTTGGGGTATTGTATGGATGAGTGGGTCCAGGGAGTGCTTGTACTGGGAGAGATTCATACCCAGAGATCCCAAACTCTTGGGATATCACTTATTTCATGTAGACCTGCATAGTGGACTCATCAACAGACCTTAAAGTTAGGGATGGTAGTGAAACATACACTTCCCAGCTGGCACAGCAAGAGCACAGGGTGCTTCCCTAGGGAGCTGCTCTGCTCCCTGCCGGGCTCACCTGTGAGCCTGGGGGAACAGCCTTGGCAGCACACCCCAGCCTCACCTGTCCTGAACTCGTTGGTACCTTTCTTCGAAACTCAACAGTGTGGACCTCTACTCTGAGGTGTTTGTTGGGACTCCCTGTTAATCAATGGGGAGAACAGACAGTTTGCAAGTTCATCTAATCAGTTGCTAAAACAGCCCAGATGAATCATACCTGAAATTGCTTATTTCTCTACCTTTTAACTCCCCAGGGAGTTGTAGAAATGTAGAAGTCAGATGGGATCCTGTCTCAAGGGACCAGAGAGAACAGAAAAAGTTGAATCTTCCCTGTGAAGATGTCCTCTCTTTTTTTTTTTTCTTTTATTCAAATCAGTGGTTTTATTTCCAGTTGCAATGAGTCAAGCATTGCATGAAGAGAGAGTGTCTCTTTCATCAGCATAATAAATAACCTCCAAAAAAATCTAACTTATGAGAATTACTCCTTGGCAAGAACACATGCAACTCTTGGGGTGTGCCTTCAGGTCTTCCTTTTTCTTTCCTTCCAGGAAAGGCTGCAGTTTATTCCTGCTCTGGAGAAACCCATCCTAACTGCTGTCATCTGGCACTCTGAGCCCTTTTATTCACTCTTTGCTGCTTTTAAAGAAACGCTGCTCAGACTCTTTCTTCCTGAGAACATGTTCTTGTGCTGTACTGAGCTGCTGTGTTCAGGAAGACAGGAGTACCGAGAGATTGCGAGTTTTCTTCGAGTTCATTTTGAACCACAACAGGAGATAAATTTAATGGTAAGGCAAAGCCTGGGCTTATTTAGCAAGACTTAAGACCAGCCTTGTAATTACAAACTGGAAACAGAAAATCATAAAAGAAAAAAAAAAAGACAAATAAATGCTGCAATTCTATCTTAACAGCTGGATATATTTATATATTGGCTAGGTAGAATTTCAGTAGCTGGTTGACTTCTTACCTAACCTGGAGAGGTTTCAAGTTGGTGAGAACTCGAGTCTTAGTAATATCCATGACCTGTGAATGTTTCCTTCAGTTTTCACTGCCCTCATATTTTTTCTCCTTCCCCTCTTACTCCTCTTTGAAATTAAATGTTGGGCTACCACTGTGGGGCTTGTGTTGTTTTAACAGTCCTAAGTATTTAACAATTACTTCCCCTGGTTCACAGGGAGTAGCCATGGATATCTGTGAGCTATGTGACTGCAAAAACAATTTGACTACATATAGCTTGGAGCTGACCAACTGCTTTCCACCTACTCTTACATATTCCCCTTATAAGTCTATAAATGCATCTACATTAAGGATGTACATAACAAAACATCCTGGTGACCAGATTTTACAGTTTTTATCAATGAGATGAAATGGCTGGTTAGTGAGTCCTCCAGGCAGTCATGTCTCAAAACAGGTGTGCAGTCACACTGTACTGCTGTGGCAGCTCAGTCTTTCCACGTTTTTGCTGTGAATGAAGGATGCTTGGGTTGAGGACTGTGAAATCCCTTTGACTGACGATTGTGCCAGCTGTGCTACCCAAGGTGCATAAGGAGGATGGTTGGGCCATGCCTTTGTTTCTGGGAGGTGTTAGGAGCCCAGGGAGCATTTGCTGTGCCATCCTGTTGACTAGCATGCATAGGTGATGCTAGTCATGTTCTAGGCATGGTGGAGTGGGAATGATTTTTGGGAAGAATTGGTGAAAGAGGGGTGTGTCTCATGGGCCTCCAATTCAGGAGGATACATTCTGTGGTGGTTTTGATCTTGCAGTGCACATGAGTTATGTATAGAAGCTTTATGGAAAACTCTACCTCGGAGCATCATGATTTACATCAAATGGCTTCACTTAATAAAAGCTTCGTCAGCTTAGATCTCACCTTATTATTACTACTCTCATGAGACCTGTGCTGGATGATATTTCTTTTCACCCCCCCTCCCTTCCCAAAACAATTAAAAAAAAAACACAAAAAATTTTTAAAAGAGCTCCAAAATACCGCAAAACATCTTTCAGCCCTGAACTCCTGTTAGGTGACAGCTTGAATGATGGCCTTGTTTCATTAAGACAAATACAGCCTCTGGATAGGTCACTGCTCATTAAATAACATACATTTTTCTTAAAATGCCCTTCCCATCTGAGCATGGATGAAGAGGAACACTTTGAGAGGTCTTCAGACTGCTCTGCAAAGTTCATTCTAGAAAATACTCCCACATTTGTAATCCCTAGCCTGCGTATAAATGATAGAGAAGTAAACAAAGGCAAATCACCAAATATGCTTAATTTTATTTATTTGTTTATTTAATCCCCAACTATCATCAAGCCCATTTTGAAAAGTATTTTCAGGTATGTTGCCCAATATACCCATTTTCTACTCATGAAAAAGAAAAACTGTTCTGTGTTTTTCTTAAGGGAAAGAGGGGAGAAGAAGAGGGATTATTTTTCTTTCCCATAGTTTCACAAATTATTGGCCACACAGGGCGTTTCTGTTGTTCCTGTTCAGTGTGTTATGTCCAGAGAGTTTTCAAATGTTATTTGTTGTCCTATCCAGAACTGTATCTCACAAGTGCAAGTTTTGCAAAATGGTCCTGGTTGCAGCATTTCTTCTCTTAATTTGTTTAAACTATTTGGGGAACAGACGGTGGTTTAGAACGAGATGTGGGGGTTTCATAACTTTCTATAGTTTGTGAAACATAGAAATTACTATTTAAACATAAGTGAGCTTTTATCTGTAATAATGCCTCCCTTCTGTGGGGCATTTTCCACAAACCCAGTTTCTCCGCACCACTTCTCTCTTTTACAGATGGCAAAATGAGACTCGGAGCTTAATTACTCCAGGATTTACACACAGATAGCTGCAGATTAAAGAATAAATCATGTTTCTTACATTGCAGTTCAGTGTCTGAAAATGACAGCATCTTTCTTTACTGTGCTAGATCAAGCTTAGTGATGAGTGAATAAAATAATCACCAATACAATAAAGGCTCTGGTTCAAATATACATTCAGAAATTGGAACTTACGGTTTTTTGGAAGTTGCCAGACTTATCTGAGATTCTTACATTGCCAAATGCATGCTTGTGCTCTTCTGGAGTGATGCCCTTCAGAAACTTTCCTGTACTAATGACATCCAATAAAATGTTATCTGTATTGCAAAATCTGATCGTCTTTTGGTGGTTTTTGCTGACTGAGCAGCAAACTACTGAAGAAGTTGGGTAGAGAGCTGGTCATAGCTACTGATTGTTCTGTGGCTTATGGCTCCTAAATTAATTTCTCTATTGGTTTTTCCTTCTGTAAAACAGAAATAACATCTACTTCTTTGGTGTGTGAGGTTTAATGAGTTATATTGTGTTTGATGAGGTAAAGCACTGTAAAAGTTTTATCACAGTGCATCTGCTCCCAGTTTCGGCACAATTCAGGCATGCTACAGAGGAGCTTTGCTGTGCAATGGTGAATACGGGAAGGGATGGAGAAACATTTGAGCATGCTGCTAAAATTCAGTCTGGGTTTGGAGGAGTAGGTCTTGTATATCCTCGTATATTTATGCATGGGACCAAGCACCATCCTGGCTCCTTCCTAGTTTGAAGCTTTGTAACTTGACCCAGATTTTTATCCAGTCACAAACCTTGAAATTCAGGCCCAGTTAGGATTTTGGTGCACCAAACCTGCCCCACTCTTCCTTGCCAATAGGTAGCATTTCTGCCAGCCTCCTAGCGTTGCCCAGATTGTGTTTCCCTTCTCTGTCTCTTTTGGTTCTGCATATCAAAACGTGATTAAAACCATTATATCCCTATCTATATCTTGCTGTCTGTTTTCCTTTTAATTAGGTTGTAAAACAATTAGTTACCACCATGTCTCTCTCTTCCTCCTCTCTGTCTCTTTTTTGCGACTCCCTCAGTGCGCCCAGAGCTGTTTGTTCTCTCCAGGTGGGGAGGAGGGGGCCCTACCGTCTTGCTTTATTTACAGCAGGGTGAAGGTCAGATATAAACAGTTTTTGTTCTTGTGCTGTTGCTTTCTTTTGTGACCTATCCTGCATTGTTTGGCTTTTTTCCTCCCGTGCTTTGAAGTGCCGCACACCAGGTGTTCCTGTTCTGAATTACACATGAAAGGACCACATCCCTGGACTAATTAACTAGTAAACTGCACCCGCCTCCCCTGGGTTTAATTGATGCTGCTCTTAAAAGGGGAAGCCAGTTTCTTATTCCTCCTGATTTCACACCGTAGTCATCTCCTCTTTATCTCCCTAAATACGGAAGATACTCTTGAATTTCTCACTCCTGGGCCACACAGTGCTTAATATGTCTTCTCATTTCACAATTAATAAAACAATTATCTGGTATGAAATTTTTGAAAGAAATCCTCCACGCTCTTTTTTTTTTTTTTTTTTTCCTTGGGTTCTAATTTGTTTGTGCCTGACAGTTGCAGCCTCTCTGGGGAGCGCAACATGCAGAACCACACTGCTTCCCGAGAGCTGGAAGATCCAGTATCTTGCTGCTAATTATTTTACTTGATTGTCTTGACCCAACAAAAGCATTGGTGTATACCAACATCTTCCATGGCTCACAGTTTCTTTCCTGGGGCAATATTTCTTGCAGTGTAATCAGCAGGAGCTTTCATGATTTCTTTGTTAGGCCCACTGGTACACGCTGATATGCATCTAGCTGTGCTTTGTGGTGGGGTGGGCCTTGCTGATGGCAGAAAATTGCACAAAGTGATCAAAACCAGTTTAAAATTGGCAAGCCTGAATCAAATGCAGCTCCTTTCTTTGGGGCCTCCAAAACTGCTCTGTGCAGATTTATCTTAAGTTGGTAAAGACCCGTCTTCAGCTAAACCGCAGCAAAAGCACCTGGGGCAATGGAGAAGGTTGTCATGTGACAGTCGCTGTGCCATTTATCTGAATTGGTATATGCATACTTATATATATATAAAATACTTCACAAGCTGCAGCTGTGTCCTGTGCCAGCTAAAGGACATTTTTGGCTGGGGCTCAGCTGGTGGCCCCTCACAGGGAGCAGGTGCTCCCTGCGCACCCAGACCTCTGGCCAACCTCCCCATGCTGGGCAGATATGCAGCAGGAGCTGTGGTGATCCCATAAGCAGCAGCCCAGCCAGTAACTCGGCACATGGCAAATGATATGCTGTATTGCAGAGCTGTGCAAAAACACGGGCTGTATTCAGGCTTGAGGACCTCGCATGCTGTTGGAGCTGCATCAGCGCTGGCGGTGCGGGGAGGTCCCAGCCTGGTGGTGCTGGCAGGTGGAGAACCACCACACAGAAACATTTGTAGAGTGGTTTATTAATTTTAGATTTTCTTGCCCTTGAATGCAATGTTTGTGTCATGCTGGTGCTTTGATGTTTTGAGGTGTTGGGGATGATTTCATTCACAGATTTTCTTTACCCCAAACAGGCAATTTCTTCAAAGGGTACTGGTTTAGGTTTATAGTCAGGTTATGTTTGTCTCTCTGTTTTATGTACTGATTCACTCACCGTGATCATCCTGTATCCTCTTTTAATTAAAATCCTTGTTAAGTCCATTGAAGTCTTTCCACTGACTTCAGTGGGAGTCAGTCCCTATTCATTTGATTCAAGTTGTTTTCAACTTGAAATGAAATTTTAAACTTAACAGTCTTATGAAATAGAGGGGAAGGATTCAGGATATTACCAGAAAGTGAGTGGGATGCAGCAACATATTCACTTACTTAAAAAACATTTTGCTCTCTGGGTAGATGCCACAGTGTAGGTATTAGTATATCACACACCTGCCTCTTTCTTGGATACCTGGCAGAGGGAAAACTGAAACACTTTGCTCTATGTGAGCATTTAGTTTCAGAGGTGTGACCTGCATATTAGTCAGATGTATATTTCTTCAAGGCAAAAGATATTTCTTGAGGACGACATCTACTTAGTAACAGCTTGGGGCCAGATTCAGGGTGGCCAAAGAAATGGGAGCTTTGCTGTTAATGCCACAGAGTTTTGGATTAGGGATTTGGTGTTGTTGACATAAAATGTAGAAAGGAGAACATGCTGCTTTCCTTCAAAATCATGGCTGTTCAGCACTGATGTGAATTAGGACTGCAGTGGGGCTGCCATTGTTTTTTGTTGTTAAAGATCCAGCAAGATTCCCCACTCTTTCTCCCCACCATGCAGAAATTCCCTAATCTTGAAAAAATATATTTATTTTTTGCTGGCAACAGCCAGCAAAATCATCACTTTATTCTCCCCGGGGAGGGTGTATTTTGCACTTTCGTAGGGTGCAAAGTGACTTTTGTGGATCATGCCATTTTACAGAACTCGATGGGACCTTAGGCTTTGGAGTAAGCCAGCTAGCTGATACTGGAGAACAGACCTCAGAGCAATTAATTGTAAACTGACTGAAGCTTGTATGTCAAAAACAGACTGAACTTTAATTAACATGCAGCTTAAGACAAGCATTTTTATACTTTAAGGCAGCTATTTTAAAACACACTGAAAAAAGCAGTGAAACTCACTGAATTTTTGCAGAAGGTAAAGGTAGAACTTTGGCCTTTATAAGCTTCATAGCTCTATTGAAATCCATGCCTTGCTGTCTTGGTTTAAATAGCTTAAAATCTGGAGCCTCTTTTGCATTATATTTGATTGTTTAGATTTAGTATTTCCTGAATTCTTAAATTTATTTTAATCAATTTTTGCTAACATTTGCAATAAATATCTTTTTAGGGAAATTTTGCTTTAAAAATACCTTCAACCTGGTTTTGCTTATTTCCTATCTTACTTTCTAGCAAAGATATTTTCAGCTTAGGGCAGATACAAATGAAAACTCGAAAAAAGACATTTTATTGCCAAAAAGCACTGGTATAATTCAAAAGCACCTCTTGCTAAATCATTTGTGAGTGTCTCATCAAAAGCATAGGATATGGTTTTGTTAGCGCAGATCAGGTCTTTGAGAATGGTTGTCATGCACTTTCTTAATCTTAGTAATTTTAACCCTTTTACAGTTCTTTCTACCTTTCCCTCCGAGCTCTGATGTTCTGTAATTTTCTGCTGCCTTCCCCTTCAAAGGCAAGTTTGACAGTGTTTTTGTGATTAACTTTTATATGTCTGAGTTTTTCAAAACACTATCAGGTTATAACATACTGTTTAAAAGCCCATACTCATGTTTTTTTATTAATCCTACCTTTATCAAAAATGAAAGTCTTGTCATATCCTGTTTACATTTCAGCTTTTGTTTTATTTCATCCTTCAGAAGAAGGAAAAAGATGCTGGGGCATATCTGAAATTTAAGAGAAAATCTGCAGTGGCCCCTGTTGTTCTTACAGTCTGGCAACTAGCTGGGTTTTACCCCACTTCATTTCAAAGAAATAGCAGTCATGGCTAACTTATTTTTCTGTTTTACGTTTCCTTATCTCTCAATTATAATATCTAGAGATATGACACAATGACATTAAAAACTTAAAGGAAAAGGATATATGTTTTTTTTTCTTGTTGTTTAAAGATGATGCTGTCAATGTTTCTGCTCATAAAACATACATTAAATTTTATTTTAAAAACTTCCCTTGTTCCATACGTTTAGATGTTGGGCTTAAAAATGTTTGGCACTACCATTTTTATGGCAGTTGCAGAACAGGAAAGGGTGAGTATAAATTAATGTGTAGAAAAGCAAGCCCTAGTTACTGTTGTGCTGCTAGATTTAAATGAATGAGTTAATATTTTATATATTGTATTTCAGCACTTTACTCTTCCCACCTGGCCCTTCTCCCTGAACCTGTCCAACCTCCTTCTCATCTTTGCTCTCTCCCAGTGCCCACCCCCTGAATCTCTGGGCCGTGGGATATCATGAGGAGAATGCACTGAGCTCTCACTTGCACTCAAATGAAAGAACTGATTTGTTAATTTGATCTCTTTTTAAAAATAAGACCTAAATTAAGTATTATGTTAATCAGCAATAAAATACATTCTTTCAATTACTTGTTTCTCTGACTTATTAAGAGAATTCTAAATAGTTTCAGTGAGTATTGTTGTAATTGTTTCCTCCTTTGATTTTCATTTCCTTAGTTGTCATCATCTCCTGGCAGCGGCAGCAGCTGTAAAGCAGATCTTTCAACAGCCTTGTTAATTGTGTAGAAATTAATCTGATTTTAAAAACCTTATTGATATACGGATTCATGTGCCTTAATGTGCATGTGCATATGCCTGCTCACCTCATTTTACCCAGTGTATTCTTCTGCATCTCATGCTGACCTAATGCACAGGTTGGGTCATTATCTCTGCTTGCCCATGAGAACTCGCATGTTCCTGTGGGGTAAGATTTCATTTTGGTGTTCCTGTCAAGTGCACTGGATACCTCCATGGAAATACAGAAGCTTACGTGAAATACTCTTGTGGCTTTTATGTCTGTAAGAAATGTTGTTTTTCAGCCAGTCTATCTTCCTTTCATTTACTTCCATTATGTGCATACAAGGGGAGATAATGTAAGTTATATATGTACAACTTCATACAAATGTGTTGCTATTGTCTTGTCCGGTTACCTCTTACCATAAATCAGGAGATACACTTGGAAGGAGCTAGGAGCCCCACATCCACATCCCATGAAAAACTGGCCAGCTAGTGGCCAAAGGATGTTACCAAAATAGATGTGAGGTTTCAGTCTTGAGAGGCTTTCAGGTGAGCTGAAAGTACATAATGCCCGATATTCATGTCATTCAGGCAGCTGTCTATGTTTTCCTGAGAGGAAAGATAAGGCTCCTTTATGGAATAAAAAAATATATAAAAATAAATTAACATATTAAACAATCTTTTGTAATAAGGAAAAAAATATTATGATAGTGTTCCACAACTCCACAAAGAATACTAAAAGTTTTTCTGTAGTTTGTACTTACTGGCATATGCCACTAAGCAAATGAGAAATTTATTGTTAAATAGTATAAGTATTAATGTAAGTTGTATACAATTGAACAGTAGATTGTCTTCATGATCCTACTTGTGGTCATACAGCTTTTGTGGTACCGGTTATTAATTTTAGCATTCTACATTAATTTCCAGAACGTAATCTGTATACCTTAATTGTGCTGTCTACAATAAAATGTTACCTCTTTCTTCCTGTCTTATATATCAGTGCCCTGGTAAAGAGCAGCATCTTCTCATCGTGTTGGTGAAATGATAACTTATACATCATTATGTAAAGTGCTGCAAAGTGCTTTGCATTTCTTTAGGATAAGCAGTGACATAGCAGGATAAAATTGTATCATTTTAAAGATGGTAAAGCAACAGGTTCTCTATGGCAATACAAGTGGCGAAGGCAAGAGTAGCTTTTTCAACTTCAGTGAGATTTGGGTCAAGTTCTTAGAAGAAATTCAAATTGAAGCTGTCCTTTCTACACATGAATCTGTCAGTAAAATGAGCAGCAATTCTGTTGTGTAGAGGAACTTTAGGTGTGGAGACCCTGCACTCCCCAGCTGATGACTAGAGCTAGATTAGTGGGTTTGTTCTTTAAAGCCACTATTCAGTGGCTGTTAGCCCAATGGGAGATGAAGGCTAAGTGGTTTTTTCCTCTCATGCTGTCACATAAAATCAGGAATTTGGGGAAGAAACTTCACATGCAATTCAGGCTTGTGAATACCTAAAACGAAGTTATAACAATGTTTGTAGAGTTGCTCTTTATTTCATTGCTTGCAATGCCAAACAACGACATAAAAAAAATTACAAAAAAAATGTAGTGATGATGCTATTTGGGAGTCGTAAATAAACTCTCCGTGAAAATCCCAGACTCAAATCCCAGCACAATAGGCTTAGCCTTTCATCCCTATGAGACAGATAAATTGAGTATTGTGCAGCTTACAACTAGTGTTTCTTCTGAATGAGAGTTATAAAATCAGCATCCCATCTTTCATGCATTGACACCAGACTGCTTGATATTTTACTTAACAATGATGATTTTTACTTGGGAGGCTAACAGTTCCTCTTCCTTAGACTGGCTGAGAGTTTTATTTCAGTAGTTGTATGTGTGCTGTATATATTTGCAAAAGACTTTGCATTTGTTCGGATGAAAAGATATACCATAATATTAAATTATATATATAAAACATGAAACCAATTGAAAATTCATTCCTATTGTGAAATGCAGTCTTTTGCCAGTGACTACTCATTTAAGTTCCGCACATCTAACTTGAACAGAAACACAAAAATGGAGAGCAACCCTGTGCTAAGGCATGTCTTCAGTCACTGTGCTGAAGTAGCATACATATTCAAGCAAGCCTTGAATTCATTAGTTCAGTGCTGGTAGCAATGTAGGTGTGGCTGCAGTCTGATGCATAGAGAGCCAACTTTCTTTTAGAAGCGATAAAAGAATAAAGGACAATGCTGGAGTATTAAACTTGCAGCCATGGTTGAGACTACATACATACGCATGTATGCACATGCTGGCTTAAGGTTGCTATCTACGAGTAGATGACTTGGCCTGCAGGAATTTTTTCCATAAACTCTTTGGGGTTGATGAAAATGCTGCAAGGCAGTCTTGCTGAGAATGATACACCTCTTCTTCTCAGCTTCCAGGGACTTTGAATTCTGTCCTGTATGAACAGAAAATATTGCCAGTCTTGTGTTTATGATGCTGTAAGGTGACAGAAATGAGGAGACATTACAGGGAGCTACATGTCAGTTGTCAAGTGGGATTCATCTCTTACCGATCCAGCAACTTCTCTTTTAGGTGCTTGAGCTAAGCTAATAATGTGAACTTGCTTTATTGTGACTAGATACAGATGTGTTCATGAAGTGAACAGTTTTTCCTGTGTATTTTAGATGCCTGTTTTCTTGGAAGCTCTCTCTCTGTTCATTGAAGGGGTAGCTTACTGAAACTAGGCACTAACTTTCAGATGGTCAGTTAGATAGGACCAGAAAGGTCCTTCAGATTCTTCATCTTGAGTCTTCATATCTGTATTTATACTACCTCATAGCTGCCACTTATGTATTACAAGGCAAAGTCTAAAACAGGTTTTAAAATAGTTTTCTTTTTCAGATAGGAAAATGTGTATTTTATTTTGGCCACATTTTCATTAAACCTATCTCAAAACCGGAGTTGAACAACTACACACAGCCAGTCCACTCAGGCAACATCCTTATGGAAAGACAAGGTGCTATTTTGAGAGTGACCCATAGTCTGTAGGGTTTGGGAAAGAGGAGTCAAAATCCTTGGATAATTTGAAGCTCCTTCAACACATGAATAGTTAGAAACTCTTTTATAAGGCAGGTTTATCCCCAATGGCCTTTGTTAATACCTTGCCTCTTCCTCCAAATGCCTGCATAGTGTCTCAGTGGAACACTTGGAAAATACAAAGTATCTTTGAAGGGATCATGAGGGCTGCCAGATGATATCACATGAGCCAGAGGTCTGTTACTTAAAAGGAGTCCTGCAGAACTCAGTTTCACTGGTTTCCCTACTCCTCTGGTCTCCACTGGAGACTAATAGACTAATTGGGCTAAAATATTACTCAAATGAAGCTGCTGCCCTTTCCTAAACTGAAAGGGGTTACTGAGGCACTGTTGTAATTTAGTTATTCAACACAGAAGAAATGAAGAATAAATTAGTTATAAATATGCGTGGGATGACTTTTTAATATACAGTCTGCTCAGTGTTATTTTGCAGTAGGTGCTCTGTTGAAAAGAGAGAAACTTCATGAAATAGAGCTGGTGCAAAGTACCAAGCTGGGATCTGCATGACAAAACCTGCAGGGTTTTAAAATTTTCCAGCCAGTGCCGATATCTTGTATACAGTGTGCTTGGCTTGTGCAAAAGACAGGAGTAATTTTCAGATTTTAATTTTATGTCTAGGCTTAGATTTTGAGCACCCAGATTTGGTTTTGTCTGTATTGGGGAGGGTCTTGTCTGTTTATCTAAGTGTGCGTGGGATGCACCAGATGAGACTATACAGGATGATCATATGAACACAAATCTGCATGTACTGCTGACAGAAAATGCTCTGGATGTTGTCTGCCAGAATCCTTCTTTACTGGGAAAATGAGGGGTGGGGGATGTGTCATGGGATCTGACTTAACTTCCAGTGTCAGTAGGAAAGGACAGAATAAATCAACAAAATGTGGAGTATGAAGTTGCCAGGACCAGACAGTATTCATCCATGAGCTCTAAAGGAATTCAAATGGGAAATAGACACCATAACAGGCCATTTGGAGAAAACAACAGCGAAGTATAGGGTTAGTAAACACAAAGATAAATCTGTTATATTGCAGAAGCGTTAATGTGGTTTCTGTTAACAGAAGTTGTGTTTCACAGATTCTGTAGAGGAGTCAAGGAGAGATCCTGGTGTTACCTACTTTGATTTGAAAAGGCGTTCAACAGGTCCCTCGCCAAAGGCTCCTGGAAAAACTTAGCTGTCATGAGATAAAGAGTAAGAGTCTCTATGGATAAATAATTGGCTAAAGGGTAGGAAACAAAGGGTGGGAATAAATAGACAGTTTTGACAGTGTAAGGAAGCCAGTGGTGTAGTCTCATAGGATGTCTGTGCTGCTAGGATATCTGTTGCTCAACATATTGTAAATGATCTGAGAAAGGAAAATTGAAAAAAAGGTTGCAGCTGCTAATAGGTTATTCAAGGAGTTGAAACCAAAACAGATTGCCGAGAAGGATCTCATGTTAGTGAGTGACTGGTCAATAATGCATACCGGGGGGGCTGGGGGGGGGGGGGGGCGGGGAGAAACAATTCTGATTTTGCATACAAAGTGGTGAACTACAAGCTATCTTACCACTTGAGCATCAGCTCAGTGCTTAGTACCAATGAATAAGACAAGTAGTACACTAAGAGTTACTAGGAAAGGAACGGAGAATAGTATTGTGCCACTGTATTTATATTATTATTATGTCATTAGTGTTGTATCCATGGTTCAACCACATATGGAAAACTGTGTTCCTTTCTGGTTGTTCTCTCTCGTCTTGCCAACTCCAAAGTAGAAAAGATGTGAAAAAGGATGGCAACTAAAATCAACTGTATAAAGTGACTTCCACATGAGGAATTAGATTGAGATCATTGAGTCTACAGGAGAGAAATGATATCAGTCTCTAAAATTGTGAGTGGCTCCAGAGAAAGTGAATAGGAAATGCTTGTTCATGCTTTCTTCCGGTACAGAACTAGGTGACAGCAAAATATGCAGCACATCATGGAGTTGGAACTGCTTTTACTTCTAACATGTAGTTAAAATGTCAGTCTTGTTGCATTGAGATGTCACGGGCGCCAAGCACTGGCATGGATCAAAAAAAGGGTTAGACAACTTCATGGAAGTAAAATCCATCAAGGCCACCAACATAACCACAAGCAAGTTGCTGGAGGGTAGGAGAATATACTGAGGAAATGCTGCCCTGTGATGGCCCTGTTTTTGTATTCTCCCCTTACCATACTCCTGTGGCCCTGTGTAAGGCAGAAGACGGAGCTGAATTGAGCAAACCTGTGGTCTGGTCTGGTACAGTCATTCCTGTGTTGTAATTTTATGTAAGGTGTCAGCGGTTTAGAGTGCACATGTGTATTCAAAGTCTTTTTAATTTACCAGTTTGTAGACAGGAAGAGTGTTAATGATTTGCAGTTTTGGGGGCTTGACAGGAAAGGAACTGTAAAAACATAGGAATGTGTGAATAGGTATGAGACTTCATTGGTGTCCTCCTGATAACAGAGCTCTTTCATGATCATCCTGTAGTTGCCTGCTCAGTCGTTTCAAGCAGTATTTGTGAGGAGATCAAACTGCCAAAACTGTGGTATAAACTTTTATTTTTCCCTTCAACTTCA
Source organism: Strix aluco (assembly GCF_031877795.1). Classification (NCBI taxonomy): domain Eukaryota; kingdom Metazoa; phylum Chordata; class Aves; order Strigiformes; family Strigidae; genus Strix; species Strix aluco. Next base: position 23,104,475 of record NC_133935.1, read on the forward strand.
CAAATCATACTGCTCCAGCAGCTGGATGGCCATAGGGGCAGGGGATTATGTTATAAAGAGGGTCAACCCTCCCGATATATAATGTCAGAGCTACTGAGAGAGTCACTGGATTTTCATTTACCATGCTCTAGATAATTTCTCAGAGGAAATACTAGATTCCTAGTCTTGCTATAAAGTGTGACCTTTTCTCAGTTGATGTCAATGGACCTAGATTCTCTCTCCCTCTTTTATTCTTTCTTTTAGCTTAAGTATGATCCAGTTTGTTCCAATAGAAGTTGTGTTGCATATTTTCCCTACACTTTCTCCTATTTCCAGAAGCAATGTTGGGAGTCTGAAAGGAACCTGAAGTGTAAAAGCAATCTGTTTCAGTAGGACTGTGTATCTAACTCCATCAAGATTCTTTGCTAAATCCTTGCCAATGGATTACAGTTATCAGATTGCTTAGCTTAGCGTTATTAATGGACCTACATGTGCGTAGTCAAAAAAGCACCAATAGTTTATAGCTAATGCAGCCCTTTAGATAAAAATAAATGTTAGACTATATTATGGTTCAATTTATGATGCACCATTATTTGTTTGGAAGCTTAGATGTTTCAAACATAACGTGACACACGTAGACTAAAAGTTAAATGATTTATTTCGGTGGCTAGATGTGTTATAACAGCCACAGCCAAGAAATGTGAACTAATCAAGGATTAGATCCAAGAGTTGGTTAGAGCACCAGAGATAAATGGTCAGGAGATCTAAGAGAGATCTAAGCTGAGGGAGGCCAGGTACAAGTTAAAATAGCTCATTAAAAACATCTATGTTAATAGGATGTTTCATTGCCTAACTGAAAATGTCTCTTATATTTTACATAGCCATTAACTCAATTGCTCATGATTCTGCTCCTGGTGTAATAGGGGCTTTAACAGGTTCTTTTTTGAAGGGAATATCATTTGTGCTCTGTTCACATAATAATACAGGATAATATACATCCCCATAATCTTGTTAATATATTGCCAAATTTAAAAGGCAAGATGATGAAACTGTGTATGAAAATACAAGAATGGAAGGATCTTTGCTAGGTTGTCATACAGTAGAACTTATTTCCTATTCCTTGAGTCCCCAGACTCTAAATGGCAAGGGCTCCAGAGACTTTTGGACACATACACGCAATGTAGTTGATTCTGATACAGACAGGTCTCAAGCTGGGAGAAGAAATTATGTTCAGAAATAGTTTTCAAGGAATAAAGTGCCTAGACATTTTTAATTCTTTGGTAAAATATATGATGGGGTCTCAACGGCAGGACTGTATGTTAATTTGCAAAATGTATTAGACATTTTTTACTCTAATTGCACTGATATATTATTTTGGTCTGGAATCATTTGCATGTTGTTATTTTAGTACTGCAGTTTGAAGAAGATGCAAGCAATCACACAAATAGTTACTGAAACCAGAAGGGGAAAAAAAAAAAAAGACCTACCTACATCTTTGCGGACAAAACTCTTGTCAGTGCTGATAATGCAAGAAGTACTTCAAGAGGAAGTAGAAAAAGCAAGGGAGTGCAGCTGTCTGTAATTAATTGAAGGAATATAATAACTATTATTAGAACAAACCAAACAATAGTTTTGGCAAATATTTTTGTAGCTACTTAAATCAGCAATGAAGACGATAAGCAACTGTCGCAGGGGCAGCATTAGTGTGCTAACGATGATCAAAGGCAGCAGTCGGCAGAGGGTGACTGGCATGCAACCCCAGCGGAAACCTGCCGAAACCCCTCCTCGCTCCCGCCTCCCCTCATCCTCATCTCCCAACGTGACATTTCTGGTCTTTCATCCTGGGAAGGCTCCCCTTGCTGTCTGCCAGCCAAAACGATGCGGGGTACGTAACGCGCACCCGTACAGACACGCTCAGTGCTTGGCGCCGGCTAAGAAATCCTCCCGGGTCTCAGAGCAGCTGCCGAGGAGCCTCACCCACCCTTTGGTGGATCCGTACCTGCTCTGCTCTTGGCTGATCCTGCTCTGCAGCGAGCGGGCAGCCAGCTCCAGCTGCGTGGCATTTAAATGTTACCATAGTAATGAGTAGTGGACGCTGCCACCTTTCTCTTTTTAATTAAAGAACAGATGCAAGGAAAGCTGATCTCTCGGTGACCCTCTTTAAGCTGACATCAACACGCTAATTGTTTTCAATTCTTTTCTTCCCTCAGCAGTCGCAGCGCTGTCCTTCGTTCCTATCAAGGTCTTGCCTCCGGTTAGGTTAAAGAAGCAGTAACTCTTTTCAGAGGCTCCCTTTGGGGGCTGTTTCAAGCCATGGCTGCTTCAGAGCGACTAAACTCTCTCCTCTCCATTAGCGAGGCGGTTACAGAGGAACAAATGCTTCTGCCTGTGATGGGAAACTTCTGGCTTTCCTCCGCTAAAAACAATCCTAGCAACAGTGCTAAACGGGGATTTGCTCGAGGTATCCAGAAAAGTGTATGATTATGAAATGTAGGCATGCATCCTTCTGACCTCCCCTCACCTTGCACCATTTCAGTACAGAACAATCCTTGCTAAGCAAACAAGGTAGTTGTGGCTGGGATGGATTTGACTCAGGAAGAAGTCTCCTGCCTTTTAATCCCACTTCAGCCCTCAACTCGCAAAGCAGCCTCAGCTTTCTGCCTTAGGTTCTTCTTTTATAAAATAGCAGGAGAATTGCCATTCACCTGTTGTAGAAAATAATTGTGCTTTGTCCAGGTGTTTTAATGCATAAAATATTTTATAAAGAAGAACTGTTGCTGGAGCAGTCAGTCTTCATCAACAATGGCTGTATGCCGATGTCGGAGATTGTTACGGCTTTTCTTCAGGGATTGAAATTGCACATGGTATTCATGTTAATGATAGGCAAAAAATACATTATTTAATGGCTTCTGCTGTATTATCTGCCCTTTTTGCTTAGCTTCAGGCTAAAGTCAATAGGCAATTTAGCTCAAGAAAAACAGTAACCAAACAAGAAAAGGGATATTATTCATCCCATGCAGGTGTAAGTAAAACAAAGATAGTCTCAATATCAAATTCAGACTTGCAGAAAGCGCTTGCATCGTGTAAGTTAACTGGTGATTGCCACTGGATGTCCTCATTGCTGAAGTGTAGAGTTCGGCTACAAGATCCTAAAGATCATCAGTGACAAGGACCCTTGAAATGCAGGATGCTATTCAAACTGTTTATACAGAGAGGTGGAAGGGCTGATATTCTTTGTTGTTGTTGACTCCTTTATCTCTGGGCTTGCTTGAGTCAGAGCAAGATCTCGTTTTCATGATAACCTTACAAGGCAGGAGGTAATTTATACATATGAAATACATCATTCTAACACATCCACCACACTCAAAAAAAAAAAAAAATTCTTTAATTCTAGAGCCAAGCAATCTGATGAAGCAAGATTTACATTTAGGGTCATGAATTGCTTTGTATATAGTGCACATGGCTTCTTGCCTTAGCATTTTGTCTATTGAAATGTAAAAGAGAAACACAGAATTTGTCAGTTGGTCCATGAAGTTCAGATCACTTCGTCTGTCTTGTAAATATTCTTTCTCTGGCAGTTCTTGGTGTTTGTTGTCTACGAGGAAGACAAAATCATCTAAATACTGCTAAATATTTTGTTGGTCCTGGAAGGAAAGATGGAAATTTTCTTTTTGCTATCGTCAACCTCAACTGCGAATTGAGGTTGAAGAATAAAAGACCGACTGACCCTATCATAATCCACCTAGCCCCTGTTCTGTTACCTACAAACAGATGAAGTCCTGTTTAAAATACACCAGCAGTGTCACCTCAATAAGTGTTTAAAACAAATGCTTCTCTACACACAGATTTCCTTCATATGAAATAGGCAGAAATTACATAGCAGTGTTGAGCTGCACAGTACAAGCCCTAGTAAGCTTCCCGGAGTTTGCTGAGTTTTAGGACGTAGGACTGTATTTTGCTGCATCGTGAGGATAAAGTGAAGGTGTGAAGTTTATATCTGAATGTCAACATCCCACAAGTAATCTTTTAATGCATTATGCTCCCACTTTAATTTGTCTGTAGGCATTTTGAATTTTCTGTATCAAGTCAGGGAGAACTGACAGGCGCAGCCAAAAATGCATGTTGGCCTTCTATTCAAGTGAGACAGTGTGGGGTTTCCTTTCCCAGCAGAATTTGGAGTCTCATTTATTTGACTGTAGCTGAAAAATGGCAGACTATTCATTTAAACCAAAATGCTAATAATAATACTGATGCTGAAAGACCTTTGATAATTTTAAACAATGGTGATTTGTGACTTCATTTATGCCAAGAACACGACCACAGTGAGAAGTGCTGTGTGCTGTAAAGTGCAGAACATAAGACCCAGCTTAAGCTAGGACTAAATGCTTGGTAGGTCAGTACGTTCTGTCTTAATTTGAGCTCATCCACAGTAAGCCTTTTTTGCAGGATATGTAGCTGGAAGGGCAAGGCTTTTCACGTCTCTTCTAGGGAGAGTATCTGTGAATTTATGGGATTTCACTGGAAGTTATTTGGTGCTAGATGTTTGCTCCATTATGACAGTGATTTTAACAATATTTTGGAAATAAAATTATTTGAGCAGGTTAGTAATTAGACCACCCATTTCCTCAACATCAGGAAGTCAATTTCCCTTTGAGAATTGTCAACTGTGAACCCACAATGCTTGAAAATTTATCCTAAGTTACATGTTTGGTTGTATTTATTTTCTTTGCCTCCAAATACTGGTTTGATATTTCCTTTGTTGTTGACATGTTGTTGACAACATACCAGCAAAATAGGGCCACAGGTTTTCTTACATTTTTCTTTAAGGTCATTCCTGTTAAGCATCTGATTTTTGTCACGTGCAGAGTTCCTGAAGTCAGATTATTTAATATAATACACTCCCATATTCAAAGACCACAAAGAATCTGTTTGGCACCTTAGCAATGATGCAAGGGGTTATTGGCAGATTTCAGAAGGTTGTTTGCCACTTGTTAGTTAATATAGATGTGACTATGTATTTAAGCAGAAAGTTCTTATGAACACAATGCCCATTTTAAACACTTAAAATTGCATTTGGCTTTATATAATTCTTGCCCCATATAATATGAATTTCTAACAAAAGCACATAACTCTACATCCAGTTTTTGTCATGCACTAAGCATCAGGTCTATAATCAACTCCTGCCGTGTGCTCGCCCACAGCTGAATTTCTGTTTTGAGATGATTTGACAGCAGACCATACAGGGTCAACAGACCAGCTGTATCCAGTGTTCTGACTACTAGAGCCCGTGGTTCTGCCCCATCTACCACCAGCCTAGCCAGCTTTGTTTCCTGGCACTCCAACGCACACAATGCATGTCCATCACAGTACCCTGATGCTCTAGAGGCCCTCCACGTTGTGTGCGGGTTCTCATTCAGAGCAAGGAAGGAAACTTGGGAGATGTGCTTTTGCTTTTCCAGCTGAGGATATTTTTTTTTAATTGCTGGACAAATAGGTCCTCAAATCCATATACAGCTGTTCAAATTGGTGCTCTAACTTCCTGGGAAGATGTTGGACACTTCTGTGTCTTGAGAATTACATTGGAGTGTGGGACTGGGAAACCTGACTTTACATCATGCTTTTGAAAATACTGCACTTACATGTAGTTGGTCCAACTCACTTCTGTGGTCTAAAAGGGAGTCCACAAAGCAGAGCAGGAGGAACGTGCTGTCCTTGTCTATCATAAAGTATTATCCTGTTCCTTGTCAGTATGGAAGCAGTACTATACAGATCCTCTGGTAAAAAAAAAGGATAGGTTGGCGTGGCAGAAGGACACTTCAGAATAACTGCTAGAAATTGTCTGCATAAGGTTGATTTGCTGTGGGATGTATAGAGGGATTTACTGTCATCCATAGCTATTGGAAATCGGAATCCCTGTTAGGAAGCAGGCATTACACAAGTGTGCGGTGAAAAGACAGAAACTCATAAAGCTGCAAGGGTCCTTTTGTAAAATGCGTCTGAGTAGCCAAGTGGGACAGTGGTAACACTGCTAATTCATTTAATTAATATGTAATTTACTTGGAGTAGTGTTCATTCTAGTCTATCTGTCTTCAGAAAGATATTTTCTGCTGTGGTGAAGCTGTGATTCATTTCCATTTCACTCCTTTCATTTTCATGGTCTCTTTGTTAATTGTCAAGACCTGTTTGATGGTTACAGTGGCTAGTAAATGCATTGCTAAATTATGGTCATAAACAACAATGGGAAAATGTCCCAAGCAAAAGACTGTGTTCTGGACTCTAGCAAAAACAAACAGTATAGTATTTCTCCTACCCTGTTCGTTTTGCAGCTTCTTTGTTGTTTTCACTTTTTATATGCTTTTTCACGGGGTTACGTGTATTTGCTGTTTGACAACCTGGAATGTACAATATGAAGTAGAGCAGGAGTTTGAGTACACTGAAACTGTGAGGATTCAAGGGGCCTACAGGTAGCTTGGCACCCCTTAGAGGGAACTGCAAGTCCCTGAAGCATTCCATCAGTCCTGGTGCATGCTCCTCAGAGGAAGTCCCCCCGAGGAGGGTTTCCAGTTAGGCTTGAAAAATGCTAACTAACAAATTAAGTATTTTTGAACTTAAGTCTGCTCTGCAGCAGAAAGGAAGGATGTCACTCCCTGGGCCAGAAGTTAGGACACAAAAATTTTGGGGAGCTGTAAGCACCATTCTTGTTGGGTTTATGCTCTGTGTGTATGTGTGGTTGTATTAAGTTAAACTGTGCAGAAGGAAATACAGCTTGAAACTTTTGCCAAGTTGGTGTCAAACATTAGGCATTACCACAGGCACTTTAGTAAAAACTCTCCACAGAGGATGATATTTGTATGCAAGCCTTTAAATTTTTTTCCTTGGTTTTGCTTTTGATGTTTTGCTCCTGCTCAACAACAGCAAGTATGAAAATAACTCCCTTTAGTCTGTCTCTAATTTCAGTCCTCCTCCTTTTTCTGGAGAATTGTGGCATGTTGAGCTTAAAACCATCTTCACTTCAGAATATATGAAAACTTTTTGCCCAGGCAAAGATGAAAGATTATTTTTGGCACACAGTCAAAATACAGCTTGATCCTGTCTAACCCATGAGACTAGTTTGATCAGTTTAGCTGTTACATAGGTAGCTTTCCCAACACCATAGCTTTTCCTCTTACAGATAGAATCGGAACTTGTTTCAGTGTGTTAGAATATTTAATTTGCCTGTTTTAGAATTGTTGTAGTTTGAGAATACATGTCTTTGTAGTAGGACTTATATAATTTATTCTTTAAAGTAGCACAGTATTGGATAAATTTTAGATGTTACAGTTAAGGAGTTGGGTTTGTAAATGAAATTTTTTGTGCTTTCTATTAAATGCAGTTCTGACTGACTCAACCAAAGTGATTAGTGCCCAACCTGTGTTATCCAAACGTTTGTCAGATATTTTATATAATTTCATTTCATACATCTCAAACTACCAAGGCAACCTTGTCATTGCAAATTTCACACTCTTTCTCTTTCTTTGTTCTATATGTCAGTGAAATCTTATCTCTGAAGTCTTCTGTCATAGGTTAATAGTCTGGAACAAACTTCATTTAAGACTCTTACACAGGAAAAACAGGAAAAGATTATGGAGAAGAAAGTTGGTGGCCACAACCCCTGTTAGATAAATCGTATCTCACAGACTCTGAGAGTTTTGAAATACCAACCAAAAGTGTGGGAGAGGCAGCGAAGAGCCAACCTCAAAAGATTGACTCACTCTGTTCAGGTGCCTGGCTGAACCCGTGGGACCTCCTTTCATGTCACAAAGTTCAAGTTTTGTACGGGCAAAACTGGAAGTTGTTCAGGTCTTGCATGGCTTTGCTTTTAAGAATGGGACAAAACCACAAAAGTCAGCCTAGATTTTTATTTCCTTGGTGTTGTTGTTATTGTACATATAAATGTACAGAAGTATGCATGGACTTTTGGAGAATCTGTGAGATCAAGTTTTCTTATTTCACAGTCTTACAAAAAGACCTGCAGTTGTTTTTCATCAGTACATCCTTCACTGACAAGGTCCAGGTACCTCTTTTAAACAAGGAGCTGTCTTGTTTACATGTTCCTCTATTTCTCCCATTTCCAACTGCAGTTTCTGTTTAAAGAGGCTCAGAACAGTTTTTTAAAAGCAAAGCATTATTTTTGCACAGAAAGGTAAACTGTAAACAGACAAAAATGTTAAAACAAAAAGTGAAGGTCTGGGATAAGCCCCAGATGACCCCTGTCAGAAAGCAGATCCCTGCTTTCTGCCTGAGGGAAGCAGAGAGCCCCCGAGTAGCATTTTCCTCTGTCCCCTTCCAATATCTGCTCGACTGCCCTCTCTGTTAAGGCTGTGAACTTCTAATGTCCTCTTTGATCCTGTGTTCAGTCCTGGAAAGAATAAACTTTGCCAGCCTAGATTCAGACAGTGAGGAGGCATTCTCCAATTAATAACTCTTCCACTGTTTCCTCCTGGACATCGTTATTGCTTTTAACAAAATCTTTACTCTCGCTTCATTTCCTGTTTGTCTTCCTGTCCGTTCCCTTTGGTTTAATTGTTTGCAGTTAGCCAGTATAATAACAATGACAGTGCGATTGACATCACGTTCATGAAATGCCACATGATTTTATTTTTCCTTTTTCATAAAATGCATCACAGACCACAGACGCAAAACCCTTGGAGTCCCTGGAGACCTTCATTCAGATCGTGGTTGAAGGAATGGTTTGTGTTGGAAGGGACCTTAAAGACCATCTAGTTCCAACCTCCCTCCCATGGGCAGGGACACCTTCCACTAGACCAGAGGTTGCTCAAAGCCCTGTCCAACCCGGCCTTGAACACTTCCAGGGAGGGGGCAGCCACAACTTCTCTGGGCAACATGTTCAGTGCCTCACCCCCCTCACAGTGAAGAACTTCCTTACATCTAATCTAAATCTACTTTTTCAGTTTAAAGCCATTACCCCTTGTTCTATCACTACATGTCCTTGTAACAAGTCTCTCCCCATCTTTCCTGTAGGCCCCATTTAGGTACTTAAAGACTGCTATAAGGTCTCCCCGGAGCCTTCTCTTCTCCGGGCTGAACAACCCAACTCTCTCAGCCTGTCCTCATAGGGAAGGTGCTCCAGCCCCTTGATCATCTTCGTGGCCTCCTCTGGACCTGCTTGAGCAGATCTGTGTCTTTCTTATGTTGGGGTCCCCAGAGCTGGGCACAGTGCTCCAGGTGGGGTCTCACAAGAGCGAGGTAGAGGGGGAGACTCAACTCCCTCAACCTGCTTCTCTCGATGCAGCCCAGGATGAGACTGGCTTTCTGGCCTGTGAGTGCACATTGCTGGCTCATAGTCAGTTTTTCATCCACTCATACCCCCAAGTCCTTCTCCACAGAGCTGCTCTCAATTCACTCATCACCCAGCCTGTATTTGTGCATGGGATTGCCCTGACCCATGTGCAGGACCTTGCACTTGGCCTTGTTGAACTTCATGAGGTTTGCATGGGCCCACCTCTCAAGACTGTCAAGGTCTCTCTGGATGGAATTCCTTCCATCCAGCGCATTGACCGCACCACACACTTGGTGTTGTCAGCAAACCTGCTGAGGGTGCGCTCAATCCCACTTTCCATGTCTCCAACAAAGATGTTAAACAGCGTTGGTCCCAACACCGACCCCTGAGAAACACCACTCGTCAACTTGGACACTGAACTGTTGACCGCAACTCTTTGAGTGCGACCATCCAGCCAATTCCTTATCCACCAAGTGGTCCATCCATCAAATACACATCTCTCCAATTTAAGACAAGGTTGTCATTTGGGACAGTGTCAAATGCTTTGCAGAAGTCCAGGTAGATGATGCCAGAAAAGCCTTACATTTTGCCTGCTCTAAAAAAAATTCAACAGAAGTTGCTATTGAGACTTTGCTTGGATAAGACCTTATAAAACAGAGCCTCTCAGCTGCTCACGTGGGTGGATGTTTACAGATACAGTTTGGTAAGGAAGACAGTAGTGTTGTGCTGGTGACAGTATTGGCTTCCTAAGGGCTGACATATCCCAATGCACAGAGAAGAACTCAGGAACCTCTGGTAGATATGAAGCCCAGATTTTCTGAGCTGACCTTCACCTGCTGATACTTGTAATTATGCTCTAATATGGACCCACAGCAGTCCTGTGGTGTGACGGGGGAAGAACTGTGGCTATGGGTAGGGCGTCTGCACCCTGAGTGCCTGAACCCTGTGGAAAGCAAAACCCTAGGACTTTATATCTGCATGCCCCTTAGGTGAGACCTGAAAAAAAGAGCATAAATCTGTTTTTCCATGGGGTGTTTCCCATCTTTTCTTTATAAGGTTGGCCACAGTCTTCATAAAGCACTGAGTCACCAGTGAAAGAGACACTGTCAGACTCAACTGTCATTCCCATGTCTGCTCTTTGCCCTGCCTAGCCTCTCCTCCTCTCTCTCCAAATATTTATAACCCATCTCTCCTTTGAAGACATAACAGCATGGTGCTGCTGGCCAGCGCAGTATCAAACACTGGCATGCTGCAGCCATGACACATCTTGCAAAAGTCAGGCACTTGATGTGAGCGGCTGTGGAGGAGCAGCTGCCAGGGAAGGAGCCCACAGCACTGCTGACACTACAGATGCTTTATTTTAATTCTGACCACTCTGTTTTTATTTTATATAGTTTCACTCTTCTCTGCTCCCCTCCCCCCACCCCGCTTTTTGTTCCATTTTCCCCTCATTTCTTATCTCTCTTATTTTGATTTATTTTAAAGAAGATTCAGTAATTCATAGTGAATGTTGAAAAATATGTTACTTTGCTGGGCGGGCCAGGGTCAGTGAGAAATCACTCTAGGTTAACCAAGAAACTGGGGCCTTTGGGAACCACCTAATAGTGGTAGTAGCTCAGGTTTACAATCATAACACTTTACCAATGTGGGTGAGTTTGCATCTTCAACATAAGAACACGTAATACAAAACCACGAGAAGACCTCTTTCTTTGATAAACAGGCCTTTTTCTTTAAAATCAGGTCTGCATGAATTGTATAGGAGTAGAAAGATGAGGTGAAAGATTGTGTATCTCGGGGAGGGAGAATGTAAGTTTTTATAAAAGTGAACTTCTTACCAGCATCTTTTGCACGAGCAGAAAAAATGATAGTCTGGAAGGGTGGGTGATGTACCAGGAGCACTATTGTTCATATTCCTTGAGGAGCTGTCTATTTTCTCTTATTATATGTTATTATCTGGTCTCAGCAATTGTGGTCTCTCCAGTGGAATTTTGTGAATGTAACTAAGACTTATAGGATGCTACAGAAGAAAAATATTTTTGAAGTTGTCAAACACTTCCTGTTATAAAACTGTAAAGTGTTGAGTATCTGCCTCAGGCAGATTTATTGATTTATTTAAATTTGCTGTTCCCTAGACATCTGCTTTGGTCACTCTCATAGAGAAGATGCTGGGCAAGATGGACCTTTGGTCTGACCTCACACTCTCATTCTTGTTTGTTTACTGTTCTTATATGGAATGAGAGAAAATACTTGGTTCACCAATTTAAAAAAAAAAAAAAAAAGACAAACTGTTAGGCTTTTATTCAAATAGTCTTAATACTCCACAGCTATGAAGCGAAGACAGAATTTCCCAAGTGATTATCTCTGAGTCAGGGATGTGTCTTTGGCATGACTGAGTATGTGCCCATATGTGTCTACTTTATGTGTGTTTGAGATATGCTGAGGTAGAGGTGTGGAAGTAGAGGGAAAGATTTGGTCTTGGACAGTGAAGATTGTGAGTTAATACTGATAGACAAGAAGACTAGAAGTGAACTGAAAAGAGTGGAAAAAAGATAAAGTAGGAAGGGTTTAGGGAAAAGGTCAGAACAAGTACCTTTTATCAGGAACCTGGATGGATCCCCTTTTGCTGGCATCAAATGTCTCTGAAACTTTGGTGGAAGATTCACTGTGTAAGAGCTAGACAGGTGTGAGTTTACTTTTACTCTTGGTTACTGCCATTAGCAGAAGAGTGGAGGTGCAGGAGGTGGAGCTGGAGGTCCTGAGCCAGATGATGAATATGTTGTTGGCAGCATGGTAAATATGCTGAAACCACTGTTGTCTCTGTTTGCCTTTTTGAAAAATGTTGGAAATTACACGCACAAAAGCTCCGTTAAAGTAACATTGCTTGCAAAGTCAAGCACTCTAATTACATTGCTCAAAACTGTGTTGTCTGTGTAATTTTATTTCAGGATTCTTCTGTCTGTATGTACGATGCAGTCTACAATTATATGATTGCGTACAATTTTTCTTCTATACAGAGCTTCATTGACCACACAGAATGAAGATGGTCAATTAATAAGCAACTGTTCAGTCTTGCATTATTCCTTATTGTACAGCGTGTAGCACTATCCTTACCGTTCAATCACATATCGTTCTTGCTCTGAAGACAGAATTATTTATTTTTTCATAGTCTTTTGTATGGCACCATTCAAGAGAATATCTAAGTACATTACAAACTTTTAATTTATCTTCACAATACGTGTGTTGGGAACCTGGGGAAGGGAGGGTATCTCCGTTTTACAGACGGGAAACTAGGGAGCAGAAATTTTGCTAATATGGTGAATCCAAGGCAATTTAAGATACTAAAAATCATCTGGTTTTATGTATTCCTTTTCAATAGTAAACCTTATCTATCACTTCTTATGTTCAGAGTAATGCATTGAATGACTTGGGTAGCAGCTGTGAGTGCTCAGTCGTTCTGCATATCAGTTTTCAGTCCCACACCCAGAAAATGAGGAAGGCAGAGTTCAGGGTACCTGGGGAGGTTCAGTTACACAGGTGACCTCATGTAGGCTGTGGCAGGGAGGGGATCCAGGCCTCCCAAGCAGGATCCACCTGTCTGCTAACATGAACTTCTGTTTGTTTTCTTCCTTCCATCCCTCGCCTCATTCACAACACACCTTCACAATCTGCAACAAATGAATCAAACCACAAAAACCCCAAAACCGCATCCTCACTGACAACCCATGCTTCATTCATTCTGCAAGAAGATTTGTGCTGTGCAATGGTACAGGGATCTTGTGGAAAAATAACCGTGATTGTGCAATTATTGTATTGCAATTCATCTACATGATGGGGCCAAGCAAAGGTTGTATAGGCAGTTATAATTCTGCATTTCCTAACTTTTGAGCACCAGATTTTGAAGCCTTTATAGCATTTTGTGTATATATTATTTTGTCTTTTCAGACTAGGCATGGTGTATAAAACAAAACTATCCCTTTCATCTTCCTCTTCCCTTCTCTGGCCTCCCCTACCAGTGTCAGGTGATCCTTTTATTTTGGTTTTTTGCTACTTTTTACAGCTCTAGCACAGATATTTCAGTGTCCTGTAATTTATTCTCTCTCTAAATGTCAATTTCCTTGCTGCTGCTGATTTGCTTTCAGATATAATGCCTAAAGCAGACTGTCAGCCATTCTGAAAGTATATGATGCTTCTTTCTCAATATCACACAAGCCAAGTCTGGCTAGAAGGACAGGAGAAAACTAAATTGTTCTCATAAAAAAGAAAACATAGCACTAATATATCTTTATACTTATGTTCAGGTATTCCCTTTGTGTTATTAAGGGGACTCATGATCTTGTGTGTTTTCTCTACAGGGCATCACATTAATTTATATTTATAAGGTGTCCCATAATAGATGCTTTCCAGAAACATAAAAGTGAGTCCAAAAGTTCTTTGGATGCTATCAAATGAGAAATGAGTATTGCATTGTATTATCCAGCAGCAAAAAAAGAGCTCTTCAGGATTCAAAAAATGAACAGATGAACTTGTGTATATTAACTAGAGGCTGATCCTGTCACCCTTGTGCAGCTCCAATGATTTCGGTGCAAGGGAGAATTGAAATCAAGCGTCTTTGAAAGCTTGGTGCTCTCTGAGATAGCGATAGGGAGGCTCTTAAGACATCAGGTGTGTGGGTATATTTTTGTATATGCAAATATTTAAGTCCTCAGATACAAATGATTTGCTGCAACTCAGCAGGTTGTCAGGTTGATCCAGTGCCTAGTGAGGGTTATTGCTGGTCCCTGTCTGGGTGTGGTAGCACATCCCAACTGCAAGGTTATGAAACTTAGTGGAGTAAAAGCAGTTTAAACTAAGTTTTGTTACCTTCTAATTGTGGAGAGTTGCAAGTCATGTTATTCTAGTTTGGCTGGTGGATTTACATACCTAGAAGGCCTTCTAAGTTTGCACTTTGACACTCATAAATATCTTTCCACTTCAGAAAACATGATTTTTTAAAAATTTAGGATATAACTTCACTCTGTATTGTGCATGTGTGATTTTAAAGGTGTCTCAGTGTTCTGTGCTGTACTAGGATGTAGACAGTTTGAAAAAAATCCATCAATTTGTCTGCCTATCTGTCTTTCTTGGTGGTGCTTGACATTATCTTAGATTTTGCTGACTGTGCTTTAAGCAAAACAGTGGGTTATTTTGCTTTTATTTTTCCCTTCTCTCTCCATAAAAGGCATGTCAAAAAGGTGCCTGAATCCCATAACAATAAAGGCATAACTTTTGAGTCTAATCCAAGTTTAAAAGGGCAATAAAAATTGGTCCCATTTCAATGATTTCCAAGGTGTCTCTAAGTAGATTACTATGAACAGCTTAAAGGAAAATATAGTTCAGTCCCTGTTGTCCTCCCCTATATGTTCCTACCTCTGGAGCAGGCAACATTTTTCAAGCATTATTGGCTGTTCTCCTATTGAGGCTGCTCTTCTCAACTATGTGCATCACATTTTTGTCTTCCTAGGAGTGATCCCTACTGCAAACCCAACAACTGGCCTACAGTGTTTTCATCAAGCAACCTCCAAATACTAAATAAGACTCACTTCAACCCTATTATAGATCAACCAGGTGCCTATATATTTCAGCTGGTAGAAGACCATCAGAGTTCACCCACTTCTTTTGGGCCTCTGAAAAATCTGTAATGCTCCCACATTGGCTTTTTCTGCTGGGACACAGGTTGTCGCTGCTGTGACAAGGGAGCAGCCATGCTGTCACACAGCCCTCTCATTGCAGCTCCCAGCCTTGCCTGGCATCCATCCTCTCATGGGACTGTGACTCAGCTAGAGTTTGGGGGAGGAATTTCCTTTAGTGAGCTTCCCAGAGGGATAGAAAAGGCTTCTAAATTCTGCATCCAGGTTTTTCTTAAAGAAACAAAGACCTTTTTTTTACATGTGGGTGTGTGTATATGTATATCTATATTAAAGATAAAAAAACAAACAACAGTCAGAAGAATTAGGTGAAATGGTATAGAAAACCTGACTTATGAATATCTCTCTCCTGCCTAATGTCTCCTTGTGGTTTAGGCTCTCCTATTCAGTTTTGCTTTAAGCTTAGCTATGCTGTGACTCCTTCTCTTGTAGAGGAGTAGACTGTCCACAGTCTAGTCTGAGACACCAAGAAAAGTCTCTTTCTATCACTCAAGGGACCTGGCTGATCATCATCTCCTTGCTCAACCAGGGTGCTGCTTCTGATGGAGGCTCCCTGTGAGCTGCACAGGCATAATCGGTCCAGGGTCTTCTCTCTTGCCCCCTCTGCCTGCCCCCCTGCAGCGTGCCTTTAGAAAGGGGATGCTTTTTCCCTCCAGGACAGGGCAAGAAGGACAGAGAAGCCAACCTTCCTTGCTGTCACCTGGCCCCAGCCTTTTCAAAGAAGCGTAACTGTACAGGCACCCAGCCCGCGGTGCTTTAGCTACCTGTAGGATATGAGCTGCAAAGGATGGAGGGGTTTTTCCAGCAGTGCTCTAATTAGTCTGCATATGTGCAGCTACAGAAAAGCATGATAAATTTTGGCCTAAAGATCACCAGTGCCCTGTGTCCTCACATCAGATGTTCATTCAAGCAGCCGTTTGGGTTGCTAAGTTGATGTGTGCTTCAGGTGCTGAAAAAAATTGAGAATAAAGGTTGTTCTCCTACCAGAAGGCAAAGCTGGACTTGTCATTCCTGCCTCCTCCCACTTGTTAAGTGCTGTCATATAATGGAAAGAAGAGTTGGGTCTGAAACAAGAGAATTTAAAACTGAGATCTAAAAACAGTTACAGTCTTGATGAGGGGCTGTATACTTTATCTAGTTCACTTGTAATTGGTTTTAATTTGTTCCATCTTTTTTTAAAACACGTGTGATTTGAATATGAATGTAGTTCACATTAACTTTTGATTATAAAAATAAATAATATCAGATTCAGTAGATTCAGCAGTTTCTTAGAGAGTGGTACTTCCTCAGCCCATCCAACAGTGGCTTTTTCTAGAATGAAGTGTTTCAGCTTGTTAAGCCATAACTAGGAGGGCATCACCCTGAGGGCTGCAGTCATCTTCAAGGCTATGCATGCACAGCACCAGCAATGGCTAAGAAAATAACCCCCTCTTCTCTGGGGTGTCGGCCTATCTTCCACTCAATCGTTGCTAGTAACAAGCAGGGATAGATTGAGCTGTGAGCCAGGGCTCAGTGTAAAAGAACTGGTTGTGTATTTTCAGTAAATATTTTCAGATTACTCCTGTGATACTTTAGATCAGTGTCTGAGAAAAAATACCCATTTATAGGGGGCATAGACTTGCGCTCCACCTATTTCTTCATTTTCCTTCCTTTGTGCCTGTGTTTTTTGATTGCTAGATGGGGCGTTAGCTGCAAAAGTTTCTTCTAGGACCCATATTAACCTACTGCAGTTGAACAGATCTTTTTCTGTAAATATTAGATTTAGTAAAAGCATAGGTCACAAAGAGTAGGGCTAAGTAATTTTGGTTTTGCCATGTGTTTTGGGGGTTCAACAGAGGTTTCAAAATCAACTTATCTGCTAGGTAGTGAACAAAAGCCCTTAATGTGGCTTAAAAGAAGACCTAATATAGAAGCTCCAGAAATGAAGCTTCCAAAGAGTATATGGTACATCTCTTGAAGATATCGTCTTATTTTTTATTATAAAAAGTGAGTAATAACAAGTAAAACACATTAAGAAAACACCTAAGCATATATTTACCTAGCTGAGCAATTTTAAAGGCAGGTTCGATACAGTACATACGTGTTAAATGCTGTGTTATCACATGTTTTCAAAGTAGATTTTTTATTTTTGTATTCTTTCATTGGAGACTCTTTCTTTTTAAATGCAATTCCTTAATTTATTATTTTTTAGAACATGGAAACAAATGCTATTGACCAGCCAACTTTCAGGAAGTCCTTTTCCTGGCCCCTTAATTTCTTTCTGCAGTTTGACATAGGCTACCATTTGTAGGCAGAACCCTTGGCTCTCAGCCTGTAGATGATGCTCACACGTACAATCAGATAGTTAAGTTTTACTCTTATCAGATAACAATGTGCTAATGGTACTGACTCATTTCTGGGTCTGCATACAATAAAAATGTAGGGAGCAAATTTGGAAGTAACTTAGTGGTATTAAAAAATTGGCTGTCTTTTCCATGTCTGGAACCCATGAGTCAGTACTCCAACACATACATTTTGCTGTTTAAATAGAATATGCTAATTTTTTTATATTAACAATATGGTTTATTATTCTATAGAACTTTTCATCCATAGATCTCATGTAACTTTATCAGTTAAGTGAGGAACATATTCCTGATAGATCCCAAGATTCTCCCAGACAATACACCGTTGGTTTCAGCCTGAATTAGACGTTTAGCCTCTGATTCAGGTGAACATTCATAGTAGGGAAAGTTCTTAAAATTAAGCCCATACTTATGGTATTTCTAAAGTGGTTTGGGATTAAGTACTTATTTGTTTTCCTTGTGAGTGAAAGTAGAATTTGGTCCCTAGCATCATGCTAGTTCCTTGAGATAACTGTTCCAGGGAGGCTTGGTATCATAATTGAGTTAAAGTATATTTGATCCTGGTGGAAAAAAACACCCAGCCGTCTAGTTGAAGCCCTTGTTCTGTAATTCTTTGCTGTCCAGAATGATCATATATTGTAGGTATGGCTGACCGTGCCTTTGCACACTGAACCTTTTCAGAACAGGTAGATGCAGCTTTCAGGTTTGCTGGCCACGGCTGTCTTCCTTCCAGTGGTGTGAGGGATGGAGAAGGGGAAGCAAAGTGCTTTCTGGTGCTGGAGCAGCTCCTAGCACTAGCAGGATTTGTCTCATGAGGCTGGGGATCATTTTTTGGGGAAGAGAAGACAGGAGTCTGCAGCAGCTGAATGCCATGAAACCAGCATGGTGCAAAATGGAGGGAGAAATTTGCTGTAAGGGTCAGAAATAGAAATGAAGAAAACCCGTCTTCTCTTTATAGGGTGAATACTCTGAAATAATGCTCTAACTATGAGTTTAATGGTATTTGACTGTCTGCAGGTTAGGTTGCTGTGCTCCGTGTTGTCAGGCGGAGGGATGGGGGGTTCACGATTTCTGATTAACTTAAAAAAAGATGCATGTGTTTTGGAGGTGCGTGGGTGAGGCAGTGCAAATGTCAAGCTAAGTACTGGTTATAAACAGTCTTTTTAAACAGCAGCACATTTTCATTCAGATCTTTTTAGGTTGTGAAGAATACTGTATCTCTAGCGCATATTTAAAATAAAAATCTTTCTGGCAGCAAGCTTGCCGTATCTAGTGCAACATTCTCACTCTGTCTCTCTCTCTCATCCTCATCTGTTGAAGGAGTAAAACTTCTGAGGTACATCTTCAGAAATAGCAGCAGTAGCCAGCGCAAATGCGCAGTAATTGATTTGCTGCTGTTGATTGCAATTGAAGCAGTTAAACCTTTCCAAGCAAAACGAAATCGTGCATGCGAGCTTTTGCATTGTTGTTCAAAGAGTGAGTTTTCTAACGTGGCTAATGGCAAACGATATGATGAAAAATAATAGCTTCTGTTTTATCCTTCATTTACATTTTGCACTAAACTGTATACTCAGCCATGCATATGCAGGCTATAATGTAGCATATTTAATCTTCCACTTCATCTCTGGAGCTTCTCCCTATATACCAAAATAGCAAGGACTGGAGTAGCTACTCTCTCAAACAGCACTTGCTGTTCTTAGACGGGCTTTTTGTTGGTTTTAGAGTTTGCTGTTTTTAATCTGAGCTAAGTTTGAACAACTGTAATGGTGGGAAAATCTATCCAGCGTTCATTCTTTTTTACCACGGAATTGGCAAACCAGGAAGAATAGACTTTGTCATGTGCAAATATGGTGACCATAAATGGTGCTGGAGGCTTTCTCCATTGTCCTGTGACTTTGCCACGAGAGAAAGCGCGCGCAAGAAAGAAAGACACGTTTGATAGAGTTGTGAAGAACGCCTGAATGGCTATTGGGTGTTGGGCATTGTCTGGCGGTGACCTCAATTCGGTACAGTAGAGACCCTTGAAAGCACTGTCTGAAGTCACAATACCACTATTCTCCTCCGCTCCCCAAAAGGGATTAGTTAAAAGGGTGACGTTCCGTGCAGAGAGTTCCAAGTATTCCCTGAAACAAAGGGCCCTGAAATGTTTTTGAAGTTATTTTTAATTGAGTTGAACTAATTTAATAAAGGTTCTAAGAAGGAGGGGGGGGAGAAAAAAAATATAAAGGAATGTGATTGTTTTATGATTCCTCGCAGATGGAATGGACATTTATAGCATACTTCTTCTTTAGTCTTCCAGAGAACAGTAGCCCCATTTACAGCTACTGTTAGCAATTTAAAACTGCTCCAAAATGAAGTCTTTCAAGAAGTTGACAGCTTATAAATAAATCTGTCTGATAAAATTGAACATAAACTGCATCTGTGGTTAGTTTGCCAAAATTAATTCTACATTTAATTAGAGATAGCAGTCAAACATATTTAATAAAAAACAGTCTTGGAGAGTAAATCAAATGAAGTCAGATTTTAGCAGACGCTTTGCTTTTTTTCCCCCTTTTTTTCTTTTCTTTTCTTTTTTTTTTCCCCTTTCCTCCCAAGGAGTGATGAAATGACCTCACCTCCATGATCCTCAGATATTTAGAAGAGGAGACTGAGGGGAGGCCTGGGCAACCCCATGAGATTATGTAGGAGAAGCCATGAATGACTTGGCTCAGACAGCAGGGCACAATTATTGTGCTGCAATTTTTATTGATTCTATAATTAGGATTTTCAGCAATGCTGCTGTGTTTACTGTAAATGTTAAAATGTAATAATATGCTAATTATTAACCAAATGGAAAAATTTGGGTTTGGTCTGGACTTAAACCCTCTGCAGCCCCAAAGTTGAGGCATGTCGGCCAGGTAGACTGGAAGCTAGGCTGCACTATAATTATTAATTACTAGCATTGTGAATCAAGTTTTGTTGTTACATCTTCAAATGGAGGAACCGGGTCCCTGCATGCAGAATTTATATTCACTACTTCGCATTCTTTCTCATGTGCATCTCATTCATGTCTCTTCAAAAATATTATTAGATAGACTCCTTAGCGGGTGTAAATAGGTACAGCTCCCACTGCATAAGGAAGTCTGGCTCTTGGCAACAATTTAAAAAATACAAGGAAATAAAATAATTCAGTGTCCCAGTTCACCAAATAAAGTCAGACGAGCTGTATCAAAAATATTTGAACCATTACATTTTAAAATTAAGTAGAACGTTTTTCTTTTATAATCCTCTCTCTCAAAGCATCTATATCTCTACCACCAAAAACAAACCAAACTTTATTTAAATCTCAGACGTTGTATAGGAGTTTTAAGCCTACACTGTAAAGACATTAAAAACTTGTTAAGGTTACTAGAGAAATCCTGTTTGCTTGGCTTTTTTTTATGATGTAGAAAATGACATGATTTTTAGACATAAGGTTGAGTGCATGAGCTGATAATACACTATCCTTCTTTCAGGGGTTTAGATTGCTTTTGTATATTTGCATCCCAAAATAAATATTGTAGGAACTCACTCTTTCCTGTGTGGAAGGTATTGATTAACTATAACCACAGCATTCTTCCTACTCCTACTCCTCTTCTTTTTTTTTCTTTTTTCTTGTTTGTTTGTTTGGTTGGTTTTTTTAATGTAGTCATTGTTTTCAGAACATTTTAAAGTTTGTAGGAATAAATAAATGAACACATACTGGAAACCCTTATAGGTAGCATAGCTCAGACATCCCTGGAGGTCACCATTAAAACCTTTTTTAGTTAACCTTGTTAAAGTTTTACCATTACCAAAACCCCAAATGACCCAACTATACATGGGAACCCCTAACTGGGAAATGTGGAACATTTTTTGTTACGCTTTTTTTGTTACATAATTTTGTGGCAGAACAGTAGCTTGCGGACAGAAATAAATATTTTCTTCTGCTTTGAACAGCAACAGAAAGGGATCTCTTTGCTTTTCTTTTCATCCTTAAATTATGAACGGTAATGTTGTTCAGCAGGGACTGTTTTTTAATCCAGTTTATGAGGATATCATTCATGTACACATGTACATCTCATTTTTGGGAGGCTGCAACTTGAAAGCCTAACAAATTACAGTTCATCCAGTGCCTTAAAATAAACCGTAGTGGTGTTGACATCAACTTTCTAGGAATTGTGGCTCAAATTTCTGGAGTCACCTAGGAAATTTGAAGTCACTGGCGTTTTTTAAATTACATGGGAATTTAGATATAAAATTCCACATGCAGCTCTGAAATACTCAGCTCTTCATATTCAAGCAGTGAAGAACTATTTTCTTATTTCCAAAATACTTCATATTAGCTAGGTCCTCAATCCTTAGAAATAGTATGTTAGAACTTCTATTGATTAAAAAAAAATTGGATTTGACCCTACTGACATCTGTTTGTAGCATATGTGTAGTTATTTTCAACAGCACTCCTTGAGTGAGACAGTTGACTTGAATGGGACTTCATATGGTTAATTATGCTGAAACAAAAGTGCTTTGCTGAATCAGAGGCTTTAACACTACTCTTTTGTGAGCATTATCCTTATAAGAGTTTTAGGAATGATACATATACATATACATATGCTCATTACCTGCAACACAAGTTCATATGAATACAGGTCTTTTTAAGAACAACTGATTCTCCAAGATCTAATGTATTTCTCTGAATGTAGCCTAGTGATGATATATATCATTCTTCTCTTTAGCCTTTATAATTACTTATTCAAATATTTCCTACTTACCCACATTTTAAAGTTTTCAAAGGCTTATCTTTTTAATGTGATGTTCAAAAGTGCTACGTGAAGGTCATTAAGACTTAAAATTGCCATTTTGAAGCCAAGCTAGAGATTTTATTCTTCACTTAACACACAGTTACAGTTTGAATTTGGAAGAAAAAAAATATCGCTTACATAAAGATGTCTTTAAAAGTAGAGCACCTCCTTACAGAAATTAGCTCTTTCTTTTAATTGCATATCAGTGCTTGAATCTGGTGTGGATTTCTGAATTAATAGGATGCTTGGATGTTTTATTAAATATTTTTTAAAAGGTGGGACTTTCTGAGAATTAAGCATGCGTATTGTATTTTGTGTACCAGGAGCATGATAATTTCTTTCCTGTTACCAGTGCTCAAGTTTGGGACTTGCCCCAATTTTTATAGTTTAGTTTTAACACTTGATGTGAAATAGCTGTTCTTCAAAGGGATTAACTTAATGTAATGTAGAAGGTAAGGAGATTCTTTATGTAAAAGAAAGCAAAGATATGCTTTCCCTTTTTCCCTCAAAGTGAGAAAGTCCATCCTATGGTAAAGAACACTTTCTGCACAGGTTGCAATTTTGGGCGGAATGGAAAATCTTAGTTTCAGTCATTCCTCTGCAAAGGAGTACACAGCAAAGTCTTTCAACATCTTCTGATCCTCTGTTATTAGAATATGACTGAAAATTTCAGGAGGGTTTGGTTCATGGTTTTGCTTTAAAATAATTTGGTACTTGTTAGTCACATTCAGGATAGAAAAAATATAGATCACTTAGGCTTTCCATTGTGAGAAGAGGGCTGAGGATCATGAACAGCCACTTTCCCACCCTAGACTTGTTGTGTGACACCTTTGAAGGATTCACTCCATTACTCCATCTTCTTCATTTGCTTCATTCTCTATTTTTATGCAGTAGGAATAACTGTTGGGTATCTGCAAGTAAAGACATGTTTGCTGCTGTTTTCCTTTTATTGCTGTGGTTGGAAAAAAAAAAAAAAGGAAGAGGTTCTTCATTATGCTCTTCATGGTGGGTACAGCTTGGAGTAGCAGTAAGAATTTGTCCACAGACTGGGATTCAAATTTTGGATGAATCTTTAGGTTAAGTGTATCTGTGTCTCTCAAACACATGGGTGGAGGGGACTGTTAGACTGAGAAATTAAACTGAATTGGAAGTGTGTGAGGCTGTCCATAAAATTGTTCCCCATGTAGAGTTTACTGTGATGAAGGCAAAGTAGGGTTATGGCTTGTTCTGCGAGAAGCAAAAAATATGTGAATGAACGCAGGAGATATTACAACTCTACCTAGAGCCTGGGTTGGATTTTATGATAATAGCCTGAGTGGAGTTGGTGAAATCATTTTAGGGGCAGGTGATGCTGAGCTGGAAAACAAGGGTCTCTAATCTGCCAAGCTTTTCAGTAAATGGCACTTCAAGAAAATATGCCTGCAAGTGCAACAGAACTTGAATCTGATTGCTGTGTTTTTCTCTCCAAAAAACTGGCTTTGAGTATTTTCATTGTTTTATTACCTTTCCCTCCTGATTGGCATAATCTAAAAAAGTTGCCAGAAGGGTAAGAGGAGGTTTTCAGGAACAAAAAGAGGAAAACATGTTCTCATGCTGTTGTAGCCATCCCACCAAATAAGCACGTCTAACTTTTTTTTTAAAAAAAAAAAAAAAAAAAGCAGGGATTGAGTGGTTTGGGTGAAGATGCTCAAGGAGCATCAGCAAACTAATTGAGTTAGATGAGTTTGCTCTTCCTACCAGAAAATATGGGTTTTCATGAACAGAGAGGAATTACAGGAGGAGGCAGAGTAATATATGTAAGATCTGTGTATGTGCTGCTTATGCTGTTTTTTTGTCCTTTACCCTGTACTTTGCAGAAAAAGAAATATTTTGAGTGGAGGATGGTATTCTTTTACTCTTTCTAACTAACTGTCTGGTCAGAGTTCCTCAGGCTGAGAAAACCTGCAGGCATCAAAATGAAGTGGTCCTGCTGTATAAACATGGTTAGGAACTGGAGAGTAGTGCCCAGACCCTCAATCCAGCATTCAGCGAGACACCTGATTTGCACCACTCAGAGGATCGGGAAGGCTAGTCCGTGTCCCAAGGTGTCTGCACAGGTGTAATTAGAGAAGCAGAAAGCACAGTTTGTTATTGAGGAACTGGAGTCCATCTCTAACAGATTTTTTTTTCCTCCATGTCATCTCAGAGACTATAAAAGATGATTCAGAATCAGAAAGGAAAAAAGTCTTGAAAGCTTTACAGCTTTTTGTACAAAATTTTCCATCGTGTTTAGAATTGCTGGAACATTTCAGTTCCTGTATGTGGGACACAAAAACCCAAGCAAAACCATTCCTCTCTAGCCCTGTTTGAGGGAATACAATGTTTACCACCTCTGGTGATTGCTGCCTAGCTTGGATGAAAGGGGAGGCAAAAAAGCAGCGCCTGCAGAGTTCTGCATGCTCTATCTTATCATCGTTATAAGATGGGTCACTCGTGGCAAGTATTTGCAGGATATTATTGCCTAACTTTTCTAAATCAAACAAGGCTGTGTCACAGAAATGAACCAAGAGCACAATTTCAAATCTGAGTAAAGCTGGAGGTTTGGTTTAGATAAGGGGCTGATACCGCTGCAAACGCAGAACTGATTTCGAGCTGAAAAAATCAGAATTTTTTACCTGAACTGACTGAAGGTTTTCAGGACTAACAATTTAAATTAAATTTCTGCTGTTTCAGGAAGAGCTTTAATGAGAGGAACATTTTTTTTCCCGTGCTGGAAAATGAACCCATTCTGATCTTGGATATAGTCTATATTCGGTAGGTTAATAAGGAATTCATATTGTGGGACCTTAGTGTAAACCCATGATTTAATTCTGTGTAATTCTGTGGGGCCTGGGCTATGGGTAGGATAATCGTTTTTAGCAATTTTGTTTCAAACACCTGCCAGGCACCATTTCATGTAAAATGTCCCATGTACCACTGGGTTTGATTTGTCCATGGACTCATCAGAGATGCCTCTGAAAACGAAACCAACCAGCATCCACTTTTCATCAAGTTGGAAGTTTATTTTGTATTGCGGCTTCGCTTCCCTTGTATTTAGCTGAGGAGAGCCTAAGCCTTAAGGCAGAGAAAGTACCAGTCCCAGTGCAAATATCCACAATCAAAATGAACATCCATTCAGCCACTGAATCCCTTTTTGGGGTAGTACCCCAAGATTAAAAAAAAAAGTTTAGGTTATCATGGAAAACTTAACCATGATATTGCCATTTTGGCCACAATGGAAAATGCCAAAGAAGTTTTTGTTATTAAAAAAAAAAAAAAAAAAGGCACTCCATCCCTGAAGAAGCCTGTTTCTCAGTGATCCCCAGGTCTGAATCTTTTTGAAGATTCAAAAGATTTATACAGTTTGACTAAAGTTCGCCTAAAAACCCACATTTTGGGCTTCCTTCTTTGAACTGACAAGAGTCTTCTGAGGATTGCTCATCGCACCTGGAAACCAGACAAATTTCCCTCCTCTGCGCTGGAAACTCCTATACTTTTGGCTTCTCTCCCATTCTGCATTTAATTATTTTGAATTCCAGCATGCCAAGCCAAGTTTAACTGCTAGTTTCCTGCAAGTACGCTCTATTCTCCAGCCCTCACGCTGCCTAGCCTGTTGTGGTGTGCAAGTGAGCAGCAGCAGTGTGACAGGGAAGAAGGTTTGTTAAATTAAGACCCTCTTATCCCAAAGGAAAAGGGTTACTCACTCTTCCATAGATGAAAAATGACCTCTTCCTCTCCCCTTGCCCCTGAGGGATATTTTCCTGATATAACAACATGAAAACTTGGCAGGCTCCATGTGTTAGATGACACTGTATGTTGATGAAGAACATTTCTGCGATATCTCAGCAGGGGCAGACAAGATGGTATTTGGAGAGCAAGAAGAAAAGAAATCGGATTGGGGGTAGAAGTGGGTTTGCAAGGGTCATGCAGGCTGCTGGTTATAACTCATAACCTGCCAAGACCCACATGCATGACACAGGCCTTTAAAAATGTGTGACAAATACCTCAAATGACGGACAGGACACCAAAGCACAGGGAAGGCAAAAAACTTAGAATGAATATGGAATTTGCGCCTTTAGTATATATGTGAATTATAACCTTGGCCTGAAAAATTTGTTATTTCTGATGTCTTTAAGCTTACAGGATTAAAAAGTGAGAATGCCAACATGAGGGGAATGGAGGTAAATTGTTATTCTGAATTATTTATTTGTTATGAAATGATGCTTGGGTACAATCAAGGATCAAATCCATTTGTGTGGAGCAATATACATTCACAGGCAGAGGAAAAAAAAAAAAATGCAGCGGCTGCCGCTGCAGAGACACAGTAATCAAAACACAGCTAAACAGAATTGGATATAAAGTTAGGGGTATACTTCACAGTGAGGGAGTGAAGAGTTGTGAGGCTCTCCTACTAGTAGAGAATAATGCTGCTGACAGCAAATACTATTGAGATAATGGAATTTCTTTCTTCCTTTTTTGTGGAGGGATGAATGAGAGATTGAAAGAGAGTTTCAGATTTTAATATATATTTAACCACCTAGATTCACTCCTGGCACAGGCCCATTTATGTCAGATTTCACCCAGCAATTCTTTCCTTTTTTTTTTCTTTCCCCCCTCAGGTTTGTATCTCTACAAATCTTTCTGTCAGTGAGGTCCGATATACTGCATCAGTCTGATTGCTAACAAAATGCGTGATTATGTGTGCGGAGAGAAAACATTAAATCCCCAAGACGTGACGTACAGGTGGATAGTTTGTCATCTAACTACAACTTTGGGTTACATGTCCCTTTTAACTCTCTTCCATTGTATTTTTAAAGGAAATAATCAAAGCAAGTGGCAACAAAATAAACTGAAGGCTGAGGTTTAAAAGTGGCAAGGTAAATACGGGTTTGCTGTGCAACATGCTGTGTGGGCTGGGCTGGGGAAATGCCACCCCCCGACCCGTGATGCCTACAGTGGGCTCTGCTTGTCCCCTGGCACAGGCGGAGTGGCAGCTGGAGGTGGCACAGCCAGAAGGTGGGGTTGTGTTAATGCTCATTTTATGAAAATACCCCTCTCCAGCTGTTACAAAGCAATCGCCACAAAATGCTGCCAGCGCAGCTCCGGACGCCGGGACCCGTCTCGCCTGCAGCTGTGCAGGGTCACGTCCCTGGCAAGAGCAGTTCAAGGTGGTGGATTGAGAAGTCTCATCACTGAGAGAAGAGGGGGAGAAAATTGCAGATGCAATTCATATGAATTTCACAAGTTGAGGAAACCACTTTTTGCTAATAGTTGCTTTAACAGATGTTGATAAAGGATTTTGTCCTGTGAGGCCCCTTCTAACCTGGGTAAGCAATTGGAAGTTGAGGTTTACACATTAGGATTTCCCCCAAATTTCTGACATTTATCAAGTGCTTTTGACATGACTGAGTTTTATTTCAAGTGTGATTGAAAACCAGATGAACTCTTGCTATCCAACCACATCTGTTGTTTGCTCCTTCCAGAATAAATATTGCAGTTCCTGATGCCGAAACAGCTGGAAATTTTGCATTCATTTGTTTTCTTTGAGATGAAGTGTGTCCTGTGAGTTTACCTGGTGACACTGCTTATGTACTATTTGTTTAAGATGGCTAGCAATGGAAAAAAGATACTGGGTGTAAGACTTCTATTTGCCAGCCTGGACATATAGAGTAATGTGCCTTGATCGCTTTTACCTATATGTCTCTGGGCAGATTCAATTTTTGGATGTGGTGAATATTTCTAATGCCAGTGGCTTTCTATAGGAGACAAATGAGAGTTCTCTAACTAAACCAGTTAGAGCCACTTGACACAAAGTAGCACAGTGGAAGCTAGATCTAGGTGCCACTACAGAATAAGTAACTGAAATAAATTGCAGCTCAGGGAGAGTAAAATACCTAGTGCATTTCAATCCCAAACCTACAAAATTTTTGTTTTGATAATATTGTTTTAGGTGATTTGGGGTTTTTCCCCGCTCTGACATGACGAACACTGGTATACTTTGCTGTCACAAATAATATATGTTCATTCCAGTTGTGCGGTGGGTGGGAACGTGGGATAAAGGTGGGGGGACAGAGGTGGAGTGACATAAACATTTAAACAGTACACAGAGGTGAAGAAAGGCATCTTTTGTCAGGCTGGTTCCAGCAGAAGTTCCTGCTTGCACTGCTGAAGATAGCCTGAGAAGATTAGAAGAGGCTCAGCTGGGGCAAGACAAAGGGAGACTGTGTAAAGCAGGATCAAGCCTGTTTGCTTAGTGGAGCTCTCTGTCTTCTTGTTGACAGATGTAGCTGGTGCAGTGTCAGACCTTGCAGGCTCCTCCTCTGGACTGTCAAGTGACAATGGTTGCAGTAGTAAATGACAGTGTAAAGTACTCCATGAATCCTTTATTTGTTTGGCAGTTGTAGCCTGGGATGGGGATTTAATATTGAATGGACTCCAGATTGTCTAAATTGCAATCGCAGTGTTTGTTTAAGCAGTCTGTGGGGACTGCTAAAGCATGTTAACTTTTGCTTCCATCCTTTTCATGTTGCAAAGTATTGAGGTAGGAAAAAAGGATGAAGGGGATTGGAAAGTTAACACTGTAAAGGCATGAGGATGCTAGCAGTTCTCCTGAGCTGCTGAGGAATCATCAAGAGTTTCAGGTCACCGAATTATAATGTGTAGTATGATGGACAAAAGCCTGCTGTGTTACCTAAATAAGAGCTTTTCCTTTTGCCGGTGCACTAATCTGTCACAGAGTACACGCCACTATCTCAGCTCAGTTAAGTTGCTTTCAATGCCAGATTGCAGCTTGTAATGTCAGCAAATAGCATGTACAGTACTTTGTACTTTGATAACATTGTGGAACCTAAAAAAATCCAGACGAGTCCACAAAGCAAAGCAAGGGACTATGGACTGAAGTAATCAAAAATTGCCAAAAATAATCAGCTTTCATTGATTCCTATTTCAAAATATAAAGGAAAACTTGGTCCCCTTCAGGAGCCAAAAGTACCCTGAATGTAGCCTTGCAACTAAGTGAGCCAGAAAGGTTAGGAAAAAAACAGCCAGATGTAATGAATCCAAACTATAGAAAAAAGTGTT
Organism: Strix aluco; assembly: GCF_031877795.1. Lineage (NCBI taxonomy): Eukaryota > Metazoa > Chordata > Aves > Strigiformes > Strigidae > Strix > Strix aluco. Next base: position 23,133,657 of record NC_133935.1, read on the forward strand.
ATTACAAATTCTGGGACGCAGAAGGGTTTTCTTTAGCAGAAAGGGCCCTTTATTTCATATCGTGGCTCAAGACACATGATCACATTGGAAGTGCTAACAAACACATTCAGTAACAGGTCACTGCTTGTTCAGTCAATAAAGACTCTTGCTCCGTGTTTTGCAGGATCCTAAGCCTCAGGTATCTTTGACAGAGCTGTAAACAATTATATATGGCTATGTGTTTGCACAATCTGATAAAGAGGACTTCAATAACCTTGATGCCCCATCTGGAGCACAATCCATCTTCACTGCATCGGGATCCTCTGCAGCTGCTCTCTAATCTTACTACCCAATTCAGCTGCTTTTCCCCAACTACACGCTGATCTGCAGCGTCTGTCTCCAAAAAACCCCATCCAATTCACTATACTGAGCACAGTTCCCTATCTGACCCATCTGGGGCAGGACAAAGGTGTGAAAAAACTTTTTTCCACATAATATGTGGTTGTTGAGACTTTAGCCCTGGCAAAGAGGGTATGCATGCATCTTGTCTGAAGGTAGTTGTCTCGGTCTTCCCCTGGGGGGTTTGCAGGAGCATCCTCTCACTTGCAGAGGTATGGGTGTACAACACTAGTCTATATTCGCTGCCAGCAGGGAGAGAATGCTTTTATTTTCAGGAGGGTTTCTTTCTCTGAGCACTTTGTTTTCCCTTAAAGCAATCATCCTTTTCAAAGCTAATGGAGTTTTTCAGTGGGGGAAGAGGTTAGTAGTAATGACTTGATGTCTCAAGTGGGATAAGGACCTTAATGTTTTCTAAGGAAATCTTGGCTATACAAGTTTTGCTGATCCTTTGCAATTTGTGTGGAAAATACAAAAGCACCCAGAGATGATTTTGTGTAGATTTCTCTTTTATTTAAAACCAATGAATGTTTTCACTCTTAGTTTCAGAATGAATTTTTTGTTTTCATTTATTGTGCACAAATTTAAAGTATCTGTTGATGTACTTCACTGTGTCTGTGTATGTAAATATACAATCAAAAAACTGGCCAGGTAACAATTTTTTTAAAGATTTGGTATTCATAAATCACCAGTCACATCATCCAGACTTCTACTGGAAGCCCAGTTTTTAGTATGCTACAGTAGCATCAGCTCAGAGAAACTGAGACTCCAGTTCAGAGAAATACCCCTTTGTGTGACTTCACATTTAAGTACTTTCCTAGATACAGATACATTTGAGCATGTCCTGAATTGTCCTCTTTATTTAGGGAATAAGAGGAGGTAATCAGTCTTAGTAGGTGGACATAAAATCTTGAACTGTAACACAGGCTCTGCTTGAAGTTTGGTGGCTGATACTACTGTAACAGCATCAGTACTGTTAATTCCCAAGTTGCCATCTTTTACTCTTAAAACAATGAAATAGCTCAATTTAATGACAGACCACAGATTTTATTTATAATCACATTGTACATACTTTCAGAGTTATACGTCTCCAGTATTTAAGCAAGGATTATTTGTTTTTATAATTACTATTGCAATTGTATAAATGGAAGGCTGACAACCAATATGAAGTATGTCTGAGGTCTGCACCCTCCCTCCTCTGACATCCAAATTAGTCCTTCTTTTTTTTCTTTTTCCTTTTTTTCCCCTATGATGTCCTTCTCTTAAATGAACAGGAGGAACAAATCCTCCTGTCTTCTAGCATAGATCTTCTCTTCTTTATCCTCAGACACATGGTGTTCAAGGTTACAAACAGCAAGCCCCCTCCCCATTTATTCCTTCAGTCCCATGGCAACACTTGTGAGCAGGAAAAAAATCTCCCTACCAACCCCAGCAGTAATTTTTTTTCCTCAAAAATAACTGATGTAAAAGTGTTTTTAGGAGGTTACTGAACATGATGGGAAAAGGTTGCTTCTGTGTGTGGTTGTCACTGACTGTGCAGTGTTTGCACTTGGATAGTGGCTCCCTGCTTCCAAGTCCTCCCTGGTTGCTGAAGGGCCTCAAGCCATCCTCACCCAGCAGCTGGGCAGCAATAACAGCAAAGCCATCAAAGAAAGCAGCAGTGTATGGGACAGCAGCTCTGCTTCATCCTCTCCCTCAGCCCACCCAAAGGCAATGTGGGTGCTGGGACTTAGGGTGACTATCAGACCTGGCAGTCCAGCTGAAGTCTGAATTTTGGTAACTGCTTGATGAACACCTCAGTTCTGCTCAAGAGTCCAGTTGTGCGCAGTTGGGTCATGCTGGCGGGACTGGCTGCCCTTCAGTATGCAGTCATCTATGTTTTGCTAGCAGCTGTTTGCACAAATGTGAGAAACAACTGCTTTTAAGCTGCATGTATAACAAATTACACATGGTTCTCTCTGAAAAAGGTAGGCCATTTGAATATATGAAAGTGCATCTTGCTCGGTATTTGGGGATGATATTATTCCATTATTGCCAATAGTGGGATACGTGGTATGATATCAATTTTAGATTAAGAATGTACCTAGTGTGTTCAGCAGCAGAGCAATTTTAGGTAATGTTCAGTGCTAAGATCCTGACTCAGCAAAAGACATAAGCCCTGTCTTTGCTTCCGCTGGAGTCAAGCTAAGCGTGTACTTATGCGCTTTGCTGGTCACAAGTAACTAAATTACTCTGACTTTTGTGTGGCTTTGGTGTGTTCCTTTTATTTTTCCTTTTTAACTGATACTTTTAAAGTGTTGTACCAAAGAGAGAGTAGTGCCAGCTATGACTTTTTAATGTACAGATGATTGACTCAATAGACCACAAACACTTCTTTGGAGCTGTTACAGTCTAGTGCATTAAAGCCTGCTCAGGGATGGAGGGATGCTATATTTCCCACATTACTGATACAGTGGCTCTATTGTGTTGGAGTGGCTGTTGCGCATGTGTATCGTTTCCATCTGTCTGCTGAGACTCCTTAGGAAACTTGTGATGAGAACTAGTTACCGGGCTTGTGCAGCAGCCAGATCTGAAATAGTTGCTTCAGAAAACCATGGAAGAGCATGAATCACAAGACTGTGAAAAAGAGCATCTCTAATACACAAGTCAGTCCCGACCTTCCCTATCCCATCCCTTCACACACACACACACACACACATATATTATTTTATTGAAATATCAAATATATCTGATTCATTTTTAAAGTACATTCAGAACATTTTTAATAATAGTAGCAGTTTTCCAAATATTGTTTGTTTAATCTGTTTTGGTAAATGCATTTTTCCTTGTTATAATCAGTGAATATGAGGAGCTGTAGTGATCAGTGCAGAGCCAGAAAGAGACATCATCTGGTCTGTACATTCTTCCTGCCTGATCTCCTCCTTACAACAGGTCATAAAATTTCAGATTATAATTTTATCATCAAACCTAGAACCATTCTGTCAGTTCCAATATATATTTGAGGAGTCCATTACATAGAAAAGAGTAGTTTTTATAGCACTATGAAAACCATTGGCATAGTAGATCATGAATAGTTGCTTGCACGTTATTTAGAGAGAAAATAATGTATGTTTTAAAACTGTAAGCTCTACTACAGAGCTGACCTTTGGCAAAGCCTATTGCCTGATTGGGAACTGCAATTTTCAGCTTCTCTCTTCTTTTTTTTTTTTTTTCCTCCCTTGCAGTGTCAGCTTTGAAAATGTTCAATCAATATAAACCTATCACAGGGGTTAAAAGGAATAAACAACCTACCAGTCTTTCAGCAGTGAGAGAGTTGGGTCATGACAGTTATGGAATTAATGACTCAAAACGTCATATGGTTGGCTTCTGGTTAAAAAAAAGAAAAAAAAGAACAAATCATGATTTACACTGTGATTTACATCATTCATATACCTAAATAAAAGGGAAAAAGAAGACCAGTAAAGAAAGAACTTTAATTGCTCTTACAGTTTTGTTTTAAAGAGAAACCAACCATACAAATTTGAGAGGCACTGCCATTTAGGGGAGGATCAGAATGCCATAATGAAAAATTAGATGACTCTGAGGAACAAGGGATTAACAGTCAGGTAAAACTTTACAGCGTAAACAATAAGGTCATTTGGTTAAGGACTAATGACAAGAATGTTTGCTATACCTTGTCATCTCCTCCTTTCCTCAGAGTGAGGGGGAAGGACCTGGACATTTAGGTGACCATAGGATTACTATGAAACATTAAATGTGACAATGTGAAAAAGGCGATGTGAGTGCAGGATGTATCAGGTTTGGTGTTTCCAGCAAAAGAGGGAAAAAAGCCATTGTACAAAGCATATAGAATGTTGTGCACAGCTCCATTTACGTGTGTTTAAAGAGATTAATTTAAACTGGAACCCACTGAAGAATAGCTACAAAAATTATCTGGGGAACAGAGAGTTTGTTTAATGAAAAAGAATAAAGGTTTGATTTGTTTAACCTAGCAAGATCAAGTAGTTACATGATTTATCTGGTATTAATACACCAAGAAAGAGAAGAACAATTTAAGCTAAGGGATAAGAAAAAAGATGTTCATACATACAATGGTCATTAAATTTAGGGTGGAAAATAGAAACCATCTACATGCAGACGACATCTCTTTTCAAGAGAAGGGCCCCAGAATAGTTCTCTGCAGAGGTCTTACCAGTGATGAAGAGAGTGAAAGGTTTTCTTCGTGTACTTTCATGATTCATATGATGATACGTATCCCAGTGTGATGCTGGCCTTTTTCACAATATCATCATGTTGTTTGACTTGCAATTGACTATAACACCCAGATTCTTTCCCAAAGATGTGCTCCCTAATCAGTTGCTCCCAGTCCTGCATTTATGCAGTTAACCGTTCTACCTAATTATAGGTACATCTTCTTGTCCCAGTTGCATCCTTCTCAGGCTGCTCCTCCAATTTTCAAGATCATTTTGAATTCCAATTCTGTCTTCCTACTTGCCATCTCTGTCAGTTTGATGCTATCTGCGGATTTCATAAGAACACTCTCTATTCCATCGTCCAAGTTGTTAGTGAAAATATTGAGTAGCACCAGATTTAGGGCAGATCCTTGCAGAACACTGCTACATGCATTCTTCCATTTTAGTAATGGACCATTAATAATGTTTTCTTTGTAATAGTGTATTGTTTTCCTATCTGCCCTATGATAGTTCCAGCAAGACCCGCTCTCTTGAAGATCATACAGTCTACTTATGTGAATGTAGTGTCAGGCATTTTAAAAACCTGAACCACAATCCAAGTATGGTGACGACTACTTCTAGTGCTCTGCACAGAACTATAAGTAACACGAAGAAATGGGATTCATTTAGCAAGTTATTTTCTTAACAGATCAGTACTGATGGGTATTATTTATCTCCTTGTTACCACTCATGTGCTTACAAAAATTTTTTCAGATTTTTTGGGAATTGAAGGTAGACTCAAGTTTGTAATTCCCCCAGTTTTAATTTCTTTAAAGGCAGGTACAGTTTTGTTCTTTTCTACCTGTACTTCCTCTGCCCTTCATAAGTTTTATGCTAACTGCTCCAGAATTGCTTCAGTCGCTTACACAAATGCCTGAGGATAAAAGTCATCAGGTGTAGACATTTACAAGTAGCTTAAAATTACTGAAATTATTCAAATTGCATTGATCTTGCCCCAAAATATTTAATTTCGTTAGAGTGTTTTGGCACAATCAAAATTTTCTTGCAGAAAAGTTTGATTTAGTGAAGGTTATTTTTCTGTCAAAAAAGCATAACAGAGAGTTCCTGAACATCTCTAACTAACAAACATGGAGTGTATGGTAATTTCAGCTTCTGAACAATTAATATTTTAGCTCTATAAAAATTATTTCTAATACTAATGCAAGTATTAAATGCTCCTAGTAAAACATATTTAGTAAATATATGCTGGAATATTGAACTATGTACTGTTCAGCATTGGAATCTTTTCACTACATCTTTCGAACAGTGCTGCCTAACTGGTGCTGTCACAAACCTGATCTGGTGAAACACCTTCTAGGAGTAAGTCTGTTTCCCATATTTGGTCTCTGAGCTGAAACTTTCAGGGTTAGTATCAACTAATACTATTTGTAAAAGTGATTTTTGCAGTGTTAGTTCAGTTCCTAGTGGTTTGTGTTATGAGCGTCAGCTCCTATCCCATTATTTGGTCTGTTTAGACCTTCAGTATGTTCAAACAGTTGGCCAAAGGAATGCACATCCTATAAGCAATCCTCATAGACACCCATCCTCAGTCTTTTTGTGTTAAAAACAAATTCAGAGTCAGGATTTAAAAATTACTAGATAAAAGAATGGCTTTCTCTAGAAAGGTTTTGAGGGCTTTTTTTTGTTGCTGCTGTTCTTACCTGACCATGAATTCCCAGTGAAGGAGACTATAACTGATCCTTGAAAGTTTAGAGCCGAGATGATCGACCTTTTGGGTTGGAGAGCTCAGGGAGGCTGAATATCATCCTTTCTGGCAGTTGCGAGGTGATAGCATTGATTTCTGTTCAGAGTACACGTGAATGCCTACAGATGTATTTTGCATCCATTAGGTTCTGAATGCGGAGCTTTTAATTCTTGGTAAGTAGCAGTACAGTGCATAGGCAGGCTTTGCCCTGGTTTGTTTGTTTTAAGCGTAAGTAGAAATAATACTGTGTGCATCCATTTAAAATGAATTGACCTTGTGTTAGAGCAAGGGTTGTGCGTTACTTGTTACGGACTCCATTTGTCCATGCAAATAGGTGCAAAACAAGGATTATATCAGGCTACTGCAAAACTGAGAGGTAGGTCAGATTTAATGGAAACATCAGTCATTAACCCTTTTACAGCAGCTACCTAGGGAAATTCTTGTGGATGAAAGTTGCATTATCTTACCTAGCTCTGCTGAGCCACGAAAAAACGTTGAGCCTAATGCACGTGCTCTGTCTAGCAGAGTTTACTTAGGAGCTCTGCAAGGACACAAACATAGACCTTTTCTTTTTCTTTTCACAGAATATGAATCAATTAAGGCTGCTAAGTTCCAGGCTTTTACCATTACTCATGGTCCTGCTGCTTTTCCACTGCTGTGTCAAGACAGTGGGGATTAGGTACGGGGTGGGTAAAGGCACAGAACAGGAATCACAATGTTAAACTATGTAACCTTTTTTGAATATAAAAATGAACAGTTTCTTGAAGTTACAATTATAACAGAAAAGGGACTACATTTTTTGCAAACTGTTGGGATTTCCATGCTTCCATGTGATTTGCACACCAGCAATAATAAATCCAGGTGGTTATGAGGACATGAATAAGATGAATTTAAAAAGCAAAACAATTGTTCATTTCAAAATTATAGTAGCTCTTAAAAACAGATAGTTGTAAATAAATAATAGCTAAAGTGAATGTTATTTAAAAATACTATCTGCATGATGATTTTTCTACAGCACAGAAGAAGGCATGATCTTTGTCCCAAAAAGCCTGTGTATTTTACACAACAGCATTAAATGGTTTCTTAGGGTTAGGTCAGAGCTGAGGGCTCGACCAAGGAACACTCTAAATCAAGTATTGTCTGGAATAAGATGCTAAAATTAGAAGCCTGAACTAAATCCTTTGAGTGGGAAAGTATGTCCTGTTCAGTCCCCAAATTTTGGTGCATAGTTGGTTTCACATTTCTTTGTTCTACTGTGCTTGTTGTGTTAAGTGGCAACATTACAATACATGGAAACTAAAAGCATTGATTGTAAGTTGTAGGAAAATAGAGGGTTTTTGTAAGCACTCCCACCCATCTGGAACTTGCTGCTCCCTTATAATCAGTCACAGATTGTTAAATAAAGTAGACTTTACTTCACCCTGAACTCTTGCTTTATTCTTCTGTGAGTAGTCAAAAATAAGTATTAGATTCCTTAATTAGAACCGAATAACCAATTGGCTTGCATTACCTGCTGGCCTTCGGAGGTCTGTAGCCACTTCTCTATTTCCTTCTGATCATATTTTATTTAATGAAGGGGCTTGCTGGCCAGCTTCCACATAGGGTGCTTGCATTCTTGGTGACTGCGGTTAGTGTTTTTATTTATAATTTTTGCAGTGCTGCTTTAAATATTTTATTATCCAAAATGCAAATGATCTCCTTTAGCTTCCCTTTCTGGACGAACATGTTTGCTTGACTTTCTGTATGTGTGTCATCTTTCCAACTGACATGTAGCAGTGTGGGATCTCACATTTGGATACTTCTCACTTGGCGCAGTGCTCATTCTTCCACTTACATTTTGAAGAGTAATTTCATATTTTCTTCTCTATCATTTTGTTTGCCAGCATGGATGAGAGCCATTCCTGGAAGGGGGTGTGCATCGGAGCTGGCACCGAGCGAACCACTGGCATAGGGAAGAGAAGCTGTTCCTGTGTCAAGAAGGCTTGGGCATGTCTAGGTTGTGCCGCATATTCCACTCCCAGTTCATTGCCAAAATTCTGTGTGCTCCCTTATGCCAAGACCTATTGAGAGAGAGACTGTCTGTGAGTGTGTGAATTTATAGATATTTAATTAATAATCGAGCAGATAATTTCCATAGTAATTGCCTTACCTAGGATGAGGGAAGAAAGGGAAGTTACAAGTGCAGTCACATACTTTACCCCCGACTATAACCATGAGTTGATTTCCAACCTAGGTGTGACAAGTGAGGGAATGTTTTTGTTTGTGCTCTGGTTTTTGTTTGGGAGGATATTTGTGAGGAGTTTGTTTTGCTTAATTGATGCAACACAGGGTTCTTCCAAACCAGCCCCCTCATCAGAAATCTTTCTAATGGGAAGTCTACTGTAATAAGGACTTATTGCATGTAGCTCTGTTAATGTAACATGTTGGTGAGAGTGTGCCACAGATACTCTTCTACGTTTGAGCTGAACATGAATCTTTCAGTCCTAGCTGGTGAGCCATGACTGTTTAGTTCGAGCTAAAGCAGCTTCTGTTTTTAGCTGTAGTTCTTCATTAGTCATTATGAACGTTAGTCATTACAGTGGCTAAAACTAGACTATTTTTTGGCCCCACTGTGGGATCGTGAGTCAGGGTAAGAGGTTAGGTATAGGTATGTGGGGTGTGACAGGGATAAAAATTTTCTGCAGACTTACTGAAATAGTTTAAACTGGCATTTGTTAGGTGAATTTGCTGAAGCTGATGATTTTTCCTGAAAAGTCGACAGGAGACAGTGTTGGCTCCAGCCCTGGTGAGCCGGGTAGGCGCTGCACACCCTCATCACAGCTGAGACCTGCAGCAGTGAGCTGTGGCCCCTCCTAAGGAGACTCAGAGATATGGGATCTAGGAAGGGGGCTTAAGAGCCATCACGTAGCTGGGATCTGAGCACGTTTAAAAGTTCTGGATCACTTGAGGAGCAGTGGTTTACTGGCTGCTTCATCCACTGTCCTCAGTTGTCCTTTCACCATTCAGAAGTTGCTGGTTTTTCTCATGGGATTTTTAGGTAAACTTCAAAATAGTTATATAGTTTTGATGTCATCATTATCCTTTGGGTTATCTAGGCTTTTACTATCCAGAAGACTCAATCTCCATCCTGTCACAACAATTTTTGCCGTTTTAGCACTCCTGAAATCAAGGGAGGTGAGCAGAGACTCTTCTCTTGTTCTTGGTACAAAGCTGCTGTAACTCCATCTAAGATTTCTGTGCAAGATTTAGCTGCTGCGCTAACACCATGTCAGCTGCCTGAGGAGTGAGGGTGCATATGACTGTCCTTCCATCACCCCAGAGCTCACCAGAACTACAAGAATGAGGTGGAGAGGCAAGCGTGGCCATGTTATTGATTACTGTGTGCATGTTCAGTAGTGTGGCTGCCCATCAGACTGGGGGCGCTGGGCAAAGCACTGGAAAGAAGGAGTCCAAAAAACCCTTCCAGACCTCAAGGCAAGTGAACAAACAGCAGATAAGAGGTGGACTGTGAAACAACCACGTTTTGCAGAACTTCAAAGTGATTTTGAACAGTTGTAGTCTAGTCACTGACTAATCCCCTCCTCCCCCTTTTCACTTTTCCTGCCACTCCATGAACAGCATGTGAAAGCACTGAAAGAAAATAAGAATCTTAAACTCATAAACATACCTGCCTCCCATCTGGCACTCATCCCAGCAGCCTGGTGATCTCCTTAGTTGTCCAGCAGATAGTTGAAAAACAAGAGTCCTGTGAAGATTAGCATGTCACCATATCCCTGCCAGATGGCGGTTAGTAAAACATGGGCAAATTGCATTGGCTCTGCTTCCATCATGACAATCACAACAGAAACACTACAGTGTTGCAACATCGCTATTTTTTAAACTAGGAAAATGAAGGAACCATAAAGTAGGGCAATCGTGGAATGCTAAACACCACTTAAACCTAATTGCAATGAAGTAAGTAGACTCTGAAGGGTACACTGCTGAAGGCGACCCACAGGTTTTAGCCTCTCGCTCTAGGAGTACGGGGGTGGGCTTCAGGAAGATGGCACTGGGCATATTTGCCTCACCACTCCGTTGAAAAGCTCTTGCCAACCTGAATTCCATTTTTAATCCATTCTTTACTAAATGGCCATTCTTAATTTGATTAGCTTTTGAGTCTTCAGACCTCAGTAAAATGGGAACAGAACAGGACCATAAGGCTCGATCATGTGTTTTTAAGCCAGGACACCAAGACACTCCCTGTTCATAAGGACAAACAATTTTGGGTAATAATGTCATAGAAAAGGGAGAAACTTCAGTGTGCAGTAGGAAGCCAGGCTGCTGCTAGTGTCGTGAGCTGCAGTAAAACAATGCCTTAACACCTCAGCTAGAAATTTGCACCTCAGAATGTAAAGGACAATCTCTGCTCTACCCACCTTGTCATGTAGTGGTACAATTCAATGCTCTGCTGAGCCAATGTAATAACCTCCCACTGCTGAAAGGGGAGGCCCTGCTCCTCCCTGCTTGCAGCCACTTGGTCCCATGCTCTTCCTTGTATCAGTTATGACATTTTTCAGACCCTTCTCTCAGCTGTGACCAAGTAAATGAGATATTTGAATCAGTGTGTGCACAGTCCTTGTGTTTCTGGGACAAGGAGCAAGAACCATCTCCGCAGACATCACCTTTCAGCTGATACAGAAAACCATTTTCCCTTAGGTGGGAGGAAACCAGCTGGCTCCATGTGGGAGCGTGATGTAATACTCGGGAAGCAGAGGTCTGGGATGTTGCTTAAGATCTCATCTGTGCAGATCAGAACATCATGGGACAGAGTACTGGTTTTCTGTACTACACAGAGCCAGCCAGCTCTTGGTGCAGGGATGTGGTACTGACCCAGTAATGTGCCTTACTGTTTGAGGTAGCAAAAGGCTACCGTGAGGGAGAGTGTACCGCTCTTTGCTATTGACTTGCAGTGCTGTTAATGCCCATTCAGGCTGTTTGAAGAGCCATCCTTCCCTTCTCCTCCAAGGCCCCTGGCCTCATCCTGAACAATTTGTTTTGGCTGGTATCAGAAAAAAGTCACAAAAGCATCAGAACTTTATCAGAGTTATCCAAAGATGTTTGAGCCTCCATAGTCTTGCTGGTTAGCAGCTAATTTGGGACTGCAGGCTTTCAGCAGGCATTTGAGTTCTTTCTGAACCCTCACAGGTAAAAATGCTGTGGGGGATAACTTTGTTAGAAGTGTCTTACAAAACAAAATTCGAGATCAGCCTGAGGTAAAGAATTCAGTCTGAAAAAGGTACTTATTCTAATGTCTGGGTGTGTTTTAGGCAAAAGTGCCCATTACCCCTGTGCTTATCTGAAGCTGTGAACACCTTCAATCCAATTTCAAGGATAAAAGCAAGTAAGTGGGCAGGCTGAAGCTGCATTCCCAGCTCAGAGTAAATGCACTGGGATGCTGGCAAGGTATGTGCCTCCGCCGGCTGGAGAAATTAGCTTTGTTTGTTGCTTTGGATTCATTTTAGGTCAGGTATATGGGGAGAGATGGGTTTTTTTAGCCCTTTGATGAGTCAAAAAGCAGTTTGGCAGCTGCAAGGCTGTTCTGCTCTTGGGTAGCGTCAGTGCCATGGGTTTCAGCAGAACTGAAACGTCTAGTGCAGATCCTGCCCCACCTTTTACAAGTTAATTTACTATATACTTAATGACACCAGGCAAAGATTTACAAAATCCTACAAGCACCAGAGGAACTCAAATGTAATTCATTTAAAAACTGATGCTTGGTTTTCAGCATTTATATGTTTTTTTGTATTCAGCTTGCTTTCCTCTCAACCGCGGGTGTATTTCACATTTCTGCACTGCTTGTTCTGCTGAGCAACCAGAGAAAGACTGAAAGTCTTCAGCAACATTTTTAAAATTCTTGTATGAATTTTGGTAACTGTTTTTCTCCTTATAATCTAAATTACTTGGTGATGTCCTGCTTCAATTGATAACATGCGTTACTAGCTTGGCTTGAGTCCGTATCGCAGAGTTATTCCATAGCAGCAGTTCAGCTTATTGCTGGCTGAAGGAAAACAGGGGATCTCCTCCAAACCAAAACTTGTTGCATCACGTCTTAATTTCTTACCATTTCTCCCTCTCCCCTCTGCCATTTATTCTCTTTTCGTGCCCTGAAGCCTTATCCCCTTCTCTCACCATTGCTCTTAAATATGCCTGTTCCCCTCAGGCTTTGACCTTGCCCAGGCAGTAAGCACAAAACTGTGTTATTTGGAGTGAAGTAACACCAGTAGTCAGGAAGGAACAATGTAGTTCAGGCCAGATAAAATAAATCTCGCATTTCCTGTCAAGAAACTGGGCCAAAAGCAATGATGAGAGACAGAGGGGGCAAACCACGCGGCTCAAAACTAGAGACATATGGGTTAGAAACAACCACAACCCTCACTTAAAAACAGAAAACAAAAAGCAAAGGCATTGGATGAAAGAGAAATAATACCAGCTCCTTGGCAATAAAAACCACAAGATGTGGGGTCTAGCCAACTTCCAAACCCCATTGCATGTGCAGCACAAGCGGGGTCTGAATTTCCTGCTACTGTACAAGATAGTAATTGTCCTTTGATTCATTTATTTAATTGATGCTTTGTGTTGTAAATTGAGAGCTGATCTTACTCTGACTGACTTGTTTCTTCACCAAACTCCCTTCCAGACCCAAGGAGACATGCTGATTAGAAGTTGTTGCTACTTTTGTTCTGTTTTAGTAACTCTCTGGCTGGTTTGCAGAGCAGTAAAAATTTCAAAATCCTGTAGCTTTTGTACTGTGACTCCTTTATCCCAGCAGCCAGCCGTTCATCCAGCACTGCTGGTGCAAGTGAATATTAATGAGTATATGGGTAAAAGATTCAGGATCAGTCCCCAAACCAGTGGTAGTTTTAAGCGTGTGTTTATTTACGGAAAAAGGTTAGAGTTAGGATTTGGAGGGTTTTTTTGTTTTCTTTCTGGGAAGAATATTGATGTGTGTGTGGAGAGTGATGTCATCTGAGGAGCATCCCAACAAGGCAGAAAGCGAGGGTGGTGACTGGGCCTTTTTGGGATGTTTCCCATGGGGGCTGCTGTTGGATCCTGAATCAGTTGTGGAGACTGAACCGAAAGCAATGCACCAGGTGGTGTAAGAGTGTTTAAACAGAAATAGCACTTTTCCTCTTCAAAGTACTGTGCAAAGATTAACTAATCAGATTGGTTTTCCTCCTTCTTAGGAAGAGCTTGCAAAATAATGGTCAGGGAACAACTGGGGATATGATTTATTTAAGTGCTGAAATGCTTTGTATGACATCCCTCATAGGAGGCCATTAGGAAAATGTCGTTACTTTAGGATGTGAAGAAATGTCCTCTGTGTTGAAGAGGCGGGAATGACACCAAGTTGGGTGGGAGTGTTGATCAGCTCGAGGGTAGGGAGGCTCTGCAGAGAGATCTGGACAGGCTGGAGCGATGGGCTAAGGCCAGCTGTATGAGTTTCAATAAGGCCAAATGCCGGGTGCTGCACTTTGGCCACAACAACCCCCAGCAGAGCTACAGGCTTGGGGAGCAGTGGCTGGAGAGCTGCCAGTCAGAGAGGGACCTGGGGGTGTTGATTGACAGCTGGCTGAACATGAGCCAGCAGTGGGCCCAGGTGGCCAAGAAGGCCAATGGCATCCTGGCTTGTATCAGAAATAGTGTGGCCAGCAGGGACAGGGAAGGGATCTTACCCCTGTACTCGGCACTGGTGAGGCCGCACCTCGATTACTGTGTTCAGTTTTGGGCCCCTCACTACAAAAAGGACATTGAATTACTCGAGCGAGTCAAGAGCAACGAAGCTGGTGAAGGATCTGGAGCACATGTCGTACAAGGAGCGGCTGAGGGAACTGGGGTTGTTTAGTCTGGAGAAGAGGAGGCTGAGGGGAGACCTCATCGCCCTCTACAGCTACCTGAAAGGAGGTTGCAGAGAACTGGGGATGAGTCTCTTTAACCAAGTAACAAGCGATAGGACAAGAGGTAATGGCCTCAAGTTGCACCAGGGAAGGCTTAGACTGGATATTAGGAAGTATTTCTTTACAGAATGGGTTGTTAGGTGTTGGAATGGGCTGCCCAGGGCAGTGGTGGAGTCCCCATCCCTGGAGGTGTTTAAGAGTCGGGTTGACATAGCGCTGAGGGCTATGGTGTAGTTGAGAATGGTCAGTGTTAGGTTAATGGTTGGACTAGATGATCTTCAATGTCTTTTCCAACCTAGATGATTCTGTGATTCTGTGAATTCAGTACAGAGCAGGAGAGATTTATGAAGCACTCCAGGAGAATTTGTCCATTTTCAGGAGTCAAGTCAAACAGGCGCAGAGGAGGCTGGCAGGATGGAGCTCCTTCTCCTGTCTTCCTAGAAGTAGGTTAGGCATTGACTTGAGGAGGGCATATTAAGCACCTGTCTTCTGATTTAAAAAAAAAATAATAGAAAATTAAAGCCCCCAGAAGGTGGCATGAAAGGACACAAAAGGAAGGGGCTGTTTGGAGCAGGAATAACTTAGGCTACAAATAAGGAGAAGCAGTGTGTGAATGTGTAGCGGATGAGTCTCTGTGCTCCGTTCTCCTCTGCAGAGGCAGTGAGCATGCCCCACGGGGTGGAGCGAGCTCCCAGGGGTGCTGATGGAGCTGCCCCTCACCTGGGCAGCCCAGAAACGGGGAATGCAGCACAGCTTCTGCACTGTACAGTGCCACTGCAGCCTGTCGTGTGGGCTTGCCTGCGCAGACAAGCCCAGGGTTTGATCATCGCCGAAGTGAACATCCTGATAGAAAGCTTAACTGATCTGACACAAAACTCCAGCCACAGACTTGTCTAGCAGGATATCAAATAGCAATATATTCAACCAGTGAACCACTGTGTTAGAACAACACATCTTCAAAACAAACTGAGCACACCCTGCAGGTATCCTTGTTTCTAGGTATTTCTGAAAGCTCTCCTCACTCTCTTAACCCTTTCAGGTGCTGTACATCCAGCACAGATGGAGAACTTGCACTGAGGCATGCTCGTTGCCTGGTTCAGCATGATAACTGCATTGTGCTGATCAGATTTTCTTTGCAGCTTTAACAGGGTGTAGTTTCCTTCTTGTTTCCCACTGCTGTGTGTTGTGAGCCGGGGTGGGAGAGAAGGAAGGGAGGTAACACTTTAACGGGGAGTGATATGCAAATATCAGGTATGGTATTTGTACCTCTCAAGTTCTCTGCCACTTGTAAAGTCTAATGTAAGAACAGTTCAGTGATAATAACTGAACTCTTTGAAATGGGTATGTTAACATTACCGTATCACTGGAACAAACAAATAAATCTTTGGACATTGGGTTTTATAGCTTCTTTTCGGAAAAGAACAATCCAAATTTCCAGCCAAAGCTATAGGTAGGTCAGACAGATTTGCATTGATCTGTGATTCCTAGAACTTGAGAGCATCTAGATCTGCACTTACTTAGGCTCATTTTTAACTAAAACCTGAATTTAACTCAGACCCCACTCATTTGGGATTGAGTTAGTTTGTGGCTGACAGGCATGTATGTATGCATGTTACAGTAGGGTTTGAAGACAAAATTGTCATGCCATCTAACCTCATCTAATTTAGATATCTAAATAAGCCCCAAGCCACCTGTACAGTCAACAGAGACAGGCAGGCTCCTCCAAAGGGGACTTCAGAGCAGCCACACTGGGAACCTCCATTGACTCTATGAACAGCCTAGTTAGGTGCCTGAAATTAAGTGGTATGAATAACTTCTTTGGGTGCCTTTAGAGTTCAGTTTTCAAAGGACTAGAATAACATGAGAAACTCTAGCTTGCACTGGAACGAGGAATTGAAGAATCTGAAGAACAAGATTTCTTCTGATTTAAAGAAGAAAGATCTTGGCTAATAATTCAGTATTCCCTATAGAAGGGTTCAACATGCATTCCTGATCAAATTAAGGATTAAATTCTCATTTTGAATGTGCACATCTGTTAAAATATTAACTCATTATATATCAGAATTTTCCAGGTTTCCTGGCAAGTCACGCTCATGATGAAGTCTTTCCAACTGTGTGTATTCAAGGACATGTTTGTATATATGGGTATATACAAACATGCATGCTCTAGACAGTGTGAAGGTGAGAATGTTGTTACAAAGAAAGCTTCTTCCAAATTATTCATTGCAAGAGACAGTAGCAGTCCCCTGCATTTAGATTGCCTCAGTGAGTTTTGAAAGATCCTGTTGGACCAAAAAGTGTTAATGTTTGCTCTGTCTTCATCATTCTTTAAAATTTATTTGTGAAAAAAAAATTCAGGTTTCAAAAGTACAATTTTGTCATTCTATGAGGCCCTGTTCAAACCTGGTGGTGATACAAGCCTGTGAAAGTCACCATTTCACTTTCACTGTCATTGTCTAGGAAGAGTGTCACAGTGTCATAACATCGACCAAACAGGGGTGCTACAAGGAGCTGAGCCCAGCTGGTACCAAAGCACCTCTGTTTCTGCAGCACATACTGAACTAGGCACCCTTGGGCCTGCTAGAGCAGCTGTAGCGGGACAGGGAGCCACATGTTCTCCCAAGCCCCTCCCTGGGCATCTGATTTCCTCCTCCTCTCCCTCCCTAGGCTGCCATTGGCTGGAGTTTCCCCAACAATGTATCTGGGAAATGGGAAAAAAATGGTGAGGTCTACTGGTTGCAGACCAGACCGTACCTTTTCTGCAGACACCAGCTCATATCCTGAAGCTCAAATAATAGACTTCAGTGCAGAGGGGCAGAGGCTAAACCTTGCCAAGGAGGTGTGATTTGGAAAGCTTCATCATTTGTATGCAATATATTTAGTTTTTATCCCCCCCCCCCCCCTTAGAAAAGGAGGCAACTTCATGCAAAAACAATGTTTAAAGCAAATTGCAAAGCCAAACATTGACAATTAAGGCCAAATTCAGGTTGTCCCTCCAATCACACTTCTGCCCTCTTGTGTGAATGCCCTGTGATACACTTTTGAACTGCAAGAATCTGGGCGAGTTTTCCCTCTTCAGTGTAGAGGATGGACACACAACAGGACAGAATCAATGGGCAAGTTGAACACCAGTATTTCCTAACTTTGAAATGCTTGACTTTAACCTTTTTTTTCTTCCAGTGCTTTTTGAATGTATGCTCTGTTGTTATTGATTTCAGAGTAAACATTTCACTAGATCTGAAGAGAGATATTTCTGTCTCGTTCAGCTTCTCTGAAGTTACTGGTTTCATCAGGGCTGAATTTGGTCCATTACATCTAATGAATTGTATATTCCAAAATCAATAACACAGGGTGCTCTCTTTAAATAGATTGTAGACATTCATATAGTCTGTGTAAAGTTCATACAGAATGATACTTTCCTATTCTTTATTCATCCTTTTGGTTAATAAATAATCCTTTAGTTTTTCAGTAGTTGGTTTCTAGGATCCTGTTGGACATCTGTATTTATCATTTAGGAAAATGATCACCAATAAATCTTTTCTCTTCAGATTGTTGACAGAAAGCCCAGGGTTTTCAGGATTATTGGCTACTTCTCATTGCGTTTGGGATTTGTTGGTTTTTTTAACAAATATATTTATAACCTATTCTATTGATAAGTTTCAGTTTATCAACTTGTTTAGCAAAGTGTACAGCATCAGTGAGGCACTGAGAAGGAAAATCAACCATCCCCTTGCTGTATCTCTGCATTTGCTGTGAGGCACCATTTCATCTGGGGATATGAGTGACTCACAGAGGTTGGAGGGACTCATAATTTCCATACTACAGCACTGTTTGCTAGGATTTTCTGACTTTTGTATTTATCATTAGAGGCAACATTACACAATGTCGAAGAAAAAAAATCTAGCCTTCATAATGTGCTTTCCTGATTGTAAATGGTGCTGGATATCCTGTGCTGAAATGTCAGGTTAGATCCTTTGTAAACTCTGAAGCCTGCTCTTAGAATAGAACACTTCTGGAGTGTATTAAATTGGTGTTAATTGAGAAACACATATGCCAATGACATTTTAAGCTATGCTAAATAAAACCAAACCTTTAGCAGGTCCCTATCACAGAGAGATCCTGAGATTTCACTGAACCTGCTGCTGCCGTCATCTTTTTTCCATCTATGCATATGTTGCTTGCAATGATATATGGTAACTCCTGATGCAAATACCACTCATGCTGTTACAGCTTAAAAGGCCCAGAAATAGAATGCAAACACAATGTCTGGGTTTTTCTGCTCCATGTTATAAAAACCTATGACCAACAGCCTAAAGTTTGGTTCCTTTTCCCTGGAGTTCTCACACCAGCTGACTTCAAAACATAGGTTTAGTGCTGCAAGTCATAAAAAATTCATCGTCTCTTTCTTTTTTTAGGGGGACTAATTCTGCAAGTGTCTCAGGGTTCTCTAGTGCCTGTTGCAGCTGAGCCACAGGTCAGCACCTCAGGAGGGGCCCCGTCCTCAGTTGACCCAGTGCCCAGTATACTCACTGACTCCACTTCCCCAACATGGCTGGCCCCTGGATCAGGCCCTAAGCGTATTGGTAAAGTGCATGCACTTTATCTTAAGATAAATAAAGCCATTTTAAAACACAAAGCAAAATTGGGGTTGAAGTCCCAATTGTGTCAATATACTCATGGGATGGGGCAATATTTTGTTGCACGTTTGATTTGTTACAGAAAAGAAAGGGCAGCCTGGAAGTTACCTAGGGCTGGGTCTCGGCAGTGCTGGCCCCACGGCAGCTCAGCGGAGCGGCGCTGAAATCCTGCTCTAATGCAACCGCACAAACTCTCCCAAGCTGGCTTTGCAGGACCACTCTTGTTAGAGCAGCTGTCTTCTGCTGTGAGTTAGGGCAAGAGGTCAAGAGCCATTTATGAAGAGTCTGGTACCATTAAGCTGGCTTGATATAACTACGAGTGAAACTCTCACTGGCAGCTCATTGATTCCCAAGCGACAAAGCCCACTACTGCTTTGCCACTCAGTAACTTTTTGCCATTGAACCAAAAAAACCCCCAGATTTTTTCCTCAAATAGCTCATGGGTTTTTTTTGGACAAGCAGAAGCACTTTTGAAGGTGCATTGTATTGCCACTGTGCAGTGCACTGTAAGACCTCTATTGGTGAGAAGATGATTTGTGGCCATCTCCTGACTATGTCCTGAAGGTGCTTAGGTTTATTTCTGACTCACTGCCTTTATGAGCATAACTAAGTAGACACTAAATCCTTGAAAGGAATTTGGTGTCTGTAAAACCCAGACTTGTAGGTGCCTGGCTCCTAAGTGGAGGGGAACAGGGGCTTCTTCCCCAGTTGCTGCCCCCAGGTGTAGTCACAAGGAGTACCCAGTGCCTGCCTCATACACTGCTTGAAGGAGCAGCGAGGGGGATGTTTCTCTCAGGACAGATGCACAAACTGCTAAACTGTTACAAAGTCCGCGTTATCCTCCTGTGGCCCCCAGTGAATCTTGATTTCTCTACTGTACAGTTGCAGAAGTTTGTCACGCATGCTGCCAACCTTCTTCCAAACTTACACTTATTTCTGGTGTTTTAGATAGAGCCTCGGGTTGTGGGAAGTCTGATGGAACTACATCACTGGGAATGTGTCATCATGTGGGACATAGGCAACCAGTAGCTGTGCTCCAGGTCCCAGTAAGCTGGATGTTGGCCTGTGGTGTCTGTCAGGAACAAGGACTGGCGTTTACATCTCCAGTTATCTGATAAATGGAAATGAATGAAGCCATTTATTTTTTGAAGAAATATCTCCCCTCCAAGTCTTCTCTTATGTGAGAAGTATTAGACTGTGTGTTCAGTAGTTTCCAACTCAGGACATGTATTTTTCAGGTCAGTCAGGTTTTTCTGTTCTTGTTTGTTATGTACAGTACAACATATGGTTTTAAAGTGAATATGGGCCTGCAACATCCTACAAAGATGGTAGCATCTTTATTTGCATTTCGCAGACGAGAAAACACAGAGCAATGGAGTGCTTTGCTAAGTCCAGACAGGAAAACTGTGGCAGGAGGAGGGAAGATTTTCTGACCGCCCACTGCCGACATTGTCTATCCAGCCTGTCTGTCCTTCCTCTTCATGGCATGGCGTCCCACCGCCCTCCGTTGGAGCAGCTCTGGAGCGTAGGAGACTCGCACTCTGTAGTGACTAGCCAGCTGTTTGCCACGCAGTCTTTCACAGGGTAGCTGTGTGCAGAATTTGATTATAGCTCACTTAATTGTCCACTTCCTTGTAATTGTTCTTGCTGCTGCCTCTCCTGTTAATGGTGCCCTCATGTCAGCAGGACCATAGCAATGCTGTGCTATCCCAGAGGATCCCTTTTTTCTGCTTTTGCGTGTCTCTTGGACACAATAGCTGCCTTGCAGCCGTTGTGCGACCATGACGTTACATGCTCAAACACACTCTTATTAACCCTGGGCTGGGGACTCCCTCGGTGATAACACTGTAGATGCAGTACTCCAGCTTTGCAGATTTTAACATAAAATATTATGATCTGTCTGCTTGCCCATCTGTCTATCTGTCCATCTATCTAATGGACCTGTGTGCATACTGGAATAAGCTTGGGGAAGGTCAGAGGGAGTTCAGGATCACAGAAAAAAAGGTCAATTTTTGTGTGCATGCATGTATTGCTCCAGCTAACTGATGAGGCATCGTGGCAGGGTGTTTCGACTTAAAGAGACAGCCCGGTCCATTCAGAGGATGTGAGCACCCTTCTTGTGAAACACGATCGAGAGTTATTTGCCAGAGGTGACTTTTTTACGGCTTTCCCAATGATAATGTTGCCTCGCAAATATCTCTGCTGGAAACCTGCAAATATCTCCAGTGATTCTGCTGGACTTGTCGGAGATGAGCGTGGTATGCGTGGCGCGGCCTGAGATTTGGTTTGTGTTTAATTGGGACATCTGCATGTTTGCACACACTGTAAAATAGAGAGAAGCTGTGTGCAATGGGGCTAAGGGAGCTTGAGTGTCTCAGGATGGGTGCACGCGTGGAGTGGGGTCTGTTAGACATACAGCACGCCAAAACAGCTTGGTGACATTTTGGTGCTGAGTATACTCTTTTTTGATTTCAAGCGAGTTTTTGTAGGTGAACTGGAGATTAACTCCCTGCTGCACTGGCCACTTAATTGAGGATCTGATGACCGGCATGGCGCTGGGGTCCTGCGCTTCTGAGCCACCGGTGGGAAGGGAGCAGTTGGGTTTCCAGCAGCAGCCCCAGCTCACAGAGCGACCATTAGGCAGGCGGAAGCCCCCGGCAGGGTTATGGACCAGACAGTCTATACTGAGGCAGGTCAAAGGGTGAGCTTACTGTTTACTGAATCTGTAAATAGCTAATTATTCAGCCGGGCAACAGGGCAAAACCCCACATGGGATGTAAATCCTCAGCAATTCAGCGTTATCTGGCAGAAAACGGATTTGAGATCCGAGGATCCCTTGCAGTAGCAAAGGGAAGCTCTCTACACTTTAAAACCTTTTAGGGTCATTATACAATACCACGGAGCCATTAAGGAGCCCTCACGTGCCAGAAGCAGTTTAACAGGCCCAGTGTTGGGCACTTAATTGTGTCAATAATTATTCACGCATTAGCACCAGCTCCTCCTTAAAGTGTGTACTGCAGTGACTCATTAAGTTATTACTGGTATTCACTACCAGTAAAATTAGCCTTTTTTTCGAAGTGTAAAATTTATGTTTTATAGAAAAATATTGCTAGGAGTGCAACAGCTTTGCTCTACTCCCTGCTTGGAGTGGAGGAAAACAAGACTATGTGAAGATGAAGCAATATTTTTTTGTCCAAAAAGAGGCCCTCAAATTAGGAAGCCTTGTGGGTTTTTTTTTTCCCAGTGGGTTTTATGTACTTAAAATTGGGGTAGGAGAGAAGCTACATTCCTGCTTAGCTTTGGCTGTTAGTTCTGTGTGTGTAAGTGCTGTTTTCTGATATCACAAGTGAGAAGGATACCCAGTGTCTTTTGATTAATAAAGTGTTAATGCTTATGCAGCTGTCTTTATGTTAAATGCTTCATGGTACACTTAGTTTCTTTAAATGCTGATCATTTACAGTGAGCGTGTACAGTATATATGCCTGGAGGGAGGGCAATTGTTATACAACTCTTTAATCCGAACCATGATTAAAACCCCTTTTGTTCCTCCCTCCCTGTGTTACTCCATCCTATCATCTTCTCTGAAAAATCATTTGGCAAGTAGATACATGTGTATTTTAAGAGAATAACTCATTTTAAAGAATCAGTTTTGCTTTTGTTCTGCTTTTAGAACTTAGTTTTTTGCATTTCAATATACAGCGCTGTTCAAAAGACGTAGGAGGATCATAGCCATTTTTTGTGTGAATAAGGTATAATTGAAATATGATGTATGCAGATATCATCACTTCTACAGCAATTATCTGGATTGTTTGTTTAGTGGGAACATACTTTCAAGTAGGGGTTGGTCAGTGGCAGTCATGTTGCGTGACACAGCTGAGAGAAATGACAAAGAATATGTAAAGTCTCACACTGTTAAATTTTACGTTGCACCAAGAGCGTCTACTAGGGGGAATCATTAGGAATTTCGAAGGTGAGAGCCACGGCGGTTTCACAGGGAAATGTAGAGGAGGACGGGGAGGCTGGTGCTTAGATCATGGGGAGAGGCTGGGGTTTGGCATTCTGTTTCATGTGGAGACCAGCAGTTAATGTGGTCCTTGTTGAAACTTGAAACAGCTCTATTAGTAGCTTGATTGGGGAGAGGAGAAGAGACCAAGAGTAAACAAAAATGTGTGGTCTGGAGATGGGCTTAATTGTGCACAATACATCTTGCCTCTGTGCGGCTTATTCTAATCACTCCAAATGGCAACACACACACTTGCGCGCACACACACACACACACACAAATTTGATCTGCTCAAGCAGATAAAACTGCTATGTGTATAATATTGCCAGGCTAGAAGGAAAAAAAAAAATGGGCATCTGTTTAACAATTCTCTATTGTAGACAGGATCATAGAAACACTGTTGCCTGCCTGTCGTGTTCAATCAAAATGAATAAAATGCTGGTTTAAAAAAAAAAGAAAAAATCAGACGGAAGAGAGCCTTAAAGTATTTGCTTACACTTTTTTGTTTTAATTTCAGCAGCATGATGAGGAGGGGAAATCCCAGGGGCAGGAGGAGAGATTTCAGGAACACTGAAGGGAAGATTTTGGTTTGTGTTGTGTTGGTTTTTATCCTCAGTACAGCCGAGAGAGACGAACAGCGGTCGGAACTAATTGTAGCTCGCTCAGGAAAGTCTTCATTAGCACTTGCCACACATGGTTACCAGATGTGCCGTAGAAGAGGTGGGAGGAGGGGGGAGGGGGTCGTGGAGAATGGGCTACATACTTAAACCTAATAATCTGTCTTTTGTTTTCAGGTCTATTGTGTTGGGGAGGGGAAGAATGGGGAGAGGGAGAAATCCTGGCTGCTTTTTGATGCAGCCAGTCCCTATTAGCTGAATGGCATTCCTTGTCTTGCAGCCTTCTCCAAGGAAGGAAAAAACCCTCAATCATGGCCAAGTAAAGAGGGATTTATTTATTTATTTTAAGGCTATCACTGAACTATTATGCCATTGAACACAGCTGAAAGTATTTGGGTAATCAAACTGGTAAACCACTATCTCTCTGACCAGCTCGTGAATTTGAGCTAGGGGGTTTTTTGTGAGCTTGTGGGCTCCCAGACTATCAGTGGGGCTGTTGAACTGTCAGTTCAATAGCAACAGGATCTCTCCTTAGTTCACGGGTAGTTGGCTAGTGAGTGTGAGATGCAGTCAATGAAGCCAAGTCCAGCAGGAAGGTAAGAAAAGCTCTGTGGTTCTGTCAGTCAGCCCTGAGGTTGTCATCTTGGTCAGATGTTTAACCTTCTGCCTGTTGCTATTCAAAAGAAATTAAATAGATCTTACATACATAGTGGCTGTCGCTGCTGCAGACCAAATTGTGGTCTTGCTGCCCACATAGATGATTTTCACAGGCACCAGTGTTAATTTTGCTGCAGACGTTACTGCAAATGTCGCTAGATGCTCTTTAGGAAAAAAGAGTCCCCCTTCCTCTTCTTTTGAACTGGTCATCTCCAGAGCGATCCTGCATGCATCGTCCCCCCCGTCTCCCCCCACTTCAGCAGCACTGCAGCTTCTTTTCCCTCTCAGTCCCTGAAACCTTCCCACAGGGTTGATGTTTTCTGTACAGACAGTCTGTACTTGGACATCCCCTTTCTTCCTGGACTCCCCTTTTCATTCCAGTGGTAGGAGAACATCACCATGTCTGGATGACAGGGCTTAGATGACTCTCTGAGCTCTGAATAATCAGGGCTGAAGGTTTAATTATGGCACTACACATGATATCCACAAGATTTGGCACTCTGGTCATGTGAGAGAACAGCACTAGATGAACTTCTATTAATTAAGTACTCTGTTTCCCTTTCTTCTTGAAACTGCAAGGAGGTATAAACATGGGAAATCACTTATGTTAAAGTGAAATAGAGACATTTTTTGAATCTTAAATAATCCGAGCTGAACCTAAATCTTTGTGACTCCAGCCTTGTTTTATCCAGCTCAATTCACCAGTCTGTAATCTCATCCTGCTTTGGAGCCTGGAAATGTTCTTGCTCGCAATCTCAAAGCAGAGCAGATGTTGCATAAATAGAAAATAGGTTGTGTGCACAACCTAATCTAAGCACAGGGCACAGAAGGAGGTTTGGATGAATGTAAGCTAATCAGGGAACAGATCTGCTGTACTTTGGGACTTAGGACCAGATTTTTTTCCAGGTATATTCTGCCTACCAGATCCCAAATATGCTGTTCATTTTTTCCCACTGCATGGTAACTCCCACTTGGAGCTTCTTTAATTTTTTGAGAACAGGGTAATGCCTTTCTGCTCAAGCTCACCAAAGTGAACGGCTGATAAGAATTAATCTGTTCCATTCTTTCTTCCATGTTTGACTGACTTCTCCATCCAATGATCTTGTTATTCCAGGTCCAAATCAGTCAAAGTCCAGTAATTCTTCTTTCAGATTCCGTCAAGGGAAATAATAAAGCCAAATCACTTAGCTGACTTAGTTGTATCTGCCTTTCCTACTGTAGGACCGTGTTGAAATTGGTTGGGTCAACATAACTAGCATAGACAGAGTCACTGAGTGTATGGCTTCCATAAAGTACCTTTATTAACTGTCAGAAAGGTCCAAAGAAAAGTTTGATAAAAATTAACCTATTTACCATTCCAATTTTGCTGTAGCTGCTATTGCATCAGTTGTTTTCTTTAATAAAATTAAGTGCCATATTTGCAATTTGTATAATGCTATCCCAAATTATTTACACAAGAATGAACTGCGATTGTGCCAACATGCATTATGTAGAGACAATATCTCTGCTTACAGTAATTCATGTTTAGAAAAAATAACACTGCAAACTTGATGTTTCTATCAAGTTTTCTTTCTTCTGGGGATGCACATACATTTATTCATTTTTCCAAGTGTTACCCACAGAATGAGTTTCACATGTAAGTGCTATTGCCTTCATGGTGAAATCACAGCCATGCACAGCAGGTATGATCTCAGCTGATTTTTATTATCATGTATTCCACAGAAATATTAAGTAACATTTGAAATGGCTATTGATGACTCAGGTGGCTGTGCTCTCCACTCAACAGGTTTTCAGTTACTTGGGGCTTTAGCAGAACTAAGACAGAAGTGCTTTCAGAAATTTGACACACTGAATGTAATTTTAAGACATTCTTTATATTATTAACTTAATCTTTAATCATTATAAGTTAATTATTTAAACATTTTATTAACTTGGAGATGGAAAGCAAAATGATCAGATTTATTTCCTGCTTTTTGTGTATATCTGCACTGAAGTCAAGGTTTCAGGCAACAAGGCAAATATTTTTATGCAGATGCAAAACTAATCAACCAAACATGAAAATACTCCTATGGGGTTTCCTGGAGGCCTTGTTGGGGATACTGCAATGCAAATAATATATAATGCAAATAATAAATAATATAGCATAAGTATTATAAGACAGTAGGATTCAGTTAGGGATGGAACGTAATGGGCAATCCACGTGAGCTGGTACTACCATCCTTTTTATGATGCTCAAAATCACATGGTTTTGCTGCCTGGATCTCTTATCATGCTTTTTTTACCCTCACAATATTCTTTAATGTACTCCATCAAAATGCATGTTTTCTCACCGATGATGTCATATAAGCGGAAAAGAATTGTAAATCCTTCTTTGGCCTCCTGTAGTATTTCCTGGTTAGCTGGCTGAGCTCAAACTACTTCTCTTTCCAGTATGATATCCAAGTAATCAATATGATTTTTATTTATATGCATGTCAAAAGTACTCTATGTAATTAGAGAATATCCAGCACTATTCTAATGCTATGCAGTAATTACATATGGCAGCAGTTTTCTCCCCGTGATTTATAATTTTCCCAATACAAAACAAGTGACCAACACAACAGGTGGGAAAGTTTCATTGTAATGTTAGGAAAATTGAGAAGAGCAAGTTTACTGGGGAGAGTACAAATAGCTTTTCGCTTTTCTAGGGTAATGACTTGAAGATAGATATGCAGTGCAGCAACATGAGGTCCATCTTTTTGTCACCTCAAAATGAGGTTCCCGTGGTGTTCTGTCCAGGAGGAACCTCTGGGCTGCTCAGGGACAGATGCTGGCACAGGAGGTTGCAGCCTGGTTTGTTTGCAGGATCGCATGATGGGAGCAGAGCAGCCTGTTGCTCCCAGACTTCACCGACTTTCAGTAAGTTTCCCATACTTACAGTGCATTTGAAGGTGGTGGCTTTAACCTGTAAAGTTTTCAGAAAGGCTTGAGACCCAGTTACCTTCTCTTGTTGGGACTATTGCTACAGCTGAGACCAGAGCAAGACTAGGTGGAAACTTAAGCACAAAGGAAAGTGCTGGTAAAGTATAAAGCATCTTGGCATAAATAAACACACATACCCCTCTTTTTTTTCTTTAAATCTGCTGAGAAAGATATGGGGTCAGATTGATATATTTAAGTGTTCCTTATCTTTTCAGTTGTTAATGATTGGGCATCTACAGTTTCATCATACACACTGGAAGAAGCATAACTATGGAATGAGAAGCATTCCTGACTGAATAAGTTTATTTTTATTTTGTTTTACTTGATTCTGTTTCAGTGACAGAACAGATTAGTTTCCCAACACCACGCCTGCAATTTTATCATAAAGCTTGCAACATGTAATGTGTCTTGTAAAGCTCTGTTCTGAGATTACGTGAATGTGTGAGAATCTCTACCTCCACTTCTGTAAAAAATTAAACTTTTACTCCAATGAATTGTAGTGAAAAACTTGAAAATGGGACATGGGGACAGCCTAAAGAAGTAAGAGGAAGATAAAACAGAAGGATCTCAAATGCATTGAAAGCCATTTATATATGTTTTAGGGTCTTTTTAGTTTCTAAGCATCACTATTTATGGCAAATCTTATGACTTTAAGTCCTGGTCTGATCACTTTGGGGTGGTTGGGAGGGATAGTATCTAAAATAACCTTCAGATTATCGGTCCTCTGCTCAACGACCTTAGTTTCTCCTATCCTAGAGGCGTGTGCCTCATCCTGCTCGGTCTTCCCCTTTCCCCATGCTCTTAGGTCCTGGGTCCTGGCAGTGCTCCCTTACCATGGCTGCGGAGGTCTTGGCTTCTCTCTGGTCCCAGTGGAAGGCAAGATGGGAGAGTAGAGCGCTTCTAGTCCTGCCTTCCCCTCTCCCACAGGCTCAGCCTCCGTCGTTTCCCCATGTGTTGAGCATCTTCCTTTAGATTCGACCCCGGGAACAGTGAGTTGTGCTGAAGATCCAGCCATCTTTTGCGTTAAATGTTAAGGAGTACAGAAAGCAAATGACATAGAGTATAAAATAAGTACTTAAATAAACGTTTTAATCTCACTTGGGGCAGTTTGACAAAATAATGAAAACATACCACATGCATATGTGTCTGCACATAATCACTGTCATTGTCGTTTGCTTTTGTTGTCAGCAAAATTAAGCAGCAGAGCATTTTAGGGACGGATGTGCTTGTGATTCAACATCAAGCCTCGGCTCATGGCAGGGGCGCCCAGCCTTTGCTAAGGCAGCCTGCAGAGTATGAGCTGAGCTGTGTTGCTCTGAAGAGCCCATTAGTTTTAAGAACAGCCTCTACATGTGAGCAAGTACCTGCTTTTACACAACACGAGGATGAAGGTCTCAAAATGCTAATTCCTTGGTTTCACCTGAAGGTATGGCTTGCCAAATTTCAGCGTGTTTCTGATCCATGATGGAGCAATGTAAGAAATAGTGCTTTCTAGAGGTAAGGTCATGCTGTAATCCAAACCAGAAAAAGGAATTGTGTCCCAACTTGGCTTGTTTTCATTTCAAATTCTGTGCAAAATTTTGAATAGATTTTTTTTCACCAGACAGTGCAACTATGATCTTTTTTCATCAAAAGGAAAGAAGAAGCAGCAGCAATAATTCACATCAGTGCACTATCAATTCTTTGTACCATTAGTGAATTTGAAACAAAATTAAAAATGCTAAAAAAAGATAATTATTTGACTATAGGGACAGCAATTTCTAGGTCATTTCTTGACTTCTGTGAGCAAATTTCTTCCAGTTTAGGAAATTCAGGATTATTTTCATTTTGGTAAGAATGGAACATCCATTCAACAGACAATAAAAGCTGTTTAAACCTGTTAAATACTATGAAATAGATGTGTACAGCTAATTAAGGTATGTGTTGAATAGTAATTATGTCATCCTGAGGGATTTACAAATAGAGTCTAGTTAAAATTTGATTCAATCTTCTATCATTCACAGAAGGTGCAAATTATTATTCATTTAGTGTGCTCTGATTTCAGTTCTAAAGGTAATCCAGAAAAAAGGGAGAGGGATTTCTGTTTTATCAGCATTGTTTAAGAACTAAGATCCCTTAATTATCACACTGTACCAATAGTCTGCTACCCAACTTACTGAAGCAGTCATTCAGCTTTGAAACTAACAATTTACCCTCTAAGCAAAGAAAGATATAAGAAAAAGTGTTTAGTCAGCAAGCAAATATACCAAATTGTATGTTTTGGCTTTTGTTGGCGCTCATGTTTCTGAGCTGCGCAAACGTGAGTCAATTACACAATAGCTTTCAATCAAAGGCATCAAAGCAAAGGAGACAGATTTCACAAGAGAAAGAAAAAAAAGAAAGGCAAAGGTGAAATAAGGGTCCATGGGATCCAGCTCTGTCAAGCTTCTGGAACCTCTTTCCAGGCTCTTTCTTTCTAGGTAACATTCGTAGACTCTTGGCCTTACTCCTTTGTGTAATTTCTTATCATAGTAATGAAAAATTAGATAAGATTCCTGATCACCCTGTGAAAGTATTATACATTCTTCTACAAGGAAGTCACTTTTAATGACCTAAAAAGAAAAAGATTTACTGTGTTTCTGGATTTATAACAGTAATTGGCAATCCCAGTAGTTAAACCTCACCTAAAATGAAGAAAAAAAAAAATTCATGAAATATTTTTATGTCTTGGAATGAAAACTGTATCTTTGAAAGAAATAGTGAAATTCCTAAGAAGCCAGAAGACCCCAGGAGCTAAAGTGATAGTGGTGGTGTGGTTTTTGTTCTGCCTGATTTGGAGGTCCAGCTTCTCTAGCTGCTGGGACTTCTCTTCTGCCTGTCTGAGCTGTCATGGAAATTTTGTTCAAAACAGATATTTTCTTGATAAATTTTTGGTTGTTGCATTGTAATTTTTTTAAGTAGGAAAAACTTTTCTCACAAAATTTTCTCACTAAACCTATTTCTTTTGTTAAAAAAAAAAAAAAATCAGACAATAGTCATATTACCAAAGACACAAGACATTACTGCAGTTTTTCCATAAACTAAGAACACGTAGCCTGTGTGGTTATGTTGTCAGTTATTGTTTGGTCTTCTTGGAAAGTAACTTCTAGTGTGCGCAGACTGGATATATTCGTGGTTTTACTGCAGGAAGGTAAATGTTCTCCTGCACTACTTTTTTTACAGTACATGTTTTCCTATTGATACCAGTAGGACTAATTATGTATATTAAACAGCTTTAAGGGAATAAGGATTGCGTATCCTGCCCTGCTTAATGCCAGCCAGTACTGAGGGGCAGCCACCTCTGGGAGGGAGTGCGGCAGCTGCCCAGCAACTCTCAGAAATCGTATGCAATTCTTTAAGTTGTGCTTGAGCAAATGTGCTGGATTTCTTTGGAAAAATTAGCCAGAAGTAAAACCTAATTTGCTGTGTTCTGATTTTATCTTTCTAACTGAAGTGGCATTTTGGTAAGGTGAATAGAAGAACCCACATTATCTTTCGCTGGTTGGATTGGGTTTTTTGGAGAGACACGAATGGGCTTGATATAACCGGTTTTCTCTGCACATTCCATCATATTTAATCTTTTGACACAGCTGCTTGCTTACAGTATGGTTTGGAGTACTACCCACTGAAAAACTGTAGTCCTAGTTGTTGCTTGGAATCTGGCAGAAAACTACCATATTTATGCATATATTTTTTTTGTGCAGACTCTTAGACTGTTTTATAGGGGTAGGTAATATTGTAATAGAAGTGGAAAGTATTCCCAGTTCTTAGCAAGATAAGAAAATGTTGTTTCTTATCTGTGATTTGAAAAGAGATGAAAGGTCAGTGAGGTAGAGATACAAGAAAGCTATTGCGCACTTGGTAGGAGCTGCAGAGGAGGAATATCTCTCATTGGCGGCTTGTTTGAGTGGAAGGGAAGAGAAAAGAGGCAGCTTCTAAGTGAAAGGAGAGGGTTGGAAAAAATGACAGGTAAAATCAGAGAAATTTGTTGATTTATTTGCTTAAAGAAATAGGTACACAGCTTTGAGATGGTTACTGAAAAGACCAAGTCAAGTTGAGGGCACCTTTAAATGCTTGCCTGCTATTGATGCTTTGGGATTTATAAAATTTCATAGTCCCCATCAGTCTTTGGAGATAGCTGAAAGAAGCAAGGAGAATGGGACAGGCTCTAAGCCACCTTTGATTTTGAGGGATTGCACAGAAATACAGGGCAGTCTGCTGGCCCTCATGGGTAGCTTCGCTGGAGCTTACCTTGTCTTCCCACCTGCCTCAGTGTAGCTGCATCAGAGAGGGAGGCAGTTATGCTGGAAGTGGTATGGGGAAGGTTTTAGGTGATGCCTGTCCCCAGCCAAGAGTTAGCTGCTTGGAAGTTGCTTTTCTCAGCATCATATGCAGGAGCTATGAAGATGGGCAAAGTCTGATTTCAAGACGCAGAAGGCATGGGCCAAACTTGGCAGTAGGGGTTGGTTGGGTCTGCAGCCACTAAAATAAATTCTTCACCTTGCCATCCTCAGCAGATTTGTAGCTGATTTTCATCTGATATAAGCTACAGAAGCTGCTGGATACCTGGCTTGTGCTGGCATTTGGGTTGGGAGTGGAGCAGGCACCCCAATACCTACCTGTCCCTGCCTTCTTCTGTAGAAAGCGGAAGAGAGCTGTCTTAGGTGCCTTTTTTGTATTACAATAGCAGCAGATGAGCAAATACTGAGCTATTTTTTTTTGACACCAGTTTTTGTCTTGTGTTTGTTTGCACAACGTTCTCCTATCAGCAAGAGGTGCATGTCCTTTACTGAGAGGAGTAACGACATCTCATGGGCCTGGGGATCAGGGTTATGAAATTAGGCCCTAAAATGAATGATTGTGTGCTAACTGTTGGAGAAAATCTCATATTTCTTCTTGAGTAATTAGAATACATTGGAAATGTGTGGCCAGTCTTTCCCCTGTCAGACTGAGGCTACAAGCTTAACTAGGTTTAAACATGGAAGTTGAAACTCTTCTATATTCAGCTGACTCAAGAAGTTGAAGCCTTGTGTAAAGCAGTATTGCAGGATGCTGGTGTGCAACCTGAGGAGAGTCCATTTGGATTTTATGGAAGTGAGCCCTTTGCTTGCCTTAAAGAAATAACATGAATTAATACCAACACCAGACAGTCGTTCTCCAGAAAGGTGCTGCAGAGTGTTTCCCAGTGAAGATTTTTACAATGGAGTCAAGGACTGTAAAGTCTTTGACTGTACTCAAAGGCTACTGTCATTTAGCTACATGCAATGAATTATTGTTGCCTATTACAGAATAATAATAACTTCAGGTTCAGAATTTATTATAACGGGGAGGATTTTTCCAAGAGTGTGGTGTCTCTTTGGGATAAGGAGCTGAAGAACTGCTCCGCAGCACTTGTAGTAGGAATAATGGAAAAGGACAAGCTTGTCCTCCCATTTCTTCTTACTGGGATGTGCGCATAGGTTGCCACCTTTTACAGACTAGTAAGTGGGCTAAAGTTTTGGAGCTGCACATTTAAAGCTTAGATCTTTCTTTTGCACTGAAGAGCAGAAGGAGCTACAATAACTGGTAATGCACATAAAATCATTTGTTGCTGAGCTTCTAATAGTAACAGATTTCAAAAATTATCTTACATTTTGAAGCTGATGGAATGTTTGAAAGATTACTTCTAAAAGAATTTGCATTCCATGTAATTTGGATTTAATGACTTGTTGTAACACAGGCAAAAGGGTTCTGAGTATGTGACTCTCCTTTTCCATGGCACAGTAGGTATTTCATCTTAATTTTTGGTTGCATGCTAAGAAATCAATATGTAAAGCAAAAGTGAACAGATACTTGAAAGGAAAGCATCAGAGAAGTTGAATAGTCATTTACTGGGCTAGTATTTAAAGCTGGCATATATTTCTGAGTGGGAAGGGGCTTCAGAATGGTGCCATTCACAAACCACTTCTTCCCCTTCAACAGCTAATTCAGAGACAGCAGGTGTGTAAGCAGCCCCTTGGAAAGAGGACCAAGTGTAGTTTGTGACAGAATTGAGTGGAGATGATCCCAAGCTGAAAGTCAAAATGGGATCTTCTTTTAAGTTCTCCGAGTGACCTGCAGTTTTATTTCAGCACCTAATACAGGTAAGAGGCTTCTACAGAATCTGCATCTGCATTTCCCAAGGTGTTTTAATATGTGACTCCTAACCCTTATTCATCAGTACCTTCAGGTTTTGAAACTACTGATGCAGTGCCAGGTACCAGTACCAGGGTTTTCGTGGTTTTATTGGGCTTTAAGGTATGTCTTTTGGCAAAATCAAGTCAGAGACCCATGGTGGATTTATCAGCAATCCTACCATAACAAATGCATATGCAGAGTGTGTCTAGGACCAGAACTTGAGAGTAGGAGAGGACTGTTTCTTAAATTTTTGTAGCTCATTTCCATGTAAATCAGGAGAAATTTGGTTGAGTTAAGCAAGAGGTCTACATCAAGGTGGGAAGTATTGTTGGCTCTTGGTCCCTTGCTGGAGCTGATTCCTGAAGAAAGTAAAATTAGTCCTGAATGTTATATTATATATTATTATTATATAATATATTATTATTATATATATATTTATATATTATAGAAAAACCCAAACCAACCCTGAGAAATTCCAGCATGCCTTCTGAAATGTTGTGTATAAACACTAGGGATCTGGCTGAGAGAGGGACTACCTGCACCATCCAGGCTGGGCCAGCGGCAGGCAGCTGTGTGACAAACTGACATTACTCAGCTGATGGGCAGAGCCCTTCAGGAAGACAGCGAGGACAGAAATGAACTCCATGTTGCAGGTCCCTACCCTGAAGCTTCTTCCTTGCTCCTTTTCAGTTTCTATAGGCTTTTATAGGCAAGTAGCTCCTGGGCATGAGGTGCCAGCTTCCTAAGCAGACCTGGGCTTTCCTTTTTTCTTTATATAGAATGAAGTGTGCAGTCCATATAAAATGCTGTGCCATGAGAGTTACTTGAGAAGACGTCCAGTGGGAGCAGGGGACATGCTCTGTGTCTGCTCACTGGAGGGACAATGTATTTTAGATCATGAAAACTGAGGGCTGCTTTACTCCGTCATCATTTCACTGTGGGTGAACAGCAAGAAAATATGCAATTCTGTTCTCTGTGGCTTAATTTCAGTCAGAGATAGGTCTTCAGGGCACTAATATCCTTCTTCCTCAACTAACATACCCACAAGACCTCTGTATTAAGATGTAGGCAGTGCATTGAATGTGTGCAATGCATCCTATTCTATCACACCTCCAACCCCACCCTCCCTGAATGCTGTTTCTTGTGACTGCGTGATACCAAAGTACAGCAGTATGTGGCTTCTGCTGTCAGAGAAGAGCCCCCTCAAAATGAGGGGCTGCCTCTGCAGCTTCATGGGAAGCAAGAGCCGGGGTGCTTCCACAGGGCAGCAGCCACAAAAGCCACTTTCTGACAGATAGTGTCCTTATTCCTTAATCATTAGCCCTAATGAAGGGTTTTTTTCATATTTTTTTTAAAAAAAAAGAAAAAGAAAAGAAAGAAGAAACTGAGAAAGAAAATAAAAAGAGAAAAGAAACAGCCAAGGAGGAGAAAAGATGTGGAATAGTTAGGATTATCTCTGTGCCGTCTCTCAGGTCCAGTGACAACACGACTACAATGGGTAGCTTTCAGGACTGCATATGGTCTTCCTTCCGAGGGAGTTGATTAAGCGACTCCGGATGAAATTGAAATCCTGTGAGTTGACCTTTGTCTGGCCTGGGAGGACTGCAATTCGCATAACAATTTCCTTTTGTTCTTTGTTTGGAGTTATTAATCCAACATGAGCCTCGAATTAATCAGGGGTAGTGCGTTGTTACATTTCTAATTCACAGCTCCACTGCTTGTGTCTTTTTTAATTAAGGCCGAATGATAGCAGGCCTTAGCCCCTGATTGCAACACTTACTAACCACACATTGAGGGATGAAGAGGCTAAATAGGCAGAATAAGATTACTTCAAGGTTTCACTTAATTGTTTTCTTCCTTTAAGTAAAGAGCACTGAATGAACATTGTTAATGCCAGGCTGGGAGTATTTCTTTTATATATGTGTTATGTGTGTGTATGTGTGCGTGCAGGGGTGGGGGAGGTTATGACGGGTGCACTGTGAACTCGGAGCTCTAATGGCTTAAGGGTTTGTAAAATTGAAGCCTTTGGTTATTGATTTAAATCATTCCTCCCACCTCCCCTGGGGGTCAGGGGCAAGGGTAGAAGAAGGAGGAAAAGAGTTGAAGAAGATTAAACTTAAGTTAGCTGCATGGATTTTCTTGTATCCTGCATGAACCTATTTGTTTATGTAGTTTTTCTTGCTGTTTGCTAGTGGTTTAAAGGTGGAAAATGCAGGAAGATTGAAGACTATTAGAGAAGGTAAATAAATGTGTTGAAACATGCAAAGCTCTCCAAAGCCTGGGAATGGTAATAATGATAATAAAATAAAGGCAAGACAGTTGTCACACACCAGATTTTGCTCATTCTGAAGGATGTTTGAGTCATGTTTCAAAAGCTGTTTGTAAATTTGTATTGTTGGAGCAGTTCAGGGCCACAAAGGCACAGGTGCTATTTCAGGGGAGTAGTGTAGATGATCTCAGTTAGATTCACTCTGGATAACTCAGCCTGTGCCAGCCACTTGGGATGCTGGAAAAGAAAATGCACTGAGCATGCAGCCTTGCAACATTTATTTGCCCAAATAGTTCCATTAGATTTAAAAAAAAAAATTATGATGGGATCCATATTGCAGGATCAGGCCCAGTGTTTTGGCCTCCTATGGTGCAGTACATTGGATATAATTGTTATGGAGAAAGATAAATATTTAGGGTCCCAAACCCTCAGTGTCTGAATATACAGAAATTGCATTGAATTCAATTTGTGCTGTACGCCTGCAATATCAGATGGAGCTCTGTAATTGTGCGAAACAAACTCCTCCTATTTCATCCATCCAAGGAGATGGATGGATGGGGGACACACTTGCTTGGAACAGTTAACATTTCTGTGTAAAATGGCAAGCCAGTGTTAATCGTACCAGACTGAACAGATACAGACCTGCCGTTCTGGCTCTGGCACAGGATATACAGGGCAGCAACGCTGTTCCTGCTTTTTGGAATCCTCAATGCCTGGTGGCTGTTGCACGCAGGATTATCTTAAGAATGCAATGATAAAACCTCTAGATAGATTAAGCAAAAGTAGGGTGCAAGGTCCAAAGGAGAACTATGGTCCAGGTAAAAGCTTATTCCCGTGTTTAGAAGTCTAAATCGAACTGAGTCTGCCTTTTTAGATCAGCCTGCAAAGAACAGGCTCTATATTCAGCCTTCCATATAATTGTATATAGTATCTGGAAACAAAAAATAACACACAAATATTTAGGTCTGGCCTTCAGTTGGTGCAAAGAAGCACCAGTGACTCCATTTCTTTCCATGCTCAGTCATGTCAACACAGGATTTACACTGAATTGGGTTCACAGATTCAGAGCCATTTTCTTAACTTTCCTGCTCTTTTCTTAGGTGCTGCCTGATTCTGTGTGTCAGGATACTTCTGGTAGATTGCCAGCTCCCGTGCTGGGAGAAGTCAATGGGATAAGAAGATGCTCAGCATTTGTTGGAGTAGGGCTTCCTTACTGGCAGTTCAAGTACCTTACACATAATTTTGTTTTTCAGAAACAGTTTTGATGCTCTTACACTGAATAGCACCTTATTCTGCAAGTACTCCTATTGAATCAGACTTTGCATGGAGAGAATAGTATTAAGTATGAGTAAGCACATCAGAATCAGACCATCAATCACTTACTGTTGTTTATTTCCATTTAAAGACTGAATGCTTCACATTTATCTACCTTTTTCTCTTTTTCCTAGAAATCTCTGTAGACCAGGGTATGTTTGTTTATGGCAGACACAGTTCCAGAATTGAAACCTACTTTCAGTGCCATTTTGTGTCTTAAATCTGCATGCTGCTTTTTAAAATTATTGTTTGAAGGCTCACTGTTATTGATTTAGAGGTGTCACATTACACTTCCAAAGGGTCTCAGGATGAATGGGTACCCCCATGTGTTTCTTGTGTGAATGTTTTAAATAACATCTTAAAACCTAAAGTCCAGTCTGTCTCCTGTTTAAAAATCTCATGGCAGTGGTCATTAGAATGGGTATTTTGGGGGTACTTCTAAAATCTGCTTCTTTTCCTTATGCTTTTATGTCATAATGTTCATCATTAATGTATTCAGTACCTCTCCTCAGCAAACTTTTAATACAGTTTAAGTGCTTTGAGATCCTTAAAGATGAAAGAAGTTGTATAAACAGATGGCTGCAGTGTTATAATGCTTCTTTGGATGGTTAACCCTCAATGTAAACTGTCTTGCAGGACCTTGCTGTACAGCTAAAGCCAGATATTCTGTCAGTAGTTTTCAGCAGTTGGCTTGCCCTCTGTATAATATGACATTTCTGATTTCTTTCAATTACTGTGTGAAGGAAGTTAGGCTTCTTGCCATACTCAGGAACCAAAAGACCAGGTCAGGGTGCATGATAATGCTTTCCTGTCCTTGCCCAAAGTGGCTGTAGTTGCACTAATTTAAGGGACAATCCATTGATCAGTAGTTCTTGAATATTTCCATCTGCAACAGTCAATGGTGATGAGTCCACAAATAAATCAGGAATCACTTTTGTTGTTGCTGCTGCTTCCTGACAGTTTTAGACAATCTGTTGCTACTTATGAAATATTTCTGTTGATATCAAAACTGCCCTGAACTCTCCTCTCTACTCTCCTCCACTCCAGCAGGGATGTGCTCCTCACATCTGCAATGACAAGTTGCCCTTGTGCAGCAAAATGCCAAATTTCAGCAGCAATGCATCGGCCATGCCACTCTTCCACTGTGCATGGAGGTGCTGACAGTCCCTCTCCTTCAAATCAGTGTCAGGTCTGCCCCAGCCCGTTATATTTCTGTGCGCTCCCCTTTCGGACATAAGGTAGAGATTACGATTAATGGTCCTTTGAGTTGCTCGGCACTCCTCCCTCTGCGCTGTGTCCCCACGATCCCCCTTCCCGCGCCCTCCCTCCCCCCGCCATCAGTGGGAGCCTTTGATGTCGCACAAGAGAAGACTGTTGGCTAACAGTCTGGAGGCTTCTTCATTTGAGCTAACCACCACATGAAAACAAATGCGATCCATCATATTTCATTAACTAGCTGCCCCCTGTTCGGGTGCCCTTTTTTGATGTCAGAGCGCATCCTGACAGAAATCAGAAAGATATGTGTGATTAAGACCAGTAATAATAGTTAGTCCATTGTATTGTAAATTACCTTTCTGGGCCCCGGTACTTTATCAGCCCCACTGGCCTTGGCTTGGGTACATTTTTGACTACTCTGTATATACAGTGTATTAGCGCAATGGAGATCATTATGTGGCCTGTATTTGAGTCATTTTTATTTAAGATGCCAAACAATAAGCTGTTGATTGGGGGAACAAGAGGCGAACAATAATGTTCTGTGTCACATAATACACCACCATTTTCCAGCTTTGCTTTAGAAGGGCCCTCTTTATTGTTTTTGTATAAAAATGGTTCTTAGGAGGAGGAATATTTTGCTGAGGTATGTCATTATTTTGCAAATTTCTATTATCTCATCATGTTGTCTTCATTGTAAATTGCAGCTAATTAGGAACCTAGTTAGAGCCCCAGCTTTGAGGCTGGCTTTTTTGTGAAAAGAGCCCACCGATTACTGCACTACAAGAGAGGAAGGGAGAGAAAAAGGAGATTAATCTGGTTACCTAGGCGACACTCGCTTCCATCTGCGAGGAACAATACATTTTTGTTTCCTTGGCTCAGTTCAGATCTGTTTTGTTTAGGGGGAAAAAAAGAGAGAGAACGAGAGGGAGAGGGGGAGAGAGAGAGAAGGGGAGAGAGGGACAGGGAGAGGAGGCAGCCCCACAACAATGCTGGACTCTGTCTGGCCCCGGCTTACCCGCTTCCATCCCTCCGCAAGTTTGGGGTCTCAGGGGAGTGGGAAGATGAAAGAGATAAGCTCCAAAGTTGTCAAAGGTCGTAACCTTGCCACACAAAGCCAGCAGTTTTACTTCTAAATCCCCTTCTCCCAAAAAGCACTTAATGAAATAATATACTGTGCTTCTCAACACCCCATAGTCTTTATTAAGCAGCAAGGCCCCAGGGATGGTGAAATTAAGGAGTCAGTTAAAACTTCTGACTAAACAGTTGCTGACTAGGAGCGTCTACAGTAGATGTGATGGGGTTTTTCTGAGCGAGAGAGAAAACTTTTTTTCCACTGTCTCTTGTTAGCAGTATTGTGGCTTCCCTGACACATGTTTTATAGCTGCCTTCACACAAAAGGCAAAGGTCTGTGAAGGCAGGGCAGTCTGAATTTTTTATTTATTTTTGTTTTTAAATTTATTTTCAGTTACCTTCACAAGGTCATGGTTTAACAGACAACAGCAACTTGTATCTTTCCTGTTGTGCATCAAACTATTAAATCCTTGCATGGCTTTTGCATACGGTAGACAATGCAGCCACATTATTTGCTTCTTATTTTGGAGCAGCTTGCCAGAAAAAGGATGGAGGTAATAACCAGAGCTGATAGACCCTGGCTAAAAGCTCAAAAATGCTCATGAGCTCTTGAACTGAATTGGCTAAACCCACAGCCTTTTGATAAGCATAATGCTTTCTCCAGGTGTTATGTCATCATGTATAATGTTTTGCTATCTGGTAGCCTTATGGATGATGACATAAAGTCACAAAAATATCAAAGTTACTAATTTTAGCTTATCTGAGCTTTCCAAACCTGGACTGTGCTGATAAAATCAGATCAAGTATCAGGTTAACAATCCTAAACCTCCTATTCTGCATTGCTCTGAAGTACTGTTCTTATATTTTCTTCCTCAAAAGAAGCTTCTAAGAGCTGCTTCAGTGACAGTGCGTGGCTCCCTCCAACTGAAAATGACAGTAATCACGTTAAAAAATTACAAATATTAAGGAGGAAAGAATGAATGAAGGTACAGCAGCTTTTTCGTGTGGGGAGTGTGAGGCATCCTGGAATTGGAAGTCATTTGAATTTCCAGTTTTGCCACGTTCTTTCTATGGGATCTTGGCCAATTCATTTGGCCTGTTTCTGCCTCAGACCTTGCCCTATAAAATAGGCAAAGCTATATTTCTCTAACACAGAGGATAACTTGAGTCTTATTTAATTAAGAACTTACGAAGAGTTTGAGATGCTTGGATGCAGGGCTCTGTATAAATGCAGAACACTTAATGCTTACCTATTCTCTTTCAGTAAGTGACTTGTTTGGTACACCTAAACCAGTTCTGGGAAAACTCTCAAGTTAAAATTAAATCAATCATACTTGACTTTGTTAATTGAAGAGACTTGCTGAGATGTTTTGCAGACATTTGTATGGAGCAGTTGTCACCTCACAGACAATTAGCCCAGTGTTAGCCATCATTTTACAAGCTCTGAGGACAATGTCCTCGGTAATTCTGCAACACCTTAAGATGAGGTGGGGGAGCAAAGATGGATATACGTTATCTGTGTGCAAAAAAGAGAAGGG
The DNA here is from genome assembly GCF_031877795.1 of Strix aluco. NCBI lineage: Eukaryota > Metazoa > Chordata > Aves > Strigiformes > Strigidae > Strix > Strix aluco. The sequence goes on from NC_133935.1 coordinate 23,174,359, forward strand.
ACAGTTCTCTTCAGTACACAATACTGTTCGAGGGAAAGATACGGGGAGTGAAGTAGCGAGTAGAGACTGTTAGCAGTATAAAGAAAGGAAGAAGATTATTTTGCAAGTTTGTTTAAATAGCATTTTTGTATTTTAGTAGCAATGTTCACTCTGAAGGCATCATTAAAAACACTGCAAAATAGGGGGGCTGGAAATCTTCATTCATCATTAGAGAGCACCAGCATGACTCCACATAACAAGTTAGAGAAAGATGTTACTTTGGACTACAATATAATTTGGGGACACTCTAGGGTTAGCCCTCCTATTCTTAAAGATGGGCAAGGAGGGGGCATTTAATAACTTTTGTGGCCTACACTGTTTTTATATCTTGTGGAGAAGGTTGGCAGTGATGGAGTGTGGACAAAGCCCATTACTTGTTAAACAGACATCATAATGTGAAAAAACATATTACTCCTAGTGGAATGTGCTGTGTATGATTTAGCCACCAAAGAGCATTATCTCCAGCTAGGAATTATCGAGGAAAGAGAAAAATAGAGAAAATGCTGTGTCACTTTAAGTGACTGCTAGGGAGAAACAAGAGTCCATTTCAGTCTAATATGGTTTCACTTGGGCTCAGAAGATTGGGAATCAAGAATCAAAAAAAGAAGCTTTTTAGAAAAATTTTCCAGATTGGCCCAGGCATGAAGAGCTTTGCCGAGTCCTGAAGCTACAGAGATGAAGGGTCCTCCTAGAGAATTGTTGAAGTTTCAGAAAAGATCAATGTCTGCTTCAGCCCCAATATAAAAGCTGGCGCATTTATTGGTAATTCTGTGCCACTGTCACCATAACAAGGAATTCTGTTTCTATGTATGCTCTTCTAAATATGAGCTTAGGTCAATTGTATTTTCTTGAAATGAAAGAGATCTGTTATTCTAAGGAAGATAACTGTAGACAACCCCGTTTCCTCTCATGACCTGGTGCTGTTGATAAGGTCTGCAATACCATATACTTGTCTAGATAGACCCGGTTTACAGTTGAGACTTCTTAATGCCCCGACCAGCTGGTGTTTTTGAGAGGGTGAAAGTGAGATACTCTGCACTGCAGCCTGAAATCTCACAAACTGTGGCACCAGTGGACTTCTGTCCACCTAACACCAGCCTGGAGGATGGGATGGGGACAGATTTCCAGAGAGGAGTGCCAGGACCTTATTCCTGGAAACTCTGATGCTTCCCTGGAAGGTCTTTATTGCTAATTGGTGTAAAGTCTGCTTGGGTCCATCAAATCTGACTAAACAAAACCCAGAGGGGAATATTACTGCAGCTTCACATCACAACTTTAATGTTGCATTTTGGAGCAACAGAGAGTGTCATCTTGAGCTGCTGGTCTGAAGGTTCCTCAACGGGTCTCTGTTCAGGCCAGTCCTTTATCAGAGCCAGTTTAAGAAATTTAGCTCTTAAATTACATTTCTTTTGAAACTCTTTTTTCTGTGTTGTGTAATGGTTTCCCTGTGTTTCCAGTCCATTACTGTCAGTTCTTTTGGGGAATGTCAGATTGCATAAAAGTTGATATAAACATTCAGCAGAGCTTGAAGCAGCCCCTGAATGAATTCTGTCTTGGCAAACCTACTCCTTTACCAAAACAATTTCTGAATAATCATTGCAAGGACCAAGATCTGTGTTATTTCTGCATTATTCTATAGTAAGGAATTGTTAATTATTTTTCATATAGGAGTTTGAGGAGATGTGAACAACTCAGAGGGACAAGATAAAATAGTTCATGTTTCTTGGTCTAGTACTTTTTTAGACAATTTTACCTTCTCTTTCAACTTAATAAGAAATTTTCCTGGGAGAATAGGATGTGCTGCCAGTCTGCCACATAAGTGACCCCACAACTAGCCACTAGCAGTGAACAGTCTGGCTGTATAAAGCATAGTTAGAGTCAGAATTTAGGTTGGAAAGAACCTTTGAACGTCATCTAGTCCAATCCTTTCCTCAAAGGAGGGCCAACTCAGAGATTAGTTCAGGTTGTTCATGGTCTTCTGGGCACCTGGTCCAATGCTGTACCACCCTCACTGTCAGTGATTTTTTTCTATATATCTCATTGCTATTTTCCTGTTCTATTTAACAATATAGGCTGGATCTAAAAACATTTTAGGACAATGTTAACTCTCATATCTGTTTGGTAGAGGGAATTTACATGGTACAGGATTGAATGTTGCTAGAGTTATTGGCAAACATGGAAGATGCACACTGTAGTTGGATCCTGAGATGACAAAATTATCAGTGCATGTTGGCTATCAGAGGACGTGGTACTAATGAGTAACCACCTCTCTGTCTGTCTCTCACTAATACAGCTATCTCTTTTCTGACAAAAAAAGAAGAAAGGAGGGGAGGGAAAGAGCAAGAAAATCCTTCTCTTGTTACTTAGGTAGCAAATACAGTATATGAGACCAGTGTGCTATATACACAAGCTGTAGATAGTAATTCGGTTTATCCCTTTCTAGGCCACACCACATCAGTGGCTTGACTGGGGGCAATTGAAGAAGTTAATGGAAACAGTCACTGTTCACTTTTACTTCTTCCTTACTTTATTTTTATTCATGGTTAACCAGTGCCAAAATAAGAGGACTGTTTCTTTTGTGTCATTTTTATTTTCTCTGTGAACAGGGAGCCATGCTTAGATTCTCGTGACTGAATGAACTTCCTACAGCTAAGAGCTTTCTTTAAGACAGGCCCTATCACATGGGCACTCTGCAAGACTGTTTCTCCATTCTACTTCAACCCCTTTCTGCTCCTTCAAAAGAGAAAAAAAACAGTAGAAACAGATTTTGAGGAAATATCCTTGGTATAAAAGGTTTCCCAGGTTCATATGGAACCAGCAGAATAACTGTGCTTTCCTCTGCAAATGAAATTGTTCTCTATTAGCTCTTGAGAGAAACTAACAGATACACCCTCTATTTCTTCACAAAATGTTAGAGATCTTTGAAGAGGACTTCAGTATAGTGCACAGAGATATTGGCTGCTTCATTAATATGCTTTGGTCCAACAGTCCATAGAATAAAATAGAAGTGTTGCCAGCAAAGACTGTTCAAAATCATAAATTAAGTCCCAAAATGCAAATTTAGAATAATAGTCCTGGTATTATAAACTAATATATACTGCATCCCTTTTTCTTTGCCTTTTTCTTTCTGAACTTCTTCAGTGCATTCAGCTGATGCATTCTGGGCATTAACACTAAATCTTAAATTTTAAAAAGTGAAGCCCAAGGTGATCTAAAGTGATCACTTGATTTGTGGACTTGCAGCTTTGAGAGAACAGACACCGGAAGATTTGTGAATAATGAAGGGTGAATCTCAGAAGACTCAAAGTCAGTTCAGTTTGGATTAACTCCTGAACCCTTGAGTGGCTGGCTGTACAATTCAGGCAGTTAAATGGGTTTTCCTATGCGCTTGATAGGATTTTGTCTCCTGTTTATTGTTTACCAACATGTACATACTTCCTGTGATAGATGATGACAGGAGAAAGGGTTCATTTTCATGGAAGTACTATGAACTTAAAAAAAATAATATTTGGTAACAGAAAAGTAGCAGTCAATTGAGTTTTTTTCAGTAAATATTTCATGGTACTCTGTTAAGTCCCTTCCCACAGTGGTTGTCCTTGAGCAGGTTTACAGAGCCATGACTAGTTACAAATAATTTCTTTTTGTGTCTTGGAATATTGCAGCTGCTATAATTCATGTAAAATTAATAACTAAGCAGGAAAAAAATAGTTTTTCTGTTCATTGCTATCTGTTTGTTGCATACACTTTTGAGAGATTTTATTCTCCTCCTGGTCTTGCTAATATTTAGTTGTGTGCTTGGCTGTGTGTAGGTCAGTAGTTTGCAGGTCTGGGGTACCAGTTAATGTCATTCTTGCTGAAAATACCCTTCTAGATAACAAAAGGGGAGTGCAAAAATAACAAAAGTTAATGTAAAACATAGCCATTTAAAGTATATACAACATTTACCAGGTACTCAATTTGAAACATTTTGTATATGTATTTATTTTTAATTGAGCTGTTTAAAAATGTCAAGTTGATTGGCTTCCTTTCAGAAGATTGTTTGGTGGTATTTTCTTTACTAGTGCCCCCTGTGGACCTACATACATTGATTATTCTTTCTTCAAGCTTTCAGTCTGGAACTTTTCATCACATTGATGATCAGTAATTAAAAAAAAAAAAAAAAAAAGAAAAGAAGGGAAATGGAGGGATTGATGGTCTTCCGCACTTTGAAAAGTGACCTTGTAAATCAGATTTAAACAGAAAAAGACAAGTAAATTAAGATTTTTCAAGACTTTTTCTTTCTCAACTGTGTTTGTATATGGATGTTACAAAATTACCCAAACTAGGCTGATTGCATACATTGGATTGACTGAAGGCTTTGATAATTTAGTGTAAAAATCAAGAACACTGTGCACTATTCTTCATACTTTTTCAACTCTTTCTGCCATCTCATGTATATTCTCGCCTTTAAGGACACTTTCTATAGACAGTGCTTTGTAGTATAGACAGTGCTTTGTAGTATGTAAATGTTTCAGCAGCTAGATGAGGTCTTTGGCCAGCAAGTCAATAAAACTTGCTGTGAATCTGCACATTTTCTATTGCATTCAACTTTAATGCTTCCAGAGTGAAGATGATTAAGTTTTTAAAAGTTTGGAGAACTTGACTTTAAACATTGTTGACAGTTTCAGGAATCATTGGGCAGCCTGACTTAATGTTATTCATGATGAGAGAGCTGTCAGCACAGATCAGGAGTGGTACCAGAGAGAAACGTAAGACAGTATTTTCGCTATAGTATGTGGGGATTTCGCTTTGTGACTTCTATTAATAATGGGAGTTTTGCAGTTAAATCCCCAAGCATCATCCCCCCCAAAAATGCTGAAAACATGCCCCGTAGTGTAGCTTGAATTAAATTTTATGTTGGCTGTTGTTTGGACATTGAAGATCATCGTGTCTGAGCAGTGGCTCTGGTTCCAGTTTCCTTCAGGTGCTGCTGAAGAGTAGGGAACTGCAATAGTGAATGGATAGAGACAAACCGCATGACCAATTTGTGATCTCTGTCTCTTTTTGTGCATTTAAATATTAGCAGATACATCTGTCTTCCAACGAATGTGCTGTCTTTGGGCAGATCTGATCTATCAGTATTTATATACATTATGACTGGTCCCTCAGGATTCTGTTCTGCACATCGTAGTTGCACGGCAATGCCTATGGTCGTGTTTGTCAGAATTTTTGAGTGAGTTTCTGTTTGGACCTTTCTTTTCCTGGGTTATATTCTTGTTGAGTTTCCAGCATACTGAATAGTACCTTGCTCCAGATGATGCAAATGGCATTAATAACTGGCCTGGAAAAGTCAACATGAGCAAAGGGATGAGATCTTCTCTGTAATAATTTTCTCTCTCCCTCTCAAACTGACCAAGATTATGCAAGGCTTGCGACATCAGGCAAAGGAGAGGGCAGTCTGTATGAGAAGTACCTCAGCTTGTGAAGGCAGCTTGTTCTGTCATATTTTACTCTGCTCTTGCGTTCAGGGGGGAGTGGAAGGCTTCAAGCTCAGAAATGAGGGCAATCCATAGACTAAAATGTCTAAATTTGCTTTTAAATTAGTTTTAGTTTAAATTAGTTTAAATTACTTTATTTCTATTCCTATGTATGGTCTATAGAAATGCAGGGACTTTGGGAGCTTTCCTCTCTTGCAACAACATGGAAGAAACAAGGAAAGCAAACCAGTTCAAAAATACTGTAACTGGCATTGTATATCTGAGTTAATATATTTCCATGACAGAAACAACCGTGCCATAAAACTGTGGCTGCGTACCGTTAGAAAGTTCACTTGTTTGGCCTGACGACTGATCAGTGAATAAAGCCATAGGTGTTGACTAGGAACCCAGCCAAACAAGTTACATCTTGCGAGGAGTTACAGGTCCTCATTCTCATTGTCTTTAGAAAGTAATTTTTTTTAGGACAGAGATTATATCTCTGTGTTTGTGAAGTGTGCATAATATTTTGACTGCTAATGTAATATAAATAATAATAATGAAAACTTAAGGATTTTTTATGGCCACTTTGTTGTCTAAATGATTCCATAGCTATTTTTCCTTTTCCTTACATTTTCTTCCTCATTAAATTTTGATGTAACTCTATGAAGGGTGAAAAAAGAAGAGGAAACATGATGTATTAATCCATCAAAAGCTGTGCTGAAAATGTTTGCATACCTCTATGGAAAGGTCTCCCACCTTAATTTTAAGCCACAACCTCAATCCACTCATGTTTCTGTTTACCTTTAAGTTATTTTCAGTCATTGTATACTTATAAAAAAATTAGCATGCTTCAGAAAACGCTATTTTTGTAAAGCCAAGGTTTCTATGGTATGAATTCTTCCCAGCTGTGATGAAACACTCTTGAAATTAACAGTAGCTTGATGACATCTATATGGGACTTGATAAACAGGAGCAAACTTTGTGCCGCTGTAGCTGAAGTTACCTCAGCACTTCCCACTGCAACCTCAGTTTTTGTGTGATTGTTTCAGCTGTCCATGCATCCTCTGCAATGATGTTTATTGTACAGAATTTTGGGTATTGAGCACATGTTATCTATCAGATTTAAATATAAAACAGTTGACTGTTTCTCTTCTAATTGTTCCCCCTTAGAAGCTGATTTTTCTTTTATATCATTATGAAGATTTCCTTTCTTTTAATTTGTTAGACTCCCTGGTTATTCCTGATGCCAGTTACCTTTGTTTCTGTATGCATGTCTCTTAAATATTTCATTGAGGCTTGATCTTGCAAGGTCCAGAATACTTACATGATTAAATATGAGTAAGTGCTTTGTAGGATCTTCAGCAAGAGTGCTGGGGCAGAAGCAAGGCCTATAGCAGAGCCAAGGTGAGCTTTTGGCTGAGGATGGCCACTCAGTACTCCTGACAGTCTGGGACCCAGGGATTCACTCACTGTTGGGGTTTTACCTCACTTTACTCCCCTATATAGGGGATATGGGAACATTTGTGTCCATTTCCACAATTTTCTTTGGTTAATCAACCGATGCTTGAAAAATTCTTTGAGTTCTTACAGAGAAGTACACAGTGTGCATATTTGTGTGTGTTTATAAGCATGCAAAATATGTATTTATTCCAATTTGATGTAGTGATAGTCCCAGCTTGAAAGTAGTCTCCTGCAGATGTACTGTAAAGTGACTACAAAAAACCTTTTTAATGCACCAGACACTGTAATGTGCAATCCACATCCCATCCTCTAAAGTGTTACAATGCTAAAACTTCAAATGGCTGCAGAATGCCAGGTAATCTTTGTCCATGTATAAGGGTTTAAGACAGTTATACATGTTTATGCTGATTATGAACAGTTCTAGTCTTTATGGCAAATGTTTTAATTTAAAAACCGTTTGTGACAGACTTAGTGTTTTAAACATGCAAATACAAAGGAACTTGGTGTCCCCCAAATGCTATACTTCTCCACAGAATAAGGCTGGGTAACCACTAAATGTGGCTTTCAAGCCTGAACTGTGTCATGAGATCAGCCACAAGTGCACAGTATCACAAGGTCTGAAAGCAATCTAAATCTGGCATTACCAGGTGTCTTTGGGACTATAACACATGCTCAACCCTGTACTGACATGGGGTAGAGCGCTGGGATTCCTGGGGGAACTTTGCCATCTCCTGTCTGTGAGCTGCTCTTCTCTTTGGCTCTCAAGCTATGTGATATGAGCACTGAGGATCCTGGCCCAAGAAAGATTTTGTCGTATGGTTCTTGGGAGCGAGGTACCAACCACCCAGCAATAATGTCTGTCACAAGCAGAGTAACTCACTTTGAATTTCCTTTTTATTTTCAAGGAGAGCTGGGATTCTGACACTGTAAAGAGTGCTGTGGAGCAGCACATGTATTTCTTTTGAGTACTTTGTTGTGGACTTTGTTGTTTTCCTGGGTGTATGAGAAAACAACAGGATGATGGAGATATTCTGATTGCACAGAGGCCCCGGGCTAAGGTGTCCAGCTTGTTACATTGCTTCTCATATCATGGTTTTGCTCCTGTATGATGAACACACTGCCAAGACAGCCTTAAGTGTCAGGAGACATTCTCAAATTTCATGTACCTGGTTTTAATCCTGTTAGTCAGCAGTGTACTAAAATTCCTGACTTTATTTTGGTTAGTGTCCAGGGGAACAAGGAAGGTGGTTCTTCTGTCTACATCACACTGGGCTACATGACAAGGTTTGTGTTCTGTAGGTTTTTCTTCCCTCCAGCAGAACTCTGCTTTTTTACATGAATTCTTTGGCTTGGAGGGGTTATTTGGGTTTGGGTGACGGTATCATCTTTGAAGGCAATTCTGTGTGGTTAGTCCACTTGCAATTATTGCACTCAGACTGGATGTATTTTCCTTTGTCAAAGGAGATACAATAAATATTTTCTATCTTTCCCAGAGACCAAATGACTGTCTGAAAAAAAAAAAAATATTAATTCTAGATGAACATGGGGGTCTTTCTTATAATTAGAATCTACAATGCATTAGTTTTCTGTTGTTGATTATCCCCTGTCCAGCTTTTGATTCCTTTTTGCTGCCATCCCGATTACGAAATTTATTCAGATATTGTCTGGAGTTTGTCCAGGTAGACTGAGCACTGAGGTGAGAAGGCTTATACTGTGTCGTGACTTGCTTAGCATCTCAGTCACTGAGGACTTGGAGATACAGATTCTTTGTACCGTGTATATTCATTTCCTTTGCACTCTGCTTTTAGCCCAACTTGTATCCAGCTAATAATTCAATAGCCATTAATTGTTATAACATAGCTGAGAAAAGCACACACAGAAGGTGAGTTTTTAGTATTCAGTTCATATTGGTGTAGATGAAAGATAACCCCCACAGGGGCTCTGTCTACAAGCACTAGGGACTTCTCAGAGGAAAATGTACTGACAGATCTCAGGTCAATACCATAATCATCCCTCATAGAGACAGATTCTGGACATACCATAGGTAATGGATATATTTTTGTTCTGTTGGGATTTATGTCACTTTGTGGTCCAATTGTTCTGGACATTTTGTCCATCAAAGTAGGAGCATCTACACAGAGCAGTAAAATAACAGCTTGTCTGCTTGGGTCTAAAAAACAAAAAACCAAAAACGCTTTCTGATCTTTCAGGCTTTTTGATATCTGTAGCACTTAAAATTTATTGCAGTGGCTTTTATTGTCAAGAGTTGGCTGCTTTCTTGACTAGGAATGAATGCAGTTACCTAGTGTTGTATGTCTAAATGTGCATCTGGAAAAAGATAGCAGTTTTACCTGACTCCTTTCTGGTATATCCCCCTCCTTCCTCTATACCACATATGGCCTGTAGTGGCTGGTGTGTTACTACAGAGTGGCTGCAGGAATCTAATAGTGTGACAAAAAAGGCAAACCCTGCCAGGCCTGGTATGAAAGTAAACTGCTCAAAGAGGGTTAGGCCTGCAGCAAAAGAAGATCTTGGGTGGCCTCAGTGCCTCTGGAAAATAGTGTAGGGGAGATGTGTTTGGGAAGAGTCAGTCCTGCCAGGCAGCACAATGGCAGAGCAAGCTGCGTGTATTTACGAAAATATGAAAAAGAGGAGACTGATTGAAAATTTGAGGTCTTTGGGTATAAACTCAGCCACTCACAGCTCAAATTCTTGCCCCGTCCTCCCTTGCTATCTACACATCCTGTGGTTTTCTTTAATCTCTTTCTTTCTGCATTTCCATTTTGCCTTCTTCCAGCATCCCCCTCTGCATGTCCATTCTTCCTCTTTCACTGGTTCTTTCAGTCATACTTATTTTCTCCAAGGAACATCTTTTTTTTGTTGTTAGCTAGACAGCAGGAAGAGCTGCTTCTAGTGCTGAAAGTTACTTTGGCTCTTGGGTCATTGAATCTGGCCCATCAAGGTATCCAGGAGAAACAGTTGACACACTAAGATGAAGTTGTCATGATGGCTGTTTGGAACACTGTTTTGACAGTATTTACTTTCTCTGCAGTTTCTGGGGAGTAAAGCTGCAACTTGTAGCCTGGACCTGATGCTCTTAAGTAAAGTGTTATTTTATAAACAGTGAAATGGTTACCCATCATGGCAGATAACATATTATTGATCTGTGATAATTTTCCAAGGCTATTAAACTTCCAGGTGTCATGAAAACAGTCTTGTTAACCCAGAACTTTTTAGGTGAGGGTAATGTATTTTTAATTGTAAATGTTCCCTGTTAATAGCCAGATATCTGCAACTAAAATATATGAATGTAGTATGTTCTATTATATTGTACATATATATGGAGCCAATAATACTTGTGAAATAGTCCCATTCTTCCTCTGTTTCAAAGAAATGATGTTAATGCTTGTGTAGGCTAATGACTTGAGCTCTAGGGACAGGAATTCTCTGTTCATTCACAGAGCTGCTATACCACACTCAGCAGCAAGGTTCAGCTGCACTGTATTACAGAAATGCCCTGTTTTAATGATGGATTTCTACTATAGTCAAACAGGTAGTTCTTCATATGATTCATTCCTTGGCCCATTTGGTTCCTTGGACAAAATCAGGATTATCAGTCCCAATCCTGAATAAAATTTGCTGAATGTTGCAAACAAGCAACAGTCCTATTGAAATCACTACTCAGAATTAGTAACCAAAGAGTGATACATTGCTTTGGCTCATTTCCCTGGTCTAGGAGTATTCTTAGCTGGGCTTTCTCCAATCCTGTCATTTGTGCTAGGTAGTGTCAAGAAAAGAGCAAAACCTGCAGCTGAAGGCTGGGTCACATCTTAATTTCCAGTACAAGTTCTGTTTCTTTTCTCTGTCTTGAAAAAAGATTTTGAATCATTTGAACAGGAGGAATATCTGATTAATGTAATATCAATAGATAATACTAATCCTTAAATGGTGCCAACTGCAAATTCCTACCTCTTTTAATGTGTTACTTAGGCGTAATTTCATTTTAGCTGGGAAAAAAAGGAAACAGTCAAATTGTGTCCTTGCAAGAAAGTCCAAAGGCAACATTTACATCTAAATATACAGTTAGGACATAACAAATCACTTGATCAGGCAGTGAGCTGCCTGATCTTTTCTGCCTGGCAATCAAAGGGCAGATTCTGATACACTTTTGGTAAGTAGCCAAACTGGTTCCATCTACATTAACAGATTCACAAGAACTTTAATTTGAAGAAACTTCTTAACTCAATTTAATACATGTATGAAAGCCTGTAGCTCCTTTATAACATGAGTTCTCAGATCTGAGTATTGAAACAGTGCTCAAGTCCTGGCAGCCCACAGAGTGTCACATGGATATAAAAAGTGGCCGGGACTGTAGCCCTGAGCAGCAACACCTTACATCATACAAAAAGATGCAAAAAATTTATCCCCCAAATTCCCACCGTTAGCTTGAACAGCTCTATGGGCGATCCCGATTCCAGCTGCACTTCCAGAGGTTTTCCAGAGCTCTGTTGATTCTTTTGTCAGTCACTAACTCTTCAGCTGCTGACAGTGACTTTCTCCTCTAGTACCTATTCAAAATAAGAGCCTAATAATACATTTAAAAAACTTTATAATTGCTCTTTTGTGATACTCTGACATCAAAATCCACAGAAGGTGATTAGAAAACCAGGGGCTTCTTGTCCTCATAAACCTTCAGGAGTGCCTGCTACTAGCCTGCTATGTGTTGTTCTAAACTTTACTATGTTCTATAATTTGTTCAGCTGTCTGGTCTCCTGTGATCTGCAAACATGAAATATTTATGTTAAAAATCTAATGCATATCACAGGAATAGGAAAGGAAAGGCATTTTAAAACTTCTCAGAGCTAATTACATGAAGTGGTTAGGAAACATCAGAGAGTGTAATAACCATGGAGACTTTCTTCCTGACTTTTCATTGAGACCAAGTGGATCGGCCAGATTAGTAGAGTGGTGTGCATGTCAAGTAGGTACAAAATATTAGCTATGTAAAAAGTTACCTTCTGTGTAGATGGACTTACCCTGCGCTATTAGGATTATAGGAATTTAGCTTGAAAGCTGGATTGCTTGCTTGTACTCTTTGAGGCCATTAGGACTGCTTTTTATGAGTAACACTGTCGTTTTTTTGAATTAAAAGGGTCAACTTCAGGAGCATAATATTTATTCAAATAAACAAATATTGCTTCAAAGTGAGTGCTCTAAGGAGTACCAAAAATATACCTCATCCTCAATTTCCTAGCTTTTCTTTCCCAGTTCAATCCATTATGTAATATTGTTCACTTCAGCTGGGTGAGCACATTGGCTAGTATTTCCACCTTTCAATAGTATTAACCATCTCTCTGGTTGTGATCAGCTTCATATAATGCTTTTGCAATGCAATGCTCTTAATTTGCTATGTTTTATATCTAAACTATTGTGCATTGGCCACTGATCTACCATCAATCAACTCAAATGCCTCAGTGCCCTTTCCATCCATTTGTGTTTTCTCTGTGTGTGCTGAGAATTAGATTTAAAGCAATGTGCCAGTGATTAAACAATTACTCTGTCCTCTCTCTTACATATCAATAATTTGAAAGAGAAAAAAGCCAGCTATTCTTTTGTGTGTTTGACTGTGGCCTCTAGCTTTGAATCTAGTATATGATGACAAAGTGGTGTCTGCTTAAAAAAAATAATTGTAACACATGTGGCCTTTTCAATTCCATTTGGGGACCACTAACCATCATAAAACAAAGAGAGCAATTTAATGCAGGCTTTGATAATGCCATTTTCAGTCACCTTTTAATTAATAAACATGAAAAGCCTGAAATTGGATAGATCTTCTGAACTAACAATGGCAGCAATGTGAACTCATTTTCAAAGACAATTTTAAGGGTATTTGAAGGTGAGCATTACTATTTAGGAAAAGGGCTGGGATGACAAGCTACCAATTAACAGCCACTAAGATGTATTTGGGCTGACTGCAGGACACTGATATTATACCGCTCTTCATGTGAGCAACTATTTTATGCTGTGTAAGAACTAAATGGTAGGAGAAGTTTATTACTGTGAACTGAAGGAAAGCACAGGGTAGTTGATTTTCCTACCAAGTTGGAAGAAGGATTGGCTGCGAGCCTGAGACATGTCTAATGCATGTCTTCTCTTTGTCTCCACAGACCTTACTGAAGGGTACCGCTTCTCCATATGCTCACTGTGGAGGCAAAGGCATATTCCTTGCTACCATAGCCCATATCGGTATATATACTAGCCTTTTGGATGCTGTTAAAATAATCATTCTAAGTGGATAAAAGTCCATGGAGACTGCACATTGTTTATTAGACCCCAGGGCTTCTGTTTTGTTTCCTGGTATTTCTGGACAACATAGCAGCACTGCTTCTTGAGGAGGCCTGTTCCCAGACTTGCCCTTTCCAGGAGCTTATAAAATAGGGGAGGGAAGACATGGGGAGAGGCAGCATGGCTGTGATACTGGAAACGGTTCTGCTTCCCAACGTCCCAGTCCTTTTCCATTTCTCTTGCACACACACATGTAATGACCTGCAGCCAGAGCTTAAGTCTTGCTATTTTGACAAATAAAAGTTAGTCCAGATTTCTGCTTTGAGCTAAAATACACAAATGATCAGCAATGCGATTAGGAAAAGTACTGTTTCAGTTTACATACTCCTGAACAAATTACGTTCAGTAGTGTTAATTGGAACATCAAGTGCTGATTATGATTATCAGGGGAACTTGTCTCTCAACAATGGCAGTATTGTAACAAGAAGACTTGTTCTTTTCCTGAAGGATCAGTCTATTATTGGTAATCAGTGTTTTGCCATGTAGTAAAATGATGGCATTTTAAGTTGTACGTGTCTTGCAAAAATAGGCAAACCACTATTTTTAGGGTTTTTTAAAAATGCTCCAAAATTCTTTACATTCATAAAATTGAATTCCTCAAATTACACAACAGAAAATCCATCATAGTCCATCTAAGTGGACAGATAGTAACCTAAAGCGTGATCTCTGTATCACAATGTTCCTTTTGATCTGACATGGGAAGAACTGGTGCCCTTTGTTATCATGACCTGAAGGGGAACAATTCCGTGCACTGATGTAAGCTATTAGAGAAGCAGATGAAGGCGTCCTGAATACATATCCAGGAAAATACTTGTTGTCAGTCTTCCACCTTTCCAAACTAAATATGTTGAATTTGAATCCATCTGTTGACCACAACTGTGAGGTTTGCACATGGGGAAGGTGTCTGCCTGCCACGTGTCAAGCTGTTCACCATGTGTATAGATGATGTTGCTATGCCATCAGTGCTTCAGTGCTTCACCAACCCTAGGTAAAATATAGAATATGTTAGGCCTTTTTTGTAAAGTAAGCAGGAATATTCTCTGATAACTGTATTTGCCAGTTGGTTTCAAAGCATAATACCTTTAGAATTCATTATATTAGACTAAATCCCCAATCCTTAAAGAGATTTAAATTCCTAAATTCAATTGATTTTGGTGGAAGTTAACACCTAACACAGTATGAGCATACGTTTCTAAGTGACTGCAGTGTTGATATTTATAGTACAGGTTGTACTCTGCCTGGGAAGAATGAAAAATAAATACCACTGAGGAAACTCCCAGGATGTGCTCCTGTGAGAGCATTATCAGTTCCCATTAAAACAAGGATGTTCCATATCCCACAGCCTTGAGTTGAAAATGCTTCACAGATATTCAGGAGTGGGATTTGGCTCAGACACTAATGAAATAAGAAGTGAAGACATCATTGAACTGAATGGAAAGGCCATTGAACTGAAGGAAGAGCACAATGAACTGAAGAGAAAGGCCATATCAATTTGAAATAGCAGGCACAATTTAAAACCTACAGCTATCTAGATTTTTCCCAGCAGTGTTCCCTCCTGATACTATCTGCGCTCACATTGGTGAATTTGCAAGAACACATCCCAGAGTAATTCATTTGCAAGCATCTTTTCTGAACTAAAAAAAAAGAGCAGTTAATACATATGCAGAAAGGAAAATATTCTTATCTCATTAACAGACTTTCTTTAAGCTTGCTAAGATTAGAATACTTAGTTATTTCAAATTGGTAAAACATGCATTCATTATAAACATGATTATAATGATAACTTTGTAGATAATAATCAATTATTTAAATATGAATTATTTCCCTACATTAGAGTCATGTTTTCAGCTATAATCACCTCGGGTGCTCAATTCCTCCCTCCTTTACAGCACCTCTGGCTGTGTGTGGAGCATTAACCATTTGCTTCCAGGCACAGACTGGGAGAGTGCCAAGTCCAGAAACAAAATTTACTGCGTTATCCTGGCTAACAACTTAAGCACGTGTGTCCTTTAGGTGGGAAAAGGAAAAACATAATCCATGAAAATGGCCACCTTAACCCTCAATTCTTTTCCCTTTCATTTTTACGAAATGCTTGCAAAAATTCACTGGGAGCAATGCTCATGGGCTTAGTAAATCAAAAACCGATGCCCTGGCTGTTTGGAAGTACATGCAATCATCTATTTTTAATAAGAATTCTGAGAAGATTAGCACCCTGCAACAAGAGCTTCATTTACACTGTTGCAAGGCTTAGCAGCACAATAAACTCTTGTAGCTTGCATACGCGCCGTAACTCTAGATGACAATTTAACCAAGTTCTTTGCTTCTCCTCGTGGTGTGGAGAAAATCCACCTTGAAATGTTAGATCTCTTGAGCATGTGCAACATGCTAAACATTTGTAAGATAGACTATTCACAATGTTTATGTGCAGTGAGTGGAATTTAATCTCTTTTATTCCTTGCTCCAAGTCTTGTCAGTTGTTTTCCCCATTCTTTAGTAGTCTCTTTAATATGGTTTGCACATATTTAATGTATTACCTCCGAGGTTCTCAACACACTTTCAAGAGCTAGTTTTGCCTTGCTATGACTCTGCAGCATATCTAGAATGTAATAGCATTATAATATACCTTTTTTTATAGATACATAAACTGAAACATTGAGAAGTTATATGATTTCCTGGTGGTTATGTTTGGAGTCAATGACAGAAAGGAAGGAATTCATAAAGCTGGACTGTCAACATCCTGTTTTAACCTCCAGACACAGTGGTGCAATCCATCTCACCTAACTTCAGATGTCTTTGAAGCAGATACTGTGCTGAAGTTAGTTATCTGTTCTTCCTTTCTGGTCAAAACGGAGATACAGGCACTTCTGAGATGCAACACACCAAATCCGTTAATAGTTATTTAGAATGGGTCAAATGAGTTTGGTCCTGTGAGATGCTACTCCTCTCTGCAAATGGAACCCAGCTCAGATATTAACGGCTGTTCTGAAGATGTGTAATGTTAGGTGAGACAAATCCCATCCAAGCTTTCTTTCCCATAATTTTTAATTCTGAGTTCTAAGTGGCTCTTTATCAAGGTTTCAAGAATAATACTTTTGCAATAAGATTAATTAAATACTTAAAGGGAAAGCTTGGCTGCTACCAGATTTAACCCAGGAAGAAAGGGTTTATTATTGTCACAGAGCACTGAGCTGTCTATGGGAAGAGGAGGAAGCTCTGAGCAAATTTTTTAGCATGATGGGTCAGTGCCTAAGATATTTAGGTACTGAAAGGTTCATCAAAGTGTCAGCTGGGATTTTAAAAAGTGCTTAAGCATTACTTCTGTAAGCAGTGTTGAATACTACAGAGTGATCTTCTAGTTACATTTTAAGGCATTTTTGAGAATCTGGCCCTAGGTACTTAAGGGGAAAAATAAAATCTATGGATATCATAAGGGAGGTTGAGCAAGAGAAATTCATATTTCAGAGGGGGAGTAAAATATACTAGAGAAACTGTACCACATTTGGGCATGGTGATTTATATACTTGTAGGGATTAATAACTTCTTTACTTCATAATCGACATAGCGCTTAGAGATATGGTGTAGTTGGGAACTGGCAGTGTTAGGTTAACGGTGGGACTAGATGATCTTCAAGGTCCTTTCCAACCTAGATGATTCTGTGATTCTGTAATTGCTTCATAACACAGATGTAGTCTCAGCTTTCAAAGTAGCAGTGACAGCCCTGAATGGAAGTCCATTACTGCAGAAGGTGAAATGGTACAGTTGAACCATTCCTAAGCAATAAACCATGAAACAAGGGTAGTCTGCAAAGCTTGGCAATGAGGTCTATGAAGTTGTTGAAACTATGGCTGGACTGATAGTTTGTCTTAATATCTAAAAACACTTGATAGGTCTCTGTGAGACCACTGCATATAATCTTGAGCAAATGTATTTCATTTCTTCCATACCACACCAGTCTAACTGCTGCCTCTTGTTTCATAACTTCCAAAATGCCTGGGGCAGGAACTATGATTTTCTCTGTTTATGTAGCAACTACCATACACTGGTGGCTGAGGTTCCTAGGAACTACCGGTATTATAGCTCTGTTCTGATAATTGCAAAGGCATAGAGGCAGATGCTGAAAATTTCATATATTCCTAGATGGCTCACTGAATTAGAGGAACATAGAGGCAAAGAAAAGTGGGAAAAAAGCAAAGAAGTGAAGAGCGTTTCTCTATAATGTGTCATTTTTTGAACAATGTCAATCTCTAGGAATATGCACTCAAGTTTAGAAGGTTTTGGATTTGTGCAGAGTATGGAAAGATCCTATGCTGATGTGTGAAAATGTTTCTAATGGAATTTGGCTTGCTGCAGCAGAATACAATGATAGGTGTGTTTCATGTTGGGCTGGGAAAAGAAGGTAAGAATTTCATTATGAATATCTTTGTAAATAGGCCATTAATCATCATGATGGATATAGTCGAAAACATGGCATAGCTGGCAAGAGCATTCCTTAAGTGAATCTAACCTGAACTTAATAAAGAAATGCCACACTAACTGCAAAATATTATTCTGCCAAGATTCAGACTCTAGTCAATCATCCTGCCAGGTGACAGTGTGTTTAATGCTAGGACAATATATCACTAACAATCTCAGCCATTACCAACTCAGCAGAATTAGACTATTTACTGAACAAAAGCCAGTGAAGTACTGCCAGTGGCACAGAAGTTAGAGCCACTGCTATTCTTAGAGGAAGATTATGAACCACAGCCCACACAGAAAAGAAAGTAGGAAGATGGGAAATAGCCAGCTCTGCTCTTAAATGCCCTGAAGAGGACACAGTGGCAGCTCTATCAATTGCATCACTACTCGGTTTGGCTAGAAAGTGTAGAATTGAGAAGAGCATGGTTCCACATTTGTGTCCCTTCACTGTGGCTGATGGCAGTGCCACTGGTTATGACACAATTTGTACGCCTTCAAAACATGACAGCTACTCACTCAAAAGCTGGAAGAGGTGGGAAGACTCTTGTCCCCTTTTAGAGTTTTTGAAAGAAAAAGTAGAGATGGTAGTTTTTGTGTCTCAGTTACGCTCAGATAACTGTCTCAGCAAAAAACTCTGAAAATTACTGTGTGTTTTCATTTTAAAATGTGCAGAGTTGCTTGTAGTTATCTATTCTATCCTAACCAGTGTGTTGCATTTTTGTGTATTTACTTTCTGACTAATTGAAAATGTTTGTTGAGTCCTGAAAGTGAAAGAGGTATGTGAATTTGAAGCAAGTGCAAAGGCACATGTAATTATTTTAAGTGACTTTTTCTCTAAGATGTGTGTTTGGGCACTGGAATTGCCCACGTACCCATGGACAGAAACTCAGAGTTACAAATAAACTTGCATGACTGGGCAAGTTTGTATTATTTCCCATGACTTTTCAAGCTTCAGGGAGTGTTAAATACTATTTTCTTTTGGTCCTTTGCCTCCATGCTAGAGTTGGTGCCTAAGTTGGGATAGGGCTTTGAATTCTGGACAGATTTTTAGGGTAGAAGCTACAAGCTGGCCACTCATGACATCAATACCATAGGGCAGATTTAGAATGGCACATAGGAAGGCCAGTGCAGGAGGTATCTCTGAGAGACACTGACTCCTACCGAGATCCTAATTCCCCGGGAGCCCAGAGCCCCTGCCTCACACAGAGGCAAGATACTGCCAATCAGCTGATTGGCAGCATGTTGCCTCTTTGAGAGGCAGCGTCTGTTGGCTCCTGCAAAGTTCCTGCCAGCATTCTTAAACTCTAATTTAGGAAAGAAAATTACAATCTGGCACATCACTGTTGGAAGGTTGCCGACCCCTGCTCCACACTGTACAAGCGGCAGCTTCAGAGAACAGTGGTATGAAACTTCCTTTGTTTCGTGCATCAGGATCAGGCGTCTGAATGTGGCTCCTCCACAAGACTGTGCAGCCCCACTGAAGGCAGTGAAGGCAATGGCATTGTCCACGTGTTGACAGTGAACAAATTGTCTATTCCTATTGTTGCTGGATAAGCCACTAGGTAACCAGATTGATTTTATGATCCCTTACTAAGTGTTCAGGACTGGTGCTTGAAAAAGACATCTTTTATCTGTCAGCCAGTAAATCTCACATTGAGTTGCAAACATACTGGAGAGCTAGAATTCAGCAAGACCGTTTTTATGAATAGAAACGTTTTCAGAATAGACACTCTCCTGAACACACAGTTGTTTTACAGGAATTAAAGAAGTCCTTATGGTGGATGGATAAGCCAACTCAGGATAAAATAAGAACCAGACTATACTTTAAACTGCTGTTTGAACAGAACCTTTTTGAAGAACTTAAAAAGTTCTGACTTTTGTTCATCTTTTTGCCTTCTTCCCTGCTTTTCTCTTTTCAGGCTTAATTGGAAGCAAATAGTATACAATATGAGATAAGAGGCTTTTTAGCATCATTATTGACATGAAATATATCAGATTCACAACAAAGGTTTTTCTGGTTTGTCAACAGTAGTCAAGATCTTGGATATTTGACATGCATATAAAGCAAAATCCTCCATTAACCAAAATCCAAATACCACACCAAACAGCATATCAGCTACAATGGCCACCACTGTTAGCCTCATCTCTTCAGAACAGCCATAAATCCAAAAGAATGCAAACTAAGTATGAGCAAACATTGAGTTTTCCTCAAATAAACGTTCACGACACTTCCAGGTCATCCAGTAAGTAGTATTCCATCCCTTGTACGATCTCTGCCTTATTAGTAACAGATGAGAGGACTCCAGAGGAAGCTGCAGAATATAGCCATACTGAGATCCACCTCTACTCTGAACTTTTGTCTTAATTTCCACAAATCCTTGCCATATTATTAGAGAAGTTAATAACATACTAGCAGTGATTCAAAGAAAATAGATTCTTGCAATGAGAGAAGTTGTGGCTGTTGAGACAACCGTTTCACCAAAGGAAAATTCCAGATCCATTGTCAGTTCTTTTAGCAGTTCTGTGCACTTATGCAGTATTCTATATTTTGAAAGCGCTGTAAAAAAAACCCAACTAGCTGATTCTCTTGGAAGCTCCACAAAATAGATACTAACTTTTTTTAGAGTTGAGATACTTAGTGCTAGAGTTGACAAGACCTTAAAGATTTGAAAGAAGCTGGACCAGCACTGGCATTATATAAATTGAGGAATTCCTACCCTATGGTCACCTGTTGAAACTATTAGGTAGCTCATCTTTACCTCAGTTATGTTTTCTGTATCGAGGGATTACATGATATGTATTTTTGGTGATGCATGTTGAAATCAAAAAAGGGTTAATTTTATAGTTGAAATTGCTCAGAAATTGCTAAGTAAGTGTCTTTAGAGTATTCATTTGAGAGAGTGTCCTGATGATATAATAGTACTTAGCTCGTACCATAGTGTTGCTATCTTAAGTTGTCTTGGCTGAGTGCATTCTTTAACTGTACTGAAAGAACGATGTGATGAGTTCTGCATATATCCTAGTGTGTTTTGACAGTAATACTTAACAAAAATTAACTGTTGCCACTCCTTGAACATTTGAATGACTTTGAGGAGATATTAAAGTTTTAGCAAACATATTTTTAGGGAACAAAGATACTAGTTTCAAGGGATTGCTAAATACCAGGTTCAAACTCTTGAGTTTACATATATTTCCAGCCTATTTCCAGTCTGGGAGTTTTATTCCAACCACATCTATTTTCTTTACATAGGGAATATCTTGTTCTCTTTAATTGGAGCTGCATTTGGGCTCAGATCTGCAAGTGTTTAAAGTGAACAGTGACAGAGCCTAAGTGCTTAAATGAAATCTTGTGATCCCAAGAACCTCTTCTTAGCTTCTGTCTACCCTGATTGTGACTGAAACTTCCCAATTGCGTGAGATCATTAACTTAAAATAAAGTGGACTCAGAAGTGCTGCTGTCTCAGTAGAAATGAACAGTGTAGCACTCATCTTCCTCAGAGATCTCTCCAGGTCCACAGATTAAATGCTGGTCTGTGGGGGTTAGTCTCTCCTCTTGCCAAAGGGTGGTCAGATGTTTGTTTCCCACTTTTGAGGAGAGTGGCCCAACCAACAGAACGTAGGAGAGTCAGGGATGGACCGAGATCTGTAACGCTTTTAATGAAATTATTCAAACTGTCCAGAAAGAATAAAAGACTTAATTTGGCTGCAGAAAGATATTTCTTTCCTAGCTTAATCAATTAGGTAATGAAGCAATTTTAATACTTCATCCATGATCATTTAATGTAAAATGAAGGAAGAGGCCATAAAAGAGAGGCTGGAAGCTGGAGGACCGTCTTCTCGGTTGCGTAGTTTACCTGCTGTGGTAATGGGTCGTCATTGTGTTACTTAACTTTCCCATCAAAGCCAGTTTTCTGCATCTTGTAGCAACTTCTAGAGAGACTTACTGCATTTGACTGCTCATTTGTTGCAGCTTTAATGCCTGGCAAGTCTATAGGAACAGCAGGGCATGAGTTTGTAGCCTTCAGGCAGAGGAGGGCTGGCCCCAGCTTCTCCATTTTCTGGGTGAAGTCAGTCATTCTTAATCACTGAACTGTCAGTTGTGTGGGGCATGGAGAGCCGTAGGCACTGCCCTCCCTTCTTCCTCCTCTGGCAGTGTTCAGAGGAACTAGGTGGTCCCTTCTCTCTTCCGGAAAGCAATGGCCTGGGAAGATCCAAAGGTAGAAGATATGGTTGAATTATAGGGACCAAGGGCAAGGAGCAGTTTCTCAGTAGCAGTGGATTCAAACACCAGTGAGAGATATTATTTAAATACTGTCCCCACTACTTCCTTATTGACTGCCACAGATCAGTCTCTGTCTAGTGTTTAAGGCACCTAATTTTATAATGTATATAGACAACTTATGTGTGTAACTGGGAGCGGTGCGTTGATGTATGAATGGCATGTCCCTACTCTTGTCTCTGTAGGGAAGATGCTTGTGATGTTTTTTATTTGGTTTAGGTATTGGAGGTTACTGGGCAGGTTTTGTTACTGGCATTTCGTTATTGGTTATGTTATGGGTGAGTGACGACGTAGGGCCTATCATCAGGGTGCCAACAGGGGCTGGTGGCTCCCTTGGGGCTGGGAGCTATGGGGGCTACCCCCAGGCCAGCAGGGCAGGGCGTGGCAGCCAGGGCCCATCCCACTGCCCCAGCCAGGAGCAGGGCAGCTGGGGGGCACTGGGGCAGCTCCAGCACCACGCATGGGGCACCTCCATGGGGCCAGGCCAAGACTGGGATGTGGGCCCATGGGTGGGCCTGGCTAGGTAGGCCCATGGCCGGGCAGGGTAGGGCTGTGGCATCGATGGGGCAAGGGCTGATGGCCCGGGTGGCTGCTGAGCCAGGGGTAAGGTGGGGGGGGTCCTGCGGTTGGGCAGGGCCCATCAGGACTGGTGGTGCCCTCCAGGCCCTGGCACCTACCACTCGTCAGTAAGTTAGACCTGCTGTGTAGCAGCAGCTCCACCAGATAAAAATGGTTCATTTCTTCCTACTTTACATTTTCTGAATAGTCTAACGATAGGTTTGCTTTCACATCCTTTGCTATTAGTCTTTATTTCAGACAATGCTTTCAACACTAAAAGGGTCATAAAAATAGACAGTTCCTGAGAGCTTAGAAAGAAAAACTGCTCATCTTCCATCCTTCTCCCTCACCCAAATTATTTGATAATGGAATGGGAAGCTTTCCCATAATCTTTTGCTTGATTTTCACTAATATGAACCTGTCAAAGATCATGGCATTTCTTTACTGTGTGATGTGGAGCCAGCTGGAACCAAATAATCCACCCACTTTTTCCATCATCTTTGTATTCTGATAGGAGCTTCTGCTTAGCAGAAATTAGAAAATACCTGTTATTCCTTCCTTGCTGTCATGGTGGCCATGCTGAGACAGTTTCCTACTTAGCTAAAGTCTGGCTAGATATGAATAAATGTGACCAGACCAAAAATAATGGGTTTTCTGCCTGGAACACACAGCCTACTCTTATGGCAGTTCAGGAGGAAAGTAATTTAAGAAATGACACTTTCCTTTCCACTCACTGCCCCAAAGAAATACTTTTAAGGATGAATTAGGAACATTCCTCCTTTGGCTTGAAGATGCAGAGATTTGGGTCTGTAAAAATACCTTCCTTCATCCTCAACCTTACTCCTATAGAAAGGAGAAATACCACTTTTATGTGAGCATGTGGACCTGCTTATCAGAGAACACAAGTAACTTCTGTTAGAATTTGAATTGTACACTTCTTAATGAAAACATCTACAAGGGTGGGCAGCCAGAGCAAAATACAGCCCCTCAGCCCTTTGGTTTCCAGGCCTGATGGCTCTGCAGCAGGAGGAAAGAATCTCTCCCACTTCGCTTTCTCACTTCCAGACTCTCTTTTGGTCTGTATTACATCTGTTTTAAGCATTAATGTTTTGCATGTAACATCTCTCAAAATCTAATCCATTGCTATGGACCCACCTAGTGACGGCTTTATAGATTCTTTATATTCATAAAGGTACTTCACATTTACCTTTTCATGATTTTTGTTAGGTTTTAATTTTTTTGATGTTTGAAATAGATCACAGCACCCAAACTGAATGCTTTCTGTGAATAATTCCTTCATTCAGCTCTGTGTATTTAAACACTGAGAAAACAATGACAGTTACATGATTACCTGTGAATAAAGGCATAAGTACAAGGACTGCGTCACACTGTTAGGGAGATGACCTCAAAGAAAGACCAAGAAGAGCCTCCATCCCCTGCTAGACACAGGAGGAAACATGGCAACAAGTGATGAGGAAAAGGCTGAGGTGCTTAATGCCTTCTTTGCCTCAGTCTTTAATAACATGACTAGTCGTACTGAGGGAATCCAGCCTCCTCAGCCAGAAGACAGAGACTGGGAGAACGACCCCCCCACAATCCAGGAGGAGATAGTCAGTGACCTACTGCATCACATAGACATACACAAGTCTATGGGACCACACGGGATACACCCGAGGGTGCTGAAAGAGCTGGCTGGGGTGCTCGCCAAGCTGCTTTCCATCATTTACCAGCAGTCCTGGCTGACCGGGGAGGTCGCGACAGATTGGAAATTGGCCAATGTGATGCCCACATATAAGAAGGGTTGGAAGGATGATCTGGGAAATTACAGGCCTGTCAGCTTGACTTTGGTGCCCGGGAAGCTGATGGAGCAGCTCATCCTGAGTACCATCACACAACACATGTGGGACAACCAGATGATCAGGCCCAGTCAGCATGGGTTTATGAAAGGCAGGTCCTGCTTGACAAACCTGATCTCCTTCTACGACAGGGAAACCCCCTCACTGGATGAGGGAAACGCTGTGGATGTTGTCTACCTTGAATTTGGTAAGGGCCTGTGACACCATTTCCCACAACATTCTCCTGGTGAAACTGGCTGCTCATGGCTTGGATGGGCACACGCTTCGCTGGGTAAAAAACTGGCTGGATGGCCGGGCCCAAAGAGTTGTGGTGAATGGAGTTAAATCCAGTTGGCAGCCGGTCATGAGTGGTGTCACCCAGGGCCACTCCTGTTTAACATCTTTATTGATGATCTAGACGAGGGGATCAAGTGCACCCTCAGTAAGTTTGCAGACGACACCAAGTTGGGTGGGAGTGTTGATCTGCTCGAGGGTAGGGAGGCTCTGCAGAGAGATCTGGACAGGCTGGAGCGATGGGCTAAGGCCAACTGTAGGAGCTTCAATAAGGCCAAATGCCGGGTGCTGCACTTCAGCCACAACAACCCCCAGCAGTGCTACAGGCTTGGGGAGGAGTGGCTGGAGAGCTGCCAGTCAGAGAGGGACCTGGGGGTGTTGATTGACAGCCGGCTGAACATGAGCCAGCAGTGGGCCCAGGTGGCCAAGAAGGCCAGTGGTATCCTGGCTTGCATCAGCAATAGCATGGCCAACAGGGACAGGGAAGTGATCTTACCCCTGTACTCGGCACTGGTGAGGCCGCACCTCGATTACTGTGTTCAGTTTTGGGCCCCTCACTCCAAAAAGGACATTGAATGACTCGAGCGTGTCCAGAGAAGGGCAACGAAGCTGGTGCAGGGTCTGGAGCACATGTCGTAGGAGGAACAGCTGAGGGAACTGGGGTTGTTTAGTCTAGAGAAGAGGAGGCTGAGGGGAGACCTCATCGCCCTCTACAGCTACCTGAAAGGAGGTTGCAGAGAACTGGGGATGAGTCTCTTTAACCAAGTAACAAGCGACAGGACAAGAGGTAGTGACCTCAAGTTGCACCAGGGAAGGCTTAGACTGGATATTAGGAAGCATTTCTTTACAGAACGGGTTGTTAGGTGTTGGAATGGGCTGCCCAGGGCAGTGGTGGAGTCCCCATCCCTGGAGGTGTTTAAGAGTCGGGCTGACATAGCGCTGAGGGATATGGTGTAGTTGAGAACGGTCAGTGTTAGGTTAATGGTCGGACTAGGTGATCTTCAATGTCTTTTCCAACCTAGATGATTCTGTGATTCTGTGAAATATTATAGAGGTATTTTAGATCACCAGAAGTAAAAATTCTCCATAGTCTAAACGTGAGGAGACTTTTACTCACTGGTATGGGAATGGAAACGGTCAGTGCCAGCTTCCAGTTTAGAATGATGCCATGAGACCAGCACGTGTTGCTTACAGGATCCTCCTCTGTATTGTAACTGACTCAGTTACAGTCAACATGGGATGTGTGAAAGCTTCTCTAGACACACAAACTGTAAAGAATTGGGCAATACGCTATGGCTTTCAGTGATAATCTGCTGCCTCATTGCTTTGTGCAATGAGATTTTTGGATGGCCAGAAATGGCTCAGCAGCATCTGATTCTTCAGCAACTGATGCTGAATATCTGAAAATCCTAGACAAATGCTCCTGGTTTATGCAAAGAGTGACTATATGTGCAGTCAGGCTAACGCAACAAAGATGCATGGGATTCACTGCCCACATGATGTGGGATCCAGGTAAGCATATGTAATGGGTCTGCTGCCTTTGTACTGCCCATGTAGGTGAGAGTGAGCCTCCTTTCTGTTATTCCTGGTGTTCATTACCTGCGAATCTGAATCAGGTTGTTTCTAAGAGGTTTGCTCACTGTAGTCCTCCCCATGTAGTATACTCACTGTGTTATATTAATAACTGAATATTCACATATGAACAACCATTGTGGTACACAGATTTTGTGTGTAACAACCTTTAAAAATACAGTACTAAGAATTTTTCATTGAATATCCTATATATTAGGGATAGGTCTTGTATGGATATCAGAGTGGCAGAGACTGTGTATATTTACCAATAATGAAAGTAGTGTTCGCAGCTAAAATTCTAATGCAAGGAAATATTTTGTAAGGTTTATAAGAAACAGGTAGTTTTTAAAAGAAAAAAATAACCTGTCAGGTATTGGTTAATGTTGAAACTTTTCCATCCTAGTTTCACATGCTTTCTGTCCCACCTATGAAGATAGTGCAGGCTTTGCAGGTGTCACACAAAACTCTGCAATCAGATTTGTAAATGCAGGTCATTGGATCATTACTAAAAGATACTGTATTTGTCCTTATATGGGCTAGTCCAACCATGTGCAGAGACTATCAAAACCCTGACATAGTGGTTTAATCTCATGAAATCCCTGGCCCAATTGCCTGATGCAGGAAGTTATAGTTCCCTCAGCTTTAGAGAGCTGATGCCATTTCATACCTCCTTGACAGAGGAGGCTCTGAGTTTATAGGCTCCCTCGGTAAATCACTGTATGGTGAAAGTTTATCAACCCCTGCAGGCTTACCGAGTCTAGGGGATGGACTTGGAACCAAGTTGTTTGAGGACTTAGTTTGCACCACCCAGTATTGTATTAGGAAAGGAATTGTGCTATTGGAATAGGCATGACTTAAAACTGGAGGATGTTGTGATTATTGCTAGCTAGAAATGTAAGAGAAACCCCGTCCAAAACAAGCATAGTGTCCTGAGGATGTGTTGAAATTACGAAGAGTAAATTCAGATATTTTCTAAAAGACTGTCCACAACAAGTTTGTAAATCATTTTTTCCCTCAGTACTGTAACACAGAATAATAGTTGAGGATCTTTTCCTTAGTGTTGTAACACAGAATAATAGATAAGGAGGATAATGGGTTTGCTGAGAAACTATATTATCTGCTTATCATATTCTATCACAGAAGACTTTTGCAATATTAAGGATCAGCTACTGTCAAAGAAAAAAGTGAAGGAAAAGTAGGTGCTAAACTCATCAAATGAAGAGCAACAAAGTACCAGGTAAAGTTAGACATATCAAAATGTGCTACTAGAGATTGATGATGAGCTCAAATAGGGCTGCTAACTTAATATGTAGTCTTTCCTTTAATATTGGCTTCTAACCTCTAAGGTTGGAGAAAGCAATTTTTCTGCTTCTCTTTAATTAAACAGTAGAATTGATGCTGAGAATTAGTCTAATGAATTTTCTTTCCTTATTTGATAAATTGGTCGAAATAGTAATAAAAAATAAAATTAGGAGACATATAGATGAGTACTGTGATACTAGAGCTATCCATCAGCGTAGCTTTTGGAAAGAAAAATAATGTCTAATGATAATTTCTTGAGCTTGTCAACAAATAGTAAAAGACAATAATCAGAATTTTTTTTTCCCTTTAAAGAAAGTTTTTCAAAAAGACCTTCACAAGGGGCTATTAGAAAAGTGTTTGTGGAATAGGAGTACTTTCAAGAACAAGGGACAGAAGACAAAACTAGAAGTATATTATCAGTGTTTGGTGTAGGAAAACTACCACAGGGGAATCCAAAGTCTTAGTGTTGTAAGTGGTGTTTCACATATAGATATTCAATAATTGAAAATAACTGTGACCAATGGTACAGAAACATTTGCGTCTGAGGCAGAATCATTCAAGTCAGGGCTGGAGAAGATAGTAGAGGACTCCATGCAGGAAGATGGGCAGGTTGGCTACATAAGTGTGGTGTTGACAAATGCAGAATATTGCACATCAGGCAGAAAAATGGATGTGACGATGCTCACTGCTCTGTTCTAGCGTGTCTCTGGCCACTTGGGAGTGGAAGGGAAGATGACCTATGTTTCCTTATGGAATACTTATTCAAGGTAGGTGGAATGATCCAAAGGCAAGATCCAGTTGTTGAAAAGAGTGGCATATGTTAGTAGCAAGCCCTTTCCTGTAATACTGAGTCCTTTATGGGTTAGGCTACCTGAGGAATGTATATAGCAGAAACAGAAGAAATACAAAGAGAAGCAGTGAAAATTTTATTCTTGAATAGACTGACTTCAATATGAGGAAAAAGCTAAGAGACTGTTTACAGAAAAGATAAATAATAAAACCAGAAGTTTATGAAATAAAAGAAAGGAAGATCAGTTATTCCTTTTTACTTTTTCAGTTATTACAGGAAGAACAAGTCATTCAGTCAAATGCTAACATACAAATACAAAATAGGGAACAGTCTTTTATGCAACTTATAACTCACTTTTGGTCCCCATTCACAGAGTATTTCCATATCAGAGAAATAAAATAAGGGACTCATGTATTTATCTCTGCATTATGTGTCCAAATACAAGATTTTGGAGTTAGCCATGAGAAAAGTTGCTCTCACCCTGTCTTTGCAGACCACACCTCTAACAGGTGAGGTTCTGCACACATGTCAAGCTCCGACTATCTAACTTGGCCCCTGCAGCCTTGAGCTACAACCAGGGGGGCCTGGACCTGCACCAATCACCTGTGGTCCTCAAAGGGATGTTGTGGGGTCATGGTGCATCTTGGTTGGTACTTCATAGTATCATGCTTGGTCATGCACTTGCCTGTTTTTTTCTCTTACAAAAATTGGTTTATTTTATATTTTAAGCCACTTTATACTTAGGCCAACATTTTATGAAGTAATGCATATGCCAGAGTTAAAGCAGTGAGAAGGAGATGAGGGACAGGAATAAACTTCCTTCTCTCATTGTAGAACACTTGTCTGGTCTGAGCCCACCTTGCTTTGAAGCATCTAGCACATAATATAGTAAAGAACTGTCTCTTGTTTTGAAGCAGGCTGTAGTTTCTGTGTTTGAGGCAGAGTTCTCACTTAAATTCTGGTGATTTTTTGAACTATCATAAGAAAATTTGCTTTTATTAAATGATGTACATCTTTTTAATGCAATGAAACACAAACCCCTGGTAACGTCATGGGCATTTTTTTAATGGCCCTATGTGTCATGGCCCACAAATCACTCTAAAAAACATGATCTTTTTAGAGATTGTAGTCACAAAGCTCTGTATGGTTGCTTTTGTGCCAAAGGCCTGTCCTGACTGCGTACAGCAGGTTTTAACTTTGACTACAGTATTGGGACCACTCTGAGAAATTTATGGCAAGTTGGGAAAAAAAAAAAAAAAAAAAAAAAAAAGGAAAGGCCAGTTGGGGAAAAAAAAAAAGGAAAGGCCAGTAAAAATAAAAAAAAAAAAAGGTGTCTCTGTCTCCCTTTATTTTCCACTCAATTTGCACTTCTGTAGACACCTGCTGCCATTTTATTGCTAGCTCAGAATTTATTAGAAAACAGGTTTCACCTGTGACATTCTCACATGTGAAATCTTTGCCCAGATTTTGAACCACATTGCTCTCGAGAAAGGGCAGTGACTACATGCAAATACCAGGAGAGATGGTTGACAGGATTGATCATGTGGGGTCAAATGCTAAAAAGGTATGTATGAATGTGATTTTGTTTCTTGAAAAAGTGTCAAAAGACTATCTGTGATATCTGATGTGGTGACATTCACCGTTTCTACATTTTGATATTTTTTTCCATGTGCCTCAGGCTGTTAAGATGCAGAAGTTATCTAATTTATTTTATTTTATTTATTGGACAGGGGTCAGGCACTTTGTAAATTATGGACTGCATTCTCAGTGAATCAAAATATTTAGGTTGCTTGTGAGGTTCAGTCCTTGGCATCGTGTCACTAATTACTTTTACACAACTCTGAAATAATGACAAAAGGAAAATGCATCAACAAAGAAAGAGAAATTAAACTTTATAAAACAAAACAAAAGCTACGTCAGAAATAAAAAGTGTTATTTAAGGGGAAAAGCGAGTGACCAAATGTGCAGTCTGGATTCAGTACAATGTTATATGGCAAGAGAAGAGACACTTGGCTTTGGATCTTCTCCAGGCAGAGGAAAATTTGTGACATAAATTTTCTTTGATAAATATTCCTGAGAAACATCTTTGTATTTTAATCTTAATGAATGTTTGTTTTAATCCAGTGGTCTCTTGGTTTGTTGTGGGGTTTTTTTGGTGTTTTTTGTTTTGTTTGCTGTGGTTTTTTGTATCTCATTTCTGATTCTTTTATATTATGAATATACCACAGTGGCAACTGTTGTAGATCTGTCTGGCTTACAGGCTAATTGATAGTAGAAGGTAGTCAACCCTGTACCTGGATGGCATTAGGGCCTTTGAAGAGTGTCCTGATATTCTGATTTTCCCATACTTATGCTTCAGAATATTGTAGCAGTATTTTCTCGGTTTTTCCCCATACAAGGTGCAGAAGCATCCCCAGGGGCCTTCAGCATTCTACCCTGGCAATGTTTCTAGCCTCTGGCTGTCCCATGTAATGAGATGAGAAGCAAGAGTTAAGCCTCAATAGAAATAGCAATAACAACAAGCCATTGGTCTGTTTTATACCATACTTACATATTTATTTCTCTATAATAGTGGCTGAATTGGAGTCTGTGTGTTGAAAGTAGGAGTTCAGCTTTTTGCTTTGACAGAACCAAATGACATTAGTTTTGGTTTTACTCAAAAGTGGAAAATGACTCATAAAACTGCATCAGAGCACCGTTAAAATAAATGAATGGGTATGGTATGCTTTTGTAACTTTATAAATGAAGCATAACTCTACATACTCATTGATTGCTGTTTCAGTGTGCAAGGTGTAAGATAGCAACGCTTTATAACTTCTTCCCTTACAGAAATGCATTTAACGACATTAAAATCATTGCTTAATTTACAGTTTGATCTTCCCAGTGACATGTATAACAAGTTAAATATCAGTAGAGTGCATTTAATAAACACTAATTTGTGTTAATCTTATCATAGGCTGTATATGTAACATAGGGACCTCATGTGTGGTGCAGTAGAAAACGAGTATTTTTACAAATTTGTTCTGAATTTAAAAACTGTACATTTCAGCATCTATATTTTTTGAACCATTTACTAGGTAGCAGTTACATAAATTCTTATGATTATACAGACTAAAAAGGAATAAAATAGATAAGCAATTTACAGAATGTAAGAATGTTACCTTTTTTGTGTTCTTTGTCTAATTACTATTACAGTCTAAACTGTAAACTGGTTCAGATAGGTCTTTTGTAAGAAATATCCTCTAATTCTTCACTGCTCTTCCAGTACAAAGTGAATAGAAAATGTAATATTATTTGGAATTATTTTATATTCCCACTTCTTCTCTAATCCAACGGAGTATATAAAATGAAGGGCAACCATGAATTGAGCTATATGTGTTTCTATCATGCCCACTGCCGAAGAGCTCAATCTGGTTAGCTGAGGGTGGCTGTAGTTTTATGCTAAAAGTGTAATAAATGATCATAATGGCACTTAAAGACAACCGCTTCTAGTGAAGAGAAGCAGACAGTAGATAAACCTGTGGATGTGGAGAATTTTGATTGCAAACACCAGAGCAAGCCTCACGGCCACAAGAGGATGGCTGGAGTGCCTTCACAAAACACCTAGGGCTAAGTGCTGTGGGTTATTCCGAAACAACCTTGCACATTTAATTGCACGATGCTTTTTTTACATCAGACAATCAGTGGAATCAAATCTGTTTTAAACTCAGCATCCTTAGTGCACAGGTTAGTAAGAGCAGACAATAGTGGGAAAAGCAGTCAGATCAGAAACACAGAGACAAAATGTGATGACTCTAACCCTGTTCAGTGGATGAGTTAAAAAAAGAGACAGAATTGTTATTTGGGAAGTGAGGAGAATGTGGTGATAAAGCCTACAGGAATTATATTGAGACCCATGCAGAAAGGCCCATTGGATTAAGCAGAAAGATCTCAATTTCAGTGCACTTGGAATCACACTCAACAATTATTATCTACTTGTACAAATAGATCACAGTTGTGGTTTTAGGATACCAAGGCTCAGAAGCTTCTGTTTGGCTATAAAACTTAGGCTGCCTGTTCAGAAGAGACTCGGGTTTCTACCAACCACTCCTCCACACACGCACTGCGGGGAAAGGGGAGTAATTTCCTTTTGATAAGAGTTGGTTATCTGTATGAAATGAGTTAGGTTCATTGTCGGGTATATTGTGGAAGGCATTTACATGTTTGTAACAGTCATTGGAAATGACACCGAGGAGGAACATTCCTGCTGATGTTGTGATCCAAGAGGCTGAAGATCAGATGGGCACTGACAGTAAGCAGGACTGTTACTCAGAAAGTAATCATCCCAGTCAGGATGGAGGCAGAGTAGGGAGACTGCATGTAAGGTGAGGCTGTGGGCTTTGGTCAGGATGGTACGTTACGTGCAAAATAACTGTGCTGAAAAAAAGAACACAGGAAAAAAAAACTTAGAGCAACAGGTTTCTATTTTAGCAATATTTTATGTTCAGAACCTTAACGAGAAACTGTACATTTGAAATCTAGTTAGCTTCTTAAATAATTTCAAGCACAGTTCCTACCCGTGGATATGCTCTCTATTTTTGTGATTTTTTTTTTTTTTTTTTTTTTAAACCGTCCTGTTTTTAATTTTTTTTCAAGCTGCTTCTGTGCAGACTGAGGCGACGAAGACAAACAGTAAAGAGACCCTGTAGCTAACTGACAGTATAGAGAAGTAGTAAAAGAAGCTGTACACAAAATAAAGGAACTTGGGGGGGGGGGGGGGGGGGGGAAACACACACGACACAAAATCAAGAATGTATCTCTCTTAATTTTTCTCATTTTCACAATTAGAAGTTAATTTTTGCCAAATGTATATGCAATTTAAGTTAAATGTGTTTACATACACTACCTCTATTTCTAAAAACCCCATTTATATTATAGTTTACATTTGTATTAATTTTGAGGTTCCTTTACCCTGGCTGATGTGGAGTGGACAGGATCAAAGGGTG